>NC_086444.1:1020370284-1021570284 GCF_028390025.1 Pseudophryne corroboree
GTGGTCAGTTAGTTTAGGGGGTTGGGTTAGGGTATTATAAAAAAATATGCTATGGATTGTTTGCGTGAGGGGGGCCCCAAACCGGTATCCTTCCTAGGGCCCCATGAGGTCTAAATCTGGCTCTGCATACCAACACCATAATATAGAGGATTAATCATCAGGCAATATCAGAAAGTATGCAAAAATACAAAAAAAAAATGTTAGGACAGAGTTGTTCAGAATTGGTCTCTCAGAAACTCAATAATAATCCTCAAGAAAAATCAAAATAAAAGCAACAAAAACATGCTCAGAGTATTATTTTCAGTATTCCATCTTGGGGACAATGTATCAAGGCAATATATCCAGCTAGCCTCCTTGTTTAATAAGTAAAAACCCCAGTTTCCACCCCTCATTAAGGATAGGACCCAATGTCTAATTATGTACCGCAAGACAGAAATTTGATGCTTGGCTTGTATAAAATGTACAACAACATACTTATCTATGGTGTTATAAGCATAAGCTAAATGAATTGACGAGCGATGTTGATTCATCTGTTTCCAATGTACATCAGCTCACAGGGGCACATCAGGTTGTAAATCACATGACTCAATAAACAAATGAAATTATGTTTCAATGGGGTCTTCAGCTGCCCAGTGAGACATTTAAAGGACCCATTCCATTTCTTAAGCCAGCCTCTGTCTGATGTCCTACTAGATTTAATATTTGGTCTCAGCAGTAGATCTTTTAAACTCTAGCCCTCCTTTTTAAAGGCAGGTTCAGTGTTGATAATGGGCCAATTTCTTCTCACTGATTTCTACATGCTCAAAATTAGTGTCACATCCCCAAAATGATCTTATCAACCTTTGCACCATTCCTTTAATTACATAGTCCATCTTGGTGAATCTTTTTATACTTAATAAGGCACCTTTCTACATCATAGTGCTTGTAGCCACTCTAGAGAAACCTGGCCATACAGTCATCCAACTGAACTGTGGCACAGACATTATGAGAGATATTTCATTGTACTCTCAAAAATTACAGAGATACAGTAAGATTAGACTTCGGTTGAGCAGGGTGGTGACTCATTGCCCACAGAAGCATTTTTTCTATCCATCAAATTGCTAAACAAGGTATACTCCAACACAATGTTTTGTTGATGATGGTGACATCAAGAAAATTCATTGAAAACTCATCTATAGATGGCGTAAATCTTATTGAGCTGTCCAAAAGATTGAGTATCTCGACCAGCAGATGGAACGACTCTGCACCCCCCACCAAAAAAAAGAGATTGTCAATAAACCTCTGAAAATATACTATATTGTGAGCATATCTATTCAAGATATGCTCTCTCTTTTATTTATTCATGAATAGTTTTGCAAATCCCGGCACTAGGTTTGAAGCCATCTTGGTTCCAGTGATTTGCATGTAAAACTCATCCTGATATTGAAAATGATTGTACATCAATACTTTGTGTATCAAATCTAGCATAAACTTAATCGGAGGACCTTCATAGGGACCCTGCAATAATTATTGTTTAACCGCATCAATCACTGTTTCATGGCAGATGCCTGTGTAAAATGAACACATGTCTATAATGGCCTACAAACATTTATTAGGTACATCCTTGATCAGCATCAACCCCCCAGGAAGTCACCAGTTTTTCTTATATAGCTTCCTATTGATTTAAATCATGGTTGTAGGTGAAAAGCCACAAACTGAGCTCTTGGCTGCATAAAAGATTCTTGAGCCAATATAATGAGTCTTCGTGGGGGGCTTGTCATGGACTTACAGTATGCACTTTCATCAATGTATATATAATGGGACAGACAGGGTGTTACTGTAAGAAAGTTGTATGCGGTCTCATCAATCCAAATATTGTATTGGGCTAGTTTCAACATATTTTCCACCTTTTTCTTAATACTAGGTATTGGATTCCACCTTAAGATACATGTTCCCATCACTTAACTGCAATCTATTTTCCATATCATAGTTAGTAAAGTTTTGCACAAAAACAGCCCCTCCCTTGTCTGCATTTCTAATGACAATTGAGGTTTTGCCCCTTAAATTCTTTATTGCACATATTTTATCCTTAGTAACATAGTAATTGAGGTTGAAAAGAGGCAAAATGCCCATTTCGTTCAACCTGTATTTGGTATTAAGTTGAGTTGATTTTATTGTACCTGCTGAAGAATGTTTTATGACTAGTTAACAACTATAAATCATGTTACACCCAGATTAACAACGTCAATATTTAAAATGTTGTAACCTTGGATATCCTTTTCATTCAGAAATTCATCCAAACCCTTTTTTAATGCATTTACAGAGTCCACCATTACCACCTTCCCTGGCAAGGAATTCCAAATCCTTATTGCCCTAACAGTGAAAAACCCTTTCCTCCATTGTGTATGGAATTTTCTCTCCTCCAGCCTCAGCGAGTACACACGTGTCCTAAACAGAGTTCTTTTAATAAATAATTCCTCTGATAACTCTTTGTAGTGCCCCTTTACATATTTGAAGACATTACTAATGTCTCCTCTTAGACGTCTCTTTTCCAGTGTATACATGTTCAACCTAGCAAGCCTTTCTTTGTAATCCAGTCCCTCTAGCCCTTTAATCAATTTAGTAGCTCGCCTTTGAACCCTTTCGAGTTCACCAATATCTTTTTTATACAGTGGTGCCCAAAACTGAACACAATATTCCAGGTGCAGACGCACCAATGATTTGTACAGTGGCAGAATTACATACTCGTCTCTTGTCTCAATTCCCCGTTTTATGCATGCTAACACCTTACTTGCCTTCTTTACTGCGCTTTGACATTGTATACGATTATTAAGCTTATTATCAATGAGTACCCCCAAATCTTTCTCAAAACTGTTACTCCTAGTCTTTCCCCGTTTAATATGTAGGATGCAAGTTTGTATTTAGTCCCGAAATGCATAACCTTGCATTTTTCTATATGGAACCTCATTCTCCATTTAGATGCCCAGATTTCAAGTTTAGATAAGTCATTCTGCAGAGACTCCACATCTATTTCTGAATTTATTACCCTACACGGTTTAGTATCATCTGCAAAGATTGACACTGTGCTTTCCAGGTCTATTTCAAGGTCATTGATAAATATGTTGAACAGTAGTGGCCCGATTACGGACCCCTGTGGTATTCCACTGACTACCGGTGTCCAGCTTGTGGACTTCCTGTTGACTACTACTCGCTGTACCCAGTTTTCCAGCCAGTTACTTATCCATGTACAAACAGTTTTTCCTAGGCCAAGGATTGATGATTAGTCTCCTGTGAGGCACTGTATCGAAGGCTTTTTCAAAATCTAAGTAGACCACATCCACTGGTTTTCCTTGGTCAAGATTGTCGCTCACTTCCTTGTATAAGTTAACTAAGTTAGTTTGACATGATCTGTCCCTCACAAAACCATGCTGGCTCTTGCTAATAATCTTAGTGGTCTGCAGATAATCCTGCATGCTATACCTTAGAATTCCTTCCAATATTTTCCCCACTATAGTTGTCAAACTAACTTAGTAAAATTGTAAAACCTTCTACATCCCTAGAATGGCCCTCCTTAACCTTATATTGAACAAGTCTCAAAAAAGTCTTTAAACTCACATTTGATGAGGTAGAATTAAAATGTTTTCTTTTTAAATGGTATTATAGGTTCATTATGAATGAGGCTGGTCTGTTATCAAAGTATTCTCTTATCCTGAGTTTACAGCCCATCTGTAGTGATCAATAAACCCCTGAAAAGGGTCAAACTTGCAGGTGGGAACAAAAGTTAAACCTATTGTTAACAAGGAAACTAGCAGATGTTATATTATGGCTTGATGAATTCAAAATCAATTCCTCATTCCCATTTTCTCCCTAGTCCAACCCCTTGCACCTACCCCTCTTTGGGTGAGGTCTCTTACATCATCTCCAGTCCCAACACCCCTCTGGGTCCTAGTGTCTGTTCCAGAAAAAAAGATGATGAAGATAACACCAATGGAGGGAGACTATCAGCAGCCTCGGAGTGCCACTCAGAGAGCAATTGGAGCCCCTGTTACCAGAATTATTGCCTCTATATTTCCAACTTGGTATATAACCTTGGCAGTATTGTAAACTATGCTCCTCTCTGGACAACCAACAATAATAATATCTTTATTTTAATCTTTATTTTTTTTTTAAACTGTAATTATTGTTCAGCCATTATAAAATATGTAAAAAAATAGCAAAGTGAATAGAAAGTTAGAAAATAAGAGTTTCAAATAAAATAAATCTTTTTAACAGAGACTGTTATACAGTATATTTTTCCAGATGTTACTCTTTCAATAAAAGCATTGTAGCCCCCACTGATATGTTTTGATTTATGTTTATATGTTCCTGTTATTATATCAGTTTAATTCTGTTTCAATCCCTCCAGTAAATATTAATTTTAATAACTTGAACAGCATTTGGACCCTCACTGCATAAGACTCACATTTATTTGCTTCAATAAAAAAATAAATGAGTACAGATCTCATTCTAAAGTATTCAATAAGGTATTTGTATGATAAAAGGTGAAAATCTTGGAAGTCCAATAGTGAGTCATACTAAAAAGGACTATTCTAGAAGGGAAAAACGACATAATAACATAAAAAAATGGAGAACCAATAGGAATGAAGGGAGGGGTATATAAACCAGTCAATCAGGACATTCTGGTTGATGCCCTGACAAACCAGCCTCCTGTAAAATGTACATAGGCATTTCAGGGGCTGTTATATTACTATCACCGCTGAAATGTCCTATGTTTAATATGCTAATGTATCCATGTGTCAATGTCTGATATCCTGGCACAGCCGCATGATAGCCTAGCAGTGTGTAGGCTGCGGCGGTGAGAGTGCCAGGTAGACAATGAGCTGCATGAGGCTGACTATCTCTAAGTGGCTACACATGGCCAAGCATGGTGGAAGTGGGTATGAACAGCCTGTTTGCGGCTGCAGTACTGACGTGGGGAGACACTCAATCAGTGTCAGATAGAGGATCCCCGTACCATAGTTTTAAGACAGTGCTAAATACATATGTGGCACAAAACATAAATACACAATCAATATATGTGATGCGGATATAGAAAGCATTGTGCAGTGGGATAAGGGCTCAGGTGCAAACAGGTCTCGGATACGGACCTAATACAAGTGCCTGAATCACAACTTTTCCTCTGCAATTTTAGAAGGTGCTTGACGATATTATATGTAATTATTACCAGTTATTTATATAGCACACACATATTACGCAGTGCTTTACAGAAAATATTTGGCCATTCACACCAGTCCCTGCCCCAGTGGAGCTTACAATCTATATTCCCTACCACATGTACAGACACACACATTTACACTTGGGTTAATTTTGTTTGGAGCCAATTAACCTACCAGTATATTTTTGGATTGTGGGAGGAAACCGGAGTACCCGGAGGAAACCCACGCATGTACGGGAAGAATATACAAACTCCACATAGTTAGGGCCATGACCTCAGTGCTGTTAGTCAGTAATGCTAACAATTACACCATCCGTACTGCCCAAGTAATAAAAAAATCAAATGTGTTTTCATCTGTAAAATAAAAAGCACTTCCCAAAATAATACAACTATAGGTTAACATATTGTTATCTAACTAAGGTCACCACCTATGAAACTATAAGATAAGACATAAGCGATTTATTGCTTGATGTGGAGAGCCATTATATTCATTAAGTGCAGTATCTCTGGCAGACCCGCAGGATACTAGCACTGTGAATATAGGCATAACATTATATATATATATATATATATATATATATATATATATATATATAATTATACAAGCACAACTCTGTCTTTATCAACATTGGAATAGATGCACATATTTTATTTACACACTTATTAACCACCAGCAATAATACAAGGAACAATACAGACATTTAAAAACACTGTTTATTAAGAACAGAATAAGGAGCTATAAACGCTACAAATGTTTAAGGATATTCATAGTATCAGTTATTAGCAACATTGTATCATTATAAGACATTTTAAGCTTTGGTTTCTGACAGTATTGAGTACATGGGGGAATGAAACAGAATTAAACTGATATAATAACAGGACCATACAAACATAATCAAAACATATCAGTGGGGTCTATAATGCCTTTATTGAGAGAGTAACATCTGGAAGAATATATAACAGTCTCTGTTAAAAAGATTTATTTTATTTTAAACACTTATTTTCTAACTTTCTATTCACTTTGCTATTTTTTTACATATTTCATAATGGCTAAACAATAATTACAGTTTTTTTTTTAAATTAAAATAAAGCTATTTTTTTAAGTATTAATTGTGAGGTTCTTAGTACACCCAGACAACAGTTTCTGTTTCTGTGTGTATATGTAGTAATCCTTAAGCTATGGGTAGCACTCCCGACCAGCTTTATAAGAAGGTAACAATGAGTACCATATAGTATCACTGGCAAAAGGGAAAGAGAACAATTATCTAATTCAAATCTTAATGGTGCAGGAGTATTTGTGTTGTGTGTGTAAGAATAACAAAATGTCGGTAGTCCTATTCATCAGTTTCCCACTTTTTCTCTTAATATAAAGTAAATCAGTTCTGTATCTATCCACCTGATTCTGGATCCAAACCAACCAATGCTCAGACTTATCATTTGTCAATGCCGGAACAAAGTTTCAAAGCCTTCAAATCAGTTTAGTTTACTACCCACCTCCCCAATAACCAACACAATTAAGTCTGATGAACATTTGTTAATAGCAAGAAAAAAAGGCATTTTGTTTCCCCCAGCACACTGAATGATAACAGTAACCAGATGTAAATTCCACACAATATTAGAATTCAGAGTTCTTGGTTACATATATTTGTGCAAATGTATGAATAAGCCCCAAAGCCGCATCAAGGTGCAGGCCCTGACATGCCATATGGAGCATTATGGGGTTGCTCCAATGTAGGTAACTCTTAGCTTAGATATATTTAAGTAAGCAGCCATTATCATGTGGCTCCTTGCTGGTTAATCATAGACCCACATTGGGGTAATGGAGGTGTGAGGTGTGGTGCCTCTGGACTGGCTGAGCTGGATGGCTTAAGTGTGGCATACCTTTATATTCTATTAACACTTTTCACAGACTCATTTCTTTAACACTATTTCTTTATTTTAATTACATCTCATTTTTGTATCACCTTCCTTATAGCTTCGGCTTCCTAATATTAATTTATTAACACTATAGTTTTTTCACTGGTATGCTGCCCTGGGCTTTCTGGCTTATGCAGGTGTTTTGGGTGCAACACCCTGCACCTAGATATAGCGCTAGGGACCCCAAATATACAGAGACGCCTTGATGTGGCTTTGAAGCTTATTCATACATTTGCACAAATATATGTAACTGAGATCTCTGAATTCTAATATTGTGTGGGATTTACATCTGGTTACTGTTATCATTCAGTGTGCTGGGGAAACAAAATGACTTTTTTTCGTACTTAGAAATACCCCTCCCTTTCAAGCACCTGAATGATATCACTAAGCTAATTGATCATCTGCCACACTATATATGAACATTTGCTAATACCCTGCACCATTTCACACAATATGCAGTGTTCTCCCTACCTATTGTCAGGATGTTATTTACCCTAAAGCCCCTTGGGATGTGTTTCTTCTTATAATACTCAGACAGAAATTGTCCGTTAACCGGTTAAGCTTATGATACAGATACTCCGGGGCCTGTGCTGGTAACTTGTCAAATTTGAATCTGGTTAAATAAACCATTTTCTACCTCATCATCAGTTACAGTATACTGTATATATTCTGTTATGTCTAGAAAAGGTTTTAAACATATATTGATCAAATACAGTACTTACATTATTTTAAAAGGTCAGTGTTGAAATGTAATAGAAAGAAGTAATAGTGATAGTTAAATTTAAAATGCAGCAGTTAAATCTTAAAAATGCACTAAACAGATTTACTGTAAGTAAATTTCATGGAAAGTTTATTAATAATATAATAATATATTGTACCATTTGTGTGTTGTGTACTTAAAATGCATTGCTTTTGCTAATTAAAAAATACTGTTAAGATTTGAAAAGATTGTTTTCAGTAGTCACCTCTGGAATCATCATCTCTCAAGTGGAATATTAAAATGCCTATGGCAAGAAATATTAAAATTGTGAAGTGTAAAAAATGCTATGAATATAAATCAGAAACTTGTGATGAGATAAACGTGGTGGAAAGTGAATGCATGAGATATGTAGGGGTAGAATGCTTCCACAAACTTCTAAGCTCTGTCTCATATATGCGCCTGATTGGATCGTTGTGAGATGCCAAAGTTGCAAAACTCCTGCCTTCTTGTAGTGTATTACATTTTCAAAAATGTCATGATAACCAATTTTAAACATCAGCTGGAAATTGCATTTAGTTTTATCAGACATTTTGTCAGTTTTCTAGAAGCACAGACAGTATTTAGATTTGATGCATATCTTTTTTTTCTGTTTGATTGATTCTAAGTGAACTTATTTCTGGGGAATGACAGATAACAATAAACACATGTAGGAAGCTACATCAGAATTTTTGCAACTCTAACAAATGTGTTGCTTTACAGAATTCAATGATAAAGTGACTCATCAATCTGCTACACAATGTTTTTGGATTTCCTATATGAAATATACAAAAACATGAATTAACAAAATCAAAATCTGTGAGTTTAATTTTGAGATGGTGAAGTAGATATGTAATTTGGTGAAAATTAACATAAGCAATTAAAAAATAAACAGTCTTTAAATATTAAAGTTACATATGAGTATGCGGGCCTGTCTTGCTGGGTCTCAGGAACCAAATTTATTACAGTTTAATGGCATCAGACAAGTTTTCATGTCTCATACTGTATATGATATAAAATAGGAATAGTATTTACAATAAATTCCAGAAGATATTCAATCAAGATCGCATCCTACTATGACACCATGTGCTGTAAATACAATGTATAATTCTTAATAGCACATTGTATGAATCATACAGTTTTACAATAAGTCATGTCAGTAACCCATTTAGACAGTGCTACAACTTCATATAGAAACATAAAAAAATCTAGCTGAATACAAACACCACATTTAATACTTAAAAGACTAAAAATTTATTTTTGACTTTTGATATTTACCATTTCTGAAGGATTTATGGGTCAGAGACACACAAGTACTGTAATATTTTATAATGCCTGTGATTGATACACTTACCCAAAAATAGACTTCTGCAATATCCTGTCTCAACTCCCAGCTACTTTAATCTATGTGATTTTTTTGTTTTACAGATATTTAAGTGAAGTACAGTAACTTTACATATCTTTTTCCTTGTAAAGTTCTAATTGATCAAACTTTTGGAGTGCGAAGAGATGATGTACTTTTTTTCCCCATCTTGTTAACTACTACTAGCTGTGTCTTACATCTGCTTTAAACATACTGCTGCTGTGTACACTACTGGATCTCCCTTGAAATTGAGCTAGTGGCTAACCCTTTAGGATCTTGGATTGAGTTTTTTTGTCAAAAAAAGCAATTCAATTCATGTTGCCCTATTTCATGTTAAAAAGTTAATGAATGTTACAAAACATTCCATGCAGTGAAAAAAGTTTGGAATGTGCCTTTTTAGCATAATGGGTAAAAAGAAAAAGAAAAATGTCTTGTGTAGTGTGAGAACAATCGGTTAGCAAGCATGGGTTCTACCATCCCATGGGATTCACGTTGGTACATAATGTCAGCTTTCCAAACAGTGATATAACTCCTTGTTCCCTTTGTTTTTTCTTAAGTTTTCAGATAATGAATCTCTCTTCATTATAGGGAAGTGAAAGAAGAAAGAACTCTTTACCAGTTTCTAAACATTCTGCTGGAACAGCAGGACAGTTGTTGAATTCTTCTACATTACTCTGGGAACCAAGTTAATGATCACATTTACATTTTTGTACTAAAAACAAACGCCTTGTGTGGTTACATGTTCTGTATCTATTATATCAATGACATGGAGATTTCAGCATTCACAAATATCATTTTCTGTACTTCAAGATAATGTGCCCATTATAACTCTGTTATATCATTTTCATTTGAACTCTAGAGTTACAATGCTACAATCTACCTAGGGGTATAAGAAATGAACATTTACAAAAAATATCAACTACTATAAACAATGAAATATAATATTGTACTACCCAAATTCACATATTTTTTAACCAAAACCTTCAGGACACGTCCAAGTACTCAAGTACTATAGCTATAGTAAATATCTACTAAACCCCTCATTTATAGGATAAAACAGAAGTCTGAAATTAGTTTTATTTTGAGCCCTTTGTTATTGGAGATATCTAATTTTTAAAGATGTTCAGATAATATATATATATTTTGATGTATTGATTGTGGAGTAAAGACTTTATTTTCCTTAAATGATAATTGACAAGTCTTTTCATTGCAAAAGATATCTGTCTAGGGTTTTTGAAACAATGGCTTTCTTTATAAGATATTCATAGTGTTTCACTGGATACAGTGAATTAGCCTATAGTAGGTCATTGATATGTCATGATATGTAGATCATACTGGTGAACATACTGTACTTACAGTGTCAAAGGTATATGGACACACAAACATCCCACTCAAACAGATGTGTCATCATACAGATGTTCACGTAACTGAGGGATTATTGGTAGACTGTGCATGTGCTACGATTGCACTGCGCCTGAGCCAAGATTCCTCTACAATGCCACTCAGGGTAAGTGCTTAAATGCAGAGTGATTGACAGGAAGGGACCAGTTGGAGAAAGTAACTGGGAGTGGTGACAAAAATGTAGGTGTAGCACGGCCATTTTTGGGGCATGTATCTGCATTCAGCAGTGATCATCTACTCAGATAAACATAGCGCCAGCTTCTTAACTGCAGCGGTGAGTCTGCTTGACCATAGACTCACTCAAATCTGTATGCAAAGTGCTACACTGCATTAACTGCAGCTTTTTCTCATGCCAACTTTTGTGTTGCTTCGTCTACACCTTTGTACGTGTTTAAAACTAATTTATGTGTGGTGCAGTAAAGTGTGCAAAATTGAAAGAATAACATGGTATGCATAATGCTATACCTCTCAAAGTACATCAGTCATAGTGGGCATCTCACTACATATGGTGTAATGAGGCTAGGTGTATGATGACACATCTGTATGTGCATGTTGAACTTTTAATTTCAAAATCATGGAAATTAACATGATTGGCCTCCCTCCCTCTCCCTTTCTTCTGGGAACACTTTCTACTTTTCTTTTTTTTTTGCTGGTATTCTTATCTATTCAACCACAAGAGCATCAGTGAGGTCAAGCACTTATATTGTGCAGTAAGACCCGGCTCGAAGTCGGCATTCCAATTCATCCCAAAGTATATAGCAACTGTGACTTTAGAAATTGTGTGTTGCAACTGATGATAGAGGTTTTCACATACTAACTGCTTCAACATTTAGTTGTCCTGTTCTGTGAGCTTGTGCTCTGCTATTTCTCAGCTGAGCTGTTGTTGTTCCTAGATATTTTAGCTTCATAGTTTCAGTGCTTATAATTGACCAGGGCATCTCTAACGGGGAACTAATTTGTTGGAAAGGTTGTATCCTATGTCAGTGACACTTTGAAAGTAGTTCAGCTCTTCATTATTACCAATTCTACTGCTAATGTTTGACTATGGAGAATTCATGATTGTGTCCTTGATTGTAAGCACCAAGTAATGTGTGCAGCTGATACAGCACAACAGACTAATTAGACGGAGATACCACAGATTTTTTTTCTAAGCTAATAAAAACATAACTCCTTTGACTATATATTTGCATCTTAATGGTCAAATTTGCAATTTATTTTGGGGTATTGATGGAATGACATGATGATGTCTTATACTGTTATTTATTAATGTATGTGTATTTCCCCATTTAATATATCAGTTTTTCCTTATTTTGTATAAAATATTTCATGTTTTTCTCAATTTAACCTCATCTACAGCATTTGTTATATTAACCACTTCATGCATAGATATCACTACAATGGAAAGCTGTTTTTAAGTCATTATCTCCTAAAGAAACTCTCTTTTTTACATAATTAGTGCATGGTGTCCTCTTCTTTGGACCTCTACCAAACTTAGTAGGTATGCCACCTAGTGGCAGGTTTTAATTCATACAAAAACAAAAAGATAAAAATAAAATGGCTGAGAAAGGTTCACCAGCACCGAGCACTTCAGGGATTTCTGTCAAATATTTTTACTCAAAGATAGTAGAGCAGGTAAAAAATAATTTAAGGAAAGTAATTTAAGGAGTAAAGTGAGACACCACCTCCGTTGATGTGCAGGGCCTTGACAAAGGCACTCCCTGAAATCAGGTTCAGTGTGGGAAATAACTGGCCAACATTTATGAATGCAACACATTCTAACAAGTGCCATGATGCATCTTGTATATGTAAAAGTAAGTACATCTGCATGCAGTGTCTTGAGCCTTTGTGTCAGGGGGGCTTCTCCAACTTTCATACTAAGCATTAAAATCAGTTAAATTAAATTTGTGAAAAAGACTAACTTTCTATTTATGAAGCAAACTCAGAAGCAAAATAAATATTTTATTATAAATACTAAGGACATTTTTGTTTCTGGATGAATATATACATAATTAGGTGTAAAAAATATTTTTTGCATTTCTTGAGAAAAAGTACAGTAAGCAACATGATAAGAACAAATTAGAAACATACCAGATATTTGTTTTTGTTTTTTTTGTTTTTTTTTCATTTTACCTTACTTTTATCCCCAGTCAGTACTGGCTGGGGATTACTAGGGGAGTGGGGACCTCCCAATAAAAGGATCACCCCCTTCCAGGTCACCCAAGGCCAGGGCTGAAGTTCAAGGCTTTCCTCAGCACCCCTGGGCAGTACATGCCAGTTGATAGTAATTCAGGTGTAACATTTTGAAATATCTTTTTACAGGTGTAATTTCAGGCTCAGCAAGCCACCCCACATGCTGGTAATTGGATACCTTAGAGGGGGGCCTTTATTGGGAAGTCACCACTCCCCAAAGAATCTACAGCCAGGGCTGACTAGTCAGTGGGTAATGCTGCGGCCGCCGGGACCAATAAAAAGCATGTCCCCAGGATGTGGCATTACCTCGCTGGCTAGTGGAGCCTGGTGCTACAATACAGGTGAATCACAGTCATTTTCCCCCTGTATTTTTTCAACCAGGACCAGCTCACAGAGCCATGTGCTGGCCTGGTTATGCTAATTTTTTAAAAATATTTGTATACTTTTACAGACAAAAACATGCACAGATCTCACTGATTTGTGCATTCTTCTGTCTAACTCACCTATAAAAAGCTAGTCTATCAATAGGTGAGTTTTTGGTTAGATTTTGAGTACAAGTTTCAAGATCGCACCCTATAACATTGCTTGAGTTATATTTTTTCCTATGGAAAACATCAGGATGCGAGTTTGCTGTGTGCGAGTTGCGAGATTGTGGGACATATGACCGTTTGTATGTTCTTGCTTCCTATTACATTGTCCGGGTTTGTAAAATGTGCAAATTTAGCTCTAAACTTGAACAATTTGTAAACTAGGACACTATTACATTTGCCCAAAGGAGTTTAAAATAAGTATACCTGAATGCTTTTTTTAAAAACTTTGTACTTTTATTTAATTCTTTTTTTTGTTTTTGTAAATGCCCTGTTACTTTAAAATGCTGCAACCTCTTAATGATTAATACCTAATTAATTATATGTGGCAGTAGTCATGATAATACTAAAGAATTGGTAAAAACCAAAACAAAAACCCTATTTTTCAAGAACATGAATTTAATCTTATCCAAAATCTTTTTAGTAAGAAAAAAAACATGGGAACACTGGTAACATTGAGACCATCGTGATGTTACTTTTTACACACCAGACAGCTGCCAGGTACACAGGTGGGGGCTGGGGGGGAGGGGGCGGTTTGTTTACTCTTTCCCAGTGGCTGCTATTGTTTGCAGCTGCTGGGTGGGGGTCCTGCTGTGCTGACCGATCAGCAATGATCGGCAACACGGCAACACTGAGGGGAGGGTGCAGTGAGACAGAGAGACCTTCCGGTCCCTCTGAGTGCAGCAACAGAGGGAAGTTTCCCTTCCCTGCTGCTTCTAACACTGTTTATCTGACTGGTCATATCCTGTGCAACCAGGTCAGAGAAAACAAGTGCGCTAATACATCATCTTATTTACTGCTGCAGAGTCTGCTATATAAAATATATAAATATGCTGCTGGGCCTACATACTGCCTGAAAGAAGGCTTTAGAGTCTGCCTCACTGCAGGAGTGCAGGTAAGAACTGCGCTGCTTCCCGATGGGATTGAGGTGCAGGAGGAAGGAGGCACACATACCAAGAACAGCCAGGGGTGCTGCACTGTCAAGAGGTTAAGGGCCCCCTTCTGTTAAGAGTCCTGGGCTCCCCTAAAGGCTTAATCCAGCAATTACGGTATACATGTAGCTATATTATAGGCAGGCTATAATATAGCTACATGTGTACCGTAATTGCGCTGAATATCCAGTTGTCTCATTAATATGAAATATTCCCTCCCATGATGTCCAAACTTTGAACATAAATATACTCCATACCATTATGACTAAAGTTGTTGGATAATTTCGTATTCAAGATGTGATGGATTCAGAAAGTGATTTCAGTATCATTTTAAACATTTATAATTTGCAGATACTTACTGTAGGATGGCCACAGAGACCAGGTTTTGTTAGTTTCAAAATGGGCTGTTTTGAAGATAATTATACCTAGAATGGTCAATATAGAGATGACCTGGTCCTCTATGGCTATTGCATAGATGATTTACTTATATTAAGAGGGGGATTTGATTTCACACTTTTTAAGTTTTAACACTTAAAATTTTAAATTCACACACACTTTTGATTTTATACCAAAGCTCTGGATGCAAGTAATTACTTTAATTTTACCGGTGTGCATTAACTTCCATGGATTAAGAACATACTAAATAATCAGATAATCATACACAGACAAATTCATGCTGATATTAATGACTTTGGGAAACAAACAGGTAATAAGTTGCAAAATTTTGCATAAAGGGTCTACAGTATCATGCATACCTTATGGAAGTAGAAGCTTTCTACACCTTATATAGAATGTACAGTATTTATAAGGTCCAAAAAGGCTTTACAAAAAGAAGAGACAGGGAACTTTACTCCATTAATTTCTACTTTTAATGCTAAATCACATAAACTGTAAAGGATTTTTGAAAAAAAAGTGACATCTTGAAATAGGATTAAATATTATCTGAATGTATTGGCAATAAGCCTGTTATTATTTTAAAGATACATTCTAATATATAATGCATATTAGTGATTTGACAAAATCTACTATAAATAGCTTAATACAGTACATGTGGATAAAACAAATCTGAATATGTGACAGCCTTCTATTATACCAATTTGTATGTCTCCCATTTTAAAGAACATTTCTTTTTTATTTTTTTATTTATTTATTTATTATGTTTGTTTGTATAGTGCCAGTTTATCCCACTGCACTTTACAATATCTAGTGTTATAAAATATTTCTCTCTAGTGTAAAGGACTTCTTTCATAAGGGTGCAGGTATCCCAAGGTACTGCAATGCATGACTATAGATTAATGAAATGTGGGAAAGTCTTGCTGGACATTTAATTTGGATTCTGCATTCTGGGTCTAAATTAATCTGCATGTTCTGATTAAGATATATAGTCTCTGATAGTTTGTGATGTACAAATCATTTTCTGTTAGTAATATCAGTTATTTGAAGTTTTTTAATAGGTTATTGTATATATCCAATGGTAATATTTAGTGATAAGAGTATATCGGTCACTAAAATACACTAGTTAATTAAACAATTATTGTAAAGTATTAATGATGAGTAAAATGGACCCAAAATATGCTGACAACCTCATTTCACTCCCATTTTGCTGTATCCCCTATGAATTAAAATACATGCTATATATATATCTAAAATATTAAATGCAATCTTATAATTGCTTATTTATAAAAATGACAGTATCTGTCAAATTAGTTATTTACTTAAATGAAGTGGCAGGACATCAAAATCCTCTAGTTCTACTTAAAAAAATGCTTGTGGATATATCTAACAAACATGCTTGAAAATATCTTGCTAAGTCCTGAGAATACATTGAAGGTGGAGAAACTGTGAGGTTAAACATACTTGGTTCACAGTTAGAATATAATGCTTGTGGATGAAACTAACTGTGAGCACGGACAGCAAGTGGAGCAGGAACGAGTTTACATCCTACTGTTCAAAACTTTACCCCATACAAGGAAGTACAGTAACTTAAAATATTGTATTCTTTGATTACTGAATATTGCATACCCCAAACTGAAAGTTATGGGATAGCAATATACTGTATTTGGTATTACATTTTATTTATTAATTTGTCATTCATTTTCTATATTTAAAACATTAAACTACAATAAAAAATAAAGCTATGTACTATATTTTATTGTGTTTCTATGGGAGATCCAAAAACAAATAAAACATTTTAGTTTATTGTGACCCATGCATTTGAGTGCCTTCTTTCATAGGATTGCAGGTACAGTCCATTACATAAGTTAAGCTAAAATGAAACATTTTTTGTACGTTTAAAAATTCAATTAGTTCCATGGTTTTAGTTATTTGAAGTTGTCATATAGAGCCTCATATGGAGTAATGTGAAAATACAGTTTAGGCTTGCAAACCGTGTTGTAACCTGTACAAACCGTGTTGCAATATAACAGTTGCAAATGTAGTCCATCCTCCAGTTGGAGCCATACAAAAGTATATATTAGCATGTGCTTAGTAAGTACTTTACAAATATGATTATGACCCACAGTGTACAGCATGTGTAGAAGATATTTCCTATATCTCTAACCACTCAGGATATCTGTGAAGTTATATACTGGCTATCTTAACATATTCTTAGCAGGCAGCTATATCTAAAAGATATTCATAATCTATATTGTGAAGGAAGAATGGAAATTAATAACAGTAATTTAGCTTTACTGAAAAAGATCTGCATATCAGGATCTACACAAATAAGTAGTGCATTTAATTTAAATCTCTATTTAATAATCTCTTGAACTCCAATTTAATAATACAAATATAGCTGGGATCTAAATGATCTATATACTTATTCTTCCAGATTGATACACTCTCTGTCAGAGTATGATTCAGTTCTCTTTGATGTGAATCCAGATCAGTCATGAAGATACATCAAGGTTATATAATGTGTCTTCACAAATATTAGGGGTAAGCATTTGGGTGTGGGGCCCCCTAAACTATTCTGGTGGGCCATTCAGGGCATTACCATTTTACACATATTCACGCTTTACATCACTTTCTTTGTATATCTTGTATCTATATATTTTTTCACACTTTTTTTACTCTTGTAACACTCTTATCGCTGAGTAGCTGCTTTCACACACCTGATACTCGGTAACACTTCACTGCTATCTTTGATTTGTATGGTGCCCTGAGGGAGTGAAGGGGGCTGTCTGGGCTAGTTTGCAGGTGCCCACAGACGGGAACCTCAGATTGTGAGGGACTTGCTCAACAATGAGGTGACCTCGACAATGAAGTGCAAGCCCATATCTTTGACCAATCGTATGTGATATTTATTTGTAATACTATGAAATTTTTAATTTTGAGTAGTAATGTTTGCATAGTGCACCTGCATCCCTCTTTTTTTCTATGCATATTTTATTTGTACAATGTATGCCCTAGGATAACATTTACAATTTATCTGTAAATGAATCTGCTGTTTACCAACGTTTTTTAAATATTGAAACAATCCTATGAGCCCACAGAAATTGACCTTTAGGGATATCTTCTACAAATATTGATCAATAAATTATCCATGTACAACAACTTCATAAATTTTGTTTTGTAAGCATAGACCTTTCCGCAAAACATGTTAATGTAACTAACTATACTCATGAATATTGAAACAGGAATATAATGTTGTCATTCATACAACTGGCTGCCTGAAGTATGGTTTTATAGCTATTTATTATACGGCTCCATAAAATCAAAACATTAGTTACAAATTTGTGATGCTCTAATATTTCCTGTGGCAAATAAGATTATTTATGGACATTCTTCTTTCTAAAGCCAACAAAATCAAAATTCCTCAGTCAATGCTTCCAAACCAGCATGTACATCATGTTGATACCTCATGTATGGTCATGTTTTAACAGTTTATAGTGGCAGGAACAAATTGCTTTTCCAGAGAGAAACAATTTGGAACAAGACAATAGTTTGTATTTACCTTAAGATATGAATGAAACACTAGGAAGACTATGTACATAAGTACTTCCTTAGGTCAGATTTTACAATAATTATTTCATGTATATAGCAATTTTCAATACCCATTGGGACTCAAAAATAGATTTCTAGATTAAAAACCATATAGCATAAAATAAACATAGAAATGATTAAACTACAGATGAAAACATAGACATCATCAATCACCTTGACAAGGCTATGTAATCACTCCTAAGATAGACACAAGTCTTGTTTTTATATCAATACATATCAGTGTGTCTTTGGCTGTTAAAAAAAAATCCTAAACAACATTCTTAGAATTTCTAAAACTAGCAGTATCTTAAAAAATTGTCTACAAAATAAATGTTGGTTGGGAAAGAAAGCAAAAGGCTTACTTAGATGTTACAAGTGTGATTGTTACCTCATATATATACGTGTTGCACTACTCGAACATTGAAACTTTAAGTTATGAAATATACAGTAGGAGAAATATAGTTAACAGGGTACGAAATCATAGTGTATCCAGACATTTTAGTATCTTAAACAATGCAGAATCCTTAAATTATATACGTAATCAGCAGAGTCCTTGATTTGAGTGTAAATTTTGGATTATATAGTGCAATTCTTAAAAATGTATGTACTGTATATGTAACGAAGTGAGAAGGTATTCATTAACCACTTGCCTGGTTTAGTCACATGTGAGGCATCCGAAGCCGGGAGTACATTACCTGGCCAGCATCATATGCGACTTGCTGCCCTCAGTGTAGCCCATCGGCTGTGCAGAACAGATCTCCTCTGGCTCCCCAGATCTCCTGGATTGATGTAATGGTCTCTGACCACTGACATTACTGCCAGAATTGTGCCCCAGAATGCCATGTGGCCGGCATTCTGGAGTGCATGCTCTAGGAAACACAGTGTGGGGAGGGGAACTTAGTTCCTCTCCCAGCACATTTTGGCTGATGTGTAGAGATCATCTGTTGCTCAGCATGTGGAAGAAGGGTGTGTTTGGCTATGGGGTTGGGTGGGGGACTCCCGGGAGTAGTAACAATAATTGGGGTGGGGAAGGGTTAATATAAAGTAAAAAAAATGATTGAGTGGGGTAAAATAATAATAGTAAAAATATGCGCACTGGTTGGGAGGGGGAGGTGCCAAAATCAGGCTTTTCTTATGGTGGGTGGTGTATAAAACATGTGTTTTTTTAAGTTACAGTAGTTGCAATGTGCAACTGTAGTATGGTGTGCTAACAAGTATGGCTTCCTATTTTAAATGCACTATAGTGAACTTGCTACTGTATTACTTTAGCAATAACACTAATCAAATATGTTTGGGTAAAGTCGGGAGGATTTTGTGTTACTTGTGCTTTTAAATTATTTCACTTAAGTGTGCACAATCTCAACTGTTGTTGCAAAAATAGGCAACGTTTCTTCTATACACTAGTGCATCCTCCAAAAACACCACATTCATAGCTAGCAAACCTATGTGTTTGCCCATAAAGGTGCAATTGTGAAGAGGTATTGTGATGTTAAAAAGTAGCATAACTGCTGCCAGTTTGTACTTTTGAATTCCCAAATTACCATTTCTAATATTAGACCCATAAAATCACTAAATTACAGTTATTTCAAGAATATTGTTGAAAAGGTAAAATAATGAGTCAATTATAGGGCTCCTGGTCTTAAGACCCCCTGAAAATATAGTAAACAGGTAATATGCTTGCATTGTATTTTAAATACAGCACACACTGTACCAGTGAGATTGTATTTATGGACAAGAAAAAATATGGTATAATCAAGACTGTTGAACCTTACAATAGTGTAACAGGGATTCAATAATATAAAAGAATTGATACATAACCACACATGCTATCATGGTTTGTCTAAAGTTGGTGCGATTTAAATATCCAACACAATATATAAAAAATAATTATAAACAAATACAATATCTACCAGTCAAATCTGACAACACAAAAATTAGATATACATTAGAGAGCATTACAGTGATCACTATACAATAAAAGTAGCATTCTAGTGACTGATATATAATACAGGAACCTTTCTAGCGACTGATGTACAGTACAGTATAATACAGGGGGGAAAAATAGAAAAAGTACTTTACAATGGGGCACACTATAAAGTACAGTCAATTAAAATGAAAAATCTTTATCATTATATAAAGTATATTCACAAGAACAAACTAACATGAAAAAAAAAAAATATATATATATATATATATATATATATATATGGAAATTAGGATGAATATACTGTACCTCTGATTACATTACCTTATGAAGCAAATAATGGGGTAAGAATGTCCTGATATCCCTATAACATATTACATATTGGATAAAAACATGTACACTAGACATGTGTAGGACAAAAGTGTGGTAAGGTAAATGGGGGTGACAAAGGGAGAGGTTAGTGAGACATATAAACAACACATTATTAAAATAACACCACAGCCACCATATAGTAATTCAACTGAGACCCTCTAATAATTATCTGTTTCATGAGGGTATGGAAATAATAACTTTAATAAAATGAAAACCATCAAGTGCAAGCAAATAATGTTTATAATAAAATAACATATATAAATGTATGAGACATGCATCATATACTGTAATTACATCCCATCAATAGTAGTAATTTAGAAATTGCCTAAATAGTTTAATTTGCAGGGATTTACATAAAATACTACTACCAGTAGTAGTACCTGATGAGATGGTGTATTTGGCAATAGTAATCACATATTGTGTTGTTATTAGGCTGTCATGTATATTGGTATGGGAGTCAAAAAGTGCCTCGTATCAAATTGTTTCTTCACAGTTAGTAGACAACAAGCATGTATACCAGGAAGAAAGTAATATAGGCTAGTATGGAAAGGATAGACTGTGCTCTTAAGTCTTTAACTGCTGTTTTCCACCCATTTGCCAGGGCATAGGACGGTGATGACTGCGTAGACACAGTGAAGGTGAGAAATATCCTTAGGACAGCACTGCATCTGCTTTCAGATTAGTTGTAATGCCATGATGCAGTTGTAGTGCAGGGCAGGTAGCGGGGGCCTCCAATGAGAGTGCAGCTTAAGAGAATTACCGCATCAAAAGGCTGGAGCAGCTCAGCGTGATATGGTGTGAGGGGTACCCTTGAGCACTACAAGGGTCCCCAGAGACTGGGACGCTTTTTTTGCCAGTATGGCTTGTTCACTGGACAACTCACCATTGGATAAAGAGTCATGCATTGTATTAGGAGGTTAAACCAATCGCAGATCAATGTCTGTCTATGATAGACATGTGTGAGGACCTATTGGTGCTAGAAGATTCATGATCCTATCAAGATTTCAGAAAAAATTATCATATTAAAATGTTATTATGTTTCTAAATTAACCTTGCTTGCACTTAAAGGTAAAGTAATAAAAGTAATTTAAGACTCAGAACAAGAAATTGCCGATAATACTGATTGACTAATTTAATTACACCATAAACAGTGAAGAGAGTAGAAATGCAATACTGTATTGATGGTCAGAGACCAATAGTCTAATTTTATTGTGATCCGTAACATAATTAGGCATACAGCATCACATACAAACATGGTAAGTGAGACATAACAATTTTTTTAAAGAAGTATAAAATATAATTCCTGCTGCATTACCATATTAGTGCTAAATGGCTGTTTCCAAATAAACAGCAGCGATGCAAGATCCATCCACATCTGAATTAGGCCCGGTGTATACTGTGGACATGAACCGGGAAACAATGTGACAGAGTTACGTTATCAGACTACTGTACTTCCAGCTTTTGCAAGGACAGGCTCTTATCAGAGCCCATCCCCTGGCAAGAGGATTTTAGTAAATCTGCATGAAAATATTAATATTCACATTGCAAATTTGGGTGGAAAATACTTAGAACTTCTGCATTAAAAATTGGGATTATGATAAATCTGCCCCTTAGTAGCAGAAAATGTGGTTACCTGCCATGCTTAGGTTCGCTTTTGTGCCATTGAATGGAATTTGGTCCTCCCTCTATACACATAAATTGTGACTGCAGCTTCTGTACCAGTCATAGGGTAGGGGGGCAGAGTCACAAATGCAGAAAAGGGGCATAGGCATGCATGGGTAAGGGGGACAGAGGCACAGATGGAGAGGGGGAAGAGGCACAGATGGGTAGAGGCCAGACGCACAGATGGGAAGGGGGCAGAGACACAGATGATGGAGGGGGCAGTGGTATAGATGGGAAAAGGGCAGAGGCACTGATGGGAGAGGAGCACAGACATATATGGGGAAGGGACAATGGGAGAGACTACATGGGAAAGGGTTATGGTGGGAGACACTGCAGGGCATAAGGAGACAGTAAGAGAGACTGCAGGGGGAAAAAAATCAGTGAAATACACTGCAGAAGAAAGGAAGATAGTGGCAGAGACTGCATGGAAAGGGTGTACCTCCATGGTGTGTACTGCAGCTACAGAGAAATGCTTCTGTGCATGCAGTGCCATAGGAAGCAGAAAGGAGAATAGAAGAGGAGAGATGAGCACAGGGCTACTGCAGGGCCAAGGAAAGACATCTGATCTGGTGGGGGTCCTGACTGGGGAACCTTTCTGTGAGAGGTGTTTCACAGGGCAGGTTCCTTCATCATAATCTGGCCCTGCAACCAATACTAAAGATCCCAGCCACTGATTCACAGAAGCAGTTTGTAGTCAAGATCATTGGAACCACTGGGCCTCCTCAATCTGTCCGGGTAGCATACAGCTGTACCACCTGAACATGGCAGTCCTTTCTGTATCTGTCAGACCAGTCCCTTCTCATATTAGATACTGAAACAGCACAATGCAGCTGAGCAGCTTGACACACTGACAGCCGGGAAGCAAGCAGTAGATCCTTCCCAGCTGTCAGGTATATGCATACAGAGTACACCAGCAGCCCTAGTGTTGCAGATTTTTACCTGCCCAGGGGGCAGATGGCACCCTGGACCAGCCCACCACTGTCTCAAGACTTTGCAATTGCTAAAGTTGGCACTGAGATTAGAGAAAAAGGGATTATGGGACAGGGACAAAAATTATTGACTATATTTGTACAGTTTTTCTTTTAAAAGTTTGAAAAGATAATGAAAGAATATTATTATATGTTATTTATAGATATTTAAAGTGGATCTGTGACCCCTAGTGCATTCACTCAAATTCCTGAGAATGCAATCTATCAGTTAGTAACTGTGTCCATAATGACATTAGTTGACAGTGTATTGATTAGCTTCATGTTCATGAATATGAAATAAGTATACAAAATTACCTTCTTCACTGTGTGTAGGTGTCAATTCTAAACAAACATCTGGAAATGACTAAAAAACATCTCACTTTCAAATGCCAGGTTTTAGTTTTAGTAAAGTTATTTGTCATAATTACTGCGTAATGGTTCATTTTCCATAAATGGAAGACTATATGCAATAACATATTTACAGTGTTCATAACTTAAAAACTTAATTTCATTATTGTAAGCATGTGGGGTAACTGGAAAGAGATGAGACATATCAGTATAGTTTATTTTGATATTATTGTTTCTTTAAAATCCTATTACTTTAGTTTGCTAGGAAAAAACCTCAAATAAATATTTATTTTTTATAGTTTTCTGTCAGTCAAGATTGTGCATTTTGATGTTCTGCATTTGTTTACCAGTTTGCACCTACCTTTTTTTACAATTAAGGTGATTTAACAATGGGGGTCAGTCTGACCTGATCGCACGCTGCCATTCATCGATCAGGTCAGAAGTGCGCATGCGCAGGCATGGCTGGACTGTGTGGGGGGCGTGCTGCAGCAGCTGTGTGACATCACACGCAGCCACTGTGACCCGGGCAGCGACAAGTAGCTTCAGGCCAGCACGCAAAAGCGGCACTGGCCGGGAGCTACTCCTGAAGTGCAAAAGCATTGCCGCTGTGCAATGCTTTTGTACTTCTGCAGGGGTGGGAGGGCCTGACATGTGGGGCATCCCACTGCATGTCAGTGTGCCTGATCGTAGCGCAGGGCTATGATCAGGTCTGAATTAGGCCCAATGTTTGATATCTCTTGTGATAATTTTAAAAAGATTATCAAGTTCTTTCAAAACCATAGAATCATTCTAACTAATGGCCTAATTCAGACCTGATCACAGCAGCAAATTTGTTCTCTGATGTGCAAAACCATGTGCAGTGCAGGTGTGGCAGATATAACATGTACAGAGAGAGTTCGATTTGGGTGGGATGTAGTTAAACTGAAATCTAAATTGCAGTGTAAAAATAAAGCAGCCAGTATTTACCCTGCACAGAAACAAAATAACCTACCCAAATCTAACTCTCTCTGCACAGGTAATATCTGCCACCCCCCCTACAGTGCGCATGGTATTGCCCATTAGAAAACAAATTTGCTGCTGCAATCAGGTCTGAATTAGGCCCTAAATTGTCCTAAGTGTTTTTTGTTAATTACTTCTCAACAGATTCCAAGGCTTTTTTAATGTATTTATTTTGTTATACTGCCTTGAAATATATGGACATGGTTGACTTCTATAAGCACAGACACTATCACATTTTCAAACTATTTTATTACAATTAATTTGCATAATTTTGCTTGTGAGTTGGTAAAAGTAATAGCAGGGGCAGGGATGTATTAAGTGAGGAGGCCTTTGTGCAGTCTCCGTCCAGGCCCACTCATCTTTATTTTCCATCATGAACAAGAATAATGCTGTAGTTCAATGCACAACACAATATACAGGTATGAACAACACAAAACTAAAGTGGCCAAATACATACCCTTCATTTCACTCTATTACACTTGGAACTTTATTGCCCGATAGACAGAGATTTGGAAAACTCACAAGCTACTTTTATTTCCCCATCAAGACCTTCTGACTGCCCATGTATGGCCCTAGTAATTTTGCAGCTTTAAAGAACTGGTAGGTGTAGGTGAGACTAGGATGAAGGTAAAAGCCTACCTGGTGATCAACCACCCCCTTGAGAGATGCTAGGGCAGGAACAAGGCTTTTTTTCTTTCCCATAATGGCATGAACATTGCTAATATGATCTACCTCATTTTGTTACTGTATGATATTCTCACAATCATTTTAGGAGATGATTTCAGCATTTCTATTGATTATAAATGTTCTCCATGTGTCTCCAAGTTACTCTATTTAACCAACTTGCTTGGTCTCTCCTACTGCCAGTTTCTTCTCATTGCGATGATCAATGCTGTGATCCTTTATCTTTCCAGGCTTTGTCCAGTTTCTGATTTATATAACATCCCATTCTATCTTGCAAACAATTTTTTTATCACCTTAAAGCTCTCCTCAACCATTTTTACTTGCTTGCTGTCAAACTCTAGTAAGCATTCTCATATTAACAGAAATTAACTTAAATATATGTCAACAGCAATACCTTCCTCAACTTTCTACATTCTCCTCTCCTTATATTGCAGTACCATAACCACATTATATCAACAGTTCTTGATCAAATGTCTCCCAGCATTAAAAAATAATACAGGCTATCAGCCATAATACACTTAAAAAACACTATTTCATGAAGTTAAAAGACATTGGACATTCCAAAATTAAACTACCGCTCCTGTCAAAATGCTTTGTACACTGCCAAACAATCTTCTAATCTCTCATTTTTGTAAATCTCTAATTCCAAATGCCTCTTTATTACTTTCAACCTTCCAAAAATAGGTCTTACATTCAAAATCAAACGCCAAGATCTTGCTTCTACTTCTAGGGCAAGATTGGCAACATCCAACATAAAATGATATTTTATTCCAAAACAATCTTCACAATTTCTTTCCTGCATCATCTGCACCTTCAGATTATTTAAGTCCACAAAACAAATGACGTATTTACTCTCCTCCTCTCTTCTACCTGTGCTCTTGATCTTTTAACCTCATAATCAGTATATCCCTGTCCCTAGTGCTCATACCAGCTTAAACTAACATCTCTAATGTCTCACTCACCAAAAGTGTCTTTGAATCATTATTCAAGCATACAGTTAATACTCCTATACTAAAATAATAAAGAAAAATCTGACCCAATACATTTGTCAAAATACAGTTCTATCTTCCAACACCAATGTCCCCTTAGCTTCTTGGCTCATTTTATATCCATCCTTTCTACACACAAACTAATGTACCTTCTTTAGCCAGGGTTTTATTCCCTAATAAGATCTATAGCCTGATTCCCTGCTCTGCCGATGCTGATCTGGCAATCAGCATTCCAATCATTGGACATCGATGATTGACAATCTGTGTGGGAATTGGCAAAAAACTATACAAACCTGATAAAAAAAATTTGGGTCAGAATTGGTGAATCGAGGATTTCCAAAATGTCGGATTTTCCTGATCCCCGAGCATTGAGAAACTGGAGAATTCTATTAATACTTGCCAGATGTATGAGGCCGTTATACAGTAAATTATCATCTAAAGTAATATGTTTTTGCCATGAAGATGCTGAAAGGTCATTAAATTATATTATTATAAGTGCTGACCCTATTACTGTTGGAAATAAAATATCACTTCTTAGAATATGCCAATATGCTTTGTTAATATGAGAAGTAAAAGTTTGGCATCATACAAAGCATGGTACCTTAAGTTTAGAAATTGTAACCATGTAGGAATAATTCAGGGCTCATTCTATATGGTTTCCACTGAAAACTAATGTTTTATCTGACTGTAAGAAACATGTAGCACATGTTCACAATGGAATTACTGTATATCACCTTTAAATGTGGTTTATAAAAAAACTATTTTAGTGGCTTCAAATGAAATTTTAAGGCAGATAATTGAGTGTTACTGCTGGTTTTAAGCTTTTGTAATGATAGTATCCATACTGTCTTCAAATGTGAGTTTAATCTGTTCATACACATTAAGGGGGTCATTCCGAGTTGATCATAGCTGTGCTAAATTTAGTACAGCTACGATCATCTTACCTGACATGCGGGGGGACGCCCAGCACAGGGCTAGTCAGCCCTGCATGTCAGTCCGCCCCCATCCTGCACAAATACAAAAGCATTGCACAGCGGCGATCCCTTTGTATTTGAGGAGTAACTCCCAGCCAGCACAGCTCCTGCGGCTGGCCAGGAGTTAATTGTCGCTGCCACTGGCCGCAGCAGATGCGTGTGACGTCATGCAGCCACCGTAGCCCGTCCCTTCCAACTGTCCGGCCACGCCTGCATTGGCCAGACTGCTCCCCCTGTGGCGCCGGCGCATGCGCAGTTCTGACCCGATCGCTTCGCTGCAACAAACTGCAGCAAGCGATCGGGTCAGAATAAATCCCTAAGTGCTATACCATACTTTTTGTTATTAAAATGTGATGGTGCAGATGAAAAGCTTTGATATATTTTTATTATTCAAATGTAATTTTCTGTATAGATTTTGTACATAATATTATATAACCACTATTTTACAAGTTTGCATTATCAATGATCAAAATAAGGATTTTCTGCAAAATAAATAATGTGTTGCATTCATAGTTGCAATAAGGTAATAATTAAATATCTTTTGACTGCTTTAGAAGGAAGTTTAGTTTGTAAATAGTTTTTATGCTGTTTCAATCAAATTTGCCGTTTAGTAACGCAACATCTGTAACCAATGCAAAATTTATCCCCAAAACAAGGAAAGAGATGCTATGTAAGAATTATAAAGGAACTGTACTGTTTATACCAGGCTTTTATTTGTTGTCAGTATTAATTTACAAAAGTAAAAAAATCTTACCGCCTATGATAATTAGATTAAAACAATTTTACCCACTATGTGATTACAGACGATCAAAATGATTTATTTTAAAAGGTTTTGGGTCTTTCATCAACTTTCAAATAAAATTGCAGGATGATTGCTCACGTGGGATTGCTTGCTATTAGTTTTAGCTTTAAATGTTTAAGATGTTAAAATAACATCAACACATTTACAGTATATTTAAATAATAATAAATAATATTTTCTGGTTGAATACGGAATGAAAGTTTCTAAATTAAATTGACTTTTTACAGTATCACAACAATTTATTGTCTGAAACTGGTATTTTTTCTCTTCTCTACCAATAATTATTTACAGTCAAATAATACATTATATATACATATAATAAGATGGCATTCAGTGGTGGGGATACCTGTCTAGAAAATTAAATAGCTGCATGACTAAACTAAATGAATATTCACACGGAGTGCAATGGCACTTTTAAGACTCTGGCTTCCGTGCATTGGCCAATCACTAAACCCCCATCATTTATTTATTGATGTTGTGAGGATAACAGCTTGCTATAGTGAGTGCTGAATTTTCTGTTTTTATATATATATATATATATATATATATATATAAGTTTGATATGTGAGGCCTGGGACATTTAAAAAATTTTTGTCTTTTGGTTAGAAGAGTACTTATACAAAAAAAGAAGAGTATTCATACAATAAGGTACTGTGTCACAATAATTACATTAATTGTAATATAATATTTTCTTTTTAATTATAGGGTGCAAACCACAGCAGATGTTGGATACATTTTCACATGACGGATCATGTTTCCATTGGCAGATAAAATATAGGACAAAATCAATATATGGTAAAACAGCATTAATGACAGCACAAAGTAAGATTATTATTTTACCATAAATCTTCAAACCATTGTGCTTCAATTGAGTGTTTGTTTATATGTGGGGTGCATTTCTGAAATGTATTTTGTGTACAATTTTTTTGTATTTAGTCTTGTCTTTCTTTAAATCATTCTGATGATAAGGATGAAATCCCACAACTAGAAGTGCATCCAGCTCGTCATGGCAATTCTCATTAAGTGAGACAGATTTGTAACAAAAAGGTTTTCATGCACCTTACTTTAAACATATCTAATCATCATCATCATCATCATCATCATCATCTATTTATTTTAGACTTTTCCCAATTATTCCAAATACTGGTCATTTTACTTTTATTCAATGATGTCGTAGCCACTTATAGATTTATCTTTATTTGAAGTGTAGCAGTTATATTTTATCTCATTTTAAATGCATTGTTTGCATTCCCTAAAACTGTGGTTTAAGCTTAGAAGTGTTTAGTGCGTCACTGAGGAGTGAGAAAACTCTTTAATGTGTCACAAATAAGGGTTTGTCTTTAAGTTTCTGAACACACCCACTGGTGCTATCACACTCATATAGCAATTAAGTCTGCTTTTGCATGGCATAATAATGTATCAATTAAATATAATTTCCTTTGGCAGGGTGCAATTCCATGATATGTGTTAATATCAAAACTGTATTCAACCAAGAGGTTAGAGAAGCTGCCCATGAATTGGAATCACAGTGAACTTATTAAAAGGACAAGTTAAAATGTAACTTCCTATGTTTTTAATAGAAACATACCATACAGTTGTTGATTTAAACCTAGAAATATGTAATACTAGAAAAAGTAGGAAAACTGATAAAAAATTAGTTATACACTATCCAAAAGTAATATAGTATTATCCCTTTTTTTGAACATTGTGTGAAATGTTATCATCCAGGATATTATGGTAATCATAGTATATATTTTTTATACATTGTCTTTAGATAGTCCTTTTTGGGTGATACTCATAATGTAGATGCATGTTTCACATTCTCATGCAATAATTTATCAGTAGTGTATAGTCATTGTGCTCACAATGTTACATATTGAGGCAAAAATGTATGTGTGTATATATATATATATATATATATATATGTATGTATAGCCCAAATTCCTAAACATATCCCCCCCACAGACTAAACCGAACCTCCCCTTCCGTAGGCTGACCCCAACCCTCTCCTCCAAAGCGTTACACCAACCCTCCCCTCCTGCAGACTAATCCCAACCCTCCACTCCTGCAGCCTAACCCCAACCCTTCCCTCCCAAAAACCTAACCCCAACCCTTCCCTCCCAAAACCTAACCCCAACCCTCCCCTCTGGCAGCCTTATCCCAACCCTTCTCTCCTGCAGACTAATCCCAACCTTTCCCCTCCTACAGCCTAAACACAACCCTCCCCTCTTGAAGCATAACTGTAATGTCAGCTTTGTGCAGATGTCAACATTGTGAACGTGTTTACATTCTACAAATGTTGACATGTTACATGTTGACAATTCAATAATGTGGACATCATAACTGTCAACAATGTAAACATTGTAACTGTCAACAATGTGGTGTTGACATTATGGGGCCGATTCAATTGGTTGGTGCATCTAATTTTCCTATCTAAACAGAAATGTTTAGATGCGCAAACAATTGTCACAAGTCAATTGTTGTTTGGACACCCATGCATATCGTACATTCTACATCTAAAACAAAAAAGGGTTTAGCCGCGTTATACAGCTAAGCCTGTATAAAATCCAGCTTTGGGCATCCAAACCTCCGTTCAGATGCCCAAAGTGCCGACTTCTTCTCTCACCTCAGAAAGATGTGAGAAGAAATGTAATCCCCACTGCTGCCAGGCATCTAAACAGAGCAACAAATGAATTGTTCCATTTGTGCCCCCTAGTGGTAGCCATGGGGAAAAGCAATTGAATCAGCCAATCTGACTCTCACAATTGTGATTGTTGACATTGTTACTGCATATCATCTGTATCACCCTTTTGGGCATTCATATACCTTTGATAATTAATCACATCCTTATTGTAAGCCCAATGTTGCTTATTGGGGCACCAGAGGGAAATAGGTGTTGCAACTCAGCACACTGTTTTAGTTTCAAAAATTACATCTGCTTCATTTAAGATGTAAAAAAAAATATTATTAGCAAGACAATTTACAGACAATCCGTTATGCTTATTGAATTTAGAAAACACTCAAAGGATTTAAATACATTTTATGTGTTTTAAATTTGTGATAAACAATTTATAGTTTCTCACCTATTTATCCTGTCTACCGGCAGTATTGGTAGACTATAAAACAAAAATACAAACTATAATACAGCAATTGTTTGCAGGTAATTCTACTGGGACATAAAATTTATAGCTTTGCAATAAATGTCTTCAAGAGAGATATTTTATTAAGTCGTTAGTGCACCTGCAATGTACCCATTCAGTATTTGCCTACCTTTTCCAGCAACAAGGTCAGCATGGTTGACTGGAAACTGTGAACTTACATTTTTAGTACCAGGCTAATCATTAACAATGGCAATAGAGTTAACATGATAAAACAAAAATGAAAAGATTATTTTACTTATTTTTATGATCAGCCTATTTATTTTTAAAGCACATGTATACTTTTATGTATGCTTCTAGATCACAGCAGCATTGAAATTAATTGGTGATGTATAGTATTAACTTTAAATAATAATTTGTCTATGCAAAAATTATTCCAAGGCTTATAAAAAATTAAGATGTGTGAATCTTATATGTAAAAATAATTAATACTTTTCTAAATATCCCAAATTTGGATATACAGTATATCTTTTAGGAATCATCATGTATGGTATCGTGTAGCAGATTGGTTATAGAGCTAATGACAGGTGAAGAAAATCTTTTAGTTTAGAACCCGGGAGTGCACTATTATCATCTGTGTATTTCTCAGTCTGGATAGGAAGTGGTGCTAATGACAATTACAAGGAACAATTGTGTTTTAGCGGTCAATGCAAGGAAGGCTGTAAAAATGTACACATGTAATATTAGATTTTCCTGAATTTGGAGGCAAACTGTGTTAATCACAGTTTATATAATCAAATCTGTGTGGTTTTCCCTGGCAATCAGAGCAGCTTGTAATTTGATTGACTGTTTGCATATTGTCCATTTTCATTTATTGGCTAAAACAAAATTTTCAGCATACTGTCAGGGATTTATTTTATTCCAATTAAGCTGTGGAAAGAACATTTGCTATAGATGTACAATACATTTCCTATGACAAAATGGCAAAAAAATACATTGGCAAAAAATAAATTTTGTTGAGTATTTACTGTAAACAAAATAAATGAACCTTTGGTGTGTTTATATTTTTTACTCAGATTTCGGATACATTTTACTGCACAATCAGTGAAACAGCATGTTATTTTTACTGTCATTTATATTATGCCATCATTTTATGTACAGTAGTGGAGTGCAAATAATATTATTTGATGTTCTAATAGGGGCACTCACACAGGGTTATTTTTTTTTTTTTTTCAGAATGCACAAATGTTTTTTAGGAAACCATAGCAACTGGAGGAAACCCATGTGCACATGGGGAGTATGTACAAACTTCACATAAATAAGTTACTAGCTGGAAGTTGAACTCATGACCAGTGCTGTTTAGTAGAAATGCTGACCACTATGCCACCTTCCTGTCACAGTATAATAACAAATATTTTTTGATTTGCAGTTGAGATTACATAGAAATATAATTCAGACCCTAAGGTATATTCAACATAGTTGAGGAAGCTCAATGTTATTAAATAAAATAAAATAAAATAAATGTATTTGCCTATTATATGCCATCAAATCTAGTTTCTATTTACTTTGGGACATGCATTTTTGTTCCAAAATCAATGGAATAGTTAGAACCAATGAGCTTCTAGCTAACATTTCTAAAATATAAAAAGAGAAATTCCTAGCCTTGCGCTAAATTAGAACTGAGCAGCACATCATGAACAACCCCCTGTTAGAACGGGTTAAAAAAATACTATAGAAAGAAAGGATCTGAGGGCACTTATCTTAATGTTATGAAATAGCACCTCACATATGTAACAGTATTACACAAAATCAACAGATAAAAACACTTGTTTTAATAAAATTCAGACCCATTACAGTGTCATAAAAAGGTATACACATTTACATACAGAAACAGTGTATACATTAAATCAATGATTGGTTCCAGTTTAGGGAAACACTTTCAAAATCTTTTCCCCTCCTAAATGACTTGAAGCCTCAAAATTAGGAAGATACATTAGGTACAGAAAAACATCCAACGCGTTTCCTTAAAACCACTTAAAAAGGGTAAATCCAGAAAAGCAATATGTATCATATGAATAAATATTGAAAACAATAGTATGGATAACCACCACTAATTGGACTAATTTGAAGTATGTATGGAGAGGAGGATCCTAATTAAATCATCCTCATTAGGGTCTGTTAAACTTCAGTCCAAAATCTGCTGAGGTTAAAATTTGAAGAGGATTGGATAATCCAAATGTATTCCTATTACACTCCTGATGATTCAACTTTCAACATGCATCAGTAGCTAGGGACATGTGCATTCTTCACTAGTAGGATTCAGTACTGGTGAAGGATGCACATGTCCCTGCTACTTATGCATGTTGAAAGTTGTATCATCAGGAGTGTACTAGGAATAAATTTGGATTTATCCAATCCTCTTTGTTTAAGTTGTAACCTCTGGGGATTTCGGACTGAAGTTAATTGGACCCTAATGAGGATGATTTAATTAGGATTCTCTTCTCCAAACATACTCTGAATTAGTCCAATTAGCGGTGGTTATCCATACTACTGTTTTTTCCTATGATACAGATAGCTTTTCTGGATTTACCCCTGATGAAGTCATTTTAACAAAATGTGATGGTTGTTTTTTTCTGTACCTACTGTATCATCCTATTTTTGAGGCTTCAAGTCATTTAGGAGTAGACAAGATTTTTAAAGCTTTTCCCTAAACTGGAACCAATTGTTGATTTGATGTATACACTATTTATAAAATATAGCTTATAAAATTATAGGTAGAATGATTGATTGCTATGGGTAAATTTTCCAATTCTCTACTCTTTAGAATGTTTTGTATATATCTCCATATATCTTAACTTGAAATAAATACACATGCTGTACATATACATTTATAAGATTACAGCTTTTATTAAGTAATTATTAATACATACATTAATTAATTAACTAACTAACTAAATAAATATAGAAATTAATGAATGGGTGGCAAGGAAGAGGGGGTAGCGATTGATTTACCGATGTACACAATACTGATGGTCATAATCCCAACACCCATTGACCGTCAATCAAAATACCGACACGGTCAAAATACCAACATACATTATGCCAGCATGTTCAAAATACCGACATAGTCAGAATACTGAAATTTGAAATGCTGGCATGTCAAAATGCCAACATGCATTTTTAAGGAAAATTGCCCCAAGACAGACTTTACCATCCAAGTGGACCTGAAGGGAGAACATAATAGTGTGCCAAGTGCAGTGAGGTACAGTGCCTGAAGTTTGGTGAGTGCAGCAAGACATGCAAGGGGATGCGGTACATTTAGATGGTGTCCATGTTGACCTACTGTATGTCGACATTGACAAACACAAAAATGGAAAAACTTATGTAAGTATTTGACATGTCAGCATTTCAAATGTCGGTAATCTAATGATGTCTGCATTTATAACATGTCAGCATAATGAATGTCTGTATTTTGATCATGTCGGTATTTTCACTGTAGGCCAATGTCTGTCTGTATTATGGGGGTCATTCCGACCTGATCGCACACTAGAATTTTTTGCTGCACTGCAATCAGGTCACAACTGCGCATGCATATGCACCGTGTCTTACTGGTACAAAGCAGATCATTGCTGAGCAACGGAGTTAACGAAGAATCCATTCACACAGCCAATCGTAAGGATAAGGTGTTTGTGGGTGGCAACTGACCGTTTTCTGGGAGTGTTTGGAAAAACGCAGGCGTGTCCAAGCGTTTGCAGGGTGGGTGGCTGACGTCAATTCCGGGCCAGAACAGGCTGAAGTGATCACAGTGGCTGAGTAAGTTCTGAGCTACTCAGAAACTGCACAAAACTTTTTTGTACCGCTTGGCTGCACATGCGTTCGCACACTTGCAAAGCAAACATACACTCCCCATAGGCGGCGACTATAGATTCGCAGTGCTGAAAAAAATAGCTAGCGAGCGATCAATTCGAAATGACCCCCTATGTCCTTTGGTATTGTGTCTGTTAGTAAATCATACTGAACCCAGAAGAGGTGTGTTTGATAAGGTGATAATGCAGAGCACAAGATTGGATATTGGATGTTCATCCATCAGTGCATTCCAGATCTCCAATGAGGTATCCAAAAATTTCCAGCAGGGTTCCCTGGTAGCTACTAAACATTCTACAGACCAGAAAAATACTAATTACTTAGGACAGAAGTAACCGGAAAATAATTTAAGTGGCTTTAGGAACCAAATAATGTTTAAGAAATTTGTAAAAAAAATCGGACAATTGAAACCACTAAGAGTACTAATACTAAGGTGATGGCAAATAATTGAATATACTTTTGTGTTCAAAAATTATAAAAAAAACTCAGAATCTCTTTAAGGTGACAAAAGCTGATCACATTCTGAATGGCATCTAATGGAGCATAAAAATAATGAGAATTAGCACCCCAAAAGTTGGGACCTCACTAGAAGGTAGTTTGAGTAGCAATAGAAGCATATAATGAACATTGTAAAGTGAAGGAGCCAGGTAAACATGGAAAAAAGACTAGCAAATCACAAGATTTAATATGAACCACAGCAACCGATAAGCAAATAGCTTTTTTTTAATCTCTTGCACAATTTAACCAATAACAGCAGTGTCTGATTGGTTTCTACAGTATAGATGAGAATGAATGGTTCACACAAATGTGAAGTACTGTAAGTAAAGGAGTCCTATTAATAAACATGCAAAAATGGACCACAGTGATCCGTAGTACTGGAATGTTAGGTAACCAGGACATACACAAAATAGGGACAAACATTGTAAATAATAAATTGCAGAAATGAAAACAAAATCTAGAGAGGACCCTGCTCATGAGAGTGCTTAAATTCTAGTTGTTAAGACACACCTTGAATAAAAGGAATGAGTGTGGCTCAGAGATTGGAACAGTTGTGAAGATGTATTAGAGTGAGTAGTATAGAAGGAAGTAAAGTGTTTTGTTATGAAAAAAGGGGGGTGTTTAAAGAAGCGCCATCCATAAAGGAAAAGGTGTAATTATTTGATTTATTCAATAGATTACATATATATTGACATACCACAAATATTATTCGCAATATCCCCCCCAGCAATAAACATGTATTAAGCAATTAAAAAGGTCACATGCATTAATAACTGATTTCAATTTATCCAATAATAACTGAACAGCTGTGAATATATAACCAGGAGGGAAAGCGCTTTTCAAAAATTAAAATGAGAAAAAAATGAAAAAATAAAAATAATAAAAAGTCTATATTAATGAGACTGTCCAATTAGAGACAACACTGCCACCAGTCTATTTAGTTCCACAATTGGCTTGAATCAGACTAAAGATGAATACAGGGGAATTGCTGTATCGGGGTTGGAAATCTCCTATGCAGGAGTGATGTGCTTTAAGTTGAATGGAGCCGTGGTTAGCAGATGTCTGTAAGAAGCTGGAATGACGGAGCAAGCCGCATCCATTTGTGATGGCTGGGAACCGCCTGTATTCACTGGTCTGCTCACGCTGCTGCACTGATGCTGGCTGTCAGTACGGAGCGCTGAAAGCCTGGTGCAGGGTCAAGGAATCATGAAAACAGGGCACTGCTTGACCGGTTTCTCAGCCTTAGTAATGAGGCTGTTTCATCAGATGATTAGATTAGATCATTACTAAGGCTGAGAAACTGGTCAAGCAGTGCCCTGTTTTCATGATTCCTTGACCCTGCACCAGGCTTTCAGCGCTCCGTACTGACAGCCGGCATCAGTGCAGCAGCGTGAGCAGACCAGTGAATACAGGCGGTTCCCAGCCATCACAAACGGATCCAGCTTGCTCCGTCATTCCAGCTTCTTACAGACATCTGCTAACCACGGCTCCATTCAACTTAAAGCACATCACTCCTGCATAGGAGATTTCCAACCCCGATACAGCAATTCCCCTGTATTCATCTTTAAACGACAGGTGAGGGGTATCTTAACATATGGAACTGTTGGAGCAGGAATCTGCTTAAATTGAACTGTCATGGAAATGCTTGCCACATTGTAATTTATATCATAAAGAGTCTGATTCAAGCCCATTGTGGAACTAAAAAAGACTGGTGGCAGTGTTGTCTCTAATTGGACAGTCTCATTAATACAGACTTTTTATTATTTTTATTTTTTTCATTTTTTACTCATTTTAATTTTTGAAAAGTGCTTTCCCTCCTGGTTATATATTCACAGCTGTTCAGTTATTATTGGATAAATTGAAATCAGTTATTAATGCATGTGACCTTTTTAATTGCTTAATACATGTTTATTGCTGGGGGGGATGTTGCGATTAATATTTGTGGTATGTCAATATATATGTTATCTATTGAATAAATCAAATAATTACACATTTTTCTTTATGGATGGCACTTCTTTAAACACCCCCCTTTTTTTCTTGTATAATATTGAGATTTAGCAAACTCAATTTAGTAGCTGCAGTCCGGGGAACAGGTGTAATTCATTGACAAATACCTATAGACAATTGTGTAGTAGTTTTTTCAAGTGTCTCCAAGTCATTTCACTAGCGCCCACACTCTCTTCCATTTTTTCTATTTTTGTTTTGTTATGATTTCAGAGAGCATTATAAGATTTAAAGGCTGTGGGAAAGTCTGTTTGGTCAGGAAGTAACTTGTAGGTCTAAGTGAGAAGTGACAGATCAAGGCTCAGGACAGAGACATAAAAGCCCAAGAGGAGTAATGATTTCATATGAGATTTTATATGTATGAAGGGGTGGGGTTGGTAAAGGCTTTGCACTGGATGTTAGGATGAGTCATTTGAATTGAATTCTGGAGGATATGGGAAGCCACTGTAGGGATTTTAAAATTAGTGCAGCAGATGTAGGTTCACAATAGAAGAGAGGCTCAAGTGGGGATCATTGGATGAGGAAAATATCAAATAGGAGGAGGTTGTAGTTGTCAAGATGGCAGATGATGTGAGCAACAGAACTGGGTGGAGGCAATATAACTGGGAAACATGTAAACAGGACAATGAAAAGTGTAACAAAGTGATCATTCTTTCAATAATTAACAAATCTTAAAATCAATTTACTTCAAAAGTCTTTACATTTAAAGTCCATTTAATCAAGAGTCTTTACATGTACACTGCATTGTTTAACAAATCCACATGACAATGCAGCTACTGTAAGTCCTTTTTCACGGGATGAAATGATAACACCAAATCAGGCAAAATGCAACATATTAAGTGCTTATATATTGTTTCATTAATCACCTACTGTATATGATAATGCTAATTCTCTTGTGTACAGTACAGTTAAAATTTGCTTTTGCTTTAAAAGTTTTTTCAAACTCTTCCTAGAAATCAAATAAAAATATACACAAAAATTTGAAATGTGAATTAAAATATTAACTGTGTTATACAATCTCCATAAAAAGCAGAACTTTAACAGTTGATGACATATAAAAGGGAACTTAGAAAAGTTGCAAAGATAAATTCAGATAATTGAAAAAACATAATTTTTTAATATTAGTTTGACCTTATTGAAAGCCTCTATGTGGTAGTTTTTTTAGGATTTTGTCTTCTGGTTTTCTGCTGGATGTCACTTTGAAAAACAGGGAAAAAGGAAAGAAACTGTAAAATTCCTTCCTCTTCATAAATCTCAAATTCTTTACATCAGTAAGCCTGGTATGGTACTCATTTATTTATTTTTTCACTATTTTTATACCTCTTCTGACCTCGGAGAGTGCCCATCAGCACATTTCTCCTTCTCTTGCATTGTGTCAGTGAAGCACAACCACATTTACTACAAGCAAAGACAATTTTACTGGCTTGTAAAGGAGGTTTATGTGAATACAACATCCAAGATTTTTTTCCCTGTGAGACAATATACCTTGCCTAAACAAGGGGAGCTTCTATTCAATCGGTGATCAAATGAATAGCTTGTTTCATGAATTTGCTGTTTTTTTCTGTGCTCACAGCCTTTGAAGTATGCATATTGCATATGAATCATATTGTTCTCTTGAGTAATATTAAAGCTTTGATTCTGTTATAGTAAGTAGTAGAGATGAGCGGGTTCGGTTTCTCTGAATCCGAACCCGCCAGAACTTCATGTTTTTTTTCACGGGTCCGAGCGACTCGGATCTTCCCGCCTTGCTCGGTTAACCCGAGCGCGCCCGAACGTCATCATGACGCTGTCGGATTCTCGCGAGGCTCGGATTCTATCGCGAGACTCGGATTCTATATAAGGAGCCGCGCGTCGCCGCCATTTTCACACGTGCATTGAGATTGATAGGGAGAGGACGTGGCTGGCGTCCTCTCCATTTAGATTATAAGAGACTGAGAGAGATTTACTGGAGCTGACTAGGAGGAGTACTGTTACTGTAGAAGTGTAGAGACTGAGTGGAGAGAGTTTACTAGTGAGGACAGTGCAGTTTACTTTATAATCCGTTCTCTGCCTGAAAAAAGCGATACACAGCACACAGTGACTCAGTCACATACCATATCTGTGTGCACTGCTCAGGCTCAGGCCAGTGTGCTGCATCATCTATTATCTATATATAATATTATATATATCTGTCTGACTGCTCAGCTCACACAGCTTATAATTGTGGGGGAGACTGGGGAGCACTACTGCAGTGCCAGTTATAGGTTATAGCAGGAGCCAGGAGTACATAATATATTATATAGTGAGTGACCACCAGACACACAGTGCAGTTTATTTAATATATCCGTTCTCTGCCTGAAAAAAGCGATACACACAGTGACTCAGTCAGTCACATACCATATCTGTGTGCACTGCTCAGGCTCAGGCCAGTGTGCTGCATCATCTATTATCTATATATAATATTATATATATCTGTCTGACTGCTCAGCTCACACAGCTTATAATTGTGGGGGAGACTGGGGAGCACTACTGCAGTGCCAGTTATAGGTTATAGCAGGAGCCAGGAGTACATAATATATTATATAGTGAGTGACCACCAGACACACAGTGCAGTTTATTTAATATATCCGTTCTCTGCCTGAAAAAAGCGATACACACAGTGACTCAGTCAGTCACATACCATATCTGTGTGCACTGCTCAGGCTCAGGCCAGTGTGCTGCATCATCTATTATCTATATATAATATTATATATATCTGTCTGACTGCTCAGCTCACACAGCTTATAATTGTGGGGGAGACTGGGGAGCACTACTGCAGTGCCAGTTATAGGTTATAGCAGGAGCCAGGAGTACATAATATATTATATAGTGAGTGACCACCAGACACACAGTGCAGTTTATTTAATATATCCGTTCTCTGCCTGAAAAAAGCGATACACACAGTGACTCAGTCAGTCACATACCATATCTGTGTGCACTGCTCAGGCTCAGGCCAGTGTGCTGCATCATCTATTATCTATATATAATATTATATATATCTGTCTGACTGCTCAGCTCACACAGCTTATAATTGTGGGGGAGACTGGGGAGCACTACTGCAGTGCCAGTTATAGGTTATAGCAGGAGCCAGGAGTACATAATATATTATATAGTGAGTGACCACCAGACACACAGTGCAGTTTATTTAATATATCCGTTCTCTGCCTGAAAAAAGCGATACACACAGTGACTCAGTCAGTCACATACCATATCTGTGTGCACTGCTCAGGCTCAGGCCAGTGTGCTGCATCATCTATTATCTATATATAATATTATATATATCTGTCTGACTGCTCAGCTCACACAGCTTATAATTGTGGGGGAGACTGGGGAGCACTACTGCAGTGCCAGTTATAGGTTATAGCAGGAGCCAGGAGTACATAATATATTATATAGTGAGTGACCACCAGACACACAGTGCAGTTTATTTAATATATCCGTTCTCTGCCTGAAAAAAGCGATACACACAGTGACTCAGTCAGTCACATACCATATCTGTGTGCACTGCTCAGGCTCAGGCCAGTGTGCTGCATCATCTATTATCTATATATAATATTATATATATCTGTCTGACTGCTCAGCTCACACAGCTTATAATTGTGGGGGAGACTGGGGAGCACTACTGCAGTGCCAGTTATAGGTTATAGCAGGAGCCAGGAGTACATATTATATTAAAATTAAACAGTGCACACTTTTGCTGCAGGAGTGCCACTGCCAGTGTGACTGACCAGTGACCTGACCACACTGACCACCAGTATAGTTAGTAGTATACTTATATTGTGATTGCCTGAAAAAGTTAAACACTCGTCGTGTGACTTCACTTGTGTGTTTTTTTTTTTTATTCTATAAAAATAAAACTCATTCTGCTGACAGACAGTGTCCAGCAGGTCCGTCATTATATAATATATAATATATACCTGTCCGGCTGCAGTAGTGATATATATATATTTTTTATATCATTTATCATCCAGTCGCAGCAGACACAGTACGGTAGTTCACGGCTGTGGCTACCTCTGTGTCTCTGCACTCGGCAGGCAGTCCGTCCATAATTGTAATACCACCTAACCGTGGATTTTTTTCAGTCTTCTTTATACATACATAGTTACATAGACATCTTCTCTTTATCAACCAGTCTATATTAGCTGCAGACACAGTACAGTACGGTAGTTCACGGCTGTGGTTACCTCTGTGTCTGCACTCGGCAGGCAGTCCGTCCATAATTGTATACCACCTAACCGTGGTTTTTTTTCATTCTTCTTTATACATACATAGTTACATAGACATCTTCTCTTTATCAACCAGTCTATATTAGCTGCAGACACAGTACAGTACGGTAGTTCACGGCTGTGGCTACCTCTGTGTCTGCACTCGGCAGGCAGTCCGTCCATAATTGTATACCACCTAACCGTGGATTTTTTTCAGTCTTCTTTATACATACATAGTTACATAGACATCTTCTCTTTATCAACCAGTCTATATTAGCTGCAGACACAGTACAGTACGGTAGTTCACGGCTGTGGCTACCTCTGTGTCTGCACTCGGCAGGCAGTCCGTCCATAATTGTATACCACCTAACCGTGGTTTTTTTTCATTCTTCTTTATACATACATAGTTACATAGACATCTTCTCTTTATCAACCAGTCTATATTAGCTGCAGACACAGTACAGTACGGTAGTTCACGGCTGTGGCTACCTCTGTGTCTGCACTCGGCAGGCAGTCCGTCCATAATTGTATACCACCTAACCGTGGATTTTTTTCAGTCTTCTTTATACATACATAGTTACATAGACATCTTCTCTTTATCAACCAGTCTATATTAGCTGCAGACACAGTACAGTACGGTAGTTCACGGCTGTGGCTACCTCTGTGTCTGCAGTCGGCAGGCAGTCCATAATTGTATACTAGTATCCATCTCCATTGTTTACCTGAGGTGCCTTTTAGTTGTGCCTATTAAAATATGGAGAACAAAAATGTTGAGGTTCCAAAATTAGGGAAAGATCAAGATCCACTTCCACCTCGTGCTGAAGCTGCTGCCACTAGTCATGGCCGAGACGATGAAATGCCAGCAACGTCGTCTGCCAAGGCCGATGCCCAATGTCATAGTACAGAGCATGTCAAATCCAAAACACCAAATATCAGCAAAAAAAGGACTCCAAAACCTAAAATAAAATTGTCGGAGGAGAAGCGTAAACTTGCCAATATGCCATTTACCACACGGAGTGGCAAGGAACGGCTGAGGCCCTGGCCTATGTTCATGGCTAGTGGTTCAGCTTCACATGAGGATGGAAGCACTCAGCCTCTCGCTAGAAAAATGAAAAGACTCAAGCTGGCAAAAGCAGCACAGCAAAGAACTGTGCATTCTTCGAAATCCCAAATCCACAAGGAGAGTCCAATTGTGTCGGTTGCGATGCCTGACCTTCCCAACACTGGACGTGAAGAGCATGCGCCTTCCACCATTTGCACGCCCCCTGCAAGTGCTGGAAGGAGCACCCGCAGTCCAGTTCCTGATAGTCAGATTGAAGATGTCAGTGTTGAAGTACACCAGGATGAGGAGGATATGGGTGTTGCTGGCGCTGGGGAGGAAATTGACCAGGAGGATTCTGATGGTGAGGTGGTTTGTTTAAGTCAGGCACCCGGGGAGACACCTGTTGTCCGTGGGAGGAATATGGCCGTTGACATGCCAGGTGAAAATACCAAAAAAATCAGCTCTTCGGTGTGGAGGTATTTCACCAGAAATGCGGACAACAGGTGTCAAGCTGTGTGTTCCCTTTGTCAAGCTGTAATAAGTAGGGGTAAGGACGTTAACCACCTCGGAACATCCTCCCTTATACGTCACCTGCAGCGCATTCATAATAAGTCAGTGACAAGTTCAAAAACTTTGGGTGACAGCGGAAGCAGTCCACTGACCAGTAAATCCCTTCCTCTTGTAACCAAGCTCACGCAAACCACCCCACCAACTCCCTCAGTGTCAATTTCCTCCTTCCCCAGGAATGCCAATAGTCCTGCAGGCCATGTCACTGGCAATTCTGACGAGTCCACTCCTGCCTGGGATTCCTCCGATGCATCCTTGCGTGTAACGCCTACTGCTGCTGGCGCTGCTGTTGTTGCCGCTGGGAGTCGATGGTCATCCCAGAGGGGAAGTCGTAAGCCCACTTGTACTACTTCCAGTAAGCAATTGACTGTTCAACAGTCCTTTGCGAGGAAGATGAAATATCACAGCAGTCATCCTACTGCAAAGCGGATAACTGAGGCCTTGACAACTATGTTGGTGTTAGACGTGCGTCCGGTATCCGCCGTTAGTTCACAGGGAACTAGACAATTTATTGAGGCAGTGTGCCCCCGTTACCAAATACCATCTAGGTTCCACTTCTCTAGGCAGGCGATACCGAGAATGTACACGGACGTCAGAAAAAGACTCACCAGTGTCCTAAAAAATGCAGTTGTACCCAATGTCCACTTAACCACGGACATGTGGACAAGTGGAGCAGGGCAGGGTCAGGACTATATGACTGTGACAGCCCACTGGGTAGATGTATGGACTCCCGCCGCAAGAACAGCAGCGGCGGCACCAGTAGCAGCATCTCGCAAACGCCAACTCTTTCCTAGGCAGGCTACGCTTTGTATCACCGCTTTCCAGAATACGCACACAGCTGAAAACCTCTTACGGCAACTGAGGAAGATCATCGCGGAATGGCTTACCCCAATTGGACTCTCCTGTGGATTTGTGGCATCGGACAACGCCAGCAATATTGTGTGTGCATTAAATATGGGCAAATTCCAGCACGTCCCATGTTTTGCACATACCTTGAATTTGGTGGTGCAGAATTTTTTAAAAAACGACAGGGGCGTGCAAGAGATGCTGTCGGTGGCCAGAAAAATTGCGGGACACTTTCGGCGTACAGGCACCACGTACAGAAGACTGGAGCACCACCAAAAACTACTGAACCTGCCCTGCCATCATCTGAAGCAAGAAGTGGTAACGAGGTGGAATTCAACCCTCTATATGCTTCAGAGGTTGGAGGAGCAGCAAAAGGCCATTCAAGCCTATACAATTGAGCACGATATAGGAGGTGGAATGCACCTGTCTCAAGTGCAGTGGAGAATGATTTCAACGTTGTGCAAGGTTCTGATGCCCTTTGAACTTGCCACACGTGAAGTCAGTTCAGACACTGCCAGCCTGAGTCAGGTCATTCCCCTCATCAGGCTTTTGCAGAAGAAGCTGGAGGCATTGAAGAAGGAGCTAAAAGGGAGCGATTCCGCTAGGCATGTGGGACTTGTGGATGCAGCCCTTAATTCGCTTAACAAGGATTCACGGGTGGTCAATCTGTTGAAATCAGAGCACTACATTTTGGCCACCGTGCTCGATCCTAGATTTAAAGCCTACCTTGGATCTCTCTTTCCGGCAGACACAAGTCTGCTGGGGTGCAAAGACCTGCTGGTGACAAAATTGTCAAGTCAAGCGGAACGCGACCTGTCAACATCTCCTCCTTCACATTCTCCCGCAACTGGGGGTGCGAGGAAAAGGCTCAGAATTCCGAGCCCACCCGCTGGCGGTGATGCAGGGCAGTCTGGAGCGACTGCTGATGCTGACATCTGGTCCGGACTGAAGGACCTGACAACGATTACGGACATGTCGTCTACTGTCACTGCATATGATTCTCTCAACATTGATAGAATGGTGGAGGATTATATGAGTGACCGCATCCAAGTAGGCACGTCACACAGTCCGTACTTATACTGGCAGGAAAAAGAGGCAATTTGGAGGCCCTTGCACAAACTGGCTTTATTCTACCTAAGTTGCCCTCCCACAAGTGTGTACTCCGAAAGAGTGTTTAGTGCCGCCGCTCACCTTGTCAGCAATCGGCGTACGAGGTTACATCCAGAAAATGTGGAGAAGATGATGTTCATTAAAATGAATTATAATCAATTCCTCCGCGGAGACATTGACCAGCAGCAATTGCCTCCACAAAGTACACAGGGAGCTGAGATGGTGGATTCCAGTGGGGATGAATTGATAATCTGTGAGGAGGGGGATGTACACGGTGATATATCGGAGGGTGAAGATGAGGTGGACATCTTGCCTCTGTAGAGCCAGTTTGTGCAAGGAGAGATTAATTGCTTCTTTTTTGGGGGGGGTCCAAACCAACCCGTCATATCAGTCACAGTCGTGTGGCAGACCCTGTCACTGAAATGATGGGTTGGTTAAAGTGTGCATGTCCTGTTTTGTTTATACAACATAAGGGTGGGTGGGAGGGCCCAAGGACAATTCCATCTTGCACCTCTTTTTTCTTTTCTTTTTCTTTGCATCATGTGCTGATTGGGGAGGGTTTTTTGGAAGGGACATCCTGCGTGACACTGCAGTGCCACTCCTAGATGGGCCCGGTGTTTGTGTCGGCCACTAGGGTCGCTAATCTTACTCACACAGTCAGCTACCTCATTGCGCCTCTTTTTTTCTTTGCGTCATGTGCTGTTTGGGGAGGGTTTTTTGGAAGGGACATCCTGCGTGACACTGCAGTGCCACTCCTAGATGGGCCCGGTGTTTGTGTCGGCCACTAGGGTCGCTAATCTTACTCACACAGCTACCTCATTGCGCCTCTTTTTTTCTTTGCGTCATGTGCTGTTTGGGGAGGGTTTTTTGGAAGGGCCATCCTGCGTGACACTGCAGTGCCACTCCTAGATGGGCCCGGTGTTTGTGTCGGCCACTAGGGTCGCTAATCTTACTCACACAGCTACCTCATTGCGCCTCTTTTTTTCTTTGCGTCATGTGCTGTTTGGGGAGGGTTTTTTGGAAGGGACATCCTGCGTGACACTGCAGTGCCACTCCTAGATGGGCCCGGTGTTTGTGTCGGCCACTAGGGTCGCTTATCTTACTCACACAGCGACCTCGGTGCAAATTTTAGGACTAAAAATAATATTGTGAGGTGTGAGGTATTCAGAATAGACTGAAAATGAGTGTAAATTATGGTTTTTGAGGTTAATAATACTTTGGGATCAAAATGACCCCCAAATTCTATGATTTAAGCTGTTTTTTAGTGTTTTTTGAAAAAAACACCCGAATCCAAAACACACCCGAATCCGACAAAAAAAATTCGGTGAGGTTTTGCCAAAACGCGTTCGAACCCAAAACACGGCCGCGGAACCGAACCCAAAACCAAAACACAAAACCCGAAAAATTTCAGGCGCTCATCTCTAGTAAGTAGATCTAAAAAGTACTGAGGGGAACATTTCTACTTAAAAAAGACCACTGCATTTCTCCACATATATGGGACCTATCCTCCCTGCAATGTATATACAAATATACCTTTTAAAAAAAACTACCTTTTTTATTGAAGCATCAAGTGTCACATATGTACACACATTGTAAGGACTAAATGTGCAATTAACAAGGACAGCAATAATCACAGAGAATTGTGTAATACTTTGAGTACAGTACATAAAGTCATTTAGACAATTACAAATATTCTGTACATTTTAAAATTATTAATGTACAAGATAAAACGAAGTTTTCTCCTTTTACTGGATAACTGAAAATAACATACAGTACTGTATGCTTAAAGGAATATGTAGATTGACCCAAGAGACAATAAGACTACTATTTCATGAAGATTATTATGAATACTGTATATACAGTACAACGTGAAGTTAAAATATGACAGAAAAATGGCATAATCCTATATTTTTGTCAGTCATCCTGGTTGCATTCATTTGCACACATTTATCATGCTTTATTAATGTTTCAAAAACATACATAAAAAGCATACACACATTTATGGGTAAATCAATAGTTACCCTCACCTGTGCTGGAGACATGACACTATCATGAACTTTGTAGCTCTACTGGTAGGACTCTGCTCAGGACAGGTACAGTATTCTACAACCTAAAGATGGCCACCTCTTGTGACTGCAATGACCTTTCTTTCCTCTACCAGTTTCTCATTTAGTTGCTTCTTTTGTCAAAATATATTGCGATGTACCAACAACTGGCTTTATGTCTCAATGATATTGTGAGAGGAATATGAAGTACCTGACAGAAACCCATGCAACCATAGTGAGAATATGTAAACTCCACACAGTTAGGGATGTGTATTGGAATCAAACGTAGGACCTCAGTGTGGAATTTGAAGTATTTTAACTACTGGGAAAAATGAGACATATTAATAGATCTGCTCAGTGGAAGGCTATACTGTAAGTAAAGGCATGCAGAATGTGAAGTCCAGATAAGAAGATATATATAGAGAAAAAAACTAAATGTGCTATAAGTCTCCTAGCCTAAATTGTCAGAGTGAAGCTACGGGGAAGGGGGGCAGATGTAGGTGGGGAAAGTGCCCTGGGTGATGGTGGGGGGTGCCTCAGCATGGGAAGCCACAGTTATTAGATCAGAACAATTCAGGGTGATGCTGTGCTGTGTTTCTTTATTATATGGTGGTCACTGTGACCTACAGTCTAATAATAAAGTCAGTATCACAAGCTTGGTATGAAACAGATGTGGTACCAATGTTAAAAAAGGGAACAAATCATAAACAGGAAATTATGGACCTGTGAGTATGACATCAATTGTGGGTGAATTACTGAAAGGGATCTAAGGAATGCTACTCAGTGGCATCAAAAGCCAAGTTCGGGGTGTGTGTCACACACCCGAGTGTGACCCTTGGAAGGGCTGACACCAAAGTGACAGCTCCTCTGCAGTGACAGGAGTGCTGCAGTGTGATATTCACCTGAAGCACTTGGCTCCTGTCGCACAAGAACAGCTGCCACTGCACTCAGCCCAGTCTCTGGGGCAGCCAGCATCTCCAGGGATGCTGGACACCCCCCCGGTGTGAAGAAATGGCGATCCCAGCGAGGCCATGCCATCTTTTTGGGCAGCGGCGCCTCCAGCACGAGGGAGATAGTGTGAACCGGGTGTCACCACACCTTATGACACCTCTGATGCTACTGTGACATACATTATATTGTAGAAAATAACCACATGCATGATTAGTTATTTGCAGAGGTAAATTTTAAACTGGATCCTGCTAGTGAAATTTATAGGAGATATTTGGAGCTTACTCAAATTATAACAATTGGCTACTGCCAATCGTTTGGGCACACTTTATTTATATATGTAAACATTGTAAGATTTAAAATATAAACTGTAATGGAATCCTTTAAAATAATAGGGTAGTATTGCTGTATAGAAGGAAATATGTTGAGCCAGTCCCAAAAAAGCATATAGAGAACATTTCATACTGACATATTCAATTATCATATGTTGTACAAAATAACTTACAAACTAGGTGATTCATTGCGCCCTATGGGCGCTCTTCACACCGTCGTAAGGGGCTATGCCCCCTTAACCCTTGCACGCCCTTGTGTCGTGCTATATTTGTATTATATGGAGTATTACCTCCAATCATAATTGGGTGAGTGGTTAAATATTGCACGGACAAAGGGCGATGGTTAAGGGGTCATAGCCACTTGAAATGGCATGAACAGTGCATGCAGGGCCTGATGAATCACCTAGAAGGTGCTGTGGTTCGGGAAGTAGCGAGTGTGGTGGAGAGGTGGATGGGATCTGGGCGTGCTGTGGGTGAGGGAGGGGCAGTTGTGGTGGTGCCATGGGTGATGGAGGGGCTGGTGAGGTGGTGCTGCAGGTAGGGGAGTGGTGGGTGCCATGGGTGGGGGTCTGGAGCCATGGCGGCTGGGTAAGGAGCAGTTGCGAGTGTGCCATGGGTGGGGGAGGGGTGGGGTTGCTGTGGGTGGGGGAGGGGGTCTGAAGCTACCACAGGTGGTGGAAGGGGGGCTGTGGGGGTGCCACGAGTGGGGGAGAGGTGGGTAATGCTTCTCCTGCTTCTCCTCCTGATAGCAGCTAGGCTGCTGTCCTTCCTTTGGCAGTGGCTCTCCCAGAGACTTGCACAGCAGCCAAGCAGCCAGTCACTATTGTTAGCGTCGGTGTCCCAATGCGCCACGTTACAGGGAAGAAGATGCACTCAATAAACTACAGCTCCCAGCAGGCCTTAGCGCCGGAATGCTTTGGTGCTAAGGGCTGCTGGGAGCTGTAGTTTATTTAGTGTGTCTAATTCCCTGTAATGCGGCATGTTGGGACACCGGCGCTAACAATAGTGACTGGCTGGCAGGACTTACTGACTCGCTGAATCAATGTAAAAGGTGAGAGTGACACTGCACACCAACTGCACTGCACAGCACTGTCACATTTTACATTGATTCAGCGTCAAGACATTATCCTCTGTGATATCACCCACTCTATCCATTACATTAGTCATCTCGGGGCTTCCAGGCCTGCAGCCTAGGTGCTGTGTTGCGGAGTCAGGGCCTCTGGGGATCTGGGTGCGGCTGTGTCAGGGAGGCATTTCAGTGACATCACGCGCAAAGTAGGCTCCGGGGCTCAGAGATTATGTGTCGCAGAGAGGACTATGAAAGCCTTCCGCTGCACTGCTTTCATACACATCTATGCCGGTGGCTGCAGCAGCTTTTGTTCCACCTGCGCCGCAGCTAGGTAGTGGGGATTGTTAATGCCGGAGGGGGCAGGTGGACTGGCAGTAGGACATAGGACACTGAAGTGAAAGGATTTTTTCCCCTATCTACATCGCAGAGACTTGCTGCAGATGCAGTGGCATACCCTCTAACTGTACCTTTTTTTATGGTCTGTACCGATTTTTGGCTCTCCAAACTTCCATCTAAAGTAAAGGAAAAGGGGCGTGGCCATGCCACTTTACCCGTGGCCATGCCCCCTTTCCAATTTGTACTGATTTTTATGTGTTAATTGTTGGAGGGTATGTTGCTGCAAATGCAGTGGGCCTATTTTGGGGTGTGGACCTGGAGCTGCAGCTCCATCAGCCCCATTGTTAATCCTGTTCTTGGAACACACAGCAGCCAAAGGGCAGAGCCTCCCATTGGATGTAACCTGTGTGGGAGGGTGTTTCTTACCCATTATGCTGTGGAATGGGTATTATAGACCTGCTGCTAACCCAATGAGAGCTCCTAGCCACGCCCAGCATTATACACACAGTCACTATGGGCTATTATATAGGAGATATTATCTTGTTGTGAGAATGTAAGTTACATCAATATTCCAGTATTTACAAAGTGCAGACAGCAGAAATAACATACACTAGGATTTTTCTCTTACTCTAGATCAAGTGCATACTTGATGTAGTTCACCTACAAATACCCCAATCTCAATTCTAGCAAACACTTATTTGTTCCAGATAATTGACACTGTGCAAGTATAAAGGGAAAAAGAACAAATTGAGCATATAATTACAGTAGCAGTGTCACTAAGTCCGTTATAAATTTGTTCAAGCAGGTTCCAAAAGTTCTCATATATGACTGAGACCAAGTATCGCTTACAAATACATATGTCACAGAGTATCAACTTTACTAACTTCAGATACTCCAAAAGTGCATAACTGTTAATCAAGCATATTTTGTAAGAATAATCCTTTTTACTAATGGGACCTGTTGGTCTATTAACACATAAATACACATGAGCTGTATCTGGTGTAGAGCTTCAGGTGTCAACAATTAGACATGTCAAGTAATAATAATAATATAATAATAATTTTATTTATATAGCGCTCTTTCTCCAATACGACTCAAGGCGCTTAACAGATACATAGCATAATATAGTACAGAAAATAATAAAGTACAATTTCATAAAATACAGAAGCAGGAAGATACTAAAAGGGACATAATGGAAATGCTTGAGTAAACAGAAAAGTCTTAAGTCTACTTTTGAAGGATTCTATAGTTGGGGCCTCTCGCACTGTGCGGGGAAGTGAGTTCCATAGAGTCGGAGCCGCATGACTAAAAGCTCGACCCCCAGATGAATTACGGTAGATTCTAGGTACGGCTAAAAGTCCTTCATATACAGATCGCAGTAATCGAGTACAATTTTAGCAGTCAAAAGTTGCATGCAGTTTATTAATCACAAGATTCCAGTGTTTAAATCTTAATTAGCATAGAACTCACTGTCCCATAAATAAATGTCGGTGATAAAAATGGGGTATGGTAAGGACGATTCTGTTGTCCAACAGTCTATTAAATCGGTTCTAAACACTCCTGTTTGAGTCTGTTAAACACTGTTTGAGTCTGTTAAATCAGCACTTAATTATTCAGTTATAAAACACTGCAGAAGATATGCAATTATCTTCCTACTTAACTAAAATACATTAGACATCATTGCAGTATTGGCTAAAAAAGCATAAACATTGTACCTGTAGCTCCTTTGGTGTGTGCTGATAATCAGAGTGCAGTGCAATGTTAGCAGAATTATCAGATAATGCCGTAATGTTTTAGGTAGGTGTAAAATAATGCAAATAAGCATATATCGTAAATAATATACATTCATTTTTACACTTGACCACGGTAAATAAACTGTTGATGTGGATGCTCATTTAATAGGGTCTAAAATTGGCTTTCTGCTCATGAGCATATTATTGTAGCCCAAAGAAGATTTAAATGTAGATCTATAGCTTCAAATACATACAGTATATATTATTGCCAATATATTTAACTGCGTTTATCTGCATGCTATTCCGTATTAAAGTGATCAATTGCTTTACTGATTATGCGATTTTCATAAGATTAAGTAGCCATAATTAGCATGTATTAATAATAGGAGCAGGGAGCGGAGAGGTACATGCACCAAAGTCCCGATCCCATCTGCTTTCCACCGCCTTCAATGAATGGGCGGTGGATGAGAGAGAATGGAGACTGCTTTGATAGAGAATGTATAGTAAAGCAGGTCAGAGTCAGGCCCATAGTCGGTGTTAGATGGTTCCTGTTACTAACTGTATTGTGGGGACAAAATGCGGCATGCACCGGCTGCCCACTTACAGGAAGGAAGTGTAGATATAGAGAGGTGATTGCAGAGTGTAGGTATCTGGTTTTCTGACTTTCTAGCAAGGCCTGCAGCGGGAAACCCATTTACCTGACAGCCAGTGGCGTATCTAGAAATTTTTCTCCCCCAACCCAAAACATTCTCTGCCCCCACACTTATAAATGCCACTAGAAAAGTGATGAGTCTGCGGCCGCCGTAGGAATGCACTACTAAAAGGGTGCGTGGCCTTGCTGAAATGGGTGTGGCTTTGCTTAAAGGGGCGTGGCATTGCAGGAAAAAACTACCTTATACCCCAGTTTTGCAACCTGCATGCCCAGACGTTGGCCACCACAAGAAAACAAATAATCCTGATTCATGCCCCTTACATTATTTGTCATTTTTCCTCCTTATAGTAATGACCAGTATACATTATGCCACATACTGCAATGGCCCTTAGACATTATTCCACACACAATAATGCCCATTACACAATATGCCACACACCGTAATGCCCCTGACACATTATGCCACACACTGTAATGCCTGTAACACATTATGCCACACATCACAATGCCCATTATACATTATGCTACACACTGCAATGCCCCTGAGACATTATAGCACATACAATGCATGTGATACAGTATACCACACACCGTCATGCCTGTGACACATTACGACACACACCACAATGCCCATTATATATTATGCCACACACTGCAATACCCCTGAGACATTATACCACATACCACAATGCCTGTGATATAGTATACCACACACAGTAATGCCTGTGATATAGTATACCACACACAGTAATGCCTGTGACACATGACACACACCGCAATGCCCATTATACCTTATGCCACATATTGAAATGCCCCTGAGACATTATACCACATACCACAATGCCTCTTATATAGTATACCACACACTGTAATGCCTGTGACACATTATGACACACACCGCAAAGTCCGTGACACATTATGACGCAAGCTAATGATCAAGGATACACAATGCAAACAACAATGTAAGAAACCTAACTGCGCTCAACCCCTGATAATTGAGTGTCTCAGGTTGCTAATACTAGTAGTATCTAAACCTGTGTACTAATAGTAATAATGGCCGATGTATAAGTGGATTTGCATAAAATTATGTTTATTGAATGCCAATAGAGGTGTTAGGTGTTAGTTAATGAACCTATTGGCATTCAATAAACATAATTTTATGCAAATCCAATTATACATTGGCCATTATTACTATTAGTACACAGGTTTAGATACTACTAGTATTACCAACCTGAGACACTCAATTATCAGGGGTTGAGTGCAGTTAGGTTTATTACATTGTTGTTTGCATTGTGTATCCTTGATCTTTAGCTTGCACCAAAAGGGATTGGACACCCTTTGAACTTGCAGCACACCCCGATCCACTTAGGCTCAAACATCCCAGTGCGCAGATTACCTACTTTACATTATGACGCACACCGCAATGTCCGTGATACATTATGCCACACATCGCAATACCCATTCCACATTAAGCCCTACAGTAAGGCTTCTAATTACTTTTAAATTACCTGCTCATTGACAGGGGTTTCATGCTCTTGGTTCCATGCACGGTGCCAGGGGTTTTCATGCTCATGGTGTCATGCTCATTGCTAGGGGTTTCATGCTCTTGGTTCCATGCATGGTGCCAGGGGTATTCATACTCAGGGTGTCATGCTCATTGCCAGGGGTTTCATGTCCTAGGTGTTATGCTTGTTGCCAGGAGTATCATGGTCTGGGTGTCAAGCTCGTTGCCAGGGGGTAATATTTGTTGCCAGGGGTTTCATGCACTGGGTGTCATGCTCATTGCTAGGGGGTAATGTTTGTTGCCAGGGATTTCATGAGCTGGGTGTCATGCTTGTTACCAGGGGGTAATACTTGTTGCTACGGGTGTGCCTCCAGTGCCACATATGCCCACAGTGCCAGATATTCCCCATAGTGCCAGAAACACATATGCCCCCAGTGCCAAATATGCCTCCCCAGTGCCAGGTGCACACCCTCCCCCCGCTCACTGCCGCTTTGCTGTCTGGGAAGAAGGGCACAGCGTGCGCCTCTTCTATGTCCGTCCTGTGTCTCCGGCGGTGTGTCTGTCAAATGAAGCACTGGTTCATGAGCCAATCAGAGCTCGTGGACCGGCAGCTGCGGCTCCTGATTGGCTGCCGGCCCGTGAGCTCTGATTGGCTCACAAGCCTGCACTTTATTTGACAGACATGCCGCCAGAGACACAGGAGTCAGGACAGACACAGGAGAGGAGCGCACTGTGCCCTGCTTCCCGAACTCCCTCACACACAGCATAGCAGCAATTGGTGGCTGTGTCCCCACAGCCCTGCGCCTCCAAGCTTTCACAGTGGCTGCGGGGGTGGTAGTACCACCACTGCGGACAGCAGTCATCCCGGTGACAAGCCCATGTGGTGAAACATGCATTCTTTCAGGTAAACACCGTCAGTCATGGTTTTGCATTGTAAGTGATTGCCGCTTTAAAAATACATCCCAGATGAGCCGGCATCCCGCAGCTCCGGCAAACTCAGATCCTATTACATATGCTCCCATATCTTAAATATATGGTATAGCCTGTGGACCTCCCGATTAGAAAGCTTAGAACTCATGAGGATTCCAATGTGCTGAGCCTCACCAATGAAGAGAATGTTACAAAAGAGAGGTTACAAAAATGAGGTGTGTTCTCAGTTTCTAATATGGGCATCTTAGATGTCACCAATCAAATCTATAGCTCATCACTGTATCTCTTTCAAGCTCTCCTCCACTATAAACTCTTGGCTGTATAAGTAGACTGAACTTTCTAAAACTTGCATTAGACTCAATTTTAATAATTTTATTTAAGTTACCCAAAAAGGCATTTTAAAGGATGTGCGTACAATACATCACAGTCCTCAGCTTTCACAATAGTTCTAATAACTAGGAAATTTTTGTCTTATAGAAAAGGTAATCATTATATACGGAATTTATTGGTGCTTTTAAGATATGTGTATATTTTGTGTTGATTGAGCAGACTAATAATTTTTTATGAGTCAGGATACCTCTTTTTTAATAAAGGTGAAATATATATTTTTTTTCAATTTACCATTTCACATATTTATACAGACCATATCAAAAAAAGAGTGCCCCCAAAAATTAACCTTTGCTAATTTTGTCCTTTGAGTACACTGTACACCACCAGCAGAGCAATGGCTAACTAATACATTACAGGTTGAGTATCCCTTATCCAAAATGCTTGGGACCAGAGGTATTTTGGATATCGGATTTTTCCGTATTTTGGAATAATTGCATACCATAATGAGATATCATGGTGATGGGACCTAAATCTAAGCACAGAATACATTTATGTTACATATACACCTTATACACACAGCCTGAAAGTCATTTTAGCCAATATTTTTTATAACTTTGTGCATTAAACAAAATGTGTGTACATTCACACAATTCATTTATGTTTCATATACACCTTATACACACAGCCTGAAGGTCATTTAATACAATATTTTTAATAACTTTATGTATTAAACAAAGTTTGTGTACATTGAGCCATCAAAAAACAAAGGTTTCACTATCTCACTCTCACTCAAAAAAGTCCGTATTTCGGAATATTCCATATTTCGGAATATTTGGATATGGGATGCTCAACCTGTATTATACCCCTTGTTAGATGTTGGTTATTCTCAGAGATAATGTGTAATTATTACTATCATGTGCAGGATCATGCTCTTTGCATATTCATATGTAAGATGTGCCCAGATAGGTCCCAGAACACCTGGATTTTGTGTCCATCAAAGTATTTAATCTTTCTGTGTGAACTAATGCAAAAATAGCTTAGTCAGGATATTTATAAGGCCCTGCATAGGCATGTCTTCTGGGATGCGACAGATGTGCAGGTTGTTTTGGCAACACCTGTTGTCTAGTTTGGCAACACCTGTTGTCTAGTTTCGCAACCTGATCATGCAGCAGATGTAATTCATTTGCCTGCTGAGACATTCCTGGTGAACTTGTTTGTGTACATCTACAGCTTCACTTTGGCCCTACAGTGGGTACCAAGGTGTGCCAGGTCAACCTGAATGGTAGCAATCTCATAACAGAAAGTTTTCCACAGCTTAACCTCAATAAGTTCAAAGTCCTGTTTGGAATTAATGAGGAGGGATTTAGGAAGATGCTGGACAGTGTAAATGTGTTGATGATCTCCCAGTGCAGAAAACCAAGTTGGTCATCCCCAGTGGATGTGGCTATAGAGGCAACAGAAGGAGTTGGAGGGATTGACGTACAGTTGATGAAACAGTCATGTTTATGTCCTTGTGCATCTATAGAAAGTGCCATAAATCAGAGCAGGAAAAGGTAGCAGCAGTTGACTCAGGGTCACTCTTAGATGCTCTTTTATATAGACCCTGCAGATAAAGATGTAGAATGCTATGTAAACTGTTGCAGGAGGATAGTGAACATAGTGATAATACTGAGGCAGAGAGGTCATATCTGGTCACTATCCTCCATAAGATACTAGGCAACCATTGAGAAATGTTGTGTAAAACCTGAAGGACTCATGTTGCAGAATAGGAAAATGTGTCTGGAGTCTGGAGTAAAAGATCAGCTAGATCAATATACCCAGTGTTTTTGAAAGACTTCCAAAAAGAACCTGTCAATTTACTACAATCTTCAGGGACTTTTGAGAGAGAAGCGTATCGATAGAGGACTACTGTAGCTCTACCTTTGGTGGATATCCCACACTCTTAATAAGCACAATGTGCATCAAGTGCTCCTGAGCAGGTACTGACTACTGGCACTTGGCACCTTACTACCAAATTAGCCTTTGGCTCGATAGTAAAAGGGGATCCATAAGAGGTCAGCTCAGAATAAAACATATTGTCTACTGTATAGGTGTAGTGGACAGTATTTACCTTCTCAATAAATTATCCCGAGTACAAAAATAAAATAAGAATGGCAGAGTAAAGTATTTGTATTTTATTAAAGTAAAACTTTTTTTATGTATTTATTTGTTTTTTTATTTGGAGAGGGGGGCACAACACCTATAGTAATGCCAAATTAAATGTAGTTTTTCATCTAGTTATCTTCACTAATAAACCCATCTTTCAAAATCAGTATTACTTCAAAAAGTATTTGATTATAAAAATGAATACTATACATTAGTTATACTCTTTTTAAACTAAGTATTGCAACTGGAAACAGTAAAACAGATACCACTATAGAAAGTTTCCCTCAATACATTAACATAACTTCATTAATAGGCAAACATTCCCAAAATGACTATGACTGTGGTGTTAGATGGAATACTCAGTAATCTTGGAGTTATTGAATTTGCCCTCATTCCTATTCAATTGAGGCCCATTTTCGCCCATTTTTAAGGCATTTTCGCCAATGCCTTTTCACCTTTTTTTTATTTAGTGAAAATGCATTGGCGAAAAATGCCTCAAAATTGGCAAAAACAGCCGCATTTTTGCCGGCACAGGTGAGAAAACATTTGGATTCACCGAGCCACATGTTTTTAGCTCCTGCTGAATTTTTTGCTTAGGTGAAAAAATGGCCCTGTTATTAATTAGGGCGAATATGTATTCCCATTTTTTTTTGCCTAGGCGGCAAAAATGGACCTAACTGATTACCCCCTTAATAGTAAATATTATTAATAGAATTTGACCATAGATATGTTAGTGCACATGTGGAAAAACTGGTTGGACCTTTGGACCTTAGTCAGTTGGTTAGAATTAGCTCAGAAGATGGCTATTATGGGTCACATACACATGCGCCCATTCGGGGGGACACTTGCCCCGACTATATACAGTAACTGTGATACTTATGCATCACTTGTACGATCACAGAGGACACATCTGTCGTTTCTTGACTACATGAGGGGATAGAGTTACTAATGAGTAATCTATCATTAGAGCATTGACCTATAGTTTTAAAACAGCAATCAAAAAATGTCTGGTTTGGCATTCATTCCCATTGCCATTTAAAAAATATTAGTCAAAACTGCTGATGATGAAGGCATTAAGAAAATGCTCCTAAATAAATATAGCACTAGTTTACAATTAAAATGTCTATCTGATAATACCCATACAGCATCCCAGTGATGTACCTAGAGTATTTACCTAAATTAGAAGTCTTTACAGTATTGCTGCTGGCAATATACTGTATTTCACAATCTCTTTCACTGTTTGGTAGGCAGACCAAGGTACCAAGGGATGTAGTTATCTGACTGGTGGTCAGGAAACTGCCTGTCACATTACCTCCCCCTACATCTTGCACTCTCACAATCCCGATGGTCAGCATGCCAAACAACAGGGACTACTCCCACCTGTGGGTGTCCAAGACATCCACAGAGTGGGAATAGAACCTGTGGCAACTGCAGGTGACCACCGAGCCCACAAGGGGCTTGTTTCGCTCACCTCCCCACCACCAGCATTCTGCTGCCGTGATGCCGGTATGCAATACACACCTGGTACCAGTATGCATCATTGAATTGTCTCCTAGAAATTAGAGCATGCACTCTCTCACTTAAATGTATGCAGAATAAAGTAACAGAAAGTTGTTTCCTACAGTACTTTCCTGGATCCATTGCAGAGTACGACTGCACATCCCCTGCACACGTAGTGCATATAGTCATCCATTTACAAACAAATACATTAGAGATGTTTTTTGATCTGTAGTTTGTTCAAAAATTGATAAAAGCGGCTAAATTCACAAAATTTGGGCCTCTTTTGTTCCTACGGTATAATAAACCACAACAACATTAATTTCCAGTGATTTCCAGTCAAGTTTGACTACATCACAGCTCACAATATTGTTTTCATCCAGTTTAGGTCAAAGGCTGCAGTGATCTGGCTAGTTACTAAGCAACAGAGCAGCAGCACAAACACACAGCAGCTTATAGCACATCTATGAAACATTGCCACACAGCAGTGGCAGAAAAAAAGAGTGTTGCAAGAATTGGCTTTGGGTCTTCCCAACCTTATGTTTGGATATTAAAAACGAAATCAATTTATATGCTTTATGAAGCATTATGTACAATGTACCATGATTTATACATTGCTTCAATAAAAACAAATATAAAAAAAAGAAATGCACAGTTTAACAAACCAGGCAATTCAGCAACAGGGACTGCCACTTTTGTGTCTGAAGTGCTTGGTTTATTTGGGCCCCCACAAAACAAGCTACTAATGGGTTTAAGGCAGCCAAGCTAACAGTGCTGTCAATGATCTCTACAGATTTAGCCATGCTCATCATGACTACATCCTACCGCATTTGCACCTTGTTAGGTGCGACAATGTGCACGTCTAGCCACACCGAGAGTGCTTGTTCAGAGCAAATGTAACCATGATGAACATGGATACAGCTGTATATCTGTTTTAAGTGGACAGTGGGTACAATTACATTTTGTAGGCCAATCATGAGGTTTTTAACATCCTGGCACAGACGTGGATTAGCTTTTCTTGTAAAATGGAACCGAGATGGAGTTTGGTAGCAGGGACACTGGACCTCAATTAAATGTCTAAAACCCACTGCACTAATGGTGGATATTTTCTGCAGATCTAATACTAACATAGTCATCATGGCATCAGTGAACCGCTGTGTGACCGGTGAAAGATGTCATACTTGCTTCCTCTTGCAAAGGATTGTTTAATATTCAATTGTTGTTTGAAACTTCTAGTAGTCTTCTTGGTTCCCTTCTGGGATGAAGATCCACCCCTGCAGTATCAGCAGGCCTAGTGCTCAAGGATTCTTCTAAGGAATCCTGGATAGGGGTGGAGTCACCTAGTCTTATCAAATTGGATGAAGGACTACCTCTGAACATCAATGAGGATATTGATAATGATGGTGTTGGCGGTGGAGATTGCAGGTGCTAAAATCTAGCTGAGAGAAATTACCTAGCTGATGCTGGACTACATGTTCTTATTTTTTTTAGCATAAGTTTCTGATTTTCCTAAAAACTTTCCATGATCTTGCTGAAAATGATGTAACAGAAAGAAGGTTCCTAGATGGTTAAGGGCCCTACCTCTACTTACTGTGGCTTTACACATTCTACAGATGGTTAGACAATTGTCAGGATTTGGGTAAAAATATTTCCACACATATTGTAAGAGGTGGAGTATTTGGTATTATGCCCAAGCATAACCATGGCATTCTTATCACAGGCAAGAACTGCCTCCATTAGTTCCTGACTTACACAAACAACATCCTCATCCTTGTCATCAACATCCTGATTAGTGCCAACGTCAGCTACACAAATATTTCCCTCATCCTGTTGCACTTCCACAGTGGCATCCTCAATTTCTATGTCACAAGCTATACTTGTGCTGCTAATCACCACATTTGCTGAGGGTACAGAAGTGGTGGATTCCATTCTCACCATAGCACTAACTGTGAGGAGTTTGTGTATTCTCCCCATATTTGTGTGGGAGTTACTTCATGGGGAAGGGGCATGGCCACAAAATAATACAACTTACACACATTACACCAGGTAGAGCCCCTGTCACACATTACACCAGGTACAGCCTGACACACATTATGCCAGGTAGAGCCCTCTTTTGCACATTACGGTAGGTAGAGCCCCAGATACACTTTATGCCAGGTAGAGCCCACATTATGCCAGGTAAAAATCCTGAGACATATTATGCCAGGAAGAGCCCACATTATGCCAGGTAAAACTCCTGAGACACATTATGCCAGGTAGAGCCTACATTATGCCAGGTAGAAAGGAGGGAGGGGTGTGTGTATTCATAACTTGTAGGCCCTACACACTTAAAGATCTATGAGAACTCTTTCATATTGTTCAGTGTGTAGGCACCAATGTTGAATGATGTGTGGCCCTGCGCTCATTCAACATTGGTGCCGTGTCACTTATACATGCAGGCCAATATGGACAATCTCATCCATATTAGCATGCACTGCTATGGAGCCAGGGGACGAGTGGAGTGAAGATACTTCACCTCCCCCTTCCCGCCACCAGGTCACTTGTCAGCCACCTTGGCGGCACATTGCCGGGTGTGTAGGGCCCTTAAGTTGTTCAACAAATGCTCAAAAGAAATTCATAACTGTTATCTGAGGCTGTACAGTGGGCATTTGCATCATGCTGTATTATGTGGTTGGCAGCTAAGCAGCTATTTATATTTCTTTTGCAGAGTAATGGCTCCTTTACTCCAGTCCCTCCCGAGAAACTGCAGGAGATGGGGGGGTGGAGCATACTGGGGAGAGGAATCCTCAGGTATCACGGTCGGTGGCAGTAGCAGCTGTCCCTCCTCTGACATCCGTCATGCAAAGGGAGAAAGGGAGAGAGAGGGATTTCTGCAGCCAGCCATCACTCTTGCCAATACTGCAATCTGATTGGGCAGAGGCTGGTGCTGCTCCCTCCCTGAGAGTGATTGCTTGGGGCTGAGCCGCTAGTCATTGGATGCTCTAATGCAGACAGTGCTCAGGGGAGCGGAAGGACCGTCCATCAGTGGACCACATGAGGGAATAGTCGGCCAGTTTGGGTGTCTGTAGATGGTGCCTCCACAGGGCAAATGCGCTCTGGACAAAGTACCATCTGCACACCCCTAGTTATGGCCCTGGTCATTATAGAGAGCAGTGAGTAAGGTTGAGTGTAGGGAAAAGTGAGGAACGGTGTAGGGAACAGTGAGGGTGGGTGTAAGGAGCAGTGAGGGTGGGTCAGTAGGGAGCAGTGAGTGAGGGGAGCAGAGAGAGTGGGTGTAGGGAGCAGTGTGGGTGAGTGGGCTGAGCAGAGAGAGTGGATGTAGGGAGCAGTGAGCATGAGTGAGGGGAGCAGTGATGGTGAGTTGGCTCAGCAGAGAGAGTGGATGTAGGGAGCAGTGAGGGTGAGTGTAGGGAGCAGTGAGGGTGAGTGGGCTGAGCAGAGAGAGTGGATGTAGGGAGCAGTGAGGGTGAGTGAAGAGAGCAGTGAGGGTGGGTGAGTGGAGCAGAGAGAGTGGTTGTAGGGTACAGTGATGGTGAGTGTAGGGAGCAGTGAGGGTGGGTGAGTGAGGGAAGCAGAAAGAGTGGGTGTAGGGAGCAGTGAGTGTAGGGAGAAGAGAGTGAGGGGAGCAGTGAGAGTGGGTGTAGGGAGCAGTGAGTGTGAGTGTACTGATAAGTGAGTGAGGGGAGCAGAGAGAGTTGGTGTAGGGAGCAGTGAGGGTGAGTGGGCTGAGCAGAAAGAGGATGTAGGGAGCAGTGAGGGTGAGTGTACAGAGCAGTGAGGGTGGGTAAGTGGAGCAGAGAGAGTGGTTGTAGGGTACAGTGAGGGTGGGTGTAGGGAGCAGAGAGTGGGAGTAGGGAGCAATGAGGGTGAGTGTAGGGAGCAGAGAGAGTGGGTGTAGTGAGCAGTGAGGGTGAGTGTAGGGAGCAGTGAGGGTGAGTGAGGGGAGCAGAGAGAGTGGGTGTAGGGAGCAGTGAGGGTGAGTGTAGGGATCAGTGAGTGTGAGTGTAGGGAACAGAGAGTGGGTGTAGGGAGCAGTGAGGGTGAGTGTAGGGAGCAGTAAGGCTGAGTGTAGGGAGCAGTGAGGGTGGGTGACTGAGTGAGGGGAGCAGAGAGACGGGGTGTAGGGAGCGTGTATGGAACAGTGAGGGACATCAGTGTAGAGCTGCTGAGCCGTGTGTGCGCTAATGCTGCCGTTTGTAACCCCCCCCCCCCCGCCTCTGTGAGTCACCCCACACTGCCTCAGTCTGCTCCTGCGCTTACTCTGGCTCCTGCAGTCACGTGTTTGCAGCCATTGAATTCTAGGCAGAGCTCCGCAGCTCTGCATATCACACAGGCAAAGGCAATAGCTCAGTGGCTAGAAAGGAACAGGCCACCTGTGGGTGAGAGGGTGGGCGGCGCCGACGGCAGACACATTAAAGCGATTGCGGGTGTTGGCCACCAAGGCCAGTGTGCACTGGGGGGGTCATTCCGAGTTGATCGCTTGCTACGGATTTTCGCAGGGCAGCAATTATGGCAGAATGGGGCTAATCTGCGCCAGCATATGCACCGCAATGCTCAGGCGCGTTGTACAAGTACAAAGAGCTTTGTGGTAATGCACAGGTTCTAGCAACGCTTCCAGTCGCACTGGCAGACGCAAGGAGATTGACAGGAAGTGGGAGTTTGTGGGTGTCAACTGACCATTTTCTGGGAGTGTTTGGAAAAATGCAGGTGTGGCTGGGCGTTTGCTGGGCGGGTATCTGACGTCAATACCTGGACCTTTGTCGCAGCAATCATCGCACAGAATAAGTAACTACAGGGCTGGTCTTGTTCTGCACAAAATGTGTTTGCTGCCGCTCGGCTGCACAGGCGTTCGCACTCCTGCAAAGCGAAAATGCCCCATGGGCGGCGACTATGCTTTTGCACGGCTGCTAAAAGTAGCTAGCGAGCGATCAACTCGGAATAAGGGCCTGGATGCGGGAGGCTGCGGGGGAGGTGGAGAGGAGGAGGAGAGAGAGTGTACCGGTTGCGCCTGCTGTGCCCATGCACTGTAGGCAGCGCACACTCGACACACAAGTAGTTACGGCCCTGATATTATGATGCTCCTGTATTTACTGTAAAATTCAGACACACATTTTACAAAGCCATAGTTCTTTAGAATGTACATTTTGGGACATTTATTTTATTGCTAGTAAACATGTTATAGCACATTTATATAGTAATGTTTTTATCTATCTGTGTTTTCGACATTCTATTTAATATATAATGTTTTCACAGAGCTTCATTATTCTAGTGCAGTATAAATTGGTTATTTCAAACAGTGATGTAGTCATTTGAAAATATTTGTATTTTAATAAAAACTATAAAAATGTCACAATATTAAAGTAACTGACATTGGTTTGATAGAATCATCAGTACTGCTCTAAGCAGTTCTAAGTGCTATCAGTGAGTGTTCCGTAGCACACAATAAAAAGAAAATGCACACCAGAATTCTCACTCTGCGAATTGTAACCAACAGATGTCTCTCTTCTCATAATTATTACCAGAAATCAACTATCCACTGCTCAGTGCAAATAGATTACTACATTGTTTCTTATACAGAATCTGAACTTACTGCGAGATGTCAGCATTAAAAATGCTATCTTAAACAACCTGTTTTTCCTAGTAGTACCAAACTATTACTGAATAGCATCACACAGTGCTACTTGGCTTGTCACTTACTTAAGCATTCAAAGACAATTATGGTAAATTTTTTAGTGGACAAAAACAGTAGTATGTTCATGAACTATCTGAAAAATGTCTAAACTAACCAATTATATAATCTATGCTTGTTTGTTAGGTTTTCTTTTTCTGTAAACTTTTTAACTAGTGTGTTAAAGGAAAAGATGTATTATGGGGCACAACTGCACTTTTTATTTACATTCTCACCTATCAACAAGGCGGCATACAGTATACTACTGTAATTCAAAAGAAAGCTTTAGGGGCACACTGTATTTATTACGCATTCAACAGTGCTACTTTATTATCTACAGTAACTTGTTGCAAGAAGCAGTGGTGGATACATAAACACCAGAGCAAATCTGACTTAGCAGTGCAAGTGAGCATGCATGAACTGGGGTTCACGCATGTGCACAAAGAGGCAGGTGTTAAGTTGATGGATCCGAACAGGGACAAAGAGAGCTGAATGGATCCCTTTTTACAATCTGGACTGTCTATACTAAGGAGCGGAGGTTCAGGTATCAGCGCAATCTGAGGATGGTGAAGGTTCCCATTGTTATGCTTCCAAACTTCGAGCTTGATGAATTTTGTTAAAATAGTATGAGGACAGCAGGCCAGATCGGGACTGAAAGGTAAACTGGATATATCCATGATATCTCCTGCGATACTTTTATAATGAATGCCCCGAAAACTTTATTCTTACAAAAGTAGGTGTTCATTTTCATCTACTTTTGTAAAAATTAAGGCATAATGATTAGATCCTCCAATACCCCTTTCAGACATGCAGATAAATCCTGGATTTATGCTAGTGAACGTGCATCAACCCGGGATTATTGCATGTGTGAAAGGACACAGGGCCTGATTCTGCGTGGATAGCAAAAGCAAAATCTTTCTCTGTTGGGCAAAACCATGTGCACTGCAGGTGGGGCAGATATAACAAGTGCAGAGAGAGTTAGATTTGGGTGGGGTATGCTCAAACTGAAATCTAAATTGCAGTGTAAAAATAAAGCAGACAGTATTTACCCTGCACAGAAACAAAATAACCCATCCAAATCTAACTCTCTCTGCACATGTTACATTTGCCCCACCTGCAGAGCACATGGTTTTGCCCATTGCACATGGTTTTGCATCCATGCTGAATAAGGCCCACAACCCAGTAATAAGTCCCGGGTCCCCGGCCCTGCTCCTGACCAAGGCCATGGAGCTAAGACCCGGGAATTTGCTGGCTTCTAGACCCGGCAAATTCCCAGGTCACATGTCTGAAAAGGGTATAAGTGAAACAAGTTTATCTGTGGTCCAGTATGTAGCTGCACTCAGGTGTTAAAGTGGGGGGGAACAAGGTGGAACTAAGTTCCCCCACCAGTAATGGTAGGGGGAACCACCTCTATTGCTCTGCAAAGTAATTCCAACAGAAAAAACTGACCCATCACCTACATCAATAGATGATTCAGGAGGCGTTAGTGTTACTGATGAGTGGTAGCCACCTCCCCCTGCCTCAGGTTGTGGTGGTTCAATGGTCTTCTCCATTTACAGTTCACCCCTCCTTGTACTCACAGACGCTGTGTCTGTTGGACAGTATTCATCCCCTCCTCAGGTCCCAGTGGCTTACTTTTACAGCACGACGTATATGATGTCATGCTGTCACTGCTGCTGAAGTGAAGAGGAGCCATGAAGAGGAGTAGGCTCTGTACATCTTGAAGAAAAGATGAGAATGGGGCTGGAGGTACAAGCGAGGTGGGGTAGCTACTGGAGGGATACAGGGCATGGAGCCATGGGAGGGACACAGGTGGTGAGCTGCTGGTGTGAGAGAGGCAGAGATGTGTATGAGGGGAACTACTTTGGTCATTTTGTGTATAAGAGGCACTACTGGGGTCATTATGTGTAAGTGGCACTGCTATTGTGGGAAATATGTGTAAGGGGCACTACTACTGTGAGCTTTCTGTATATAAGCGGCACAACTACTGTGGGCTTTTGTGTATAAGTGGCACAACTGTTGTCATTATGTGTAAGGGGCACTATTTCTGTGGGAATTGTGTATAAGGGGCACTACTGTAGTCATTGTATATAAGAGGCACAACTGTGTGGCATAACATATATATAGGGTACCATTGTGTAGTGCAATGTGAATAAAGGGCACTACTGAGTGACGTAACCTGAATAATAGGAATTACTATGTGGTGTATTATGAATCAGGGGCACTGTGAAAATGAGTACCACCACCTCTCCAGGACCACTTTAAGCCCTGGCTACACTGAAATGAGAATGTGCTTGTTCACTGCAGTTCCTCTTTTTCTACCATATTCTGCTATTAATTTATATTATGTATTTGCATTTCCAAAGTCTAAAGGGAACATGGCATAAGCTCAACAGCATGTAAGATAGAAGCAAATAAGCATCAGTATAGGTTTAAAACCTGAGAAGCTCTGTTAATAAGTCTTCAAATTGTAGATTATAAGCTTCTTTGCAAATTATATGAAAATCCATCATTTTATGAAGAAGTAGAATAGTAGCCTCACATCAGTGTGCTGCAGGATTTTCCCCTGCATATCTTAGTAAGTGATATTTTAAAGTGTCAGAAGAATGTCATATTTTTACAGATAATAACTATGTTTGTTACTGATGACTGAAATTACTACTTACATTTTACTGAGTATCAGACAGCAGCCAGGGCAGTCACAGAGTGACTCAATTTTACTGAGTAACAGACAGCAGCCAGGGCAGTCACAGAGTGACTCAATTTTACTGTGTACCAGACAGCAACCAGGGCAGTCACAGAGTGGCTCAGCATTTCCAGTTACTTACATTTTACTGAGTATCAGACAGCAGCCAGGGCAGTCACAGAGTGGCTCAGCATTTCTAGTTACTTACATTTTACTGAGTATCAGACAGCAGCCAGGGCAGTCACAGAGTGGCTCAGCATTTCCAGTTACTTACATTTTACTGAGTATCAGACAGCAGCCAGGGCAGTCACAGAGTGGCTCAGCATTTCTAGTTACTTACATTTTACTGAGTACCAGACAGCAACCAGGGCAGTCAGAGCTGGCCCTAACTATTATGATGCCCTAGGCAAGATTTTGGCTGGTGCCCCCTAGTACCGCCGCTAGTTCTGCAGGAGATGCCTGGCATGAGTCAGCTGGCAGCTCTGCTAACGTCGGGCGCCTTTTGTTTATGAAAATGCATCTTATTTGCATTACTATGTGGCTAGGGGCACAAGCAGCTTCTGCTGATGAAAATGATATGCGGCATGCCCATATTCTGTGTGCGACTGCGGCGGTATCTGCATACAAAATGCTACATTACAGTGATTTCCAGGAATACACTGCAATGTATGCAGATACAGCCGCAGTCACACACAGAATATAGGCATGCCGCATATAATTTTAATCAGCAGAAGCTGCTGGTGTCCCTAAGCATTCCAAATGCCATAGGCATTTGCCTAGTTTGCCTATGCCTAAGGCCGGCTCTGAGGGCAGTCACAGAGTGGCTCAGCATATTCAGATTCAGACTTGTCTGCAAAGGCAACGCTTCAATTGATACTCAAATCTACCTATCCTCCCCTCATTTGTCCCTATCTGTACTGGGCCGTGTCACTGAATGCCTTTCTGCCATTTCATCTTGGATGACATCTCGCCACCTCAAACGTAATATTTCAAAAACAGAGTTAATTATATTTCCACTGGCCAATAGTAGGTACCAACCTGATATCTCTGTCACTGTTGAAAACTCGACAATCAACCCTACCCCGCAAGCTCGCTGCCTAGGTGTCATCCTTGACTCTGATCTGTCATTTGTTCCCCACATTCAATCTGTCTCAAAATCATGTTACATGCGTCTAATAAACATATCCAAAATATGACCATACCTTACACAAGACACTGCTAAAACTCTATGCTCTCATTATCTCCCACATTTATTATTGCAATAGTCTCCTAACTGGTCTTCCCAAAACGAGACTCTCACCACTACAATCCATTCTGAATGCAGCTGCGAGGCTAATCTTCCTTGCTAGACGTTCATCATCTGCAGATCCACTCTTTCAGTCCCTCCATTGGTTACCTGTATTCTACGGTATTCAAAATAAAATACTTTTACTCACACACAAGGCCATTACCCAAACTACACCAAAGTACATAACTTTGCTTATCTCAAAATATCTCCCAACCCGGCCTCTTCGCTCTTCACAAGATCAGCGTCTCTCATCCACACTCATTACTCCCACTCACGATTGCAGGACTTTCTTCGGGCTGCACCCACTCTGTGGAATGCCCTACACACACAATAAGACTCTCCTCTAGACACCAAATCTTCGAGTGTTCCCTGAAAACGCACCTCTTCAGGCAAGCATATCAAATTCCAGAACTGCCCACATAACTCTCATAAACCTTCCTATCAAATTGCATCCACTCTGCACAGTCCACACACACTCACATGTCTTCTCATTCTTCATTGTCCCTTCCTCTCGATCCCGGTTCATCATTGCTGTGTGGCCATATCATACAGCCCACCAAGAACCTGTTATGCACACCAGTGCCTGCAGGAAAGTACTGGTGTCAGAACTGTTATGCACTCCAGTGTCTGCAGGAATGTACTGGTGTTTGAACTGTTATGCAAAACAAATGGACTCACAGACAAACTGGGGAATATGACATAACGTACACAGAAGGTAATAGGGTAACAAAATACACACAAAGTGAACAGAGAAGCCCAGAGGCTAAGGAACTGGGTATCTCCCTTGTATTAGAACTGCACAGATGGAAAAAGCAAGATGTTGTGTTTTAATACGTAGAGAACCCGAAATGCTGTTGCTAAGGGCAACAGCAAAACCCTAAAGGGTTACCAACGGGTGTGGCAGTAAACTCCTTGGTCAGAGATGGAATGATAGACACAAGGAGAGTCTCCACAATCCTATTTCTCACTTGCAGTGCACAGGTTTTAGCTTACTGCCACTAAACTGACCCCTGACACCTAGCACAGTGAGACAGGATTAGACAGGCAAGTCTTAGAATACAGCCGCAAACTTGCTAAGTTCACAGAGTAGTAACAGAACCCCAGCAAGCTAAACGACTGACTCCAGTCTTACTGCTAGGTCTGGATTGGCAGAGTGTAATACCAAATCCCCAGGCCTATTTGCAGTAAGCAACAAACAAATACAAAGCTACACAGTACTGGCTAACTTTCATGAACTGACAAACCAACAAAGATTCAGCAGCATCTGCTTACCCTGAAAAGAGGCCTTATAAAGCAGGTGCTGTCCACGCCCCACTCAGACCTCACAGACTGTGAGCACAAAAACCAGCACCGGATCCCCTGCCGTGCACAGAGCCTATAACCACTGCACAGCAAAAGACCCGAACCGGAGTATCAGCTGCGCTCAGGTTACTCACCTAGCACTTGTCTCCCGGTTGCCATGACGACGTGGCAGCACAGGGCAGGAGACCCTAACAGTACCCCCCCTCTGACGAGGGGTCAAAGAACCCCTACCACCGGGTTTATCGGGGAACTGCGAGAAGAAAGAGCGTATCAGTCTGGGGGCATGAAGATCACAACTGCGCACCCACGACCGCTCGTCCGGGCCATACCCCTTCCAGTGCACCAAAAATGACAGCCGACCCCGAACCACCTTGGAGTCAAGAATCCTTTCAACAACAAACTCCCTCTGGCCACGTATCAGAAGAGGGGAAGGTCTTCCACTGGAAGAAGGATTACTAATCGCCCGTTTTAAAAGGGAACAATGAAATGTTTTATTGATACCCAAAGAACGGGGCAGATCTAACTGAAATGCCACCGGATTGATAACCCTGGTGATCTTATAAGGGCCGATGAACCGGGGCCCTAATTTATGAGATGGCTGTCTCAACTTCAAATTCTTGGTAGACAACCAGACGAAGTCTCCTAATTTGAAGCTGCAGGGTCTTTTCCGCTTATCAAAAACCCTTTTGGTCACTAATGACACAGACACAAGGGCTTTCTTCACTTTCCGCCAAATACCTCTAAGGACCGAAACCACAGAGGAACCACCAGGCGTGGAGTCCAGGGGGTCAAAAGTATTGGCCTTAGGATGATGCCCATACACACAAAGGAAGGGAGAGATCCCTGTAGCAGAGTGAGCCGCGTTGTTATAGGCAAACTCCGCCATGGACAGATGAGCAACCCAGTCAGTCTGACACTTGGAGACATAACACCTGAGGAACTGCTCCAAGGACTGGTTCACCCTTTCAGTCTGCCCATTAGACTGCGGATGGTAGCCTGACGACAAGCTGACAGAAATCTGGAGATCGGAACAAAATGCCCTCCAGAATTTGGCCACAAACTGGGATCCGCGGTCAGAGACCACATCAAGTGGCAACCCGTGGAGACGCACAACATGCAGCATAAATAATTCAGACAGGCGTCTGGCCGATGGCAGCCCAACCAGTGGAACGAAGTGCGCCATCTTCGAAAACCTGTCAACGACAACCCAGATGGCTGTCATCCCCGAGGATTTGGGCAAGTCCACCACAAAATCCATTGAAATGTGGGTCCATGGCTTAGATGGGATAGAGAGTGGATGTAATGGGCCAACAGGAACCCCTCTAGGAGTCTTATTTCGGGCACAGATGTCACATGCCCGAACCCACTGATCCACATCCTTAGCCACCGAGGGCCACCACACCGCCCTAGATAGCAACTCCCGAGTTCTGGCAATACCCGGGTGACCTGCCGACTTCTTGGCATGGAATTCCAGGAACACTCGCTGTCTTAACCTAGGAGGCACAAACAAAAGACCTACCGGAAGGTCTGGAGGAGCCTGCTCCTGTGCTCTAAGGACTAATGATAAGAGGTCCTGGGTAATGCCCACTTTAATACATGATGGGGAAACAATGGGCAACGGCTCCTCGGTGGTCTCCTGGATTGGAGCAAAACTCCGCGAGAGCGCATCAGCCTTGATGTTTTTTGACCCAGGGCGATATGTTATCAAAAAATTAAAGCGAGCAAAAAACAAAGCCCATCGTGCCTGCCTGGCATTGAGACGCTTCGCTGACTCTAAATATGCCAGATTCTTATGGTCAGTGAGAATTGAGACCACAAACTTAGCCCCCTCAAGCCAGTGTCTCCACTCCTCGAGTGCATCCTTAATAGCCAACAATTCCCGGTTACCCACGTCATAATTCATCTCGGCAGGCGAAAATTTACGGGAAAAGTAAGCACAGGGATGAAGGCGATTATCAGACACTCCCATCTGAGAAAGCACTGCCCCAATACCCATCTCAGAGGCATCCACCTCCACCACAAAAGGACGCTCTGGATCTGGGTGTCGCAGCACCTTGGCCGAAACAAATGCCCTTTTGAGACGGGCAAAAGCCGCTTTAGCCTCACAAGACCAGTGAGCAACATCCGCCCCTTTCTTAGTGAGTGCCACCAAGGGCGCCACTATAGACGAAAATCCAGCGATAAATCGTCTATAAAAATTTGCAAAGCCCAGGAAACGCTGAAGCGCCTTCAAACTAGTGGGCTGCACCCAATCCAGGACTGCCTGTACCTTGGAACCCTCCATTTGGAAACCTTCTGGGGAGATAATATATCCTAGAAATGCGATTTGCTGAACTTCAAATTCGCACTTCTCCAGCTTCGCCCCAAGCCGGTGGTCTCTGAGTTTCTGGAGGACTAAGCGTACATGCTTCCGATGTTCCTCCAGGGAATGGGAGAAGATTAGGATGTCATCTAAGTATACAACTAAGAATCTATCCAAATATTCCCTGAGCACATCATTCATGAAATCCTGGAAGACTGCCGGGGCATTACAGAGCCCAAAAGGCATCACCAAATATTCATAATGCCCTGAGTGGGTATTAAAGGCAGTCTTCCATTCATCCCCCTCTCTTATTCGGATTAGATTGTACGCACCGCGTAGGTCAATCTTAGAAAAAATGGTGGCAGTACGAAGCTGGTCAAACAAGACCGAAATGAGAGGCAGTGGGTATGAGTTTTTAATCGTGATACGGTTCAATTCCCTGAAGTCGATGCAGGGTCGCAACGAACCGTCCTTTTTACCCACGAAGAAGAACCCCGACCCAACTGGAGACTGTGAAGGTCTGATAAATCCCTTAGCCAAGTTCTCCTGAATGTACTCTGCCATAGCCTGAGTCTCAGGACGTGACAGGGAGTACAACCTGCTCTTGGGAAGCTTAGCATTTGGCAACAAATCAATGGCACAGTCATAGGGGCGATGGGGAGGTAGTACCTCTGCAACTTTTTTGGAGAACACGTCCGCAAAATCTGCATAACACCCTGGCAATCCTGGCAAACTTAGCTGCGAGAGCCTGACTGGAAGGCTCAAGCAACTCCTGAAACAATCAGTACCCCAACTAAGAATCTCCCCAGAGACCCAGTCAAATTGAGGATTGTGGGCCCTTAACCAGGGTAAACCCAACACCAATGGGGCAAAAGTACAGACAGTCACATAAAAGGACAAATTTTCAGAGTGTGTGGCTCCAATAAACAAAGAAATCTGGCTAGTGCAAGAGGTAATTTTACCTTGGGATAATGGTTCCCCGTTTAACCCACAAATCTCAATTTCCGATGCCAAGGGTACTAAGGGAACAGAGTGTTTCAGGGCGAATTGGCGGTCCATAAAAACCCCGTCGGCCCCACTGTCCACAAAGGCCTCAGTCTTGACAGTTTGACCGAGGATCTTCAAGGTCACCGGAATGATAAAAGTCTTCTTGGGAAATTCTGACTTCTGGCCTGACAGGATATTTCCCATCACCCTCAGGCCCTGAAGTTTTCCGGCTTTTCTGGGCATGATACTACCACATGACCTTTATTCCCACAGTACAAACACAACCCCTGCTGTCTCCTCCGCGTCTTCTCACGCGAGGAGAGGCGGGTAGCCCCAATCTGCATAGGCTCCTCAGAAAATTCCTCAGAGTCTGAGGTTCCCTTGGGAAGGAAGGAAATCTCAGTCTCCCTTTCAAGCCTACGCTCTCTCAGCCGTCTATCCACCCGGATGGATAACTGCATGAGCTGATCCAAGCTATCAGGCAAGGGATATTGTACCAGTTGGTCCTTTATCTGGTTAGAAAGACCTCTTCGGTACTGGTGTCTCAGGGCTGGGTCATTCCACTGGGTATCATGGGCCAACCTCCGAAACTCCGTACAGTAAACCTCAACTGGCCTTCGCCCTTGCTTAAGGATCGAAATCTGAGCCTCGGCTGAGGCCGTCTTGTCAGGGTCATCATACAACATGCCCAGTGCCGTAAAAAAAGCATCAACACTTTTAAGCGACGGACAGTCAGGCTGCAACCCATATGCCCAGACCTGTGGGTCTCCTTGTAGCAAGGAAATCACTATGCCCACCCGCTGAATCTCCGACCCTGAAGACTGAGGCCTAAGCCGGAAGTATAGCTTGCAGCTCTCCTTGAAACAAAAGAACTGCGAGCGATCTCCAGAAAAACGATCCGGGAGATTTACTTTCGGCTCCTTAACCCCTGCAGGTGCTGCTGCTGCGGGAGCTCCGCCAGCAGCCTGGGAGGTGTGCATTTTAATGGACAAATCATTAAATTGTCGAGTCAGGACCTGCACCTGATCGACCACCTGTTGCAACGTATTTTGAGGGGTATGCTCCATATTCCCACAAAATTTCAACAGGAGTATTAGGCTGCTGAATATGTTATGCACACCAGTGCCTGCAGGAAAGTACTGGTGTCAGAACTGTTATGCACTCCAGTGTCTGAAGGAATGTACTGGTGTTTGAACTGTTATGCAAAACAAATGGACTCACAGACAAACTGGGGAATATGACATAACGTACACAGAAGGTAATAGGGTAACAAAATACACACAAAGTGAACAGAGAAGCCCAGAGGCTAAGGAACTGGGTATCTCCCTTGTATTAGAACTGCACAGATGGAAAAAGCAAGATGTTGTGTTTTAATACGTAGAGAACCCGAAATGCTGTTGCTAAGGGCAACAGCAAAACCCTAAAGGGTTACCAACGGGTGTGGCAGTAAACTCCTTGGTCAGAGATGGAATGATAGACACAAGGAGAGTCTCCACAATCCTATTTCTCACTTGCAGTGCACAGGTTTTAGCTTACTGCCACTAAACTGACCCCTGACACCTAGCACAGTGAGACAGGATTAGACAGGCAAGTCTTAGAATACAGCCGCAAACTTGCTAAGTTCACAGAGTAGTAACAGAACCCCAGCAAGCTAAACGACTGACTCCAGTCTTACTGCTAGGTCTGGATTGGCAGAGTGTAATACCAAATCCCCAGGCCTATTTGCAGTAAGCAACAAACAAATACAAAGCTACACAGTACTGGCTAACTTTCATGAACTGACAAACCAACAAAGATTCAGCAGCATCTGCTTACCCTGAAAAGAGGCCTTATAAAGCAGGTGCTGTCCACGCCCCACTCAGACCTCACAGACTGTGAGCACAAAAACCAGCACCGGATCCCCTGCCGTGCACAGAGCCTATAACCACTGCACAGCAAAAGACCCGAACCGGAGTATCAGCTGCGCTCAGGTTACTCCACTAGCACTTGTCTCCCGGTTGCCATGACGACGTGGCAGCACAGGGCAGGAGACCCTAACAGAACCTTTGCAATCTGGTTGACAAATATGCAATAGATAGCACCTTTCCTTGTGTATAAATGCCTATTTCCCTATGGATTGTAAGCTTGCGAGCAGGGCCTTCCTACTTCTATGACTGTTTGTTATCACCCAGTTTTGTTATATCATTGTTATTTCCAATTATAAAGCGCAACGGAATTTGCTGCGCTATATAAGAAATTGTTAATAAATAATAATAATAATAATAATAATAATAAATAGACAATGGCATAACTAACTAAATGTTGGTGCAAACCCCCCCCCCAAAAAAAACAAAAAAAAAAAACAGATTCCAATATACTGTAGCTAAATGTGTTCCTACCAGATTGCAGACACTAACAGCACTATTAGTATATAGACTGATTGTTTCTGCATCCACCACCCTGGCCGCACTGGGACTCAGCTGGCTCAGCTCCTCTCAGTTAGAGTTGCTGTGTGTGAGTGGCCCCTGGTCAATATGAGAGTGTGTACGGTGAACCTTGGTCAGTGTGACAGTGTCTGTGTGTACCCTGGTCAGTGTGACAACATGAGGGTGTGATAGTGTAGGTGTGTGGACCCTTGTCAGTGTGACAGTGTGAGTGTGGACCCTGGTCAGTGTGTGTGAAAGTGGCCTGGTCATTGTGACAGTGTGTGTGTGTGTGTTTGTGTGGCCCCTTGTATGTGTAACAGTATGAAAGTGGCTCTTTGTCAGTGTGACAGTGTGGATGACTTCTGGTCAGTGTGAGTAGCCTCTGGACCAATTGACTGTGTGAGTAGTCCCTGCTCAGTATGACTGTGTGAGTGGCCCCTGGTCAGTGTGACTGTGTGAGTAGTCCCTGCTCAGTGTGACTGTGTGAGTGGCCCCTGGACAGTGTGACTGTGTGAGTGGCCCCTGGTCAGTGTGTCAGTGAGTTTGTGAGTCCCAAGGCTGGAGTAAACCATGTTAGTAACCCATGTGTCCCCAGGCCAGTAATAATGCTGTGAAGTACACCAGCCCACAGCCGCCTGTATATCACCGGTGAACCTGTTGCTGGGGACTGCCGCCTGCTGTCTAACCTGTCTAATGCAGATCACTCTGGATGTTATAAAGACATAGCTGCAGCTGCAGAGGGAGCTCCAGGCCTGTGGCTCCTCCCCCTCACCCTGGCACCACTGGAGCCAGTCACTAGAGCACCAACAAGTGTCTGGGTCACAGAGCGGAGGCGCCGATGATGGCGCTTTGCTTGGTCCTTTGTCATAGCACTGCAGCAGCAAATATAGGTCAGGCACGGAGTGGGAGACAATTTAGGAGAGGTGTTCCCTTCAAGGCAGGAGCCCGACGGCAGCCGACTCCATTGTCTCCGACAGTACCGCCTCTGAACCTAGAGTCCTATTATAATGTTTCCAGATCCCGACACTAAACCTATCCTCATATTTTAAAGTTTCCCCTTTGCAGTGCTACATGGTATTACTAAGGTACAGATTGCACCTTCTAGCTGGATTTACTGCTAACTCTGAATCATTTTTATTTATTTACAGTAGAGATGGATGCATTGGTCCCCAAATATACTCAGAAAATAAGTAAACATTCGTCCTAAATGCTAAAGTTGCATTACACTATTTGTAGATCATATAATTGTCAGGGTCTCCAAACAGGCAGATGGAGTGACAAAAGAGGATCCGGCCATAATGGAGGGGGTGGTGGGGGCGGCAGCGGGACAGCAGCTCACCGCGATATAGGAACTCTGTGTGCCCTTTTAGTCCTACAGATGGCCCGAGGCTGAGGAAACCTCTAACTGCTCGGCCAGATACCTGCCCCAATCATTCAATAGCAGTCCATCCAGGGGGGCACATTGACCCATGCCTCCCAGCACAGTCCGAATCTGAGGTGTCCACTTTAGATCAGGAGCCCGGAGGCAGCCGGCTCTATTGTCTCCCAGGGTTCCCTTTCTGCCTCCTTGGCACTCTTGGCTTGATTAAGAGATGGACGCAAAATCAACTATTTTGTAGTTGAACGAATATTGGAAATCTCTGTATGCATCATGTGCTGTGATGGTATTCAGATGATTTCCAGTATTTGCAAAGTGATTTAAAATCAGGGATAGTTTACGGTAGGTAACGGGGAGTAGTGGCAAAAATGCTGGCATGTCACGAGTCACAACCATTTTAGTTACATGCTTGAGGCTGAGACTGTGATCCCGCTGCAATGTCTTCAGTAACTATTTCATGTGGACTTGCTGCCCGACTATAGTGTAACTGAAGAACTTCAATTTGACTGCTCTTCAACCGATGCAGGGTCTTCGTATGCAGCCGCTTCTCAATACAAATCAAGACGGCTATAGTATTTGACAGTTGTTGCTTACACATTTGCAGCTGTGAACACATTTGCACACATTTCTGAACCAGGCCCTATTTGTAGATGATGAGGCCCAGGTGTCCTTAGTTCTGAAGGAGTTAAAACTGACATATCTGACAAGATAGATAAATACAACCTCTTTCTTCTGATACATTCTAAATATATAAATGAGGTTTAAAAGAAAAGTCAATGTCAGTACTAAGGAAAGTGTTAATCTATAATAGCCAAAACAAAGAAATACAGGCAACAATAACTTAAAAATCACTAAACCACACACTTAAATGTGCAGATATTAATCATGAGGGGCATATTTCATTCATTATAAACAAACAATTTATGTATATTGTTTAACTCAGTAATACAAAACCGGTTCTCTAATTTAAAAGTTAAACAGTGGCTTTACTTGCTCTTTCTTTACACCTTTGCCACAAAACAACCTAAGCTGAGTCAGTGAGCAATCAGGGGCAAACAGACAAACCATACCTCCTGACTGTCCTGATTTTCAAAGGACAGTTTAATATTTTGGGCACTGTCCCACCGTCTCAAACGCAGGCTGCAGTGTCACACGGGGAAGGCAGTTCGGAGGCTCCCAGTCACTCTCTGCTCTACAGTGACTAGACTCAGTGTGCATGCATACAGCATCTAATCACGGGAGACAGGGGGCAGGGGGCATAGCCAGCAGCTCTCAGAGCGCCAGGTATGCACCCACATTGACGAAAATAGGAGGTATGATCGCGGCATTCCCATGAAGCCACACCCCCTTTTGCAGAGGCTATGCTAACTATTCAGGCGCGCATGGCAGAGGAGTCCCACCTTCATGAGCCAGAAAGTTGGGAGGTATGGGCAAACATACTGTAATGAACTAGTGTAGAGGTTCCCAAACTCAGGGGCAGATGTATTAAGCCTGGAGAAAGGACAAAGAAGTGATAAACCAGTGATAAGCACAAGGTGATAATGCACCAGCCAATCAGCTCCTAACTGTCATTTTTCAAATCTGTAAAATGATTGGCTGGGGTGTTATCGCCTTGCGCTTATCACTGCTTTATCACTTCTCCAGGTTTAATACATCTGCCCCTCAGTCCTTAAGGCACACTGATGGTCCTGGTTTTAAGGATAACCAAACTTGATTGCAGGTGACTTCCAGTAATTACAGTAGGACATCAGTTCACTTGATTTAACCATCTCTGCTAAGCCATGTATAGCATTAGAACCTGGACGGTTAGAGTGCATTGAGAACTAAGGTGCAGATTTATTAAGCCTGGTGAAGTGATAAAGTGGAAGGTGATAATGCACCAGCCAGTCACCTCCTAACTGTCATTTTTCAAACCCAGCCGGTAACATGGAAGTTAGGAGCTGATTGGCTGGTGCGTTATCACCTTCCACTTTATCACTTCACCAGGCTTAATAAATCTGCCCCTACGTTTGGAAACCCCTGAACTAGTGTGCACTAGTGCAAACATACACTACACATGCATATTTGTATTGAACCTTGATTTTGCAAAAAAAATAATAATTTACAAATAATAATACTAGGCCTTTGAAAAGAGCAAATAATCCCCTTGAATGTTTTAACAAATCACAAAGTATAAAGATAAATGAATATTTCACACCTACATAAATGCTTTAAAATATAAAGGAAATATAGGCATGAATACACAGTAAAATGTTTATGTTTAAGATCTTCTTTTGCAACTTCAAGATATTTTTAATATTCACTAGCCACCTGTATGAAGCTATTGCTATATTACGTCTATTCTTTAGAGTAAAATTAACCTTCTGTAGAGAAATCAAAAAGGGTCATTCAGTTAATATTAGCAACACCTCTCCCACAATGCTTCAGTAACTGATTAAACTGCACAAGTTGGGGTTCCAGCTGAGTAAGTCAATGTGGTTTTGGCTTTTCCTTAGGGGGTAGATCATGTGAAAACACCAAAGTTCGAAACTGTCATAAGCTCAGCAGTAGGTACATTTTGTGCAGAAATTAATGGACCAAGCTGAGAAAATGATTTTAAGTTGCATCTTCCCTTGTGTCAGATGCAAATTCAAAGAGCTTTTGAAGCATCCGGATGGTAGTTAAGAAAGGGAATTTACATTTATTGACATTGATAACATAGCCAACGCTAGAACTGAAGACATAGCACAGAAATAAATTGTGCTACGTGTTCCTTAAAGATGAATGCAATCACATTAATTTCACAATCACCTTTTTAATATGCAAGTGTCTTATTTACACAGTAATAGAGCAGATTTGTTTAACTAAAATGTCACTAAAATGAATATGAGATTAAAATAACACTTAGCACTCCTTTTATAAATAAGGCATGTATGATTTAGACATTGATTGATTGATTGATTGATTGATTGACTGACTGCATAAATGTTTCCTTTAAAAGGTAAATGCCTTATAAACATTTTACTTATATTATTTACGTTCTGTGATTTGAAGCAAACAACACTCAGAATTCTAAATTTCAATGACTAATTTTTGAAATCTTTTTTTAAAATATTTCTGAATGCACTATAGTATACTGCATATTGATTCGTCAATACAGTATATAGGGATCTATTTACTAAGCCTTGGATGGAGATAAAGTGGACGGAGACAAAGTCCCAACCAATCAGCTCCTAACTGTCATTTTTCAAACCCAGCCTGGTTTTGAAAACTTGGGGATCTATTTACTTAGCCTTGGATGGCGATAAAGTGGCCGGTGATAAAGCACCAGCCAATCAGCTTCCTAAGTGACATGTCACATGCTGGGTTTGAAAAATGGCAGGAGGTGATTGGCTGATACTTTTTCTCCGGCCACTCTATCTCCACCTGAGGCTTTGTAAATAGACCCCCTGGTTTGCAAAATATCTGTTTACTTTTTGCAGAGAACCCCAAAAATTTAGGTATACATTCATACAAAAAGTAGCACATACTATGCATTCAGAAAATACACATGCCTCTATATTTTCCTTTCATCCTTTGGATGGTATATGGGGACCTTACAAAGATTGACATTGAGTTTACAATTCTCTAGCTATGCTCCTGGCTCGTAGCCTCTGCAAACTGTACTTTTTGTAGCATACAGTATGTGTATCACTTGGAACAGCTGTTTTAAGAGCTACCTGAGCAATTATTATTAGATCCTGCTTGTTGTGGTGGTAATGCCTTTTTCTTTTTAATGCCAGTTTTAAGAGCAATTTTGTTTATTCATCTACTGACAATTACCCAGGAGTTCTATTTCACTGTAAGAAGATTATCAGCCAACAACTAGAACAGACTTATTCTTTGGTTTGACAAAGTGAGAGCAATACCAGATATTTCAAAATGGAAGATGCACAAAACCTTCTGGACAAGTGGAGAAGTTTCCAAAAGCAACAAATCAGTGTCTAGCAATAATTTGCATGTACAGTATTTGATGTATAAAAGCTAGGAGCTTATTGGTTGAAATGTGTGAATTAGTGATGTGCACCGGACATTTTTCGGGTTTTGTGTTTTGGTTTTGGATTCGGTTCCGCGGCCGTGTTTTGGATTTGGATGCGTTTTGGCAAAACCTCCCTGAAAATTTTTGGTCGGATTCGGGTGTGTTTTGGATTCGGGTGTTTTTTTACAAAAAACCCTCAAAAACAGCTTAAATCATACAATTTGGGGGTCATTTTGATCCCATAGTATTATTAACCTCAATAGCCATAATTTCCACTCATTTCCAGTCTATTCTGAACACCTCATAATATTATTTTTAGTCCTAAAATTTGCACCGAGGTCGCTGGATGACTAAGCTAAGCGACCCAAGTGGCCGACACAAACACCTGGCCCATCTAGGAGTGGCACTGCAGTGTCAGACAGGGTGGCACTTAAAAAAATTGTCCCCAAACAGCACATGATGCAAAGAAAAAAAGAGGTGCACCAAGGTCGCTGGATGGCTAAGCTTAGCGACCCAAGTGGCCGACACAAACACCTGGCCCATCTAGGAGTGGCACTGCAGTGTCAGACAGGATGGCACTTCAAAAAATTGTCACCAAACAGCACATGATGCAAAGAAAAATAAAAGAAAAAAGAGGTGCAAGATGGAATTGTCCTTGGGCCCTCCCACCCACCCTTATGTTGTATAAACAGGACATGCACACTTTAACAAACCCATCATTTCAGCGACAGGGTCTGCCACATGACTGTGACTGAAATGACTGGTTGGTTTGGGCCCCCACCAAAAAAGAAGCAATCAATCTCTCCTTGCACAAACTGGCTCTACAGAGGCAAGATGTCCACCTCCTCCTCATCGTCCGATTCCTCACCCCTTTCACTGTGTACATTCCCCTCCTCACAGATTATTAATTCATCCCCACTGGAATCCACCATCTCAGGTCCCTGTGTACTTTCTGGAGGCAATTGCTGGTGAATGTCTCCATGGAGGAATTGATTATAATTAATTTTGATGAACATCATCTTCTCCACATTTTCTGGAAGTAACCTCGTACGCTGATTGCTGACAACGTGACCGGCTGCACTAAATACTCTTTCGGAGTACACACTGGAGGGGGTCAACTTAGGTAGAATAAAGCCAGTTTCTGCAAGGGCCTCCAAATTGCCTCTTTTTCCTGACAGTATACGTACGGACTGTCTGACGTGCCTACTTGGATGCGGTCACTCATATAATCCTCCACCATTCTTTCAATGGTGATAGAATCATATGCAGTGACAGTAGACGACATGTCAATAATCGTTGGCAGGTCCTTCAGCCTGGAACAGATGTCAGCACTCACTCCAGACTGCCCTGCATCACCGCCAGCGGATGGGCTCGGAATTCTTAGCCTTTTCCTCGCAGCCCCAGTTGCGGGAGAATGTGAAGGAGGAGCTGTTGATGGGTCACGTTCCGCTTGACTTGACAATTTTCTCACCAGCGGGTCTTTGAACCTCTGCAGACTTGTGTCTGCCGGAGAGAGAGATCCAATGTAGGCTATAAACCTAGGATCGAGCACGGTGGCCAAAATGTAGTGCTCTGATTTCAACAGATTGACCACCCGTGAATCCTGGTTAAGCGAATTAAGGGCTCCATCCACAAGTCCCACATGCCTAGCGGAATCGCTCCATTTTAGCTCCTCCTTCAATCCCTCCAGCTTCTTCTGCAAAAGCCTGATGAGGGGAATGACCTGACTCAGGCTGGCAGTGTTTGAACTGACTTCACGTGTGGCAAGTTCAAAGGGTTGGAGTACCTTGCACAACGTTGAAATCATTCTCCACTGTGCTTGAGTTAGGTGCATTCCCCTTCCTTTGCCTATATCGTAGGTAGCTGTATAGGCTTGAATGGCCTTTTGTTGCTCCGCCATACTCTAAAGCATATAGAGGGTTGAATTCCACCTCGTTACCACCTCTTGCTTCAGATGATGGCGGGGCAGGTTCAGGAGTGTTTGCTGGTGCTCCAGTCTTCGGCACGCGGTGGCTGAATGCCAAAAGGGTCCCGCAATTCTTCGGGCTACCGACAGCATCTCTTGCACGCCCCTGTCGTTTTTTAAATAATTCTGCACCACCAAATTCAATGTGTGTGCAAAACATGGGACGTGCTGGAATTTGCCCACATGTAATGCACGCACAATATTGGTGGCGTTGTCCGATGTCACAAATCCCAAGGAGAGTCCAATTGGGGTAAGCCATTCTGCGATTATGTTCCTCAGTTTCCGTAAGAGGTTGTCAGCTGTGTGCCTCTTCTGAAAAGTGGTGATACAAAGCATAGCCTGCCTAGGAACAAGTTGGCGTTTGCGAGAAGCTGCTACTGGTGCCACCACTGCTGTTCTTGCTGCGGGAGGCAATACATCTACCCAGTGGTCTGTCACAGTCATATAGTCCTGAGTCTGCCCTGCTCCACTTGTCCACATGTCCATGGTTAAGTGGACATTGGGTACAACTGCATTTTTTAGGACATTGGTGACTCTTTTTCTGATGTCTGTGTACATTCTCGGTATCGCCTGCCTAGAGAAGTGGAACCTAGATGGTATTTGGTACCAGGGACACAGTACCTCAAGCAATACTCTAGTTCCCTGTGAATTAACGGTGGATACCGGAAACACGTTTAACAACGCTCAGGCTGCCAAGGCCTGAGTTATCCGCTTTGCAGCAGGATGACTGCTGTGATATTTCATCTTCCTCGCAAAGGACTGTTGGACAGTCAATTGCTTACTGGAAGTAGTACAAGTGGTCTTCCGACTTCCCCTCTGGTATGACGTTCGACTCCCAGCAGCAACAACAGCAGCGCCAGCAGCAGTAGGTGTTACACTCAAGGATGCATCGGAGGAATCCCAGACAGGAGAGGACTCGTCAGACTTGACAGTGACATGGCCTGCAGGACTATTGGCGTTCCTGTCTAAGGAGGAAATTGACACTGAGGGAGTTGGTGGTGTGGTTTTCAGGAGCTTGGTTACAAGAGGAAGGGATTTAGTTGTCAGTGGACTGCTTCCGCTGCCACCAAAAGTTTTTGAACTTGTCAATGACTTCTGATGAATGCGCTCCAGGTCACATATAAGGGAGGATGTTTCTAGGTGGTTAACGTCCTTACTCCTACTTATTACAGCTTGACAAAGGCAACACACAGCTTGACAAATGTTGTCCGCATTTCTGTTAAAATAATTCCACACCGACGAGGTGATTTTTTTTGTAATTTGACCAGGCATGTCAATGGCCATATTCGTCCCACGAACAACAGGTGTCTCCCCGGGTGCCTAACTTAAACAAACCACCTCACCATCAGAATCCTCCTTGTCATTTTCCTCCTCAGCACTAGCAACACCCATATCCTCATCCTGGTGTACTTCAACAGTGACATCTTCAATTTGACTATCAGGAACTGGACTGCGGGTGCTCCTTCCAGCACTTGCAGGGGGCGTGCAAATGGTGGAAGGCGCCACCTCTTCCCGTCCAGTGTTGGGAAGGTCAGGCATCGCAGCCGACACAATTGGACTCTCCTTGGGGATTTGTGATTTAGAAGAACGCACAGTTCTTTGCTGTGCTTTTGCCAGCTTAAATCTTTTCATTTTTCTAGTGGGAGGATGAGTGCTTCCATCCTCATGTGAAGCTGACCCACTAGTCATGAGGAACATAGAAGAGGGCCTCAGCCGTTCCTTGCCACTCCGTGTCGTAAATGGCATATTGGCAAGTTTACGCTTCTCCTCAGATGCTTTTAATTTTGATTTTTGGGTCATTTTACTGAACTTTTTTGGGGGGATTTTAAATGCTCTCTACTATGACATTGGGCATCGGCCTTGGCAGACGACGTTGATGGCATTTCATCTTCTCGGCCATGACTAGTGACAGCAGCTTCAGCACGAGGTGGAAGTGGTTCTTGATCTTTCCCTATTTAACCCTCCACATTTTTGTTCTCCATTTTTTAATGTGTGGAATTATATGCCAGTTATATATCAATAGCAATGGCCTACTGTACCGTACTGCTATATATTATATACTGGTGGTCAGCAAAATTATGCACTGTCCTCCTACTATATATATACTGTGCAAAACTTAAATGCACCACAGGTATGGATGGATAGTATACTTGATGACACAGAGGTAGGTAGAGCAGTGGACTACTGTACCGTACTGCTATATATTATATACTGGTGGTCAGCAAAATTATGCACTGTCCTCCTACTATATATATACTGCGCAAAACTTAAATGCACCACAGGTATGGATGGATAGTATACTTGACGACACAGAGGTAGGTAGAGCAGTGGACTACTGTACCGTACTGCTATATATTATATACTGGTGGTCAGCAAAATTATGCACTGTCCTCCTACTATATATATACTGCGCAAAACTTAAATGCACCACAGGTATGGATGGATAGTATACTTGACGACACAGAGGTAGGTAGAGCAATGGACTACTGTACCGTACTGCTATATATTATATACTGGTGGTCAGCAAAATTATGCACTGTCCTCCTACTATATATATACTGCGCAAAACTTAAATGCACCACAGGTATGGATGGATAGTATACTTGACGACATAGAGGTAGGTAGAGCAGTGGACTACTGTACCGTACTGATATAATACTGGTGGTCACTGGTCAGCAAAATTCTGCTCTGTCCTCCTACTATATACTACAATGCAGCATAGATATGGAGCATTTTTCAGGCAGAGAACGTAGATATTTTCACTTCAGCACACTGAGCACAGATATTTGCAAGCACACTGAGCACAGATTTTTGCAGCACACAGATATTTGCAGCACACTGAACACAACTGAGAGAACGCTGCACACGTCCTCTCCCTATCATCTCCAATGCACGAGTGAAAATGGCGGCGACGCACGGCTCCTTATATAGAATACGAATCTCGCGAGAATACGACAGCGGGATGATGACGTTCGGGCGCGCTCGGGTTTACCGAGCAAGGCGGGAGGATCCGAGTATGCCCCGGACCCGTGTAAAATGGGTGAAGTTCGGGGGGGCTCGGATTCCGAGGAACCGAACCCGCTCATCACTAGTGTGAATAAGTCACAAATGGAAATACTGTTGTAAGGGTGTTATCCAATAGATGATACACAGCTGTTGTGATGACAGGGACGTACTGGGGCTCTTTCTGTAATTACCCCAGGCAGTGAACTGTGTGTGTGCGTCGCAGGCTCAAGAGCAAACAAAAATGGGCATATCATAGCTTAACTGGGCACACCCCCATGTCTCTGTATGTGAGCGGACAAGCTGAGCACTGGGAGGCATCACTGCTCAGCCAGCCAAGGTTTTCTAATTTGCCAGACCGGCCCATCAAGCCACCGGCCCTTCTGTCATTTGTCAGAAGTGCCAGATAGGCAGTCCAACCCTGTATGATGGGATACATAAAAGAATGTGTTTTGCAGTGCTATTAGGTTGAATTTCCATCAGCAACTTCAGTGATTGTTGGGCTCATTGTGATGTGGTCCACACCAAATGTAATTAACAAACATCAATCTGTTGCAAGGTATTATTTCACTGCATATACTATATGTAAACGTTACACTAGCAGTAACTGATATATGTTGCCTACAGATGTTATTTAATAACTTAAAAGTCATTATGCATCACCCATATCACAGTAATAACTGTCTTGAAAGTGCTATGAGCCAGACAGCTGTGAAACCAATTAAGAAGATATGCATACCTAGGAGAGAGAGAGAAGAACTCTAAAGGCACATTTTGAGAATCTCTTTACCATCTATTGGCCACAATGGATCGAGAAGGGCTTGTAGTAAGATAAGGCCTCTGGAACAGTGCACTCAATACAGCTAATCAACTGTGCATGTCTGCTCTGGTCATGTGATCTATGAAGCCAAAATAAATATCAATGAAAGGTTCAAATTGTATCAAGCCTTGGAGAGTGATAAACTGCACAGTGATAAAGTGCTAACCGACCAGCTCCTAACACATGTTACAGGCCGTGTTTGAAAACTGATAGTGAGGAGCTGATTGGTTGGTACTTTATCACCGTGCAATTTATCACTCTCCAAGGCTTGAAAAATCTGGGACTATGTTTTTTGAAACTTTAAAATGACTCACTAAGTTCGTCAGATGTAAAATAGTGCAAAATAAAAGATCTTTTGTGGAATAGATATATGCAGGGGTTAAAGTTGGCCGTAACAGGGTGGAACTGCGTTCCGTCAGTTGTACTGGGAGGCAGAACCAGTTCCGCCACCTCCAGCCCACTTTGCCCGGCCATGGGGACTTTGTACAGGATGCGCTGGCCAATTAGATTGTTCCAGCTGTCACAGTCACTGTGTGCGCCGCGTCTCCCACTTTAATAGATGGGGTGGGCGGGCAGCAGCACTAGACAGTGTCTCCCTCCTTAGCCCCCGTCTCCACAAGTACCCGCTGTGGCGGGAATAAGATCATGCAATGCTATCACTGCATGTCTGTCTTCCTGCCACCTAAAGAGGAGGAGGTGCTGGAGCCTGCCCCTGACAGGATGAGACCCACACACATGAAAGAGGTAGTAGAAAGGAGATGTGCACAGTGGGGGTGGGATGATGTCGCCATGCCAAGGATTAACTGTGCCTGGGGGCTGTGTGTGGGACTATATGTGCTGGGGGGGCTGTGTGTGAAACTATCAGGGGTGTATCTAGGGGTCCGAGCACCCCTGGCAAAGTAAGGGAATGGCGCCCCCCCCCCTCAAAGTTAAAATATGGAAGTCGCGTGTGCCAAAAAAGGGGCATGGCCACACAATTGTACCCTTATTTCATATTACACCACACAGTAGTGTCCCTTACTCACATTACAACGCACAATAATGTCCGTTATTCACATTATGCTATGCCTCCAAAGAAAAAAAATATTTGACCCCCACAGAAAAAAAACACACACACACCATTGGCCCTACAGAAAAGAAAACATATTAAACAACACAGAAAAAATAAAATAAAAACACACTGGCTTTCACAAGAGAACAAACAAATTGACCACCGACATGAAAAAAAATGAACATACTGACCCCCGTAGGAAATAAAAAAAACACACATTGGCCCCAACATAAAAAAAAACATATTGGCATCCACAGAAAAAATAAACACATTGGCCCCCACATAAACCCCCCCCCCCATATATTGGCACCCACAGAAAACAAACACACACATTGGCCTCTACAAAAAACAATCAAACACATTGGCCCCAACAGGAAAAAAAACACAATGACCCCAAACAGGAAAAATAAAATAAATTATCCCCCACAGGGAAAAAATAAAATAAAATTGGCTCCCACATTTAAAATATTAAAACACATTGGCCTACAAAAATAAATAAAAAATGGGGTGGACTGTGTATGTTCTTGCATTCGGTGGGGGGGGGGGGGGGTACTCTGTCTAGGGGGCTGACGCACACAGCTGACACACTGAGACACAAACAGATGCTGACACACTGATGCTGACAGAGACACACAGAAAGATGCTGACACGCTGAGGCTTACACACTGACACAGATGTTGACACACAGACCCTGACATGCAAACAGACAATGACACACTGACACACAGACAGATGCTGGCACACTTATGCTGACACAGACACACAGACAGACACTGACACACAGACAGATGCTGACACTGACACACAGAAACATGTTGACACACTGATGCTGACACAGACAGATGCTGATACACTGACAGATGTTAACACAGACCCTGACTTACTGACATACAGAAACTGACACTGACAGACGCTGACACACAAACAGATGCTGACACACAAGCTATTTCACCTTCCCATGATGTGTGTCCCTTGCCTCCCCGCATGCAGCTGCCAAGTGGGAGGGGGGGAGGGAGAGGATACAGTGCAAGCCACAGCCGCCAGGTGGGAGTTGGGGGGCATCACTAACCTGCACATGCTTCTGTCTGAGGCCAAGGTCTCGATTCCAGTTGCTGCAGGCTGCTGGGTCCTAGGGACCAAGGGTTGTATGGCTCCAGGGCACCCCCTGCTATTACACTGTTTGCCTGGCCCCTCTGTGCGCTCGCTGTCCCTGGTCACTTGCCTCAGCACACACTACACTAGCTTCACTGCCGCGGCTCCAGTTTGAATGAGCTTCTGTTCTGCGCATGCGCAGAAGCTCATATCGCCGCTGCCGCGGATATAGGAATCGGCCAAAGTGGGGCGGAGCACGGCCACTGAAGTCAACGGGAGGGGGGCATCCCAATCCGCCGCTGCTGACCTGTGTTGTCGTCGTCCGATGCCCGACAAAAATCACAGAAGGCAGCAGCGGCAGACACTGTTCTTCTCGCCAGAGTCCGGCACCGCTCAGCAGTCCATGCTACAATAAAGTAACTCTGCAAAACTACAGCTCCCAGCAGCCATTGCTGCCGGGAGCTCACAGCAGCAATGGCTTCTGGGAGCTGTAGTTTTAAAGAGTTACTTGATTGTAGTGCAGACTGCGGAGCGGTGCCGGACTCTGGCGAGAAGAACAGTGCCGCTGCTGCCTTCTGTGGTCTTTGCCGGGCATCCCTGCAGGTGGGGGACACAGGGGCATAGTGAATCTGCCCCTTGGCCACGGGTGGCACAACCAGGCGGCGCCCCTCCTCAGCTGGCGCCCCTGGCGAGTGCCATCCTGGCCAATGGCTAGATACGCCCCTAAAAACTATATATGCTGTGGGGGCTGTGTATGGGACTATATGTGCTGAGGGGGTAGTGTGTGGGACTATATGTGCTAAGGGGCAGTGTGTGGGACTATATGTGTTGAGGGGGTAGTGTGTAGGACTATATGTGCTGAGGGGGCAGTGTGTGGGACTATATGTGCTGAGGGGGTAGTGTGTGGGACAATATGTGCTGGGGGAGCAGTGTGTGGGACAATATGTTCTGGGGGGCAGTGTGTGGGACTATACTGTATGTGCTGAGGGGGCAGTGTGTGGGACTATATGTGCTGGGGGGGCAGTGTGTGGGACAATATGTGCTGGGGGGCTGTGTGTGGGACTATATGTGCAGGGGGGCTGTGTGTGGGACTATATGTGCTGGGGGGCAGTGTGTGGGACTATATGTGCTGTGGGGCTGTGTGTGGGACTATATGTGCTGGAGGGCTGTGAGTAGAACTATATGTGCTGGGGGGGCTGTATATGGGACTGTATGTGCTGAGGGGGCAGTGTGTGGGACGGTATCCGTTCACATGGTCGACCATGTTATGGTCGACAGTCATTAGGTCGACCACTATTGGTCGACATTGACATGGTCGACATAAACACATGGTCGACACATGAAAATGGTCGACACATGAAAAGGTCAACATGAGTTTTTTTAATTTTTTTTCTTTTGGTGAACTTTTCCATACTTTACGATCCACGTGGACTACGATTAGAACGGTAATCTGTGCCGAGCGAAGCGGTAGTGGAGCGAAGGCACCATGCCCGAAGCATGGCGAGCGAAGCGAGCCATGCGAGGGAACGCTGTGCAGTAATTGAGGTTCCCAGTCACTTTACGCAAAAAACTACACCAATTTTTTTAAAAAACTCATGTTGACCTTTTCATGTGTCGACCTTTCATGTGTCGACAATTTTCATGTGTCGACCATGTGTCCATGTCGACCATGTCAATGTCGACCAATAGTGGTCGACCTAATGACTGTGGACCATTACATGGTCGACCATTCATATCGGAACCGTGTGGGACTAGGGCCCTCATTCCGAGTTGATCGCTAGCTGTTTGCGGTCGCTGTGCAGCGATCAGGCAAAAAAACCCAGCAATTCTGCGCATGCGTATGTGGCGCAATGCGCGCGCGCAACGTACTTTAACAACGGCCATTGCAGTTTCACACAAGGTCTAGCAACGCTTTTCAATCGCACTGCTGGCCGCAGGGTGATTGACAGGAAGTGGGTGTTTCTGGGAGGTAACTGACCATTTTCGGGGAGTGTATGAAAAAACACAAGCGTGTCACATACAAACGAAGGCGTGCCTGGGGAAAAGCAGGCATGTCTGGCCGAAGGCAGAGCGTGTTCGTGACGTCAAAACAGGAACTAAATAGTCTGCAGTGATCGCAAGCTAGGAGTAGGTATGGAGCTACTCTGAAGCTGCACAAAATAATTTTGTAGCCGCTGTGCGATCCTTTCGTTCGCACTTCTGCTAAACTAAGATACACTCCCAGAGGGTGGCGGCTTAGCATTTGCACGGCTGCTAAAAGCAGCTAGCGAGCGAACAACTCGGAATGAGGGCCTATATGTGCTGGGGGGCTGTGTGTGGGACTATATGTGCTGGGGGGCTGTGTGTGGGACTATATGTGCTGGGGGTCTGTGTGTGGGACTATACTTGCTGGGGGGCTGTGTATGGGGCTATATGTTCTGAGGTGGCAGTGTGTGGGACTATATGTGCTAGGTGGCTGTGTGTAGAACTATATATGCTGGGGTGTCTGTGTATGGGACTATGGTGTCATTCCGAGTTGATCGCTAGCTGCATTTGTTCGCAGCGCAGTTACCAGGGTAAAAAATGGCAGTTCTGCGCATGCATTTGCGGCGCAATGCGCACACGCGACGTACGGCCACAACGAACGATGTAGTTTTGCACGGGGTCTAGCGATGCATTTCAGTCGCACTGGTAGCCGCAGAGTGATTGACATGAAGTGGGCGTTTCTGGGTGGCAACGGACCGTTTTCAGGGAGTGTTCGGAAAAACGCAGGTGTGCCAGGGAAAACGCAGGTGTGGCTGGGAGAACGCTGGGCGGGTGTGTGACGTCAAATCCGGAATTGAATAGTATGAAGTGATCGCAAGTGCTGAGTAGGTTTTGAGCTACTCTGAAACTACACAAAAATTTTTGCAGGCGCTCTGCAACACAACTGTTAGCACTTCTGCTAAGATAAAATACACTCCCAGTGGGCGGCGGCAAAGCATTTGCACGGCTGCTAAAAACTGCTAGCGAGCAATCAAATTGGAATGACCCCCTATATGTGCTGAGGACACAGTGGGTGGGATTATATGTGCTGGAAGGGAGGGAGCTGTGTGTGGGATTATACATGCTCGGGAGGAGCTGTGTGTGGGATTATACATGCTGAGGGGGGGATCTATGTGTGGGATTACACGTTTTGATGGGGGATCTGTGTGTGGGATTATATGTTCTGTGTGGGGAGCTGTGTGTGTGGGGTTATATATAATGGGGGGAGCTGTATGTGGGATTATACGTGCTGAGGGGGAGCTGTGTGTGGGATTATACGTGGTGAGGGGGAGCTGTGTGTGGGGTTATAAATGATGGAGGGGAGCTGTGTGTGGGATTATACGTGCTGGAGGGGAGCTGTGTGTGGGATTATACATTCTGAGGGGGAGTTGTGTGTGGGATTATATATTCTGAGGGGGGAACTGTGTGTGGGATTATACGTGCTGAGTATGGAGCTGTCTGGGATAAAATATGTGAGGGGAGAGCTGCATTAGGGATATACTGTGTCAGGGGTAAAATCTGTTTCATGGATAAACTATGCTAGGGGAGAGATCTGTGAGATATAAACTGTGTTGGGGGATGAGCTGTGTGAGGGATAATCTGACACATTTTCCTGGGTCTCTCTACTGGCCAGCTCCTTTTTCAGAGCATACAGTACGCTTCAATCCCAGGATTAAAAAAGGGGATGGAAATAGTTTGCCTAGAGCAGCCCCTTAGTTTTAGTAGTCCCTAAAGGTTCCCCAGGGAGGATCTAAGATTAACATGGCTGATCCAAAGCGAAGGAAGCAGTGACAACATTTCAATAGAAATTCCTGTAACAAGGGTTAGTGAGCCAAAAGGAAAGTTAGGTACTTTATATCCCTTTCACATCGCAAATGCCGGATCCCACCCAGGAATTGGAAATGGGTCCTTCCCGGGTGGGAACCGGCATTTGACCCTAACAACTGGCTCCCTGACCTGACAATATAACAGTTTGGGTTGCCATATTGGCGGAGGGTGGAGCTGGCATCGGGAGCGGAGGCAGCGCTGGGAGATGAGCTCATCTCTGTGCCACCTTTTCCTATGTAGTTAACAGGTCCCAGGTCGCGTCGACCCGGCAACCAGTTCACACTGCCCCTGACCCGGTATTTAACCCGGGAATAACACTGCTTTATTTCCGGGTTGAATTACTGGGTCAGGCGACCAATGAATTTGCCATTGACCCTTTCACACCGCTCAGCGACCCGGCAATATACCGGGTTATTTGTGCGGTGTGAAATGGGTTTTAGTAACCTAGACAATCGCTCTGACAGTTTTACAGTTTAACTATCGCACTGAGGGATGAATTGATGAAGCTATGTGTAATGGGCAGTGGCGGATCTTGCCACGGGCAAGCAGGACTTTTGCCCGGGGCGCCGCCTTCCGGAGGGCGCTGGCGCCGTCCGGAGGGCGACGCACCGTGGCAAGATCCGCCACTGCTGCCCGCTGTGTCCCTGTCCGCCTCCGCTGCCGTCCCCGTCCCGATCCCCGTCCCCGTCCGCCTCCTGAAGGGAACTAGACGCTATGCGTCTAGTTTCCCTTCCTGGAGAGTAACTTTGCTGAGCGGTGCGCGATGACGTCATCGCGCACCGCACAGCAAAGGTCCTCTCTACGAAGGGAACTAGACTCATAGCGTCTAGTTTCCCTTCGTGGAGAGGACCTTTTGCTGTGCGGTGCGCGATGACGTCATCGCGCACCGCTCAGCATTCAAGCGGCGCTTTTAATGTACAGGGGGCGTAATTGACCACACCCCCTGTATTAGGCCACGCCCCATTTCCTGCCCGGGGCGCTCTGCGCCCTTGAACCGGCCCTGGTAATGGGGGTCCCTATTGGCTGGGTGCATCAGGGGACAATCCCCTCTGTTGCTCCAGCCTCGATCAGGCCTACACATAATAGTCTAGCCAGATTGCAGAGGTTTTTGGTGGGCTGTGTAGAAAGAGAAAATATGTAAGGGTACTGTATTGTATTTGTGTAATGTTGGTGGTCCTGGAATATGGTCCATTGTCTGAAGATGTGAAATCTCAGAACGCTTAAAGGATTGGAGACTAACTCCTGTATCCCTGACTGGGAGTAGGTAATGCGTGTGTGAGATATGCAGATCTTGTGCAGAACGAATGAGCAAGTTGGGAGATATTGGGGTATATTCAATAAAGGTCGAAAGGACGGCAGTTTTCGGCTTTTTAAGGTCAAATCGTGATTCAACCTATTCAGTCACCTCTATTTTTATTCGACAAGTCTGGGAATTCAACTTTTCGAATAGTACGTGAATCGGCAGTATAGATGCCGATTCACGTACTTTTGAGTGAAACGGGGCCAAGTTCGACAGGATTTAGCCCCATTTCTGACCATCTCAGTCCAACATAAAAAAATGTCGGACTGAGATGAGGGACCTTAGAGGAGGAGAGGGGGGAGAGCCACGGGGCGACGGGGGAGAGCTGCGGGCAGACAGGGGAGAGCAGCGCTACAGCACAGCGCTGCAGGAGGATGTGTCACAGCCGCACCGCTCATGGCAGCGTCCATCCAGCTCCAGCAAATGAGGTCATGCTTGCTGAAGCCGGTTGGACACTGCCGTGTGAGGTCTGGCGGCTGTGAGACATCCTTCTGCAGCGCTGCTCTCCTCCGTCTGCCCACGGCTGTCCCTGCTGGTCTCCCCCCTCTCCTCCGCTCACAGGTCTCATCTACATTTGACTTTTTTTAAAGTCGAATTGAGATGGGATTGAATAGGGGTTGTCGGATCCATTCCGACAAATGCATGTGGGAATGGATCCGACACTAACTGAATATACCCCATTGTGGGAAAAGAGAAGAGATGTATATTGGTTTTATTTTGCTAATAGAATTGTGTCAGAAGTATTTTATATGGAAATTGGTAAACTACAGGCAGCCGATGGAGGGACTGACAGAGTGGAATTAATGTTTTGCAAGGAGGGTGAGAAGGGGAGGGGCTAGGGGCGTGGCATCTGAAAGGGAGGGGCTGCCGGGGTGAGTTCCACCACCTCTCTAGGACCACTTTAACCGCTAGATATATGGCTATATTGCTTCAATAATCTACAATAGCAGCACCCATATGCTTAAACTGTACTTTGAAAGGATAGTTTCACTGTTTGCAATTTGTTACCTTTCCCTCTGCAAACTACTGCCATTCGGTAAAATCTGCCACACATACAATTCCTCTGTATGGACTTCCACTACTGTCCACAGTCTTCTGGACTCCCTCCTGATGTTATCCCCCAACCACATGACTGGGCCGGCTTCTTCCCTTACTGCTGCAAGTATCATCTTCTGGTCCCTCATGCCATTACTTTTATCTTGACTTCACCACTGTTTTAATACTGCATTTTATGCCACTGTGTTTTGCTCTTTTCTTATATTTTCTTCCTGTAACCTCTACTGTATGCTATGCCTCTACTATTTGCACACCCTATCAGAAAAAAACCTACGCAGTACACCTCAGATGACTGCCTCGGATGGTTGCTCCATAGGCAGGATGTACTACATGGTGATTTATTCATATTGGGTATATCATATTACACATATTTCAGTTTTCCCTTATATGCTTGGGTCCTTGTATGGCTTATCTCCCACAGTGTAATCTTTGTAGTGCATCAAACATGGCTTCCTCACCTGGTATGTTCGTGGATGGGATGAAAGATACATGGATTTGACGATTATGTAAGAACCCTACTCCAAGTATTAGGACGCTGCTACAGTACCACCCATTTTATGTCACCTCTTCTAGGCATGACGTATTCCATCCAGGGTAATCCTACACAGTGTGTACAAGATGGCTGCTTCACCTGGTACCTATCATGGGTGGATACTGTATATAACCCATGAAATGTGCTATCCAAAATGATGGCACCGGCCTGCATTATGCTTATTGTGCTTTCTATGGATTTTTTATTTGGGTTATCTGTGTGGTTTTCAACTTGCTATAATACTTTATCCTCCGCACTATGTGCTATGTTTTTTATGTCTGTTCAGTGACTTTGAGTCCTCCTGGGGGAAAGCGCCACACAAATAAAATAATTTTCTGCTACGGGATACACTGGGCTCCACAAGTCTGGACAATGAGGTGTAGAGTTGGATCTTGATCTGAGGCACCAACAGGCTCAAAGCTTTGACTGTTCCCAGAATGCAAAGCGCCGCCTCCTCTATAACCCCACCTCCCAGCACAGGAGCTCAGTTTGTCAGTTGGTGCTGCAGTAAGCAGGCACTTAACAGAGGGGCTGCTCCAGACAGCCCTAAGAAAAGCTTTTTATGAGGTAAAAAGTGAAGACTTCAAGGGCAGCAGCAGGGGTAAATGTCTTCTGACATTCTCTGCTGCAGCTCCAGCTCTCCCCAGCGGCGCTGTACACTCCCGAGCCCTGGTTGCCGGGTACCTACAGCGGAGGCTCCGGTTTACTTCACGTTAGGCACACACAGCTGGGGCTCTCCAGGATAGCGTGGCCGCGCTTCAGGAGGTGGTAAGTGGGTCCTGCTCGTGGGACCCGGTCTTTATCGCGATCCGGCGCGGTAAGTGGGAGGTGGGCCGCGCGCGCTGGCGGTGGACACTGTGGATACAGGCGATCCCACTAGATCACCAGGGAATGGGCGCAGGTCAGGTTTTCTCTTAAAACCGATTTTAATATCGCCCACAGTACCTGGTGGTTTTGCCATCAAAGGGGATAAGGCTTAGACCTGAAGCCCCTCCCCCAGCACCAGGGCGCCATTTCCAGCAAGTGTTACCGCACCCTGGAGCTGCATCTCTGTCTTTCCTCACTCCCTGTCAGTGTCTGTGGCGCCATTACTCCTCAGCTCACTGTTCCTGGGACTGCTTGGGCAAATCCTCCTATGTAAAGCCGCCTGGTTGTCAGTGCTGTGACTTTACATGACACTTAAGTATTCTACCTGCCTTTTTAGTCAGTGTTAGTTAAGAAAGAGTGCATTTAGTCAGGGGTTTATAGTACAATTTCCCTGTGATATACATCCAGTTTCTTACTGTGTAGTGTTATATCTATTGACTATATAGCTGTGTAAGCTAGTCCAGTGCAGTATTATTGTCTGTAATAACCTCTGCATTGTACAAACTGTGACTATTTGTGTGTGCATTGATAGCTGAGTGGTGTCCATCTCGTGTCTTTCACTCAACTTGCTATCCCTATATTCTATAACCTGAGGGGGCTTGGTGCGTCAGGTGTTATTTAGGATTTTCACAAAGATATACTATATTACGTATTTTTCTCTGTGATTTAGTCACCATATCTCTCCTTTATCCCTGCTGGTGCTGACTACACTGCGCAGGGGTTTGGGTTTAGGGATATAGTGCTGCTAATAATTGTACTGTTTTACCTCATACTGCAAGTTATATCATGTCTGCTTCTGAGGGTAACGGTTCTGGGGTGAAACACACTGCTGGTGTTGCTGAAGCCACAGGCACATATGGGGAGAATATAGCAGCTGTGGGCTCTGGTTCAGTGGGACTGTGGCAACGGAGGCACATACTAACCCTCCGTGGGCCGCTTTTTCCATGCTTCTGCATACACTAGTTCATAAACTAACACCCCCTATGGGACCCCCAATGCCGGTACAACCTTATGTGGTCCCTGCAGCTAACCCGCCATGGGCAGACAATTTATCTGCTCAATTAAAGAAGTTGAACTAGTCGCTGACTACTAAAAAGTCTGACCAACGCTCGCCTAAGTCCAAGAGGTCCTCTAAGTGAGCGCTCGTCTCCTCACAATCCACTGCTGTCACTGACACCTCGTCTGATGAAGACAGCACATACACTGACCCCACAGGTTCTGACTCGGATACGGCTGATGGGGAGGGTAGTTCACATGTGGATGTTCCTGATCTTTTGGAGGCTATTAAGTTAATTCTGCAGATTACGGATGATCCCGAGCCATCCGTTCCTCCTAAGAAACCAGATAGGTTCAAGCGTCAGAAGGTGATTAAACAAGTTTTACCTCACTCTGACCACGTAGTGGATATACGTCAGGAACCCTGGCAAAGCCCGGGTACGAAGTTTGTGCCTCAAAAGAAGATGCTGGCTCGCTATCCCCTTGCACCAGAGCTGTCTAAGAATTGGGAAATGCCTCCTCCAGTAGACTCACATGTGGCTAGGATGGTGGTTTCCTCAGCTCTACCTGTCACTACCGTCACGTCTCTAAAAGAGCCTATGGATAAACGTGTCAAGGGTTGTCTAAAAGCGATTTACACCCTCACGGGTGCTGCACAAAAGCCCACTATTGCAGTTACATAGGCGGCAGAGGCTATTGAAGCATGGGCCTTGGAGTTAGAGGCTGAAATCTCCTCTGACCATATATTTCTAGCGGTGATTAGTGTGGACCACTAGTGGGTACTACACTAAAAAAGTAAGCTTCTTTTTTAGTGTAGTACCCACTAGTGGTCTACACTAATCACCGCTAGAAATATATACTGTAACCCCAGCTTAGTGGCTCACCTCCAACCTGATATAATTTTGGGCCTTTTCATAAAAGAAAGGCCAATTGATTCCTTTCATTGGTTGGTTTCCCTACAATTATATTGATGAATTGTTGATTACTTGTGCAGTGTCCTCTGGACTTTGTTGTCTCTCCCTAGAGAATCTCCTCTGACCATGCAAGACAATGCTTGTCATATATTGTCACAGCTTCTCGCTATATTAAAGAGGCGGCTTCTGATGCCGGTATCCTAGCAGCCAAGGCCTCTACTACGTCAGTCCTGGCTCGCAGGATATTGTGGCTGAGATCCTGGTCTGTGGATCTGGACTCTAGAAAAACCCAGGAGGTACTCCCTTTCAAGGGGGATATTCTGTTTGGGGAGGACTTAAATAAGATAGTGGCTGACTTGGCCACTGCCAAAACTACCTGTCTGCCTAATACAGCTACTTCTGTGTCAAAGGCCAAAGGCACGTCCTTTCGCCCCTTTCGTCCTTCAGGTAAAGCAAAAGGTCAGGCGTACCATGGGGGTCATTCCGAGTTGTTCGCTCGTTATTTTTTTTCTCGCAACTGAGCGATTAGTCGCAAATGCGCATGCGCAATGTCAGCAGCGCGACTGCGCCAAGTAAATTTGCTATGCAGTTAGGAATTTTACTCACGGTTTTTTCTTCGTTCTGGTGATCGTAATGTGATTGACAGGAAGTGGGTGTTTCTGGGCGGAAACAGGCCGTTTTATGGGTGTGTGCGAAAAAACGCTACCGTTTCTGGGAAAAACGCGGGAGTGGCTGAAGAAACGGAGGAGTGTCTGGGCGAACGCTGGGTGTGTTTGTGACGTCAAACCAGGAACGACAAGCACTGAACTGATCGCAGATGCCGAGTTAGTTTGAAGCTACTCAGAAACTGCTAAGAGGTGTGTAATCGCAATTTTGAGAATCTTTCGTTCGCAATTTTACTATGCTAAGATTCACTCCCAGTAGGCGGCGGCTTAGCGTGTGCAAAGCTGCTAAAAGCAGCTTGCGAGCGAACAACTCGGAATGAGGGCCCATAAGCAGGCCCGCACTTCGAAACCTGGTAAGCCGAAGCCCAAGAGAGCCTGGGCTGCCTGTCAGCCAGCAGCCAAGACCGATAAGCCTGCCGCATGATGGGGCGGGCCTCCCCCTGGGGGATCCCAGGATGGGGGGCCGGCTTCTAGGGTATACCCAGGAATGGTTGAAGACCACTTCAGATGCCTGGGTACGGGAAGTCGTCACTCAAGGTTACGCCATAGCCTTCAAAAACCGACCCCCTCATCGATTTTGCCAGACAGACGTCCCGTCAGACCAGACAAAGGCAAACACTCTACATTCGGTGGTACAGACCCTCCTGGATACAGGAGTCGTAGTACAGGTGCCTCTTGCTCAGAGGGGCCGGGGGTACTATTCTCCGCTGTTTCTAGTCCCGAAACCGAATGGGTCCTCCCTGCCCATACTCAACCTCAAGGCACTGAACAAATTTGTGAAGGTTTCCAAGTTCCGTATGGAAACCCTTCGCTCTATAGTTCTTGCCTTGGAGCCTGGGGACTTCAAGGTCTCCCTGGACATACAGGATGCTTACCTGCATATTCCTATAGCAGTGTCACATCAACAATACCTGAGGTTTGCTATTGGCAACCTCCATTACCAGTTTTGGGCGTTACCTTTTGGTTTAGCAATGGCTCCGCGAGTCTTCACCAAAGTTATGGTGGTGATGACGGTGGTACTCCGCCATCAAGGGGTCAGGATACTGCCGTATCTGGACGACTTGTTAATCCTGGCAAATTCCCCAGATCTTCTCCTGCGTCATCTGGATATGACGGTCTGGTTTCTACAAGCCCACGGGTGGCTCATCAACTGGAAGAAATCCTCCCTGGTCCCTGCTCAGAGCATGGTGCATCTGGGAGCGCTGTTGGACACTCACAACCAGAGGTTGTTCTTGTCTCAGGAGAAAGTCCTGAAACTTCAGGACAGGATTCGTTGCTTCCTTTCTCATCCGCAAGTGTCGATACATTCGGCAATGCAGGTGCTGGGCCTCATGGTGTCAGCATTTGACATGGTGGAGTATGCTCAATTCCATTCTTGCCCCCTCCAGAAGCTGATTCTAGCCAAGTGGGATGGTGTGCCTCACCAGATCAGGTCTCACATGATCTCTTTGACTCCGGAGGTCCGTCTGTCGCTGCTCTGGTGGCTCCTGGACCGACAATTGTGCAGAGGCCGTCCCTTCTGGATATCCAACTGGGTCCTTTTGATGACAGATGCCAGTCTAAGAGGTTGGGGCGCGGTGCTGGAGCAGCACTTCTTGCAGGGTCGGTGGACCAAGGAGGAATCTCTCCTCTCGATCAACATTCTGGAATTGCGGGCGGTCTTCAATGCATTGAACCTAGCCCAGCATTTGATTCAGAACTGTCCTGTTCAAGTATAGTCGGACAACGTCACCACAGTGGCTTACATAAATCATCAAGGTTTCACTCGAAGCCGTTTGGCAATGAAGGAAGCCTCACGGATTCTACGTTGGGCAGAACGCCATCCACCGGCAATATTGGCAATATTCATTCCGGGAGTCCTGAATTGGGAAGCGGACTTTCTCAGTTGTCAGGACGTGCATGCCGGCGAGTGGGGCCTCCATCCAGAAGTGTTTCAACTCCTCGTGGAAAGGTGGGGTCTTCCAGATGTGGATCTGATGGCGTCTCGACACAATCACAAGGTTCCTGTCTTCGGAGCAAGGACAAGGGATCCTCACGCAGCATTCGTGGATGCGCTGGCAGTGCCGTGGAGGTTTCGGCTGCCGTATGTGTTCCCTCCGGTGTCACTCCTGCCCAGGGTAATTCAGAAGTTCAAGCAAGAAAAAGGAAATCTGCTTCTCATAGCTCCGGCGTGGCCCAGACGGCACTGGTTCTCAGACCTGCAAGGCCTATCGTCAGAGCGTCCACTTCTACTTCCACAACGCCCAGACCTCCTCGTTCAGGGCCCCTGTGTCTACCAGGACCTAGCCCGGCTGTTTTTGATGGCGTGGCTCTTGAAGCTTCCATCTTAAGAGCTAAGGGTTTTTCTGAAGAGGTCATTAAAACTATGTTGCTGTCCCGGAAACCGGCCTCTGCTCGGATTTACCATCGGGTCTGGCAATCCTACTTTGTTTGGTGCGCAACCATTATGACGCTTCCAAGTTTAGTACAGCCAAACTTTTGGCTTTTCTACAGCAGGGCCTAGATTTAGGCCTGCGTCTGGCCTCCCTCAAGGTTCATATTTCTGCCTTGTCTGCGTGGTTTCAGAGAAAAATTGCGACTTTACCGGATGTTCATACTTTCACTCAGGGTGTGTTGCGTATCCAACCTCCCTATGTCCCACATGTGGCTCCTTGGGACTTTGGAGGCGTTGCAGGAGCCTCCATTTGAACCTCTTGGTTCAAGCTGACCTTAAGTGGCTTTTCCTTAAGGTGGTGTTCCTGCTGGCTATTGCCTCTGCTAGAAGAGTGTTGGATTTGGGTGCCTTGTCTTTTAATTCTTCATATCTGATTTTTCACCGTGACCGGGCGGTTCTTAGGACTCGTCCCGGATATTTACCTAAGGTGGTTTCTTCGTTCCACCTTAATCAGGAGATTGTGGTTCCAGCTTTTGTCTCTCCTGATTTGTCTCCCAAAGAGCGGTCTTTGGATGTGGTACGGGCTCTCTGTATCTATGTGAAGAGAACTGCTTCTATTCGAAAGTCTGATTCTCTCTTTGTTTTGTTTGGATTTCACAAACGTGGCTGGCCTGCTCACAAGCAGACCCTGGCCAGGTGGATTAGAATGGTGATTGCGCATGCTTATGTGAAGGCTGGTCTGTCAGCTCCTGTTCACATTACGGCCCATTCTACTCGGTCTGTTGGACCTTCTTGGGTGGCCCAACGTGGTGCGACCCTTGACCAATTGTGCAAGGCGGCTACGTGGTCCTCTGGGAACACGTTTATAAGGTTCTATGCCTTCGATACTGCCGCTTCCCAGGATGCTTCCTTTGGACGCCGGGTTCTTGTGCCCGCTGCAGTGTGTCCCCTCCCATAAGGAACTGCTTTAGGACATCCCCATTGTCCAGACTTGTGGAGCCCAGTGTACCCCGCAGCAGAAAATTAGTTTTATGGTAAGAACTTACCCTTGTTAAAACTCTTTCTGCGAGGTACACTGGGCTCCTCAAGGCGCCCACCCTGACGCACTTAGCTTCTTTGGGTTGATATGGCATTAGCCGTTGACACTTCTCTTGTCATGAGAGTGTGGTGTATGTGGCTACTAACCGTTGTCGTCTCTTTTCCTGCTACTGCATTGGGCTGGTTAACTAAACTGAGCTCCTGTGCTGGGAGGCGGGGTTATAGAGGAGGCAGCGCTGTGCATTCTGGGAACATTTAAAACTTTGAGCCTGTTGGTGCCTCGGATCAAGATCCTACTCTACACCCCATTGTCCAGACTTGTGGAGCCCAGTGTACCTCGCAGAAAGAGCTTTAGCAAGGGTAAGTTCTTACCATAAAACTCATTATTAGTTGTTATTATTATTATACTTTAGGAAATTAGTGTAATTTGTGCAAATCATGGAGTGGGTAATCCTCCTGCATCTTTGACACTTCCTAGGCAGAATAGGGAGTGGGCAGAATAGGGAGATAATGCCAGAAATCAGGGTACGTATGGAAGGGGCAGAGTTAAGATGATGCAAAATGGGGTCATTTTAGCCCCACCCCTTCCTCTGGGACCCGCAATTCACAAGATTTCCCATGATGGGAGTGGGGCCTAATGATGTGGAAGTCCGGTCCTGCTCCCTGTAGTGCCTTGCTGCTTCTCCTCTCCAGGTTTCACCCGTAGAGGATAATTTCAAAGGAGGCAAGTGTGTGTTGGATGTCACCCCTAAGCAATACCACTGAAGTTTGGCTCCAAAGCACAATACAGAAGAAAGAGCATAGCTCATGCATGTACACAGTTAATGTGTACAAGGCCTAGAGCTCAGGATCTCGGCACAGAGCTATCACTGCCACTTTCACTTTTAAAATTGTAAAGAATTTTACAGTTAATTTAAATGCTGGATGAAGTACTCTTTATACTAGTATCTGAATTATGGCAAATGGCAAGTACTTTTATGAATTTAGAGAACAACTACAGCCTTTCTTACCTCTCTTATAAGTGTTAAATATATGTTAGCATGCAGATATTTGAGTCCCCACCATCCAGTACATTATTAAAACATCTGCTTTTTTCTATTAAGCATTCTGTTCCTTGCCATCCCACATGTCCTTTTCTACTTCAACAGGCAAAATTACCCAATCTAAATTTCATCTCAAGTGTTTGATGGTTTTCATGCTGTGCTCAAACTGTTCACACTTCCCTGAGAGAATAGAAACAGGGTTTAATATGAAACGACGGCATCAATATATGTACATTTTTACATACGCAAATTATGATTATGTAGATACTAGCGATCTATATCAAACACTGGGGTAGGTCATTAAAACATGTACCACCTGCATACATATGTACTTTGGTACATCTATAAAGCTCCGAGTATTATCTGTTACTTTGTATTTGATAGCTTTCTAAATATGATGTTAATCAAGTTGCCCTTGACCTTTCTTTCTAAAAACACAGAATATTTTTTGTTCTAAATATATATCTATATATATTGATTCCTTTTTTTGCAAGTAGTGACAACCCTCTCGTTCCACCTGTATCGTTGTGCGCCGTCTCCATAGGAATGCATTGTTTGCTTACCCGGAAGTGACGGATCAGTGTGCCCGGCTGCCCTGAGCACTATGCAGATGTCATCACCATGGGAACGCGGCGCACATCAGTATGCGCCCGCCCACCCGGAAACCACAGTGTGGGTTCCCTGTTTGGCTTCCTAGTTAATATTACTATATATATATATATATATATATATACCAACACCATCCCAGACACACTCTTTTGGCCTCCTAGGTACTATATGTTATTTATAATGATTTATTTATATTAATAAGTGCCTATACCGGAAGTGAGGTCACTTCCGGCCTTTGGAATGCACCAGCAGGTCTCAGTGGGCGTTTTTGGCGCTTCCTTGCTCATTGTGTTCAGGTATATTACAGAGGCCTGGGAGGCATGATCCCTAGGTCCAGTTCCATTCTTCATACCATATCTGCACCCTATACTACTGTTGGATTGTTGTGATACGTTGATAATGGGGACCGAAACGTTGGTCAGCATAAGTATTGTATACATCTGGAACTGTTTGAAACTTTTTTCAGTAAACAATTTTGTTTAAGTTGATTTTTGTCTGGTGAGTGCTATCATTTCCACGTTTAGTGGAAAACACTGTACTGTACTGTACTATGGGTCCAGCCCTGATTGGATTGGACTCTGATTTGGCACCACAGTGATTGTTTGAGTTGGGTGAGAGTGCGGGATTACCTTTCTATATATATATATATTTCTCTAACGTCCTTGAGGATGCTGGGACTCCGTAAGGACCATGGGGAATAGACGGGCTCCGCAGAAGATAGGGCACTTTAAGAAAGCTTTGGACTCTGGGTGTGCACTGGCTCCTCCCTCTATGCCCCTCCTCCAGACCTCAGTTTTACACTGTGCCCAGAGCAGGATGGGTGCACTGCAGAGAGCTCTCCTGAGTTCTCTGCCTAGAAGCATTTTTGTTTGGATTTTTTTCTACTTTTTTACAGGGAGCACTGCTGGCAACAGGCTCCCTGCATCGAGGGACTGAGGAGAGAGGGGCAGACCTTCTTGTCTAAGATAGGCTCTGCTTCCTCGGCTACTGGACACCATTAGCTCCAGAGGGGGTGAACACAGGTTCTTACTGGACGTCCACCCCCAGAGCCGCGCCGCCGTTCTCCTCACAGAGCCAAAAGAACCGAAGTCAGAAGACGTCAGGCGGCAGAAGCATTCAGCTTCACTGAGGTATCGCACAGCACTGCAGCTGTGCGTCATTGCTCCTATACAGCTCACATACTCCGTTCACTGTAAGGGTGCAGGGCGCAGGGGGGGGCAGCAATATAACACCTCTATTATGGCAAAAGACAATATACACGTACAGGTGGGCACTGTACATGTATATAAAAGAGCCCCTGCCATATTTTAGTAAGTTTGAGCGGGACAGAAGCCCGCCGCCGAGGGGGCGGGGCTTCTCCCTCAGCAATCACCAGCGCCATTTTCTCTCCACAGCACCGCTGAGAGGAAGCTCCCCGGACTCTCCCCTGCTTACACACGGTGAAGGGGTGTTTAAAAGAGAGGGGGGGGGGGCACATAATTGGCGGATAACATATTATACAGCGCGGCTGGGGGGAAAAACATTTTGTGTTGGTCTCCAGGGTCATTGCGCTGGGGTGTGTGCTGGCATACTCTCTCTCTGTCTCTCCAAAGGGCCTTGAAGGGGATACTGTCTTCAGAAAAGAGGTTCCCTGTGTGTGTGAAGTGTGTCGGTACGTGTGTGTCGACATGTTTGACAAGGAAGGCTCGCTTAATGTGGAGGGGGAGTGCTTGAATGTCGTCGCCGTCGGCAACACCGACACCGGAATGGGTGGATATGCTGAATGTCTTGAATGCAAATGTCAATCTATTGCATAAAAGGTTAGACAAGGCTGAAGCTAGGGATCAGTCAGGTAGCCAGTTCATGCCTGTCCCTGTGGCGCCAGGCCCTTCGGGGTCTCAGAAGCACACCATATCCCAGATCGATGACACAGATACCGACACGGATACTGACTCTAGTGTCGACTATGAAGATGCAAAATTACAGCCGAGGGTGGCAAAAGGTATTTGGTACATGATTATTGCCATTAAAGAGGTTTTGCATATTACTGAGGAACCCCCTGTCCCTGACACAAGGGTACACATGTATAAAGGGAAAAAGCCTGAAGTCACCTTTCCGTCCTCATTTGAACTGAGTGAATTGTGCGAAAAGGCTTGGGAATCTCCGGATAGGAGACCACAAGTTCCCAAAAGTATTCTTATGGCGTATCCTTTTCCACAAACGGATAGGATACAATGGGAATCTTCGCCTAAAGTAGACAAGGCGCTGACATGCTTGTCCAAAAAGGTGGCACTGCCTTCTCAGGATACGACTTCCCTCAAGGATCCTACTGATCGCAGGCAGGAAATTACCATGAAGCACATTTACACTCATTCAGGTACTATTGTTAGACCGGCTATGGCGTCGGCCTGGGTTTGTAGTGCGGTTGTGGCATGGGCAGATTCCTTATCTACGGAGATTGACACCTTAGATTGGGATGCCATTCAAATGACCATAGAGCATATCAGAGATGCTGCCTTGTATATGAGAGATGCTCAGAGAGACATTTGTTTATTAAGCTCCAGAATAAATGCTATGTCTATTTCTGCTAGGCGGCTCTTGTGGACCCAACAGTGGACGGGAGACGCCGATTCAAAGCGGCATATGGAGTCCTTGCCTTACAAAGGGGAGGAGTTGTTTGGAGACGGCCTCTCGGACCTTGTCTCTACTGCTACGGCTGGTAAGTTGAATTTCTTACCTTATGTCCCCCCGCAGCATACAAAAAAGGCACCTCATTATCAAATCAGGTACGGGGATCGTCCTTTGTTGCCAGAGGGAAAGGCAGGGGAAAGAAGCTGCACACAGCTAGTTCCCAAGAGCAGAAGTCCTCCCCTGCGTCTGCAAAGTCCACCGCATGACGCTGGGGCTTCCCGGGGGGAGGCAGATCTAGTAGGGGCTCATCTTCTGTTTTTCAGCCACTTCTGGGTTCACTCGCAGGTGGATCCCTGGGCTTTAGAGATAGTTTCTCAAGGATACAGGCTGGAATTCGAAGACTTGCCTCCCCGCCGGTTTTTCAAGTCGGCTCTGCCGGCTTCCCCGTCAGAGAGGGAGCTAGTGTTGGCAGCAATCCAAAAATTGTATATTCAACAGGTGATTGTCACAGTTCCTCATCTCCAGTAAGGAGAGGGATATTACTCAACCCTGTTTGTGGTCCCGAAACCGGACGGTTCGGTCAGACCCATTTTAAACCTAAAATCCCTGAACCTGTACTTGAAGAGGTTCAAGTTCAAAATGGAATCACTCAGGGCGGTCATCGCCAGCCTGGAGGGGGGGATTGGATGGTGTCCCTGGACATAAAGGATGCTTACCTTCATGTTCCGGTATTCCCCCCTCATCAGGCGTTCCTGAGATTTGCAGTGCAGGACTGTCACTACCAATTTCAGACGTTGCCATTTGGGCTTTCCACGGCCCCGAGAATTTTCACCAAGGTAATGGCGGAAATGATGGTGCTCCTGCGCAGGCAGGAGGTCACAATTATCCCATACTTGGACGATCTCCTCATAAAGGCGAGATCTCGGGAGAAGTTGCTGGACAGCGTGTCTCTGTCCATGAAGACGTTGCAGTTACACGGCTGGATTCTCAATATACAGAAGTCCCAGCTAGTCCCTACAATGCGTCTAACTTTTTTGGGGCTGATTCTAGACACATCCCAGAAAAAGGTTTTTCTTCCGGTCGAAAAGGTTCAGGAGCTCATAGCCCTGGTCAGGAACCTATTAAAACCAAAATAGGTTTCAGTGCATCATTGCACGCGGGTCTTGTGGAAGATGGTGGCTTCATACGAGGCCATCCCTTTCGGCAGGTTCCATGCGAGGACTTTTCAATGGGACCTCTTGGACAATTGGTCCGGGTCCCATTTACAAATGCATCGAAGGATCACCCTATCTCCCAGGACCAGGGTATCTCTCCTGTGGTGGCTGCACAGTGCTCACCTACTAGAGGGTCGCAGGTTCGGCATTCAGGACTGGGTCCTGGTGACCACGGACGCAAGCCTCCGAGGCTGGGGAGCAGTCACACTGGGAAGAAATTTCCAAAATCTCTGGTCAAATCTAGAGACTTGTCTCCACATCAACGTCCTGGAGTTGAGGGCCATATACAATGCCCTGCGTCAATCAGACAATGACACGGCAGTGGCTCATATAAACCGCCAAGGAAGAACAAGGAGCAGAGTGGCCATGGCAGAAGCGACCAGGATTCTACGCTGGGCGGAAGGCCATGTAAGCGCGCTATCAGCAGTGTTCATCCCGGGGGTGGACAACTGGGAGGCCGACTTCCTCAGCAGGCACGACCTGCATCCGGGAGAGTGGGGACTTCATCAAGAAGTCTTCGCACAGATCACGGGTTGGTGGGGACTGCCTCAAATAGACATGATGGCATCCCATCTCAACAAAAAGCTAAAGCGGTATTGCGCCAGGTCAAGGGACCCTCAGGCGGTAGCGGTAGACGCTCTGGTGACACCTTGGGTGTTCAGATCGGTCTATGTGTTTCCTACTCTTCCTCTCATACCCAAAGTGTTGAGAATAATAAGAATAAGCAGGGTCAGAACAATCCTCATTGTTCCAGATTGGCCACGGAGGACTTGAGCTGCAAGAGTTGCTCACAGAAGATCCGTGGCCTCTTCCTCTAAGGCAGGACCTGCTGCGGCAGGGGCCCTGTCTGTTCCAAGACTTACTGCGGCTGCATTTGATGGCATGGCGGTTGATCGCCGGATCCTAGCGGAAAAAGGGATTCCGGAGGAGGTCATTCCTACCCTGATCAAGGCTAGGAAAGACGTGACGTTAAAACATTATTACCGTATATGGCAAAAATATGTTTCTTGGTGTTAGGCCAGAGCTGCTCCTACGGAGGAGTTCCATTTGGGCCGTCTACTTCACTTCCTTCAAACAGGAGTGACTTTGGGCCTAAAATTAGGGTCCATAAAGGTCCAAATTTCGGCCTTATCCATTTTCTTCCAAAGAGAATTAGCCTCTCTTCCTGAAGTACAGACTTTTGTGAAGGGTGTGCTGCATATTCAGCCTCCCTTTGTGCCTCCGGTGGCGCCTTGGGATCTTAACGTGGTGTTACGTTTCCTCAAGTCACCTTGGTTTGAACCACTCAAAACTGTGGAGTTGAAATACCTCACGTGGAAAGTGGTCATGTTGTTGGCATTGGCTTCGGCAAGACGTGTGTCAGTATTGGCGGCTTTATCACATAAAAGCCCATACTTAGTTTTTCACGTGGATAGGGCAGAGTTGAGGACTCGTCCTCACTTTCTGCCAAAAGTGGTCTCATCTTTTCATGTGAACCAACCTATTGTCGTGCCTGTGGATACACGGGACTTGGAGGATTCCGAGTCCCTGGATGTGGTCAGGGATTTATGTGACTAGAACGGCTAGAATCAGGAAGACTGAAGCTCTGTTTGTTCTGTATGCGGCCAACAAGGTTGGCGAACCTGCTTCAAAGCAGACTATTGCTCGCTGGATCTGTAATACGATTCAGCAGGCGCATTCTACGGCAGGTTTGCCATTGCCTAAATCGGTTAAGGCCCATTCCACTAGGAACGTGGGCTCTTCTTGGGTGGCTGCATGAGGGGTCTCGGCATTACAGGTGTGCCAAGCAGCTACTTGGTCGGGGTCTAACACCTTTGCAAAGTTCTATAAGTTTGATACCCTGGCTGAGGAGGACCTCCTGTTTGCGCAATCGGTGCTGCAGAGTCATCCGCACTCTCACGCCCGTTTGGGAGCTTTGGTATAATCGCCATGGTCCTTACGGAGTCCCAGCATCCTCAAGGACGTTAGAGAAAATAAGATTTTACTTACCGGTAAATCTATTTCTCGTAGTCCGTAGAGGATGCTGGGCGCCCATCCCAAGTGCGGACTTCTTCTGCAAGACTTGTATATAGTTGTTGCTTACATAAGGGTTATGTTATAGTTTATCAGTTGAACCGAGGCTATGTTGTTGTTCATACTGTTGACTGGGTAGTGTATCACAAGTTATACGGTGTGATTGATGTGGCTGGTATGGATCTCGCCCTTAGATTTACAAAAATCCTTCCTCGTACTGTCCATCTCCTCTGGGCACAGTTTCCCTTCTGAGGTCTGGAGGAGGGGCATAGAGGGAGGAGCCAGTGCACACCCAGAGTACAAAGCTTTCTTAAAGTGCCCTATCTCTTGCGGAGCCCGTCTATTCCCCATGGTCCTTACAGAGTCCCAGCATCCTCTACGGTCTACGAGAAATAGATTTACCGGTAAGTAAAATCTTATTTTATATATATATATATATATATATATATATATATATATATATACAGGTTGAGTATCCCATATCCAAATATTACAAAATACGGAATATTCCGGAATACGGACATTTTTGACTGAGATAGTTAAAGCTTTTTTTTCTACTTGCTCAATGTACACAAACTTTGTTTAATACATAAAGTTATTAAAATATTGTAGTAAATGACCTTCAGGCTGAGTGTATAAGGTGTATATGAAACATAAATTAATTATGTGTATGTACACAAACCTTGTTTAATGCAGAAAGTTATTAAAAATATTGGGTAAAATAACCTGCAGGCTGTGTGTATAAGGTGTATATGAAACATAATTGCATTCTGTGCTTAGACTTGGGTCCCATCACCATGATATCTCATTATGGTATACAGTTATTCTAAAATCCGGAAAAATCTGATATCCAAAATACTTCTGGTCGCAAGCATTTTGGATAAGGGATACTCAACCTGTATATATATAGGCAGTGAGGTGATGCTTAAATCTATTATTGAACAACATAATATGTCAGAGAGTCCAATTAAGTTCACTATGGTGATTGATTACAATCAAATTAATTTTCTGGATGTCCGTATAGTAATAAAGGAGGGTAAAATCACTACAAGTGTATTTTCAAAACCCACAGACAGGAACAACTTATTAAAGTATGACAGTTTTCACCCTAGATCTACCGTCCAAGGCCTCCCATACTCCCAGTTTCTGTGGATGTGCCGCATTAACAGCAATACTGAGGAGAGGGATCTCCAACTTGAACAGATGTTTGGTTAATTTCTCCAGAGGGGATACCCTATAAAAGAACTTAGAAAGGCAAAGACAAAAGCATTAAATCAGACATGAGACAAACTCTTAGAACCCATAATTAAGAAACAGATTAAGGGTAGGTACCCATGGGTCACGCAGTATAATTCCAGTAGCCTACAATTAGCTAAAAGAATTTCAAATATTTGGCCTATAGTGGCCTCAGATAAGGAGTCGGGAGAGGTTCATCAGTCTAAGCTTCTTTTTTTGCTACTCTAGGAATAGGAGCATCCAAGATATCGTGGTAAAAAGTGACTGGTCTAGATTTAATACACCTAAGACACATTCCCTCACACAAAAGAATGGATGCTACTGTTGCAGTGGATGCACCACTTGTAGTTATCTTAGTCCTGGGGATACATTCCAGCAACCACATACGGGCAAGAAGTACTCTATACGATACCCATTATCTTGTGATTCTAAATATGTGGTGTATTTACTGACCTGCCCATGTGGTCTCGCTGATGTGGGGAAAACTGACTGTGAATTTAAGATCAGGACGGCACAGCACAGATATGCCATTAGGGAAGCCTTTAAAAATGGCAGAGTGATCAACCCGTGGCTAGGTACTTTGGGGGTCATTCCGAGTTGATCGCTCGCTGCCGATTTTCGCAGCGCAGCGATCAGGTAAAAAAAACTGCAAAACTGTGCATGCATACGGGTCGCAGTGCGCATGCGCGATGTACTTTCACACAAAACTATGCAGTTTTACACAAGGTCTACCGACTCTTCTCCGTCGCTCTGTTGATCAGTGAGTGATTGACAGGAAGTGGGTGTTTTTGGGTGGTAACTGACCGTTTTCTGGGAGTGTGCTAAAAAACGCAGGCATGCCTGGGGAAATGGGGGAGTGGCTGGCTGAACGCAGGGCGTGTTTGTGACGTCAAAGCAGGAACTAAACAGACTGAAGTGAACGCAAGGAAGGAGTAGATCTGCAGCCACTCTGAAACTGCTTGAAAAAATGTCTGCACTGTTCTGCTAACTTTTCGTTCGCACTTCTGCTAAGCTTAGATACACTCCCAGAGGACGGCGGCTTAGCGTTTGCACTGCTGCTAAAAGCAGCTAGCGAGCGATCAACTCGGAATGAGGGCCATTGTGTTAGCTAGGAATAATATGGCAACTCTGCGTTATAAAATAATTGACCAGGTCCCTAAAACTCTTAGGGGAGGAGTCAGGTCCAAAAAATTATTGCAGAAAGAGGCAATGTGGATTTTTAAATTAAATACACAATCTCCCAAAGCACTAAATGAGTCTCTTAATCTCAGTTGTTTTTTATAAAGATAGTATAACTGCATAATATGTATCACCTAGGTTGCTTCATTAGTAAACAACATAAAGTAACTGTTCAGTGATTTACAACATAGCCAGTTCTAATGGTGTTTGCTTCTAGCCCTGCAGGGACTCTGAATGCTAGACAAGGTATATTTCAGCTGGAATAGTAACACTTTATATGAGTAACCGGTTTTGATATATGATATTTCATATTTTATATGTAGCAAAATCGAGAGTATTATTTCACCATGTTACATATGTTTTCTGTTTGTCGTTTTTTATGTTTCATATTTACCAGTTACATCGTTAAATATGGAGTTGGTGGTTACTATGGTTCCTTCTGTTGTAGCCCCAACCCAACACGGCTGCTGGTCAGACTGGAGTTTTGTCACTTCTGGGAGGACAAGACCGGAAACCGGGCAGTGTGATTGGAGGCAGCATGGAGGACCTCTTATGCTAAAGGAATTTAAACACTTGTATGTTTGTTATGTATCAACCTGAGGAAGGGGATGCGACCCTGAAATGTTGCTGTTAATGATATAACTGCATTAAAGCACTTTATGCATTGTGAGTTAAAGTCTCCCAGTGCCGCCTGTTTTTGAAGCTATATATATATATATATATATATATATATGTTCTAGTGATAAATCAGTTGCGCCTTCAGTGTTTGTGAATAGAACGTTGTAAATCCTTAAGTGGTAATAAGAATATGCGTACCAGACATATGTAGAGTATTCGCTTTGTTAAAAAAGTCTTTGCATCTGGATGTTCTTTATTCGTACTGGCTCTCCATTCCCATCCGTCCAGGCATTGGTGTGGAGTTTGTACGTATATGCAGAAAACAGTGTGTCAATGTACTGCTCTTAGAGAAGTGACTTAGTGCTATTTTTGTGCAAAGTTAGCAATAAAGTGAGTATGTGCAAAGGAAAGTGCTGTGAGTGCTTGTTAAAAAGCATGTGAATAAAAAATGAGTTTTATTACTGGCAGTGTGCTGATTCCCTTTTTTCCTTAGGTAATGTGCTCATATACCATTTCTTAGGGGTGCAGCACCATATAGCTCAGTGTTTAAATGAAAGGTATATATTTATATGAGACACTTACATCTAGGGTTGCAGTAGATTAAAAGGATGCTGCCATCATTCCGTCATCAGACCTATATACCTTTAAAAAAGTCCCATATGGGAAGGAAAGGCCTCTGATAGTGCAGTATTATTTAAAAAGCATTTAATAATACATAAAACGACAAAAAGACATACAGATGGACTCGTACAATTTAAAAGTGCATTTAGGCTTATCTGTTATTTCCTTAGATAGGAGCGGAGTGCCGGTATGTGCCCAACGCGTTTCGTCCCTTAGATCATCTCTGGGACTTCCTCAGGGGTCAATAGTGGTCTGCTCTGCATCCCCACACCTTATATTTACTAAGAATTAGGTCACACTGTCCGAGATGGATCGCGCTCATCAATCGCGCGCGTAGCGCTACTGCGCATGCGCGAGATTTCAGATCTCGCGTGGCTTCTGATGTCAGGTTCCAGAACTACAAGTGGGAACTACAGTTTGTCAGTGCGCATGCGCGCCCGCTCCTGCTGCGCATGCGCACCCGAGACGCCGCCGTGGTGCTCTGATACTGCGTCTCCGAATTCTAGGAGGCTGAAAATAAAATAGTCAGTGTGCAGCTGCGCACATCTGTCTGCTGTAGTCCTGCTCATATGTGTTGTATCGTAGCTCGTACATAGAGGAATAAGTATAGGAATAAATATAGGAATAAATATCGGTGTTGGGTGCAGATCACATCACTAGATATTATACATAGGAGGGATATGTCATATTTCATTTGTTCATAAATATTCAAAGAAGTAAAAGATGTATAACAGAACATTAGTGATTGTTTTGCTTAATCACGGGGTTTCTCGAATCACATGATTGCAATTATCATATGATTACATTGTTGTTGCCACGGTAATGCACCAAAACTCCAACATTAGAATCCATACATGACAGCTACATGTAATGGGTGTTGGAGCCCTGTGTGCACCATTCATAAACAGATGGAATTCTTGCAGTTTAAATAATATCCATAAGTAGTGGAGGTTACTAATAAAGGCATATATATATATATATAAAATATTTAAAATATTTAAAATGTATAGGTGTATAAAAATATAAAAATATATATATAGATTACAGATGTAAAAATGGAAAAATGGATACAGACATATATACTAAAATGTATATTAAAAACTGGGGATGTTTTGAGAGGAAGAATAATAATTTATAGGAAGGGGGTAAGTTCATAGTGTTCATTGAGACCCTCTGGCATCATTGTCCCAAGTGTTTGGATCCAGAACATTTCCCTCTGTGCCAGTCTCTTATCTCTGTCTCCGCCTCTCTGTCCTACTTTAATATGTTCAATGGCCTTGAATGAGATGTGGTCCGGGTTGGAGTTGTGAGTTTTATTAAAGTGTTTTGGGACTGAATGATTGTCCATTTTGTTTTTGATTGCTCTAATGTGCTCCTGAATTCTCAGGCGAAGTGTCCTCTTGGTTTTGCCTATATATTTCAGGCCGCATGTGCATTCCAGACAGTACACTACATAATTCGTGGAACAATTTATCAGATCCTTGATGTTGTATGTTTTAGATGAATCGGAGGTACTGAATTTCTTTCCATCTTTGTGCGCATATTTGCAGATGCAGCAGTGATTGCATTTAAAGAATCCGGTCGATTTAAGCCATGGGCCAGTAGGTTCTGTCACTGTTGGTTTTAGTAGGCTGGGTGCTAATATGTCTTTTAGATTTCTGGCCTTCCTGTAAATAGTTCTCGGTCTTTCTGGTAGTATGGGATTGAGCACTTTATCCATTTGGAGGATGTGCCAGTGTCTTTTTAGTGCTCCCTCGATCTTCTTCTCTCCAGCATTAAATGTAGTGATAAAATTCAGTTGGTGAGCGCCTTCTTCTTTGGGTTTGTATTTAAGTAGATCATCTCTCTGTGTGGTATTTGTTTTTTCTTTCGCTTTATTGATTGTTTTCAGAGGATAACCTCTTTCCAGAAACCTGTGTGAGTAGGTATCAAGTTGGGTTTGAAAGTCTCCATCCCTCGTGCAGTTTCTCTTCAGTCTGCAGAATTGTGAGAAGGGGATATTGGTTTTCCACTTCTCTAGGTGGCCACTATTAAAGTGCAGGTAGCTGTTTTTATCTACTGCTTTGATGTAGTTCTTGGTTATTATTTGTTTGCCTTCCCATGTGAGTATTAAATCCAGATATTCTATCTCTACCTTCTGTGTTTTGTATGTGAAGGTTAGATTGTAGTCATTGGCAGAGATCGTCTTGAAGAAATCGATGAAGGATTCTTCACTCCCTTTCCAGATCAGCAGAATGTCATCTATGTACCTGCGGTATATAATAATGTTTGAATGGTATTCATTACATTTGTAGATCTGGTTTTTCTCCCAGCACCCCATGTGTAGGTTGGCGAAACTGGGAGCAAAAACCGTACCCATCGCGGTCCCGCAGGTCTGTAGGTAAAAACCGTTAAGAAATTTAAAATAGTTGTGAGTGAGGATGAACTTTATTAAAAGACAGATAAAATCCTTATGGCCTTCTTCCAAATTTGTATCAGGCTGCAGGAATTCCCTGCACGATTCAATCCCTTTGGTGTGTTCTAAGGAAATAACAGATAAGCCTAAATGCACTTTTAAATTGTACGAGTCCATCTGTATGTCTTTTTGTCGTTTTATGTATTATTAAATGCTTTTTAAATAATACTGCACTATCAGAGGCCTTTCCTTCCCATATGGGACTTTTTTAAAGGTATATAGGTCTGATGACGGAATGATGGCAGCATCCTTTTAATCTACTGCAACCCTAGATGTAAGTGTCTCATATAAATATATACCTTTCATTTAAACACTGAGCTATATGGTGCTGCACCCCTAAGAAATGGTATATGAGCACATTACCTAAGGAAAAAAGGGAATCAGCACACTGCCAGTAATAAAACTCATTTTTTATTCACATGCTTTTTAACAAGCACTCACAGCACTTTCCTTTGCACATACTCACTTTATTGCTAACTTTGCACAAAAATAGCACTAAGTCACTTCTCTAAGAGCAGTACATTGACACACTGTTTTCTGCATATACGTACAAACTCCACACCAATGCCTGGACGGATGGGAATGGAGAGCCAGTACGAATAAAGAACATCCAGATGCAAAGACTTTTTTAACAAAGCGAATACTCTACATATGTCTGGTACGCATATTCTTATTACCACTTAAGGATTTACAACGTTCTATTCACAAACACTGAAGGCGCAACTGATTTATCACTAGAACAAATTTGAAAACTAAGTTCCTTTGGGAATTGGACATTTTGAAATCTGGTTGCGACACTATTTATTTTGGAGTGTTTTTAAATAATCTGTCTTGCACTAATAATTGTGTAATTTATGATCTCCCATCTTAGGGATATCTGGTTATATAGTATTCAGGTTGTAGCGCTGTTTTGCACCTTTTTGTACACAATTTACTTTGAATCCCACTGGCAAATAGCAGCTCCCACACGCACACAAATATGAGTTCTATGAGAACTACCCTAGGTAATACTAGAAATTTGATGTGTCAGCGAATATTCAATGAAGAACCAGTCGATAATGCCGTACACAGCACAAACGATCTTGATAAGAACTTTTGGGATCTGGAAAAACTACTTATAAAGGAAACTAAGGTGTGGTGGGATATTGCCGGTTTGGAGCAATACGTAAAGGTCGACAGAATACCAAGGGGCCTAAGACTAACCAAAACACCCACCTTCGGTCTCAGTAATGCCGAATTCTCTTTAAACTGGGATAAGATCCTTCATGACTGCTCGATAAAGCTGATACAGCTTATTATTACCGAAAAAAAGAAAGAACTTGTGAATATAGAATTGGAATTAGATATGAAGGAAAGAACCATGGAACCTTTGAAAAACGACGAAAACTACAGGATTAATGAAACGGTTCTGATCAAAAAGATAGAAAGAGTGGAAAAAGAAGTTATCCAAAGGAAGGAGAAAAAATTCCAGAGGGACAAACAGGACTACTGTAACGACAGGATCAAACAATGGAACAGGAGTAAGAACACAAATGGAATCAGAAACAGAACGTATGAACAAAACTACTATAACAACAGACGAGAAGAGGGATGGTCAACCGTCCCTTTCAAGCCACGAAGATTATCAACAAGAAATAATACACCTAGGAACAGACCTATAACAACAAGGAATCGATACACAGCACTAAATAGACTAAATTCTGAAAGTGAAAGTGATTTTTTATCACCAACCACGCCTGCATGGAGGGACCGGTACAAGAGGAACTCCATCAAAGAGAGTATCCACACCGCTTCCCCCCTGAAAAGGTCCACAAGGGAAGAAGAAGAGGAAGAAGAGCAGGATGCAATCAACGCAAGAAAAAGAAACCGGCAGCAACTGTAGATACAGGAGAAAAAGAAAAAGAAAAAGGCATCTTCAACATCTCGGATAAAAAACTGACAAACCCAGAAATAACACTATTAGGAAAGGGATTCTCTTTCGCCCCTACTGCAAAACCAAACAAGTTCCAGTTATTTCTGGACTTGAACAAATTCGTTCGGAAATTAACTCTAAAGAGACACTTTCTCAAGAAGGAAACAGGCATGATGAAGAACTACGAGGAAACCATCAATAAATCGGGTCTGAAAACAAGCTCGAAATTCTATCCCTTAGAAACAAAAAGTAGCCAGATTGATCTGTTCTACGAACTTGTCAAAAAAGACCTATGTGAGGATGTTAATCAATTGAAGGTTAAGGAGAACCTCACCAATTTTGAGAAGAACGCACTCAAGACAATAAAGAATGATCCCAACATCATCCTAAAACCCGCAGATAAGGGGGGCGGCCTGGTGATAATGAATAGAAAGGACTATGAGAAAGAGGCATATCGACTCCTGGGAGATGAGAATTCCTACAAGAAATTGGATAAGGACCCCACGGAATCCTTCGTGTCGGATCTAAGAACCATCTTGATAGAAGGTCTGAGATCAGGACTTATAAACAAAGATGAATACCAGTATATGATTACCAACAATCCCATCATTCCGATCTTCTACTTTCTCCCCAAGATTCATAAATGTCTCACCAAACCTCCAGGCCGTCCCATAATTGCTGGAATTGACTCAGTTACAGCTAACATCTCAGAGTATGTAGAAATATTTCTACACAAATATGTTATAAATTTGGAGTCATATGTAAAGGATACTACAGCGGTATTGAATGACCTGAAGGATGTAAGATGGGAAGATGATTACCTATGGGTAACCATAGACGTTCAATCTCTCTACACATCAATAGAACACACCAAAGGGATTGAATCGTGCAGGGAATTCCTGCAGCCTGATACAAATTTGGAAGAAGGCCATAAGGATTTTATCTGTCTTTTAATAAAGTTCATCCTCACTCACAACTATTTTAAATTTCTTAACGGTTTTTACCTACAGACCTGCGGGACCGCGATGGGTACGGTTTTTGCTCCCAGTTTCGCCAACCTACACATGGGGTGCTGGGAGAAAAACCAGATCTACAAATGTAATGAATACCATTCAAACATTATTATATACCGCAGGTACATAGATGACATTCTGCTGATCTGGAAAGGGAGTGAAGAATCCTTCATCGATTTCTTCAAGACGATCTCTGCCAATGACTACAATCTAACCTTCACATACAAAACACAGAAGGTAGAGATAGAATATCTGGATTTAATACTCACATGGGAAGGCAAACAAATAATAACCAAGAACTACATCAAAGCAGTAGATAAAAACAGCTACCTGCACTTTAATAGTGGCCACCTAGAGAAGTGGAAAACCAATATCCCCTTCTCACAATTCTGCAGTCTGAAGAGAAACTGCACGAGGGATGGAGACTTTCAAACCCAACTTGATACCTACTCACACAGGTTTCTGGAAAGAGGTTATCCTCTGAAAACAATCAATAAAGCGAAAGAAAAAACAAATACCACACAGAGAGATGATCTACTTAAATACAAACCCAAAGAAGAAGGCGCTCACCAACTGAATTTTATCACTACATTTAATGCTGGAGAGAAGAAGATCGAGGGAGCACTAAAAAGACACTGGCACATCCTCCAAATGGATAAAGTGCTCAATCCCATACTACCAGAAAGACCGAGAACTATTTACAGGAAGGCCAGAAATCTAAAAGACATATTAGCACCCAGCCTACTAAAACCAACAGTGACAGAACCTACTGGCCCATGGCTTAAATCGACCGGATTCTTTAAATGCAATCACTGCTGCATCTGCAAATATGCGCACAAAGATGGAAAGAAATTCAGTACCTCCGATTCATCTAAAACATACAACATCAAGGATCTGATAAATTGTTCCACGAATTATGTAGTGTACTGTCTGGAATGCACATGCGGCCTGAAATATATAGGCAAAACCAAGAGGACACTTCGCCTGAGAATTCAGGAGCACATTAGAGCAATCAAAAACAAATCGGACAATCATTCAGTCCCAAAACACTTTAATAAAACTCACAACTCCAACCCGGACCACATCTCATTCAAGGCCATTGAACATATTAAAGTAGGACAGAGAGGCGGAGACAGAGATAAGAGACTGGCACAGAGGGAAATGTTCTGGATCCAAACACTTGGGACAATGATGCCAGAGGGTCTCAATGAACACTATGAACTTACCCCCTTCCTATAAATTATTATTCTTCCTCTCAAAACATCCCCAGTTTTTAATATACATTTTAGTATATATGTCTGTATCCATTTTTCCATTTTTACATCTGTAATCTATATATATATTTTTATATTTTTATACACCTATACATTTTAAATATTTTAAATATTTTATATATATACATATATATGCCTTTATTAGTAACCTCCACTACTTATGGATATTATTTAAACTGCAAGAATTCCATCTGTTTATGAATGGTGCACACAGGGCTCCAACACCCATTACATGTAGCTGTCATGTATGGATTCTAATGTTGGAGTTTTGGTGCATTACCGTGGCAACAACAATGTAATCATATGATAATTGCAATCATGTGATTCGAGAAACCCCGTGATTAAGCAAAACAATCACTAATGTTCTGTTATACATCTTTTACTTCTTTGAATATTTATGAACAAATGAAATATGACATATCCCTCCTATGTATAATATCTAGTGATGTGATCTGCACCCAACACCGATATTTATTCCTATATTTATTCCTATACTTATTCCTCTATGTACGAGCTACGATACAACACATATGAGCAGGACTACAGCAGACAGATGTGCGCAGCTGCACACTGACTATTTTATTTTCAGCCTCCTAGAATTCGGAGACGCAGTATCAGAGCACCACGGCGGCGTCTCGGGTGCGCATGCGCAGCAGGAGCGGGCGCGCATGCGCACTGACAAACTGTAGTTCCCACTTGTAGTTCTGGAACCTGACATCAGAAGCCACGCGAGATCTGAAATCTCGCGCATGCGCAGTAGCGCTACGCGCGCGATTGATGAGCGCGATCCATCTCGGACAGTGTGACCTAATTCTTAGTAAATATAAGGTGTGGGGATGCAGAGCAGACCACTATTGACCCCTGAGGAAGTCCCAGAGATGATCTAAGGGACGAAACGCGTTGGGCACATACCGGCACTCCGCTCCTATCTAAGGAAATAACAGATAAGCCTAAATGCACTTTTAAATTGTACGAGTCCATCTGTATGTCTTTTTGTCGTTTTATGTATTATTAAATGCTTTTTAAATAATACTGCACTATCAGAGGCCTTTCCTTCCCATATGGGACTTTTTTAAAGGTATATAGGTCTGATGACGGAATGATGGCAGCATCCTTTTAATCTACTGCAACCCTAGATGTAAGTGTCTCATATAAATATATACCTTTCATTTAAACACTGAGCTATATGGTGCTGCACCCCTAAGAAATGGTATATGAGCACATTACCTAAGGAAAAAAGGGAATCAGCACACTGCCAGTAATAAAACTCATTTTTTATTCACATGCTTTTTAACAAGCACTCACAGCACTTTCCTTTGCACATACTCACTTTATTGCTAACTTTGCACAAAAATAGCACTAAGTCACTTCTCTAAGAGCAGTACATTGACACACTGTTTTCTGCATATACGTACAAACTCCACACCAATGCCTGGACGGATGGGAATGGAGAGCCAGTACGAATAAAGAACATCCAGATGCAAAGACTTTTTTAACAAAGCGAATACTCTACATATGTCTGGTACGCATATTCTTATTACCACTTAAGGATTTACAACGTTCTATTCACAAACACTGAAGGCGCAACTGATTTATCACTAGAACAAATTTGAAAACTAAGTTCCTTTGGGAATTGGACATTTTGAAATCTGGTTGCGACACTATTTATTTTGGAGTGTTTTTAAATAATCTGTCTTGCACTAATAATTGTGTAATTTATGATCTCCCATCTTAGGGATATCTGGTTATATAGTATTCAGGTTGTAGCGCTGTTTTGCACCTTTTTGTACACAATATATATATATATATATATATATATATATATATTTATTCATATAATAAGCACGGGCCTAAATAAGAGTTAGGAGTACTGTAAATCAAGCTACAGGGTGCAAAAATGCTTATGGAAAATTGCCTGGATTGAAAATTCATTCTTTACCTGCAGGGAAAATACTGTAAAGGCCAGTACTCACTGGCCGATGGCAGAGAGATGTGTGCTGAGCGAACCGCTCAGCACACATCTCTCCCGGCGCTCAGCACAGCGCGATCTGTGCTGAGCGTGCGGGGGGAGACGGGGGGGCCGCTCACTTCACCCAGCGGGTGAAGTGAGCGACCCGCTAGATTGGCCTGCATGCAGGCCAATCTAGCAGCAGCGATAGCGATGCGCGGGGCTGCGCATCGCTATCGCTGAGGGGGCTACACACGGAGCGATCGTGCTTAAAATCTAAGCAATCTAGTCAGATTGCTTAGATTTTAAGCAGCGATCGCTCCGTGAGTACCCCCCTTAAGTCTTTTTGTGTAACACCAAACCCTTGTAGCCTTATCATTACTCTGAGCTTTAGAGTTAAGATATGATGCATTTTCACAATTTAAAATCTGCTTATACAGATGGGTCCACATGTATCTTGACCTTTAATAGGATAAACTGAGACTGGCCAGTAGAACTTAATCCCCTGCTGTATTGTTCTCTGTATTGTATTGCAGTTGAGAACAATAGATGAAGGGTTTATGCTAATAAGTCATGTTGTGCCTAGGCGCAGAAAACTAGTCAAGATAACCGTGGACCCATCTGTACATATAAAATTTGTCACCTTACAGGGTAACATGGCTTTGCCAAGGTGCAAAAATTTTACTTTCTAGCCACTTTACGTTTTACTGTATATGAGGCACAGATGTCTGTTCTTCTGTGGTGTTCTAGTTCTTGTACAACCGCTACAGTAATTAGGCTGATCATTTCTATGATCTAACCTGTCTTGCTTCCACTCCATTTTGCTGTGTGGAACACTTGCTATTAAAAAACTAGAGCTGGATGTTACTTCTGGCAGTCTCCAGGTTAACAAAAGATCTTCAAAACAGAATGACAGAGCAGGATTGTGGCTTGCCTATACTTCCATAATCTGTTTTGTTTCTGTATTGTGCTCAATCTATTATTTTGGTGGTCCTGGTACCTTTGAGACTTTTTATCACTGTGTTTTGTACTGTAGCTATTCCTTTTGTCTATATCATATTATGTCATGCTCCTGTAAGTGTATCTAATTCCAGTGAAGTGCGGTGAGGTCAGTGGCTAAGGAGGCCGACATAGCAATGGTTTTGAGTGTCAGGAGCCTGTGTTATTCCCTATGTTCCTGCACTACACCCATGCAAACACAGATCATTAACCACAATGTAACAATGCTTAGGGAACCCCACAGATACATTACCCCAAGCACCCCCAGAAACACAAAGGACAGAATCCCAAGTCACCAGTGGTTTATTCGGGATCTGCTACATTAGCAGGGCTATGGATATCTATCCATGTTAGGGGTTAGTTGTGCTAAAACAGGGAAGAGCCCATCTTGCTAATACAGTAGCTAAACAATGAGAGTCATATCTCTGCAAGTGGCAGAGATGGAACACACACCCTCCACCTCACTTTCCCTGTGCCAGTCCCGGCAGGCTGACCCCTTGCTGTGGGTGCAGCATTAGACAGTATACTGGAGCCAGAGTCACCAGATGCTCCCACTATCTGCTGCAACACCTGTGAGCGCAGTGTTCAGTATTACTGGCTACCCCATGGGCAGCTGCTGTTGCTGTAGGCATGGTATAGCTGACACCAGCGCTGCTGGTAGCCTGGCTAGAGATGGCTGCTCAAACTATTAATGCTTCAAACTCAGTCTGTGACTGTGTGTTGTAACTTGTTCTCCTTCCTCTGATTCAGGTCCATATATCTGCCCTTCCATGCCACCCTCAAAGCCTGCAGCACTGCTGAGCTCTGGTCTCTTCCTGGACTTCCAAGATTGGTTATCATACCTCAAGGCATCCCCCTCCCTTCAACACTTTGAGGCAGGCCTCATGTGGCTTTTTTCTTTGCTGTATTATTGGCCACTGTGTAGCCCCGCATTGCTCAAAGGTGAGGCTGAGCTGTTGCTGCCTCACTTCTCATCTTGCCCTGCAATTCCAGGAAGCTCCAAAAATCTGTTGAGTTTTAACTATAAAAACAATCAGGATAAAACAAAGAAGATGCTTATAAGTTATAAATATTTTTTTTATTTTTCTAATCATTTTTATAGTCAAAATTTTGCAGTTTGATAGGGAGTATGACAGGGGAGCATAGGTGTTTCTATAGTGGGTGCAATGTGTGCAGTGCTAATGGGCCACTGGGTCTAGGAGGGGCCCATGCCGCACACACAACACCCATTTTTAATACTTACTTTTTCAGAGTTTAGCTCCAGGCGCTGCAGTAGTGGTGAAAATTGCCACCAAAATGGCTGCCGTGCATGTGCAGTAGTGATTGTGGTCTCCAGAACATGGAGTGTGCAATTTTTCCTCAGACCTGTGCATGCACATTAGACTCTGGCACAATGCCGGAGTTGACGGGGAGGGAGTCCTCCCAGAGGTGCACACTGGCCCCCTCCTCTTTTGAAACACCCCTGCAGGGGAGGCTACGCTGACTGAATGTCCCTGTCTAATTTTTCTTGGCTATCATCTTGACACTACTCTGCATGTCCATCCACCTGAAAAAGAATAGATGGCACAAATCTCTGCACCAAAACATGCAGGAAACACCAACAATTCTGTCATCAATTCTGTCTAAAAGTCAGTTACCTATTTTTGCACAATTTATCTATATACATGTACTTTGCAACTTAGAAGAAAAACAAATAAATGGCTGCCTACAATACCTTATCCATATCTCAGATGCACTCTCAGCACACTTTTATTCAACATCACAAAGCTCCATCTTTCCCTCTGATTAACAGCTACCATTCCCTATGCAAGTTATTATATGCTATCATTTGTAGGTATTTTATTATCTTTAAGTACGGATATATATTGTATTATATACGGTGTGTGGCATAATGTGTAATGGGTGTTACGGTGTCTGACATAATGTGTAATGGGCATTACGATGTGTGGCATACTGTGTACTAAGCATTACGGTGTGTGGCATAATGTTTAATAAGCATTACTGTGTGTGGCATAATGTGCAATGGGCATTATGGTGTTTGGCATAATGTGTAAGAGGCATTACAGTGTGTGGCATAATGTGGCCATGCCCCTATTGTCATGTAGCCACTCCCCTAGTTTTGAGTGACCTCGCCCATTTTTACTATCAGTACCACTAAGAAAAAAAATTCTACTTGCACCACTATTTTTGGGCGTGTCAAGGTTGTGTTCCAGGTGAGTTGCTTAAGTGTTTGTGCACACAGACATTCAATCATTCCCTTTGGAGGCCATACTTAGATGGAAAGTCTACACCTGCCAGAGAGCTTGTGCAAGTTTCAATGGTGTGACCAATGGTGGTGTCTAATGATGTACCAGGTGTTATTACAGCATCTGCAAAGTCGCAAAGTGGACATCTCAGTCCTTGCACATTTATATGTAAGTATAGGGATTTGTAGTGGCATTTATATAAAGTCCAAAATACACAACCATGGCCACATCTGCATCCACCCCTGAATCAGGCCCTAAATGTGGTTTCAGTTTACACCACCAAAACTGCAAGTAAGTGAATCATGTGGTTTGGCTCTGAAAAACAAGAGTGGGATGTAATGTAGACCGAGTTTGGTTGCCGTCCGGGATGCCGGCCGGACTCAATGTGTTTTTCTAAAGGGGCAATCATGCACAAGGCATGTATTAGCCTTTTACATGATTGCCCCTTTAAAAAAATGTCCGGGTTCGGCCGGCATCCCCCCACGGCCACCAAACTCGGACTTTATTACATTCCGCTCTGCATCTGATTTGCGCATACTGTAGCAGTTTGGCAAATCTGCCCTTACCGTTTTAAAGCTATATAAGTTGACTGCATTACAGAGTTATTGGTCTGGTTTACTGAAATATAGAAAAAAACATAAACCCATATTTAATATTTTTTGCCACTTCTTCATGGTGTATTTCTAACCTACATGGTCTTATTGGATTTTTTTTTTGTAAGAATGTTTATTTTTACTTGTTGCTGTTATTGCTGTTATAGCACTGTTTTACTTTGGTACTGTAACTATGGAAGTTGTAATTGTAATGTCCCCTAGCATGAATGGTTTCAAAAGCAGTTGTACTAACTCTGCGGACATCATCAAATACACAATATGTGTCTTGAATCCTGAAAGACAACAGTGACACCATTTAATTTTTTGAGGTTCTGGCAAGTGGCCGACCCACATACTGTACTACCTTCAACAATAATGCACACAGTAGATGTTTGTGCATGTGTGCTGTGAGTGGAAGTGAAGGCATATTAAGTTTCTTATTTTCATTTCAATATGTCAGCTGTTTTACTCAGCTATTTTTGTCTAGAAATGTTGCATTATGTCAGTGTGCAATCTTAACCTACTTTATTGTACAGCTATTGTATAATATATTTGGTAATGAATTCCCAGCAACTTTTTTCAGTTTCAATTGCATTTTAATTATAATACCTATTAATTATTCATTTTTTTATTATTTACTATAATAATATTTGCATAGCTACTTTGCTGGTAAGTCCAAGAAAGACCTGACAAATTGATATCATATGCATAATAATGCATAATTAAACTCACTGGCTTCCTGACCACTGGCATATCGAACCCAACCCAATCGATCATACTTTCCTGTTAATTTTTTCCCCAGCAATAAGTTTTCACTTTGTACAGTACCTTCAGAGAGCAAGAAATTCACCTACTTGTAAAAAAAATTACTAAACTATTTATTTTGGCTCTTTTATAACAAAATAACATATAAACAGTTATAGTAAATGAAATGATGATCTTTATACTCCGACATGCAGAATACTGCAAATTTTGGGGTTGGGTTTGATATGCCAGCAGTCGGGATGCCAGTGGTCAAAATACTGACTGCAGCACCCCGATGTTGAGAATCCCAACAGGGGCAAGCTAAGAATACTTACTTTTCCATAATGACCCCGAACCATCCCTTCCCACAGCCTAAACTAATGCACCACTCTCACACCTCTCTGTTTCCTTGACTGCAATGATTACCTCCCTCTCCTGCATCCAAGACTTCTCCCAAACTGCTCCCCTTTTATGAAACTCTTTCCATAACCATATCATACTCTCTACCAAGCTGCTGGGTTTCAATTGTGCACTAAAAAGCACCTGTTCATTAAAGTCTATGTGGCCTCCACTCATGCCTAGCTAACACCCTATGCTCTCCCTACTCATCTCTTTCCTAAAAACCTCACAGTTATAATTACTCTCACTAGACTGTAGGCTCATGTGGTAGGGCACTGCACCCTATTTGTTCTCAACCTGTCCTAGGCTTTTTTCAGATCACTCTCACTTAAGGGAAGAAGGTCAAATCTCTGTGAGAGGGGAGAAGTTGCCAGTGGTAATCAATCAACTTCTACCTCTCATTTTATGGACTGTTTTACATAAATGTAGAGAAGGTTATTTGGTGCTATGGCCCACTTTTCCTCTCTATTTTTCTAAAATGTTGCTATATTTCTGTCTGTCCTTCCCAGTTCACTAGGTCATTAAATTGTATTGCTAATTTATATTAATTACTTAGAGGATGATTCAGAGTTGTATTCAAGTTTGTTTTAAACTTTGAGCAACTAAGGACAATTCAGAGTCATATTAGAAACATAAGATACATAGAATTTTAACTGCAGTTAAGAACCATTTGGCCCATCTAGTGTGCCCCTTTTTTAGCCATTTGATAATTTCAAACCTATTTATTTATTAGGTCTTTGTATATATATACTTATGCCTATTTAAAACATAAGAAAAAAAAACACACAGAGATACCAAGTATCACCTGGCACCAATTGATTGCTCAGTCTTTAAACTGTCTGCTGCTATTCTATATCGAAGGGGCTACTCCCCCCTTCAAAAAACAAACAACTCCAAAAAGATTCAGAAAGCGCTGAAAGAATTATTTTAAAATATATTTTTTATTTTTATTTAGCTATTTTTACTTACTATAGTAAAATATATACTCATAAAATAGCTCACTGTGGACCAATTCCACTGACAATTTATCAATAGAAAAAAAGAACAATAAAAAACAGTGGTAAACAATATGCAATTATTTACTGACTCAGTGCATCCTTTACCTTTACAAATCACAAAAAGACTATTGTTCATATAAAACCAGCCTGCTGTTAATACACTTTTAATAAAGCACAATATCTCCTAACCACGCTGATTGCGGCATGAATGTTTCCAGCCTAATTATAACTAGTCCCTCAATAGAGATAGTCCGTGCTTGGAAGATCTTTTAATAAAGATCCTTTCCTAACAAGTTAGTACTTAGTCAGTTGGTTTCTTTTGTAGTTTGCCAAGCAGAGAGAGAGTTAATGGTTAGTTTGCCAAGCATAGAAGGTTTAATATGCGGTTTAGCTTAAAACAGTTCCTGTGTTGGCTTCTATGATAAGCGAATAATATTTATGCATGCAGATGAAGATAATTTAGTGCAAAGTTTAAAATGTGCAATTGCAGTTAAACATGGCCATGCTAATTTAAAACAGATGATTTACCACATCCTCACTGTGGGTAGTGGGTTTCCATTCTCTCCCGGCTCTGGTGCTGTAAACCTGTATTGTGAGCCTTGTCCGGAGGTATGTCCAATCCCAATCGTGTGAGGTTGTGCGGCAGATCTTATCAGTGTGGTCCCACCAAGCGGTCTAATTGAGACGCGTTTCCCCGCCTTACGGTAGCTCCGTAATTCAGCGGCTTCTTCAGTCAATGCCCGTACGGCTCTGCCCAGCTGTTTTTATTCTGCAAGCGCGGACACGCGCGCATGCGCCCTCAGTTTGCGGTCCGTGCCTCTCTTTCGGAGTATCATGTGCGGCTGCGTGGTGATCGTCATCTCATTCCTCCAGCCGTATAGTGTCAAACTCAAAAGATACATTGTAGGCGGCTCACTCCACAATCATTTACTAAAGCATCCACTTTGTAGCTATTTTTCATTCTAAGCACTTGCTATCTTGTTACTTAAAAAAGCTCCCTTACAACTTATATATATTGCTAGGCATGCCACAATCTATAACTTACATTTTTATTTTCTGTTTAGCAGTATATATAATTACACAGATTTCTTTATATCGACTGAGCATATTCAGCATTTTTTCATCACATATACTTTATAAAAATACAGATACATATAAAAAAATATATAAAAATATATATACAACAAAGGACTTCCTATATATAGCCAGATCCTTATGTTACATATATGTCCCATTCGAATATTTATATTATTTTAGTGGGTTAAATAATCAAATATATTTTACATTTATTTTAACTTTGTTTTAAATTTATTTATTCCAAGAGTCAATATGTTCTATTACCAGTATATCCATTTCAGATCGTTCTTTTTAATAAAGGTAAAGGTAAAGGATGCACTGAGTCAGTAAATAATTGCATATTGTTTACTACTGTTTTTTATTGTTCTTTTTTTCTATTGATAAATTGTCAGTGGAATTGGTCCACAGTGAGCTATTTTATGAGTATATATTTTACTATAGTAAGTAAAAATAGCTAAATAAAAAAAAATATATATTTTAAAATAATTCTGTCAGCGCTTTCTGAATCTTTTTGGAGCTATTTAAAACATGTTTAAATTCCTCTACTGTACTAGCCTATGCCACAGCTGATGGGAGGCTATTCCGCTTATTGTCTTAGTGTCCTAATACGCCTCTTCTTTTGAAGAATGTTTCCCTCCTGTACCTTGTTAAAACCTTTGATGTATCCTCCCAATCAACAGCAAACTTACCTGCTGGCTCCTGCACAGCAGGGAACTGGTGGCGGCAGTGCCATCCTAAGTGTGGTGTGCTAAGTGATGCATTCCCAGCAGAATGGGTGGGCCAGCATTTCCTACACCTCACAAAACCAAGCTCTCAGCGCTGCCGCTCACACAGCTATAGCTCCTCACACACGGCTTATGTGACTTTCACTCTCCTCCATTTCACACTGCTCCCAGTAGCACTGCCAAGAATGCCTGAGCTCCTCCAGTCCAGTCCTCTCACACAGCCATGGCACAGGGTAGCTTGATCCAGTAGCAGGTGATGCTGGCCTGACCCAGTTAAAACTCTACCCCCGGGCCGGCTGACTCAATAATGAAATTACTAAAGGACTCCAGGACTAATAGGCCATTTTTGAAAAAATAAATAAAAGCAAAAAATAATAATGATAAAGCTGTCAGAGAACAGCGAAATGCATCAGAGAAGGGACCCCTCATCCCCATCAGCAGGAACCCCATTGTATGCACAGCTTCAACCACAATTGACACTCTCCTGGCTTCAAAAACTGTACTCAAATGGATGCCGCATTGCTATAATGAGGACATACCACCCATAGAACAACTGGATGTGGACAGTTGGACTTGGTAATGTTACCTATAATTACAAGCGCTATAAATAAGAACTCAGTCAGTAATCCTTTCAGGAACAGTCCATATGCATTGGAACAAGCACCACTAGGTGGTCCTGCATAATTGTACGGGGTCTTTTGAGGAGTCCTGGTCACATATGTGTTTTTTATGAATGGTTTTATCATGAATTTGTCATTATTAAATTGATTTATATTTCACGAATACAGTTTTTACCATCCATCATTTCAGCGCTGCTATATACAGAGGCGGATTGGCCATAGGGCTCACAGGGAAGATTCCCGGTGGGCCGACGCACCCGCGGGGCCTGTTTTGTTTGAGGACATGTGGTCCTATTTATAGACATAATGAATAAGATGCAAAATAATTTGCTTATATGAAAATTTCTTTGCCACTTAGCCTGTGATTGAAGATGATCGAGTGTATGCTCTGTCTGCCTGCTTGGTTGACATATAAGAATGAGTGAATAGTGATTGGGATACGTAGTTGGTGTAATAAGCAAGAAAATATATCTTTCTAAAGAATTATATAGTTTCCTAAATTCTAAAGGTGTATCATATAATGTGCTCATAATATTTAATTTTATTTCCTTTTAACTTCCCCCTTGATGCTGGACATGCCCACTATCTGGAAAGTCTTGGGGGGAGGGTGCTGCTGCCATGGCCCATGGCTAGACCTTACACCTCTGGTGCTGCCCATGTGGGGCCACTAGTACAAATGTTTCCAGGGCCGCTTTTTGTTCCCAATCCGCCCCTGGCTATATACTTATCTATTGTGCATTCTATTCTTTGTATTTTCTAGAGACCTGACTACGCTCTTTTAAGCAGCTGCTTTTGGAAATCTGCCCCACAATAGCACTGAAGGTTTACCTATTTGGTTAATTTTCTAAACATTCCTCTAGTCTACCTAAATCTTCAGTCAATTCTTTTACCCCTCCTGGCATGTCTACCCTGTTGCATATCTGTGTCATCTGCAAACAGGCATACTTTCCCTTCAATATAATTTGTAATGTCACCAACAAAGATATTAAAAAGCAGTGGCCCAAGTACAGATCCCTAGGGTACATTCCAGTCATGTCTGACTAAGCATAGGCAAACTGTTTACAATGGCATGGTATCAGGATCTCAGCACATGGGGTCTCAGTGTCCAGAATACCGACAGAGGCATCCTGACACTCAGGTTCATGACAGCTACTAGGTAAGTATGCTATCCCTAATCCCCAAACCCCCTAACCCTATACTTCCCTACCCACAGTCTAACCCTAACACACACACCCCGCAGCCTAATTGTAACCCTCCCTGGTGGTGCCTATACCTAACCCCCCTTTCCACATCCTGCACCTAATTCTCCCATCCTCAAAGCCTAACCCTAACTCTCCCCCTACAGCCTAAACCTAACACCCCTCCCCCACCCTGGCAGCCTGACCCTAAGCAGCCTATCATACTTACATTCAGGATCCCAGCATTTGGGATTCCTGAGCTGGCATTGTGATCCATGTTGGCATCCCGGCATCAGGATTCTGAGCAATGCTGGAATTCCAACTACTGGGATTCCGAATACCAGGATCCTGACAGTTTTATAAAATATTAATTAAATGTGAACCTTGAAATTACCTAGATTTCTGCATGAATTGGTAATAAAATGTTCTTATGATGCCCAGCCTTCAACCATTACAAAGTCCTACATGGTAGACGCACATGATACAATGCTGTATTTCCAAAGAAATCACTCTAAATTTGGCTCCCAATTCTGTTTGCCAGAAATTTGGTATATGCACTGAAGACACTGTAACAAAGACTCTAGCATTGTGCCAGTCTTTGCTATTTTCTACATTCCCACCAGCAACATATTTTCAGACAGAAGTCCCACACTAATATTTGGCTCACTAGCCACTTCATGTATTAAAATTATACCACAGTTCTTGCCTTTTTACCCCTATTGTTCTTCCATATTGTATGCCAGTGCATAAATAAAAAAGGGGGTATCATATTAGCTACAAAAACATTTTTGATGCAAGAAATAGGGAGTTTTCAAGATTAATTTTTTTTCAGGGTATTTAATTAAACCACATTTTTTATGACCTAAACATCTTCATTTTTGTCACAATAGCACATAGGATCCGCAAAAAGTCATTGATCTTTTTATTATTGCAGCTGCAATCTGGGAAAAATCAAATCCCTGAAAAGTGCTTGCATGAAGTAATTAGCAATGGTAATTTACCATGGCTAATAGGATACTGCTAAGATTGGAAATAAGAAAAAATAACTGGTATGTTTTTTTCATTTTTCAAACCACAAAAGATCTGAAGGGAGTATAAGCATACACTGAGGGATATATTCAATTAGACCAGAAAACTTTATCGAAAGAAAAAAAATGTCCTTTTACCATGAAAATTACCTGTTTTCAGCTGAAAACACATAGAATACTGGCTAAGCTTCTCTAAATATGTGTTTTTATGGCCACAATTGCGTAAATTGGGCCTTTATCAGGAATTTTACCTGCCTCAGGCAGAAAAAACAATCTCAGATGACTGCCAACATTCACGACAATTGATTAGCCAAAGAGTGAATTTAACATGCATTAACATGCATTTTTCCTTGTGCCTCCAGAGGCTGCGAGAAAAAAATAAACTGTCTCTTGGGAGTAGCATGCGGGGTTCTCGCAGCTAACTGAATTGAGCAGCACCAACAATTAACCATGGAATATACCCACACCTAACTCAATCTCCCTCCAAATTTCAAAGTATACCATAGATTTTCAAATGTGTCACACTGTAGAACATTTACCTTTTGGTTCTTCAGCATCCACAATGCTGTTTGGGATTATTCACCTACTGAAAGATTAATGTTGGCCCAAGCTTGCAGTATTATCCTGTTTGGACCCTTTTGCACTATCCATTCTGTCACCTTAACAAGATATCCCATCCACGTTAATGACAAGCAACTCTGTTAGATAATGCTACCACACCCATCCTTCACTGCAAAGTTGGTGCTTTTGGAGGTATTGGCAGTTGTAGATTTGTGCCACATGTTAATTCTAATTATGGCCTAAAAGTTAAATCTTTGTCTTATTTGTCCATGTCCACAAAACATTTTCCCATATTGCAAGTGGCTCATAGATCAGGACATATTATTTATTTATTTATGTATTTATTTATTTTAGTAAAGGCTTCTTTTGTGCCACTCTTCTGCACAGGCCAGCGTAAAAATTAAGTCTTGATAATGGTCATCAGGTTCACCTTTTCCCCAATTCCAGCTACTGTACCTTATATAATTTTTATGGTCATTCCTGTAGCTTCTTTTACAAGTCACATCCTTGTTATAACAGTGAGTTTAAGGAATTTGAGGGATGTTCTAGACAGCGTTTGTATTGTTTGAATTAGCTTCCACTTAGTGATAACAGAATCAACAGGGCATTAAACCATATGGATATTTATTTTGTGCCCTTTTCCTAATTTATGCATTTGTACTACTTCATCTCTGAGTTATTTTGGGTGCTCTTTAGTCAGACATCAGAGCATGACAAGTGCATCTTCATTTGGCATATAGTTATCATTAGTGTAAAGTTAGTACTTCCACAACAAAAGAATTACATACTTATATAGATATCAGTATTTCAAGTTTTAGAAGTTCGAAAAATAATTTTTAGATCAATGTGTGAACATAAAAACATCAAAAAGAAAAAATGTTTCAGTAAGTTATTATTCATTAAAATGAGAATTGGTCAAGGGTCTGAATACAGTACTTCGAAGATGAAGTATATTTGTTATAGTGAAACAGATTTTTCTAAATTTATATTTTAAAAACACATACATTAATTTTGTCCTTCTGTTTTCTAATTTCTAGCCTTCTCTTGTGGGGAACAAGATTTATATTTTGAATTATACTCCATTGAGAGTTTCCTGTTTTTGTCCCAACTAGAAACAACCTGATTTCATACTGTGATTCAGTGCAATAAAAGTTATCAAAATAGGAGAACACAGGGAGGGCCCACATTAGACAACATTGTGCTTGATCACTTCCAGGAGATTAAATAAATATATATTTAGTGCAGGCAATTAAATATTAAAAACAGATTTAGTGGAAATAAATCTGCAGTCTAGGTTTTCAATTGACTATCTATCTATCTATCTATCTATCTATCTAATATCTACCATTTATCTGTTTTTTTTGTATCGATATCTCTTTATTTATCTATTTATTTATTTATTTATTTATCTATCTATATAACATCTTGCTATGTATTCTATTCTTGTTTGGTTAATTTAAATCTAAAATTAGTCAATTTTATTGAGCTAAAGCACTAAAGCTCTTGTAAATTTGCAATATATACATGATGCAGTGAGAGAGAAAGCTGTCCTTAATACAAATTCAATCTAAATTTACTGCATAGTAATTAGGGCTTTGCAATTGACACAGGGGACCCATTGATTTAATGAAAAACTTAACCTTACTGTAAGTGTTTAATTAGTTGCTGTAAAGGATTCAAGGCTGCCCTTAATAGTGGACTTTAGAGAATCATTTATTAATTTGAATAACATTTCTGTGGTATCAATAGATGGGGTTACTGAAGGTGATTGTATACTGTGAAGAAAATGTGTAAGTCGTTTTTTTTTTCTTTTTTTACTTTCTAGTGATTTTAGTAAGAATTATGTTTTATTCAATAATAACCTAGATTTTGTAGTTATTCATTTTAGTGCACATTCACCATTCATATGTGAAGTACTGAAGGTGCATATGTTTTCACAAATTAATCTTAATTGTTCTGATTAGAGCATTTCCAGAAGCCTAGAAAAGCATATGCTTGATGTAACATGCCTTTATTACACGTCTGTGTCACTTAGGGTGTATCTTTACATCCAATTCAGCTATATACTGTAACTGAATTTGTTATGGAGATTCATTTAAAATTAACCTCCTATATGTTTCAATGTTTATTGTTTCAGAAATAAGTATCCTGGGAGAGGTACAACATAAACCAATCATGGTTTTGTGTCTTCCATTATAATGTGTAAGAAAGAGTATAATACTAGGGAAATACTTCCAATAGGTTGATTATCATAAATTTTTTAAGTGATCTCAACTTGATGAAGAATCTAAATTGATGTTGTGTTTCTGGGTGTTAAAACACACACTTACTTACAGATTATTTTTTATATTCAATTTTAGATGTTAGTAAATAGGTGTTTTAGCTCTGGAAACACAGCACTGATTTAGATAGATTTTCATAAATTCGGAACAAAAAAAATCGACCTATGAGTTGCCAGGCCCCGTCCAACTCTGCTAGTGCCAGGCATCTATTTTTGCATCTTAGTCGCAATGTGATACAACTAAGATGCAGCAGAAGACTTTGCAGATTAACTTAATATTCATCACATAAATTTAAGTTTGTGTGCAACTGAGTCTGTATACGTAGCACAGCAGCACTATGTGGTGGGAAAAGCATTTTGTTTACAGATTCAGAGACTCAGACGTACACAGATATACAACAGTTACATATCAAATTAATCAGCACATTTTCTTGGTGCATCCAAGTCACATCTTATTTCGACACAAACACATTTTGGGGTAAAAAAAGACACCTGGTGCTAGCAGAGTCTCACAGAACCTGGTGCGCTGAGATTGTTTGACACTTCTGTATGGATCTTTGGAATTTTAACATTTTTAGGTGATTTGAACTTAAACATATTGGGTACTTACTGTAGAATGAACTAGCCAGTTAAAGAATTTTTGTCTGTCTGTTTGTTCCAGGTTAACTCAACACTACTGAACCAATTTTGCTAAACATTTCAGTGTTCTGTTTGGTATAAAGAGGAAAGGCTATATACAGTATCAGTACTCAAAAGTTGTACGTAGTAAACAATACAACTATATGTGCGCAGAGCAGCATGGTCTCAGGACAAGTGGTGGGTGATAGAAGGGCCCAGTGCATAACTGTCATAGGTGTAGGGGATGCAGCTGCTATTGAGTCCAGGCTGTCACAGGAGCCCAGGACTCATCATTTCCCCTACACCAACTCAGTCACACTGCTGCAGTACAATGCTCCTCTCCCTGCCTGTGTGTGTACATAGCAGAGTGCCGGGCGCAGTGCAGGTAACTGGCGGGAGGGATCACGGTGATGGTGTGGGGGTGGGAATTAGCACTGTGGTACCGCTGCTGCTGTGTTTCTGGCTGCTGGGCACTGCACAGCTCCTCGTGCCGTGCACCTCCTCCCCTGGGACCAGCAGCAGCAGTAGTATAGCACTTCCCCGCCATGCGGGGCTATGATACAGAGCCAGAGCACGGCGCAGTAGAAGGTGGATGGCGGTTTCCAAAGAGCAGCTGTATGAACTTTGGTTGCTCTACTTCACCATGGTAAGCATTGACCTGTTTGTGCAGACTACACATCTGCGGTGCCACACCTGTATACACACACCTGGGTGCCACACCTGAATTTACACATGGGGTTGGGAGGCCACACCTGAACACACACATCTGGGGGCCACATCTTTACACACATGGGTACAGGGAACCACACATTCACATATGCACACACACTTGGGGGCCCCACACCTGAAAACACACATACATACACACACCTAGGGGATGGAGGGCCACACCTGTACACACACACCTAGGGGAGATACCTGTATACACACATCTGGGGCCCCACCAGTGCCAGGGTTAATATGGTGTAATAAACACCTCCTCTATATAGGCAGGATGTACTAAGCAGTAACCCAGTGGTAAAACCTGTTACCGGCCCATTAACTTTTCCCATATATTCTATCCTCAGCGTGCCGCACCAGTTGCTTTCACATATCCTGTTACATGTGACTTCTTCGGAATGATACCTGCTCTCATAGGTGGCCAATTGGTCCACAGCGGGCACCGTATGTACGAACGTGTAACAGGACATGTGGAAACAACTGACAGCACAGCAGGCTAAGGATAGACCATACAGGAAAAGACAATGGCCAGTAATAGGTTTTACAGTTGTATTACTGCTTAGTACATCCTGCCCTTTGTGTCTTTCACTGACACCAATACCTACTACTGGGCTTAGTGACCACTCGCACTCAAGACATTTATAGCAGTGCTGCAGTTAGTGGGCCATGCAAGCGACCCCAGGTCAGTGCTACCATCCCCTGTCTCCAGCCCAGTGTCCCTCCATCTAACCAACCCTCACCTAACCCAGTGTCTCCCCCTCCACCATCCCAGTGTCTCTCACCCTGTCAGACCAGTGTATTCCCCCTTCCCTCCCCAATCAGCCTACTGTCCAAAAGACACTGCCCCCCACCTAACCCCCACATCCAGTACAGTCACAGTGACCCTCACAGTCACAGTGCCCCCCGTCCTCTTTCAGCACACTGCCACCCCATTTCCAGCCTAGTGTTTGCTCCTCCCATCTCCATTTCACCGCCCCTCTTTCAATCCAGCCCTGTGTCCACATATATCACCCCCTCCCATATCAGTGTCTCACACCCTGCCAGCCCACTGCTTCGCCAACATAGAACTCACTTCAGTCCAGTGTCCTCCACATATGTCATCTCTGCTGCCAGTCCAGTGGCACCTTCTGCTCACAGACCCCCCCCCATCTCAGTGTCTAACACTTTGCCAACCCAGTGTCTCCTTGCCTTCCATCCTTAAGCAGCCCACTGCCCCATTTCACTCCCACCTATCTAGAATCCCATCCTGCCTAGTGTTTTTTTGCCATGTTTATTTGTATCTTGCAAAAAGTTTATATATACATATATATATATATATATATACATACATATATATACATTTTTTAACATAGCGAGGTACATATTCACATTGCATCTATATATATGTGTGTATGTGTATACTCTGTATAATATATATATATATATATATATATATATACACTGTATATTAGTATAACTGACACCTCAGTCTCCATTCTGTCTGGTCCTGCGGCTTGGGGGCATTATGTGTGAAGCTGCAGGACATGTTCTGCACATGCACAGAACAGGTCTTACATACTGTATGTGAAGGCTCCCCACCATTGCAGATGTACATGAACATCGGTTTTACGTGCATCTCAGAATCAGACCTAAAGTGCACTAATAGCATGTTTAAATCTTCTCTATGTAATGTATAATTAAACATTAATGAAATAAAAATTTCAAATAATTAGCTTTAGTATGAACTGGATGTCATGTTCGTAATGCTAAACGTTAACAAAATTCATATCATGGGCAGGATGTAATAAAGTCCGAGTTCGGCAGCCATGTGGGATGACAACCGAACCCATACTTTTGTTTACTGGGGCACTCATTTACAAGGCTAAACTATGTCTTTGTAAATTATTGCCCCTTTAAAAAAATGGCTGAGTTCGGCCAGCATCCCACTCGGCCACCAAACTCGGACTTCAGTACATTCCGGACCATGTTTGAGATAATTTGTTCACTGAATGATGTTGCTCAAAGAAAATGTATTGTGTTAAACAGAGTAATATAGTTAATGGTCTGCTCCATACCTCAGAAACAAAATAATATATTTAATTATCCATTAAGCGATACAAACATAAAAGTACTGTAACAAATATTAAAATTGGATCCCCTGCCAGAAAGAAATAATTGGAGAGTGCATTAAAAATTTGGTTAAAGGGTCCTTTAATCCACCAGCCAGACATACCCTCCAACTGCATCTCCTGGATAGTGTCCCCAGTAACAAGTATTAGTTCCTCCTCAGCGACTTATCGCATTTCGATGTGGTCAAAAGACTGCATTTTGATAAATATGACTACAAATCCATTTACATTGCCTGGAAAGGGGATGCTACAAAGGAGCATTACTACTCTCAGCTTAAAGTTCTGATGGCATCCAAGTACCCCTGAGTATATCACTTTCTAAGGTAAGTGTGGTGTACTATAGGGGAAATCCTAGTTGATTATAGTTTCAGGGGTTCATGTAGTGTTGAGCAATATCCCTAACAGGGAGCTCTGCTGTACCACCTGGGAGGATGCTACCTGTAGTATATTTGTATAAGAGGACAGGTGATCAGTAACGCTTATTACTTTCAAATGACCATGGAATTTTAACCTATCAGAGTTTACAACCATTGAGATAAAAACAATAACTGCAGATGGCATGGGGGGGGGTGTTAATAATAAAATAGAATAAGGTATTGTATATGCAACATAATTTCTTCATTTAAACTTTCTTTATCTATTATGGCTAGATTAAGATTTCTGTGGGCTCCAGGAATGGAGGTTTTGTAGGCCACTTCTTCCATTTATCCTGGAGATTCAGTTAGTGCAGTGCTCAAATCACTGACAGACACCAGGGGGCATATATAATAGGGTCTGAGTTTGCCGGAGTTGTGGCATGCCGGCCAATTTCATACATTTTTTTTAAAGGGGAAATCATTTACAAGGCAAAACCGGCATCCCGCACCTCTGGCAAACTCGGACCCTATTACATATGTCACCGATTCAATACATGCAGAGCCATGTGTGTGCATTCACCAACCAATAGGAAAGTTTGTAGCCAATCTTATGTGGCTGGGGCCAAGTTGTTTTTCAGTTTGCAGGACCATATGTTAAGGGGGGTACTCACGGGAGAGATGTGTGCTGAGCGATCTTAACACAGACCGCTCAGCACACATCTCTCACCCCGCTCAGCACAGCGCTCAGCACAGCGCGATGTGCTGAGCGAGGGAGAAAGCCGACGGGGGGCCGCTCACTTCACACAACGGTGAAGTGAGCGACCCGCTAGATTGAGCCTGCATGCAGCTCAATCTAGCGGGGCCGCGCATCGCTATCGCTGGAGGGCATACACACGGCAGATCCGTGCTTAAAATCTAAGCAATCTAGCAAGATTGCTTAGATTTTAAGCACGGATCTCTCCGTGTGTACCCCCCTTTACAGTATGTTGAAGGGGTCCTGTATCACAAGGCTAGAGCACTTCTTTCATCACCTATAATCTATCTCTGTCATCTATGAAAAGGATTAGGTCTTTATTCTAATCACTTACTTTAAATACAACAAACTGCATAGCTTCTTGTGAAATGCCCAACAAAGTGCTTTGCTTTGCATAACTGTAAACTATTAATAAATTGAATTTTAGTAAGAAATATTTGCAAGTTACACTAAAATTAGATTTTTAGTTTTCAATAAAACATATGATTCCCTACTATACATTAAATTAATTTATTTGAAAACTGTATACATATTTATATAATTAGCTCCAGATATTTGTGTGATACAAGTAACCCAGTAAGGATAGCAAGGAAAGTTCAATATGTTAACAGAATAGACAGTAAATAATTCATTATGCTGCTTGAGATTGCAGAGCATGGCTAATTAATAGCAATAGCACTCTTTAAGAAGAATTTCACATCACACTCCATTATTCAGAAACTAATTGACAGTAACACATTACTTGTAAATTATTATTATTTTTTAGGAGACAGCTATGTGTTGATCATGTGACAAGCTAATTTCTGCATTAAAAAGCGATAGTGTTTATTCAATGCGTTTCAGTATACGGTATTCTGTAGTTTATCTTGCAAAAGCAAAAATAATGGTACTATCAGAAATGTGAAAAACACAACAATACAAGCAAAGATGGCCTCAGTGTTATAAGAGAATGAAGTGTTTTCCTGGGAGAGATATAAATAACAATAAATATATATTTATATTTCAGGTATGTTTCTTAAAAACAATAAAAATGAAAGATGTAATTTACTGTGTCTTGCAGGAAGGAATATACAGTAGTAAAGAGTCATTTTGTTCAGCAGTTTCACATCACTCAAATTTGTATTGATAAAATTGTGAATTCTTTAGCCAGCTGTTTAATTTAGTAAATATATATTTTGTTCCTAACTCAAATTGTGATGAATTTGTATAATTATAAAACAGGAAGTTTGTTTTTAAAAAGTCATTGCTTTTCCCATTTATCTCATTGGCTTATGTACTATATTTCAATGGATTTTCCAGCAGTGGACTACTGATATAAATGTGAGAGCGCTCAGCAAAATAAGTAAATATGTTTTTCTATTACAGCTGTGGAACTACATATGTGGGCTCTGGCTACCAGGGCATGCTGACACTTGTAATTCCTAAGGACTAACTTAATCAATGACAGTCAGAATGCTAAGAATTGCTCCAGTACTAGGCTGCTTGTTATTACTATTATCCTTAATTTATATTGTACCACAAGGATTCTGCAGCACCTGACAAAGTATATAAGCATTTGAGTAACAAGAAAACAGCAACTTATAGTACAAGATAATTTAGCACAAGTACATGGTATATAAACATTCCATATCAGTAGTCATGACACTGAAATAAGCATCAGGAAGGCAGAAACCGAGAATTAGGTGCCATTGTAGGGAGTATGGAGTAGATTATAAAGCAAAACAGTATGGTTAGGGTGTGTTCCAGAACAGGCGCTCAGCAGCTATGGTATAGCAGACCTCATGAGATGTCACCACATCTCCAAAACAACAAATACTACCACAAAATCAGAGATCTGTGTTTATAACCACAGCGCTTTAACACAAAATTATAGACAAATAAAAATCACCATAATGTCCCTTAATGAAGGTTCCTGTGATGGAGTCCTCAAAGCGAATGTTCTGATGGAATTTCTCCAGAGTATAGTAACATGTTAGGGAATAAAAATAAAGACCAATGTGTAGTAGATTCCTTTTATGTATCCACAGTTCTTAGTGTATTTTTTATATGATAAAGAGGTGGCTTAGGAGCGTACCCCACTCACACTTTGATTAAGAAGCTATAAGCCCATCAAGGTTTTTTTGCCCAATGCCGTGGCCTCGCCCACTTGAACTACGCCCGGCGTGATGTTTTAGGATGGAAATATATATAAATGAAGCATACCCAAGAACTCACACTCGCAAGGTGGGTGTTAAACACATCAAGGTATCTTTAGTATGGATAGGAGTGAAATATGGGTCCACTCAAGCGTACCCCAACTCACAGTGCTCGGTGTGATGATACTCCCATAAAGGTATCTTTCAGTTCTGTTTCCCGGACTGTGTTCATAAAGTGGTAATGTTGGCTCCCCAAAGAAACGCACTCTCCTCAAGTGGAAGCAGGGGGGTACACAAATTTAATAAAAATCACAAACATTAACACTTAAAATGGAGTCCATCCATAAAATACACAAATAGAAAAATAGCAGCAAAAAACGGCACAGGGGTTAAAAGTTCCAAAGCAGCAGAAAAGTTTTTGTTTGAAATATCCAATAGGTAAATAACTACTCACACTCCTGTTGTCAACCTGTTTCAGCCCTGGCCTGGGCCTTTATCAAGACATGGTAAGTAAAAGCAGGAAAAGCCTATGAGGGGAGAGGGCCCTGCTCATGAGAGCTTACATTCTAAAGGGGAACAGTATACAGACAGGGGTGTCACAGATACTGTTAGGTAAGGAGAGAATGGCAGAACATACTGTATTTGCAACATAGGGAAAGGATTGATGACCCATGGTGTGTCACCACACTTTAGGGAAGTGCATCAGTGCAAGGTGTCGGAAATTGTATAATTCTGTGGCATGCACATAGTGAAGAAAAACTGGAGGAAAAACAACAGAGAAAGAACCATCCAAGAGGGAGATGCGGAGTATCTTCAATCTGGGCACCTTACAACCAGCTGGTCTAAATCTAGACTTTGAAACCAAAAGGTTTCTTTAATTTAAAATTTTACATTTAAATCTATATTAGAATAATATGGCTTATGGAGTCCGAAACGGTTAATAACCATTCAGCAATACTATTGTTTTCTAGTCTAGGGACCATTCAACCATATATTACCACCATTATATTAATATACTGTCCGCAGCATACAGCTTGCCACCATTTAGGTGTGTTAGATCATGGGGTTTAATTTACGGGCTCAGTTGTGGTTCATAATTGTTCTAAAAATTGCTTACTTTAAGATACCATGTGACTTTATAAGACCATCCGCCTGTATACAGCATACAACTATATACATGTGTCATATCAAGGGGTTCATAAGTATACACCATCAGAGCATATATTGAAACCCATAGTAAATACGCCAATTTTTTACAGGAAAGCAAGAATTCGGATATTAGAAAGAAAAGCAACACAAATAAGACTGTTTGCATTTTATTTATACAAATGTTTTTTTCGTTTATTCTTTATGCATTTGCACCTACTATACTGGGTTGAAATGGAAACAGAGAAAAATATAGAAAATAAGATCTATCATCTGGACATAAAAGAAAAAGAGGAACATATTGTACACACCTTGTTTTTATAATTGCTTGCAATTAACCAGCGCCTTTACTTGTGGGTCCCAGCTGCACCTTTCTATTTTGCATCTAAAATATTCCATACTGTAGGTGTGGTGTTACCTATTGCAGCTAGAGCACGCTAATTGAGGCTGCTATAAGTGCACATTTTAGAGGTTAAAAAAAATTCACTGTTATCTCTCATCTCCTACAGTAGTCAAACCTGTGAATGAGGGTTTTAGTAGCCCCAGCATAAGTAAGGATCTGATCTAGGATATACAGTATTTATGGAAATGGCAGGATCGCAAAATATACTAAATGTATGGTTTGAAGGAGGAGGAAGTTGTCAATTATAACCCCAAGACAGTGCACTTGAGGGCTAGAGGAGATAGTTGAGCCATAAATAGGTAATTAAATTGTGGTAGGTGAGGTTATGCGGGAGGGTGGGAAGATGATCAGCTAAGCTTAGACCAGTGGGGTGCCTTGGGACACTTGCAGGGGTGCCTCGGGCTGGTGCACCAAAACCAATTCAAATTATTTATGTTCAATGTAATATGTAAAACCAGTGCTGGTGGCTGACAATCCTAAAATATGTGGTAAAACAGAAGCAAATCCTGTCCCTCGCCACATATTCAAACCTAATGATGCCATATAAAAAATGTACCTAATATCATTTTTTTTTCTAAATTTCTTAATTAGAAATGCTTAACCTAAGGGTGCCGTGAAAACAATTCTGATACTCTAAGGCACGGTGATTAAAAAAAGTTTGGGAACTACTGTCTTAGACATGTTATGTTTAAGAAAGTGCTGGGACATCCATCAAGTGATAGCAGAGAGAGAGTTGGAGAAAGAGAAGTCAGAGTTGGTAAGAAGGATGGGGAGTGATGGTCACGGAAAGGATGGGGGCAGGTTGTTGTGGTTCTGGTGGGATGTTATGTCCTGATGTATGGAGTCAAGTTTGGATGTGAACTAAGTGGCAAAGTCAAATGCAGAGAATGAGGAGGGGAGTCAAGGCGGGGGAGGGTTAAGTAGGGAGTTGAAAATGGCAAAGATATGCTGAATGTTTGAAGACTGGGAGATGAGGTTCTTGAAATATGACTATTTTGAAAGGAAGAGGGCAGCACTGTACGAAGAGAGCATACATTTGAAATGGAGGAATTGTGCCTTAGAGCGTGATTTCCTCCACTGTTGTTTGGAGGTTTGTGAACACTTTTGCATATAGCTGGTGAATTTGGAATACTGGGTTGAATTGTTGATCTGCCAAGGTGGAATAATGGTTGCTGGAGAACAGAGTCAAGAGGGAGGCATTGTATAAGGAAGTGGCTTGTTCAGGGCAGGAGAGAGAGAGAGAGAATAGGAGAGAGAAGTGAGTTGAGCAGGGAAGATAAGGAAACGGTGTTGATAGACATAATGTTGCGCTTAGTAATGGTAGCCTTAGGAGGTTGAGATGGAGAAGTAGAGAGGGATAAGTTAAAAGAGACCAGGCGATGCTCAAAGGGAGGAATAGGGAGTTGGAGTAATAAAATATATCACAATGGTGAGTGAATACCAGATCAAGTGAGCACCCATTCACATGAGAAGTTGAGGAGGCTGATTAGAAGAGGCCAAACAATGAGGTGAGGGCTAGGCAGAGGATTCTGTGGGTATATTGATAGGGATGTTTAATTCACCTAAGATAATGGAGGGAAGATCTGAAGAGAGGAAGTGAGGGAGCTAGGAAGCAAAGTTGTCAGTGAAATTGGAGGAGATGCCAGGGGGATTGGCATGTAAATTACAGCTACAGTAGTCAAAAGGGAGCAGGTCAGAAGAGGTGTATAGCATGGACCTCAAATGTAGAGAATATAAGGGATGGTTTTGGGGGGTATGAGTTGGTAGGAATAACTAGAGGAGAGTAGGGACTTGACAACACTTCTGTGGTGTCGCCTGGCCTGGGGTGTGTGTGAGAATGTGAGGCCCCCAGGGGAGAGATCAGCAAGAGAGGTGGTGTCAGAGGGGCAGTTTCTGTAATGGTTAGAAGAGGTAAAAAGGTCACAGATGTCGATAAGTTTTTTTTTTTTTTTAAAGGCGGATTTGGCATTCCAGAAAGCACAGAAGAGGGGGAGAGAGTTTGTATGAGAGATGTTAATGAGATTATCAGGTTTGCTGTAGTGTTGAGGTGAGATTAATTTGCAGTGCATGGATAGAGAAAGTGTAGTGATGGTATGGTTTCCTGAGCTAGGAAGGGAAACTTCAGGAGCTAGGCAGGGAGGGAGTTCAGTGTGATGCAGAAGGAGGCGAGGTGACGTGAGATGATAGGGAGAGGAGGGACCAGGGATGAGTGGTGGCATAGTAGGCCCATGGTGGGGGCCTAGAGTTTGGAATAGAAGGCAAAAGGAAGGATTAGGTAGACAGTGAGTGATCGAGGAGTTGAAGAAAACCTGGACGTAGTATGGATGAGGTAAATAGGGGTGAGTTAATCTGGAAATAGGAGTGGAGGCTGTATGAAAGAGTCAGAGCAGTAACTTTACAGAAATGCAGATCAAAGTACAGTGATGGTAAATGTGTATGCTCAATGACAATAATTTAGTTTCAAGCAAAATAAAAGTGTAGATTATATGGGTGCAGAACTTGTACAGTATCTATGGGGAGAGTTGGTACATGAATTACCTTAATTCATGAATTACCTTAAGGGCTCCATCCCATAGAAGCAGAACCGGATTAAAAATGGGGTGGGTGGAGCTGCAGCTCCAGGCCCTCCACTGTAAATAGGCACACACCACCATGGTGGAGCCGCTGGAGACAGGAAAAAAGTATTTTCCTGTCACTACCAGTAGCCATCTTCCGGGGGAAGGGAGCTGTATGTGGCGCCGAGAGAAGGTGATGTCTGCAGCGCCAGGAGAAGGTGATGTCTGCGGTGCTGGAGGGAGGTGATATCTGCGGCGCTGGGAAAAGGTGAAGTCTGCGGCGCCGGGGGGGAGAGCTGCGGAGGAGACAGAGCGGATGGGGGAGGAGAGGAGGAGATGGGGGAGCAGCAGCTGCAGCAGCCGAGGCTCACGGCAGCATCCACCCGGCTCAAGCAAGCAGAACCTCGCTTGCTGGAGCCGGGTGGACGCTGCCGCTGGGTTCTTGCTCTCCCCGATGCTCCCCCGTCTCCTTCTCTCAGCTCACTCATCTCAATCTGAGTTTTTTTAAAGTCAGATTGAGATTGTCAGAAATGGGGCTAAAACCTGTCGGGTTGGCCACGCTTCCGACAATGCACGCTGATCAACGTGCATTCCAACAGAATTCCGACAAGTCTGGTTTCCCAACTTGTCGGAATAAATGGGGCCGTAATGAATAGGTCGGAACCCCTTCTGACCTAAAACTGTCGGAATCTGCCGTCTTTCCGACAAGACGGCAGCTTCCAACATTTATTGAATATACACCATAGTGGGGGATGAAAACATACTAATGGACACAGAGCGGGAATGACATAGTAATGGACACATAGGGGGGACAACATAGTAATGGACACAGAGGGGGGACGACATAGTAATGGACTCATAGGAGGGACAACATAGTAATGGACACAGAGGGGGAACGACATAGTAATGGACACAGAGAGGGGACAACATAGTAATGGACACAGAGGAAGGACATAGTAATGGACACAGGGAGACGACATAGTAATAGACACAGAGGGTGACGACATAGTGATGGATGTGAGGGATGACAACATAGTAATGGACTCAGAGGGGAAGACATAGTAATAAACACAGAGGGTGACAACACAGTGATGGACACAGGGGGGGACAACATAGTAATGGACACAGAGGCAGGATGACATAGTAATGGACACAGAGGGGGGATAACATACAGTAGTAATGGACATAGAGGGGGGATTACATAGTAATGGACACAGAGGGTGATGACACAGAGGTGGGATGACATCGTAATGGACACAGAGGAGGGACGACATAGTGATGGACACAGAGGACCCAACATAATAATGGACACAGAGGCGGGATGGCATAGTAATGGACACAGAGGGGATGACATAGTGGACACAGAGGGGGGATGACATACAGTAGTAATGGACATAGAGGGGGGATGACATAGTAATGGACACAGAGGGTGATGACACAGAGGTCGGATGACATAGTAATGTACAAAGGGGGACGACATAGTAATGGACACAGAGGGGGGATGACATAGGGGGTAATTCAGACCTGATCGCTAGAAAACAAATTTTGCAGTCCTGCGATCAGATAGTCGCCACCTAGGGGTAAATTTACTAAGATGGTAGTTCTATTTAAGATGGGATGTTGCCCATAGCAACCAATCAGATTCCAGGTATTATCTTCTAGAAGGTGCTAGATAAATGAGAAGTAGATTCTGATTGGTTGCTATGGACAACATCCCATCTTAAATAGATCTCCCATCTTAGTAAATTTATCCCCATGTGTATATTTGCTGTTAAAGTGTGCGAACGCATGTGTAGCAGAGCTGCCCAAACTGATTTTGTGCAATCTCTGCACAGCCCAGGACTTAGCTACTGCGATCACTTCAGCCTGTCCGGGACCGTATTTTATGTCAGACACCCTCCCCTCCAACGCTTGGACACACCTGCGTTTTTCCAGACACTCCCTGAAAACAGTCAGTTGCCACCCACAAACACCCTCTTCCTGTCAATCTCCTTGCGAATGGGATCGGATATTTCGCACCACCCTGTCGCTGACTGGTGATCCCCGTTGCTGTGGTACGTTGCACCTGCGCATTTTGGTGAATATGCATGCGCAGTTCAGACCTGATCACCCGCTGTGCGAAAACACACAGCAGCAATCAGGTCTGAATAAACCCCATAGCAATGGACACAGAGGGCAATGACATAGATGGGGCACGACATAGTAATGGACACAGAGGAGGATGTACAAAGCAAAAATCAAGAGCAAACAGTTATTGCTCACTTGTAGCATCTATTCCTCGTGCTATAGAATAAACTTATCTTAAAATCTAAAATTGTTATATAATGAGAATTAGACTGCAGCAAATATCAAAGACCTTTTTAGCTACATTAGCTTGTTCATATAGGGTGTAAATGGTCGGAGCCTGAACTTGCTAACTAAGAGATCATTTCCATTTAATAGTCTCCTACTAATGAACAAAATGTGGCCTGGTAGCTTATCCTACAGTATATTGGGGGTCATTCCGAGTTGTTCGCTCGTTATTCTTTTCTCGCAACGGAGCGATTAGTCGCTAATGCGCATGCGCAATGTCCGCAGTGCGACTGCGCCAAGTAAATTTGCTATGCAGTTAGGGATTTTACTCACGGCATTATGAGGTTTTTTCTTCGTTCTGCTGATCGGAGTGTGATTGACAGGAAGTGGGTGTTTCTGGGCGGAAACTGGCCGTTTTATGGGTGTTTGTGAAAAAACGCTGCCGTTTCTGGGAAAAACGCGGGAGTGGCTGGAGAAACGGAGGAGTGTCTGGGCGAACGCTGGGTGTGTTTGTGACGTCAAACCAGGAACGACAAGCACTGAACTGATCGCAGATGCCGAGTAAGTCTGAAGCTACTCAGAAACTGCTAAGAAGTGTCTATTCGCAATTCTGCTAATCTTTTGTTTGCAATTTTGATAAGCTAAGATTCACTCCCAGTAGGCGGCGGCGTAGCGTGTGCATCTGCAATATACATAAGTGGCTTGTTTGTATAAAACCTATTATATGTTTTTTCTACAATGAGTGAAACCACTTACACCCTATGGGGTGTATTCAGTAGATGTGGGATCCTTTACGACGGAAAGGATCTGACATCTCAGTATTCAATGACCGTTCCCGACAATGCCAACCTGACTTTTTTAAACTCGAATTGACATTGTCGGAACCGGGCCAAAACCTGTCAGATTTGGCCACTCATCCGACAAAACACGTGGATCTGCGGCTAATACGCCGATCCACGTGTTTTCCGACAAGTCGGAAAAAAAGCAGCCTGATTGAATAGGCCGGAACCCCTTCCGACCTAAAAAAGTCGGACACTGATGTCTTTCCGACAAGACGGCAGTTTCTGACTTCAATTGTATACCCCCCAATATTAATAAGATAATTTAGCTAAACAGGGTTTTGATATTTCTGTTTTTATATATGTCTATGTGAATTTTGTGTAGGTTTTATTTGTGTTCAGGATAATAAATATTATTTTATTTATAGAAAGAGAAGTATCCTATCAATTTTATCAATAGCAGATATATACCAACAATATTTGCATTTTTTTCCCCTATTTCTACTGGGGGCACAACACAGTACATACAGATGAGGTAGTAGCACAAAACAGAACATACAGGTGAGGGGGTAACACAATACAGAACATACAGATGAGGGAGTAGCACAATACAGAACATACAGGTGAGGTAGTAGCACAAAACAGAACATACAGATGAGGGAGTAGCATCAAACAGAACATACAGATAAGGGAGTAGCACAAAATAGAACATACAGATGAGGGAGTAGCACAAAACAGAACATACAGATAAGGGAGTAGCACAAAACAGAACATACAGGTGAGGGGGTAACACAATACAGAACATACAGATGAGGGAGTAGCACAATACAGAACATACAGGTGAGGGGGTAACACAATACAGAACATACAGATAAGGGAGTAGCACAAAACAGAACATACAGGTGAGGGGGTAACACAATACAGAACATACAGATAAGGGAGAAGCACAAAACAGAACATACAGATGAGGGAGTAGCACAAAACAGAACATACAGATGAGGGAGTAGCACAAAACAGAACATACAGATAAGGGAGTAGCACAATACAGAACATACAAGGGAGGGGGTAACACAATACAGAACATACAGATGAGAGGGCAGCACAATACAGAACATACAGATGAGGGAGTAGCACAATACAGAACATACAGGTGAGGGGGTAACACAATACAGAACATACAGATGAAGGGGGTTGCACAATAGAGGACATACAGATGAGGGTGGTAGTACAACACATAACATACAGATGAGTGGGTAGCACAATACAGGAGATACAGATGAGTAGGTAGCACAAAACAGTTCATACAGATGAGGGGGTAGCACAATACAGAACATACAGATGAGGGTGGTAGTACAACACAGAACATACAGATGAGTGGGAAGCACAATACAGGACATAAAGATGAGGGTGGTAGCACAACACAGAACATACAGTTGAGTGGGTAGCACAATACAGGACATACAGATGAGGGTGGTAGCACAACACAGAACATACAGATGAAGGGGTAGCACAATACAGGACATACAGATGAGGGTGGTAGCACAACACAGAACATACAGATGAGTGGGTAGCACAATGCAGTTCATACAGATGAGTGGGTAGCACAATGCAGTTCATACAGATGAGTGGGTAGCACAATGCAGTTCATACAGATGAGTGGGTAGCACAATGCAGTTCATACAGATGAGGAGGGTACCACAATACAGGACATACAAATGAGGGGGTTGCACAATACAGAACATACAGATGAGGGGCAAGCACAATACAGAACATACAGGTGAGGGGGTAACACAATACAGAACATACAGATGAAGGGGGTTGCACAATAGAGGACATACAGATGAGGGTGGTAGTACAACACATAACATACAGATGAGTGGGTAGCACAATACAGGAGATACAGATGAGTAGGTAGCACAAAACAGTTCATACAGATGAGGGGGTAGCACAATACAGAACATACAGATGAGGGTGGTAGTACAACACAGAACATACAGATGAGTGGGAAGCACAATACAGGACATAAAGATGAGGGTGGTAGCACAACACAGAACATACAGTTGAGTGGGTAGCACAATACAGGACATACAGATGAGGGTGGTAGCACAACACAGAACATACAGATGAAGGGGTAGCACAATACAGGACATACAGATGAGGGTGGTAGCACAACACAGAACATACAGATGAGTGGGTAGCACAATGCAGTTCATACAGATGAGTGGGTAGCACAATGCAGTTCATACAGATGAGTGGGTAGCACAATGCAGTTCATACAGATGAGTGGGTAGCACAATGCAGTTCATACAGATGAGGAGGGTACCACAATACAGGACATACAAATGAGGGGGTTGCACAATACAGAACATACAGATGAGGGGCAAGCACAATACAGAACATACAGATGAGTATGTAGCACAATACAGGACATACAGATGAGTGGTAGCACAATACAGTTCATACAGATGAGGGGGTTGCACAATACAGTTCATACAGATGAGGGGGTAGCACAATACAGAACATACAGATGAGGAGGGTAGCACAATACAGGACATACAGATGAGTAGGTAGCACAATACAGTTCATACAGATGAGGGGGTTGCACAATACAGTTCATACAGATGAGGGGGTAGCACAATACAGGACATACAGATGAGGGGGTAGCACAAGACAGGGCATACAGATGAGGGGGGTAGCACAATAAAGAACACACAGATGAGGGTGGTAGCACAAGACAGGGCATACAGGTGAGGGGGTTGCACAATACAGAACATACAGATGAGGGGCAAGCACAATACAGAACATACAGATGAGTAGGTAGCACAATACAGGACATACAGATGAGTGGTAGCACAATACAGTTCATACAGATGAGGGGGTTGCACAATACAGTTCATACAGATGAGGGGGTAGCACAATACAGAACATACAGATGAGGAGGGTAGCACAATACAGGACATACAGATGAGTAGGTAGCACAATACAGTTCATACAGATGAGGGGGTTGCACAATACAGTTCATACAGATGAGGGGGTAGCACAATACAGGACATACAGATGAGGGGGTAGCACAAGACAGGGCATACAGATGAGGGGGGTAGCACAATAAAGAACACACAGATGAGGGTGGTAGCACAAGACAGGGCATACAGGTGAGGGGGTAGCACAATACAGGACATACAGATGAGGGTGGTAGCACAACACAGAACATACAGATGAGTGGGTAGCACAATACAGGACATACATATGAGGGTGGTAGCACAACACAGAACATACAGATGAAGGGGTAGCACAATACAGGACATACAGATGAGGGTGGTAGCACAACACAGAACATACAGATGAGTGGGTAGCACAATACAGGACATACAGATGAGGGTGGTAGCACAACACAGAACATACAGATGAGTGGGTAGAACAATGCAGTTCATACAGATGAGTGGGTAGCACAATGCAGTTCATACAGATGAGTGGGTAGCACAATGCAGTTCATACAGATGAGGAGGGTAGCACAATACAGGACATACAAATGAGGGGGTAGCACAATACAGAACATACATATGAGGGGGTAGCACAATACAAGACATACAGATGAGTAGGTAGCACAATACAGTTCATACAGATGAGGGGGTAGCACAATACAGGACATACAGATGAGGGGGTAGCACAATACAGAGAAAACAGTTGAGTGGGTGGCACAATACAGGACATACAGATGAGGGTGGTAGCACAACACAGAACATACAGATGAAAGGGTAGCACAATACAGGACATACAGATGAGGGTGGTAGCACAACACAGAACATACAGATGAGTGGGTAGCACAATGCAGTTCATACAGATGAGTGGGTAGCACAATGCAGTTCATACAGATGAGGAGGGTACCACAATACAGGACATACAAATGAGGGGGTTGCACAATACAGAACATACAGATGAGGGGCAAGCACAATGCAGAACATACAGATGAGTGGTAGCACAATACAGGACATACAGATGAGTAGGTAGCACAATACAGTTCATACAGATGAGGGGGTTGCACAATACAGGACATACAGATGAGGGGGGTAGCACATTACAGAACATACAGATGAGGGGGTAGCACAAGACAGGGCTTACAGATGAGGGGGGTAGCACAATACAGAACACACAGATGAGGGTGGTAGCACAAGACAGGGCATACAGATGAGGGGGTAGCACAACACAGAACATACAGATGAGTGGGTAGCACAATACAGGACATACATATGAGGGTGGTAGCACAACACAGAACATACAGATGATGGGGTAGCACAATACAGGACATACAGATTAGGGTGGTAGCACAACACAGAACATACAGATGAGTGGGTAGCACAATGCAGTTCATACAGATGAGTGGGTAGCACAATGCAGTTCATACAGATGAGTGGGTAGCACAATGCAGTTCATACAGATGAGGAGGGTAGCACAATACAGGACATACAAATGAGGGGATAGCACAATACAGAACATACATATGAGGGGGTAGCACAATACAAGACATACAGATGAGTGGGTAGCAAAATACAGGACATACAAATAAGGGGGTAGCACAATACAGAACATACAGATGAGGGGGTAGCACAATACAGGACATACAGATGAGTAGGTAGCACAATACAGGACATACAGATGAGGGGGGTAGCACAAAACAGAACATACAGATGAGGGGGTAGCACAAGACAGGGCATACAGATGAGGGTGGTAGCACAATACAGAACACACAGATGAGGGGGTAGCACAAGACAGGATATACAGATGAGTGGGTAGCACAATGCAGTTCATACAGATGAGGAGGGTAGCACAATACAGGACATACAAATGAGTGGGTAGCACAATACAGAACATACATATGAGGGGGTAGCACAATACAAGACATACAGATGAGTGGGTAGCACAATACAGGATATACAGATGAGTGGGTAGCACAATACAGGACATACAGATGAGTGGGTAGCACAATACAGGACATACAGATGAGTGGGTAGCACAATGCAGTTCATACAGATGAGTGGGTAGCACAGTACAGAACATACAGATGAGGGGGTAGCACAATACAGGACATACAGTTGAGGGGGGTAGCACAATACAGTTCATACAGATGAGGGGGTAGCACAATACAGGACATACAGATGAGGGGGGTAGCACAATACAGAACACACAGATGAGGGGGTAGCACAAGACAGGGCATACAGATGAGGGGGTAGCACAATACAGGACATACAGATGGGGTTGGGAGCACAATACAGAACATATAGATGAAAGGGGAAGCTTAGTGCAACACATACAGGTATGGGAGGAGGGCGGAAAACAATACAGAACATTCAGACATAAAATGGTACAATCATATATGAAGAGATGGAGGACAATTTAAAGGAAAAAAATGAAAGATGAAAAGAATAATCTTAATAGAAAGTATATTATGACTGCAATAGTAATATTAGATTATATGCAATCTATCCAAATATATAAGCCCAAAAAAGGTATATGGGGTTATACTAACATTATTTTTAGAATCATAATATATATTCTATTTACCTTTATGCATATTTATATACTGTGTTTGTGCATTTTTTTATTTAGCTTTTTATGAACCCTCCTTTAAAATAGGCTACCACCGTGTCCCAGGCCACTGTTGGATAACAGCAAAAGCTCAAACTAAGGGACTGTTTCAGACCTGATCAGTGCTGTGCATTTTCGCACAGCAGCGATCAGGTCTGAACTGTGCATGCGCCGGCCCCCGAAGTGTGCCGGCGCGAAGCAGACAGCTGACGGCTGTCGTAGCCCTGCGATCGCCTCTGCCTGATTGATAGGCAGAGGCGGTCACTGGGCGGGAGGGGGTGGGACGGTGGCGTTTGGCCGCCATTTAGAGGGCGCGTCTGGGCAACGCAGGCCTGCCCGGACCATTGTGGGGGTGGGCTGCAGTGGCTGTGTGACATCACACGCAGCCGCTGCGACCCGGGAAGCACCGAGTAGCTCCCTGCCAGCGCGCAGGAGCTGTGCTGGCTGGGAGCTTCTCCTGAAGTACAAAAAGCACTTTTGTACTTCTGCGATGGGGCAGGGACTGATAAGCGGGGTGGGCTAGCCCTGTTCTGGGCTTCCCCCCATATGTCAGTGTGACTAATCGTAGATGTGCTAAATTTAGCACATCCACGATCAGGTCTGAATTAGCCCCTAAGATGCTTCTGCGTAATACATTCAGCAGGAGGAAGAATGAATAACAAATCCACTGAGAGGTAGAGAAAATTCATTTAAGAGATTTAAATGTTATCCTTTTTTCTTTTGGGGTATTTATGTTTTTTGTCAGATCTTGCAGGGATATTAGTGTGTCTGTCAGGGCATGATGGTGAGCGATGGGTAGTTCAGTGTGTCAGTTACAGGGTCAGTAAGTGGTGGTGAATTACAGGTGGATATATATTAGAGATGAGCGCCTGAAATTTTTCGGGTTTTGTGTTTTGGTTTTGGGTTCGGTTCCGCGGCCGTGTTTTCGGTTCGAACGCGTTTTGGCAAAACCTCACCGAATTATTTTTGTCGGATTCGGGTGTGTTTTGGATTCGGGTGTTTTTTTCCAAAAACACTAAAAAACAGCTTAAATCATAGAATTTGGGGGTCATTTTGATCCCAAAGTATTATTAACCTCAAAAACCATAATTTACACTCATTTTCAGTCTATTCTGAATACCTCACACCTCACAATATTATTTTTAGTCCTAAAATTTGCACTGAGGTCGCTGTGTGAGTAAGATAAGTGACCCTAGTGGCCGACACAAACACCGGGCCCATCTAGGAGTGGCACTGCAGTGTCACGCAGGATGTCCCTTCCAAAAAACCCTCCCCAAACAGCACATGACGCAAAGAAAAAAAGAGGCGCAATGAGGTAGCTGTGTGAGTAAGATTAGCGACCCTAGTGGCCGACACAAACACCGGGCCCATCTAGGAGTGGCACTGCAGTGTCACGCAGGATGGCCCTTCCAAAAAACACTCCCCAAACAGCACATGACGCAAAGAAAAAAAGAGGCGCAATGAGGTAGCTGTGTGAGTAAGATTAGCGACCCTAGTGGCCGACACAAACACCGGGCCCATCTAGGAGTGGCACTGCAGTGTCACGCAGGATGGCCCTTCCAAAAAACCCTCCCCAAACAGCACATGACGCAAAGAAAAAAAGAGGCGCAATGAGGTAGCTGACTGTGTGAGTAAGATTAGCGACCCTAGTGGCCGACACAAACACCGGGCCCATCTAGGAGTGGCACTGCAGTGTCACGCAGGATGTCCCTTCCAAAAAACCCTCCCCAAACAGCACATGACGCAAAGAAAAAAAGAGGCGCAATGAGGTAGCTGTGTGAGTAAGATTAGCGACCCTAGTGGCCGACACAAACACCGGGCCCATCTAGGAGTGGCACTGCAGTGTCACGCAGGATGTCCCTTCCAAAAAACCCTCCCCAATCAGCACATGATGCAAAGAAAAAGAAAAGAAAAAAGAGGTGCAAGATGGAATTATCCTTGGGCCCTCCCACCCACCCTTATGTTGTATAAACAAAACAGGACATGCACACTTTAACCAACCCATCATTTCAGTGACAGGGTCTGCCACACGACTGTGACTGATATGACGGGTTGGTTTGGACCCCCCCCAAAAAAGAAGCAATTAATCTCTCCTTGCACAAACTGGCTCTACAGAGGCAAGATGTCCACCTCATCTTCACCCTCCGATATATCACCGTGTACATCCCCCTCCTCACAGATTATCAATTCGTCCCCACTGGAATCCACCATCTCAGCTCCCTGTGTACTTTGTGGAGGCAATTGCTGCTGGTCAATGTCTCCGCGGAGGAATTGATTATAATTCATTTTAATGAACATCATCTTCTCCACATTTTCTGGATGTAACCTCGTACGCCGATTGCTGACAAGGTGAGCGGCGGCACTAAACACTCTTTCGGAGTACACACTTGTGGGAGGGCAACTTAGGTAGAATAAAGCCAGTTTGTGCAAGGGCCTCCAAATTGCCTCTTTTTCCTGCCAGTATAAGTACGGACTGTGTGACGTGCCTACTTGGATGCGGTCACTCATATAATCCTCCACCATTCTATCAATGTTGAGAGAATCATATGCAGTGACAGTAGACGACATGTCCGTAATCGTTGGCAGGTCCTTCAGTCCGGACCAGATGTCAGCATCAGCAGTCGCTCCAGACTGCCCTGCATCACCGCCAGCGGGTGGGCTCGGAATTCTGAGCCTTTTCCTCGCACCCCCAGTTGCGGGAGAATGTGAAGGAGGAGATGTTGACAGGTCGCGTTCCGCTTGACTTGACAATTTTGTCACCAGCAGGTCTTTCAACCCCAGCAGACCTGTGTCTGCCGGAAAGAGAGATCCAAGGTAGGCTTTAAATCTAGGATCGAGCACGGTGGCCAAAATGTAGTGCTCTGATTTCAACAGATTGACCACCCGTGAATCCTTGTTAAGCGAATTAAGGGCTGCATCCACAAGTCCCACATGCCTAGCGGAATCGCTCCGTGTTAGCTCCTTCTTCAATGCCTCCAGCTTCTTCTGCAAAAGCCTGATGAGGGGAATGACCTGACTCAGGCTGGCAGTGTCTGAACTGACTTCACGTGTGGCAAGTTCAAAGGGCATCAGAACCTTGCACAACGTTGAAATCATTCTCCACTGCACTTGAGACAGGTGCATTCCATCTCCTATATCGTGCTCAATTGTATAGGCTTGAATGGCCTTTTGCTGCTCCTCCAACCTCTGAAGCATATAGAGGGTTGAATTCCACCTCGTTACCACTTCTTGCTTCAGATGATGGCAGGGCAGGTTCAGTAGTTTTTGGTGGTGCTCCAGTCTTCTGTACGTGGTGCCTGTACGCCGAAAGTGTCCCGCAATTTTTCTGGCCACCGACAGCATCTCTTGCACGCCCCTGTCGTTTTTTAAAAAATTCTGCACCACCAAATTCAAGGTATGTGCAAAACATGGGACGTGCTGGAATTTGCCCATATTTAATGCACACACAATATTGCTGGCGTTGTCCGATGCCACAAATCCACAGGAGAGTCCAATTGGGGTAAGCCATTCCGCGATGATCTTCCTCAGTTGCCGTAAGAGGTTTTCAGCTGTGTGCGTATTCTGGAAAGCGGTGATACAAAGCGTAGCCTGCCTAGGAAAGAGTTGGCGTTTGCGAGATGCTGCTACTGGTGCCGCCGCTGCTGTTCTTGCGGCGGGAGTCCATACATCTACCCAGTGGGCTGTCACAGTCATATAGTCCTGACCCTGCCCTGCTCCACTTGTCCACATGTCCGTGGTTAAGTGGACATTGGGTACAACTGCATTTTTTAGGACACTGGTGAGTCTTTTTCTGACGTCCGTGTACATTCTCGGTATCGCCTGCCTAGAGAAGTGGAACCTAGATGGTATTTGGTAACGGGGGCACACTGCCTCAATAAATTGTCTAGTTCCCTGTGAACTAACGGCGGATACCGGACGCACGTCTAACACCAACATAGTTGTCAAGGACTCAGTTATCCGCTTTGCAGTAGGATGACTGCTGTGATATTTCATCTTCCTCGCAAAGGACTGTTGAACAGTCAATTGCTTACTGGAAGTAGTACAAGTGGGCTTACGACTTCCCCTCTGGGATGACCATCGACTCCCAGCGGCAACAACAGCAGCGCCAGCAGCAGTAGGCGTTACACGCAAGGATGCATCGGAGGAATCCCAGGCAGGAGAGGACTCGTCAGACTTGCCAGTGACATGGCCTGCAGGACTATTGGCATTCCTGGGGAAGGAGGAAATTGACACTGAGGGAGTTGGTGGGGTGGTTTGCGTGAGCTTGGTTACAAGAGGAAGGGATTTACTGGTCAGTGGACTGCTTCCGCTGTCACCCAAAGTTTTTGAACTTGTCACTGACTTATTATGAATGCGCTGCAGGTGACGTATAAGGGAGGATGTTCCGAGGTGGTTAACGTCCTTACCCCTACTTATTACAGCTTGACAAAGGGAACACACGGCTTGACACCTGTTGTCCGCATTTCTGGTGAAATACCTCCACACCGAAGAGCTGATTTTTTTGGTATTTTCACCTGGCATGTCAACGGCCATATTCCTCCCACGGACAACAGGTGTCTCCCCGGGTGCCTGACTTAAACAAACCACCTCACCATCAGAATCCTTCTGGTCAATTTCCTCCCCAGCGCCAGCAACACCCATATCCTCCTCATCCTGGTGTACTTCAACACTGACATCTTCAATCTGACTATCAGGAACTGGACTGCGGGTGCTCCTTCCAGCACTTGCAGGGGGCATGCAAATAGTGGAAGGCGCATGCTCTTCACGTCCAGTGTTGGGAAGGTCAGGCATCGCAACCGACACAATTGGACTCTCCTTGTGGATTTGGGATTTCAAAGAACGCACAGTTCTTTGCGGTGCTTTTGCCAGCTTGAGTCTTTTCAGTTTTCTAGCGAGAGGCTGAGTGCTTCCATCCTCATGTGAAGCTGAACCACTAGCCATGAACATAGGCCAGGGCCTCAGCCGTTCCTTGCCACTCCGTGTGGTAAATGGCATATTGGCAAGTTTACGCTTCTCCTCCGACAATTTTATTTTAGGTTTTGGAGTCCTTTTTTTTCTGATATTTGGTGTTTTGGATTTGACATGCTCTGTACTATGACATTGGGCATCGGCCTTGGCAGACGACGTTGCTGGCATTTCATCGTCTCGGCCATGACTAGTGGCAGCAGCTTCTGCACGAGGTGGAAGTGGATCTTGATCTTTCCCTAATTTTGGAACCTCAACTTTTTTGTTCTCCATATTTTATAGGCAGAACTAAAAGGCACCTCAGGTAAACAATGGAGATGGATGGATTGGATACTAGTATACAATTATGGACGGACTGCCACGGTTAGGTGGTATAAAAAAACCACGGTTAGGTGGTATATATTGTAATACAATTATGGATGGACGGACTGCCTGCCGAGTGCCGACACAGAGGTAGCCACAGCCGTGAACTACCGCACTGTACACTGGTTGATAAAGAGATAGTAGTATACTCGTAACAACTAGTATGACACTATGACGGTATAAAGAATGAAAAAAAAACCACGGTTAGGTGGTATATATTATAATAATACAATTATGGATGGACGGACTGCCTGCCGACTGCCGACACAGAGGTAGCCACAGCCGTGAACTACCGCACTGTACACTGGTTGATAAAGAGATAGTAGTATACTCGTAACAACTAGTATGACACTATGACGGTATAAAGAATGAAAAAAAAACCACGGTTAGGTGGTATATATTATAATACAATTATGGATGGACGGACTGCCTGCCGAGTGCCGACACAGAGGTAGCCACAGCCGTGAACTACCGCACTGTACACTGGTTGATAAAGAGATAGTAGTATACTCGTAACAACTAGTATGACTGACTATGACGGTATAAAGAATGAAAAAAAAACCACGGTTAGGTGGTATATATTATAATACAATTATGGATGGACGGACTGCCTGCCGACTGCCGACACAGAGGTAGCCACAGCCGTGAACTACCGCACTGTACACTGGTTGATAAAGAGATAGTAGTATACTCGTAACAACTAGTATGACACTATGACGGTATAAAGAATGAAAAAAAAACCACGGTTAGGTGGTATATATTATAATACAATTATGGATGGACGGACTGCCTGCCGACTGCCGACACAGAGGTAGCCACAGCCGTGAACTACCGCACTGTACACTGGTTGATAAAGAGATAGTAGTATACTCGTAACAACTAGTATGACACTATGACGGTATAAAGAATGAAAAAAAAACCACGGTTAGGTGGTATATATTATAATAATACAATTATGGATGGACGGACTGCCTGCCGACTGCCGACACAGAGGTAGCCACAGCCGTGAACTACCGCACTGTACACTGGTTGATAAAGAGATAGTAGTATACTCGTAACAACTAGTATGACTATGACGACGGTATAAAGAAAGAAAAAAAAATACCACGGTTAGGTGGTATATAATTATACAATTATGGATGGACGGACTGCCTGCCGAGTGCCGACTGCCGACACAGAGGTAGCCACAGCCGTGAACTACCGCACTGTACTGTGTCTGCTGCTAATATAGACTGGTTGATAAAGAGATAGTATACAACAATATACTACTATACTGGTGGTCAGGCACTGGTCACCACTAGTCACACTGGCAGTGGCACTCCTGCAGCAAAAGTGTGCACTGTTTAATTTTAAATTAATATAATATTATGTACTCCTGGCTCCTGCTATAACAACCTGCAGTGCTCCCCAGTCTCCCCCACAATTATTATAAGCTTTTATACATTGATGTGCAGCACACTGGGCTGAGCTGAGTGCACACAGACTGAGTCACACTGTGTGACTGCTGTGTATCGTTTTTTTCAGGCAGAGAACGGATATAGCAGAGAACGGATATATTAAATAAAAGTTAACTTAACAACAACTGCACTGGTCACTGTGGTAAACTCTGTCTGCACAATCTCTCTCTCTCTCTCTCTCTTCTAATCTATTCTAATGGAGAGGACGCCAGCCACGTCCTCTCCCTATCAATCTCAATGCACGTGTGAAAATGGCGGCGACGCGCGGCTCCTTATATAGAATCCGAGTCTCGCGAGAATCCGACAGCGTCATGATGACGTTCGGGCGCGCTCGGGTTAACCGAGCAAGGCGGGAAGATCCGAGTCGCTCGGACCCGTGAAAAAAAAAGTGAAGTTCGTGCGGGTTCGGATTCAAAGAAACCGAACCCGCTCATCTCTAATATATATATATATATATATATATATATATATACACGAAAAAGGGAGGGACATTGAGGTGGCTAAAGGTAGGCGGTAGCTAGCTACACCTCCTGTACAGATCATGCCCGAAAGCATGTTTATATCTTCAACATCATTAATCACACACCCATGATACTGCTCACACCCCTTTTGGCAGCACACAATAGGCCCTTCACAGATGTCAGCTCAGGCCCATGTAGACCTTAATCTGGCAATGCATAGAAGGTCCAACTTAGTGCTCAATGTCTAAGACTGGTTACCACTTTAACAAACTAGACCAGTCCCAAGTAACACGGCCCTTTACATTTGGGACTAATCTAGACTGTCAGGAAAAATGATGGTAACCACAAAAACAGGTGGTCCCATGCTTGTTGTCCCCTGCTTTACTCATCTAGCATATCTCACCATTGTTGAATGATTCATTTGATTGACATACTGTACTCAAAAATATATTTTCATTTCTATGTCCATTCAAATGCATTGGCCATTGTAATCTCACATAATTCCCCATCAACTAGTTGTTATTTTAGTAAATCTTGAGTGTTTGAAACCAGTGAGATTATCGTTGTATATTGAAATAAAATTTACTAAATCATCTTTTGCTAGATGCCTCCTAATCTTGAATTCACTATTTTCTTGATGTATGGGGATTTAAGATTTGTTTTTGTTTTTAAAGTTGTTGTTTGCATGGGGATTTGCATCTATTAGGTACAAGTAGAGATGTGCGGCGGGCACTTCCTGTGTTTTGTGTTTAGGTTTTGGATCCCCGCTCGTGTTTTGGATCTGGATAGGTTTTGCCAAAACCACCCTTTCGGGTTTTGGTTTTGGATCTGGATGAGTTTTGAAAAATACATAAAAATAGCTAAAATCACAGAATTTGGGGTAGTTTTGATCCTACGGTATTATTAACCTCAATAACATTCATTTCCACACATTTCTGGTCTATTCTGAACACCTCACGCCTCACAATATTGTTTTTAGGCCTAAAAGTTGCACAGAGGTAGCTGTATGACTAAGCTAAGTGACACAAGTGTGCGGCAGAAACACCTGTCCCATCTAGGAGTAGCACTGCAGTGGCAGACAGGATGACACTTAAAAAACTAGTCCCCAAACAGCACATAATGCAAAGAAGTAAAAGAGGTGCAATGAGGTAGCTGTATGACTAAGCTAAGCGACACAAGTGTGCGGCGCAAACACTAGACCCATCTAGGGGTGGCACTGCAGTGGCAGACAGGATGGCTCTTAAAAAAACTAGGCCCTAAACAGCATATGATGCAAAAAAGTAAAAGAGATGCAATGAGGTAGCTGTATGACTAAACTAAGCGACACAAGTGTGCAGCACAAACACCTGGTCCATCTAGGAGTGGCACTGCAGTGGCAAACAGGATAGCACTTAAAAAAATAGTCCCCAAACAGCACATCATGCAAAGAAGTAAAAGAGGTGTAATGAGGTAGCTGTATGACTAAGCTAAGCGACACAAGTGTGCAGCACAAACACCTGGCCCATCTAGCAGTGGCACTGCAGTCCCACTGCACTAATAGTGGATGCCGGATGCACGTCTAACACCAACATAGCTGTCAAGGCCTCAGTTATCCGCTTTGCAACAGGATGACTGTTGTAATATTTAATCTTCTTTGAAAAAGACTGTTGGACAGTCATTTGCTTATGGTCTTCCGACTTCCCCTCTGGGATGACGATCGACTCCCACCAGTAACAACAGCAGCAGCAGCAGCAGCAGCAGCAGTAAGAGGAAGTGGTTCTTGATCTCTCCCTATTTTATCCTCCAAATTTTTGTTTATTTTTCTGGAGTTATATAACAAAATGCAGCACAGGAGAGCATACCTCTACACCACACAGGGCAAACCCTGTAAACATTTTTTGGATTAAATATTAATAACCCTTTTATTTGGAGTTAATAATATACAGCACAGGACAGCACCACTGAACTTATATGGCAGCACCACTGGACTTATATGGCAGTTCCACTGGACATATACAACAGTATCACTGGACTTATACGGCTGTACCACTGGACTGGATTTATATGGCAGTATCACTAGATTTATATGACAGTACCACTGGACTGGATTTATACGGCAGTATCACTGGATTTATACAGCAGTACCACTGGACTGGATTTTATACGGCAGTACCTTTGGATTTATCTGGTAGTACCACTGGACTGGATTTATACCGCAGTATAACTGGACTTATACTGCAGTACCACTGGACATATACAGCAGTATCACTGATACGTATATGGCAGTATCACTGGACTTATACGGCAGTACCACTGGACATATACAGCAGTATCACTGGACTTATACGGCAGTATCACTGGACTTATACGGCAGTACACCTGGACTGGATTTATAAGGCAGTATCACTGGACTTATACGGCAGTGCCACTGGACATATAGGGCAGTATCACTGGACATATATGACAGTATCACTGGATTTATACAGCAGTATCACTGGACTTACATGGCAGTACCACTGGACTGGATTTTTATGGCAGTATCAGTGTACTTATACGGCAGTACCACTGGACATATATGGCAGTATCACTGGACTTATACGGCAATACCACTAGACTTATACAGCAGCACAGAGACACCACCACTGGAGTGATGCAGTACAACACAGCACCACTGGACTGGACTTATACAGCAGCACAGAGACACCACAACTGGACTGGTGCAGCACAACACAGCACCACTGGACTGGACTTATACAGCAGCACTGGACATATGGCAGCAGAGGAAACCACCACTGTGACTGGACTGATGCAGCACAAGACACCACCATTGGACTGACGCAGCACAACACAGCACCACTAGACTGGACTTATACAGCAGCACTGGAAATTTGGTAGCAGAGGACACCACCGCTGTAACTGGACTGATGCAGCCAGTGTCGGATTGGGCCATGAAGGGCCCACCGGGGATATGCAGTGATAGGGGCCCATACTTAAGGGTGTGGCTAGCCTACAAAATGGGTATGGACAGCCTCTACAGAGGCTTGAAATGCACAATAGTCTAGTGCAGTGTAATGCAACATATCTACCATGTATAATACAAGTGCACAGTCTGGAACCTGATCCCTAGAGGAAGGAGTAGGCACTCAGGCAGTGGGGCCTACCGGTGGTTTCCCCGGTACCCCTGTGGGCCAGTACGACCCTGGATGCAGCACAAGATACCACCACTGGACTGATGCAGCACAAGACAGCACTTGAATGACACTCACATAAGACAAAGCAGGTTGCCACACCACTTTCCCGCACAGACAGACACTGAGGAGAGAGACACGTCCTTTCGCTACACTCTCCAGGACTGGAGTGAAAATGTCAGCGATGCACGGCTCCTTATATTAAAGCCAAAACCCGCGAGAATCTGACAGCGTGATGATGACGTTTTGCCTCATTCTGGTTTCCCAGTCTGGCGGGAAGTCCCAAGCTGGACTCGGATCCGGGCTCGGGACGTAATATTCTGTAGGCTTCGGTTTTCAGAGAACCGAACCCGCTCATCTCTAGGTACAAGTATTTGCACATGGCTTAACTCATGTGGATGTCTGTTATTGCTCAGCTGAACTCATTTTACAAAGACAGTAGTTGTATCTAATTGTGATATATATTTTATATTGTAGACATTGATCACAAAATGTCTTTGTAAGCTATATTTGCAGTTTTTCCTTCAGGGATTAACACAAAAAGATTCCAGGTGCTTTATCTACTGGATTGACATGTATACTGCAACTTTTGAGTCAAAGTAAACTGCCTGATTAGTGAGTAATACATACTTGAATTTTCCTGTGAAATAAATCTTGAGATAGATAGATAGATAGATAGATAGATAGATAGATAGATAGATAGATAGATAGATAGCAACACTCAGGATTAAAAAGACACAACAGCAGCCACTTAACCAAGCCAACGTTTCAATGTGACAGCATTTTCATCAGGACCCTGACGTAAATGCTGTCGCATTGAAACGTTGGCTTGATTAAGTGGCTGCTGTTGTGTCTTTTTTATCCTGAGTGCCGCCTACGCTTCTTTTCTATTTGGCAGTCTGACTGCACACATGGAAGGCAACAGGGACAGTTATTCTATTATGCAGTGAGTGCCGGACCTCTTGGATAATAAATATATATATATATATATATATATATGTATATAATGTATACTGTATATATATTGTAACAGGGTCAGGGAACAGGTACCATCTCCTGGGTTAGATGGCAGGATGCAGCTGAGAGATCACACAAGTCCCTTGGTGTGGTGCAACTGGCCTGACCAGTTTTATTGTGCAGAAAAATAAAAGTTAAATTCAAATCAAATACCTTGCCAGCTGCTGCTAACTAGACACAGGATATACCTAACTAACAAAAAAAAAAGTATAAGAAGTTTTTACCAGGCACAGCTCACTGGGTTCTAAGAGAAGGTTTGTCTCACAGAAATGTAAACAGACAAAAATTCAGATTTTGTTTTGACTCCATAATTCATATACAGTCTCAAGGAGTATATTTCTCCAAAAACAGTTCTTTGTACAGACACAACCATTACAACTTTATTATAAGTATAGATGAGGAATTGAATATTGACATGTGCTTTAAATCACTAAAAATGTGGTGATTTGTGAAAAGTTCTTTGTTAGACTTCCCCCTCTCCCCAAATCTTTTAAATGCAATCTGTTATTTAGGCAGACAAACACAAGATAACTATTGGGCACCTTATACAGACAGTAATGCTGGATTAGCTGTCAAATCTATTTACATTATAAAACTACAGAGGCAATTAAGATGGCATTAGGGGATTGGTGATTACTAAAGGCAATTTTATTTCATTTAAAAAACCTCACTGCATTTTTTTTAATTATGCTCTGTTTGGTGCATGCACAGTTAATGTTCCTATCAGTTGATGTCTAGGTAAAACTTGACATAAACTAAAAGTTCACAATAAGGGTCTGAACCTTAACACCATTTAACTAAACCCATGAAATAACAAGTAAAGACACTGAGAGATTGACGAAAATGGTCAAAGCTAATGAATAAAAATGTCAGGAAAGCACAAATGCCACCACTAAAGCCTGTCTTTATTACCACTGAAGAAGGGGTTGGATTTACAACCCATGTCGGCTTTATATGCCAAGGAACCACCCTCCTTTTTGACACATGTTCCTGGACCCTACCTTCAGAAAGTGGTCAGCATCACAGGTTTGGTATTTAAGTTCAACAGTGGCCATGCCAAAATTCAAATATCTATATGGTGATAATATAGACAGATAACAGGTCAAAATGTTTAGCATGTTGACAGACAGTTTGTCACTGATGAATTATCAAAATTGTGACCATTTTAAGGTATTCTTAACACTAACCTTAACAATAAACCCTAACGTGTTATTAGCTTCAACAGATCAGCCAGCTTCCATTGTTCATGACATGACACCTATCTGGTATGAATGAGTATCATAATTCTGCCTGTCCAAACTTAGGTCCCTGATAAATGCTGAAAGTGCATAACAGAAACCATTTATTGTACCAACGAATGTGCTCCAGAAGCAGGCCTGGCAGTATAAAGTTAGAAGCCAAGTGCACGCCATATGCCGCACTTCCCCCTACCTGACTGACCTATCTTATACCTGCTTAGAAACTGCTCCCACTTGACTAATATATGGCATAAGAGCTGATTTCTTGCTCACAGCCAATAGCTTATTTATTCAAATGATGCAAAGAATGAAATTGAAAAAGAAAACTATCCAGAAAAGGTCAGTTTCAGAATTGTTCATATTAACACAACCTGCCACTTCCAGCAAGTAGTGAAACATTCCAATGTGAATAGACATATTAATATCCTCCAAAACTGTCCTGTCCTGTGCCCATCCTTAAAGGTCCTTAGATAAGAGGAATGACTTTGTATGAAGTTGAAAAAAAGGACAAACCAGACATCATGGTCACTTCAGATTGGTCCTGAACAGAAAGTCCCAAACAAAGGGGAACAGGGTTTGCTGGAGGGTCTTATCAAGTTAGAGATGATCAGATAAGAATGACCACGGAACATAACCTCAAGGTAGCTGGAGCAAATGCCTTCCAGGACATGGACAGCACTAAAGCAAATATTATCTTGCAAATAATGCAAAACTAGGACAGGAAGACCTCTGGCATTTGATGGCCTGGACTCTGCCCTTGTTATCACACAAAAATTAAATGACTTTCCCCTGTAAGTGACGCGCCTAAAGCGCTAATGTAAAAATAAGTAAAGAGAAAAGCTCCTAAAGCAATACATTTACAGTCAGACCTTTTCACTTTCAAGAATCAGTCCAAGAGGAAGCACACCAAGATTTTCCAAGATAATCTCTGAAACCAACAACCTCACTACATACTGTATATACAGAGCTCTAGGAATGGATTACCCATCACTGTGAACTGCCAAATTAGGGTTCCATTAAGCTCCTCAAACAACATAATGCAAATCTGCAAATACTTCCATAACTCCTTTAACAAGTGCACAAATAGGTTTCATCATATCATCCATACCTTTCCTGAATTTGCAGCAAAAATACAATACCCATTTGAATCAGCTGGTATTAAAAAACTTTCAACGGCCCAAAAGTGATTAAACCTTTTCAAGATGAACCTTTTTGAACATAACACCCAGCCCCAACTGCACATGTAGCCACTGTATTTTATCCCCTGCAAGCTTGCCAATGTATCTAACTACCAAGACCAGATAGATCTCTGTCTTATTCCGAACAATCAGGACTCCCAAAATGTAAAAAAAAAAAAAAGAGCACACACTTCAAATATAATATCAGCACACACTGCACTATCGTTCAGACCAGCTAAAAGAAAGTTGTCCAGGTAATATGCAATGCTGGTATGACCTGTTACAGTCTGAACACACCAGTGCAAAAATGTGGTCAAAATTCAAACAAAGTATATAAAACCACCAATTGGAAGACAACAATCTATGTAAAACCTGCCTTCAAAACAAAACCCATGTATGAATGGAAGAGGAGCAGTCTTAAAGCAGACTTAATGTCTACTTTGGCCAACACTGCCCCATCACCAAAAATGCTTATGATATCTACTGCCTTAAAGAAAGACTGGTTGTTTACATAACAATACTCTGGAACAAAAATTATGCAGAAGGCAAAGTAAAATGATGATGAGAAGTTACATGCTCACAGGGCAAGCAGCTATGGCATTTACAGAAAGAACAGATGATGAAATGGCAACAAAGGCTGGTTGTGTTTGCACCTGTTGAGAAGAGATCACCAAAGATGCAACTGTAATAGAAAGTGAAAAACACTATAGTAATTAAACCAACCACCAGGGAGGCATGGGCTGGTAAGGGGTGACAGACTATGGAATAGAGGCAGGACCAGAATTAGCACTCACCGAAGATGAAGTGTCGGTAGTAGGTACAGAAAGAGGGACAAAGTGTGATGCAGGAGGTTGCACTGTATCAAATAGAACAAGTGTGGAAAAGACAGAGTGACTTTCTCCTTTGAGATGAGCATAATTTCCCATCTGATAGATTCATATTATCTACTACTATCTGCAGGCATTGGGAGAGGAACAAGGGAAGTGACTCAGAAGGACAGCAAGGAGTAGGAGTATACCTTTATGGGCACAGCCTATCCCTTGGTCTAAAATAAGTTGAGGGAAAAATTGGCAAAAAGGAAGATAATAAAACAAAAAGAAAACAAGGTGGTATCAGAAGAAAAAAATGAGAATTGAAGTCTGGAATAATTTACAAAATATGTAAGATAAACAAAGAGGGGATGAAATCCAGCAGAGAGAAAAGAAAAGGAACATTAATTGAAGAGTTACAGTAGGTAAAAAACTGTTTTTTAATTTAAATATCAGTTTGAAAATACTGAAGTCCTGTGAAGCTCCAAATGGAACAGGGGCTGTACTTCTTGTGGGCTGTCCCTAAGATGATGATGATCAGCTAATTCCTTAACCTACTTATTGGCCGAAACAAATTCATGCTTCCTTTCATTCTTCTACAAACAATCCCAGCCTATCCACAATACTCACAGCTTAAATGCTGTTTCTCAAAAGGACCTGTGATGAGATTTTTTGGATAGCATGCCAATCAGCATTGACTGCCCAGCTGTACTTCACAGGCTGAGAAGTAGATGTTCTAAACAATAATTATACACAATTGATTAAATCAATATACATAAACTTCCAGTACACCTTCCTGCCAGACTTTCCCAAATGTCATTTATAAACTGTGATCCGCCTATCCTATCACACAAATATGTTGAAATCTCACTGGCTATGTAGTAATTTGCTAATCCATTTCAGGCAATCAATTGAGTCACTGATATTACATTTTACTGAGCTATATCAGAGCTGAATTGCTGATGAATATGTAATTATTCTTACAATTTACAAAGTGAGGAAGCAGTCACAGCTAAAAGGACTTTTCATGACAGCAAAATGTAATTTTATGAAATGCACATTTTCTTGCTGCCACAAACATAATTACTAGTTCCTATGGAGCTAGAGCATAATACTTAAAGTTATAATAATTGTCATCCGCAATGTTCAGAAATTGTTGACATTTAAATGCTATATATATATATATATATATATATATATAAGTGTGTACCTTTTTAGTTGCCCTTATTTATACAGTCTCTAATGTATTAATATCCTTCTGAAGATATGGCCTACAGAATTGAACACAGTATTCTAGATGAGGCTGTACCAATGACCTATACAGTGGCATTATTACTTCTTTCTTTCTGCTGCTGATTCCTCTACCTATGCAACCAAGCATCTCACTAGCCTTCCTAATTTCTTTGTTATATTGCTTTTAAGTCATCTGAAATAGTGACTCCTAGAGCCCTTTCCTCTTCAGTAGTTTCCAGTATAGTGACATTAATATTATATTCAGCTTTTGGATTTTTGAGACCCAAGTGGATAATTTTATATTTTTTAGCATTAAACTGTAATTGCCATGCTCTTGACCATTCCTCTAGTCTACCTAGATCCTCAATCATTTGTTTTACCCCTCCCGGTGTGTCTACCCTGTTGCATACCTTTGTGTCATCTGCAAAAAGTCATACTTTCTCTTTAATACCATTTTCAAGATCACTAATAAAGATATTAAAAAGCACTGGTCCAAGTCCAGATCCCTTGGGTATACCACTGGTAATATTTTCCTCCTGTGAATGCACTCCAGTTGCTACAACTCTCTGTTTTCTATCCTGCAACCAAGATCTTATCCATTTTAGTATTCAATCCCAAGCTTGTGAGTTTATTTAGCAGTCTGTGATGTGGGACAGTGCCGAAAGCCGTACTAAAGTCTAGATATGCTATATCTACGGCCGCACCTTTATCTATTACTCTAGTTACACAGTAAAAAAAGTCAATAAGGTTTGTTTGACATGATCTCCCCCAATCTCCATGCTTTTTGGGATCCTTTAAATTGCTGGATTTGAGATAATCTACAACTCTTTCTTTTAAGAGTCTTTCCATCAATTTCCCTACTACTGATCTAAGGCTCACTGGTCGGTAGTTGCTTGCCTCTTCCTTGCTTCCACTTTTGTGCAGTGGGACTATGTTTGCTCTTTTCCAGTCCTCTGGAATTACTCCTGTCACTAGTGACTGGTTGAATAATTCTGTTAATGGTGCTACCAGCACCCCTTTAAGCTATTTTAGTATCCTTGGATGTATCCCATCTGGCCCCATTGATTTATCCACTTTCAGTTTTGAGAGTCCTGTTAGGACCTTCTCCACTGTAAATGTACTTGTTTAATTTTTCTGATTATACCTGCAAAATAACTGTGGCCCCTTCCCCTCTCTCAGTAGTGAATACTGAGCAAAAATAATTATTAAGATGATCCGCTATTACATTGTCTCCCTGAACAAGACTCCCAATCTCTATCTTTAGTATTATTATTCTGCCTTTTGTTCTTCTCCTTTCACTTATATATCTAAAAAAAAGTTTTGCCTCCTTTACCCACTGACTAGGCCATTTTCTTCCAGCTTGTGCCTTTGCACATCTCATTACCTTCTTAGTCTTCTTCTGTGTTACAAGCTATATCTCTTTGTCTTCATTATTTTCTGTCTGCTTATATTTCCTAAAAGCCGTCTTTTTTGCTTCTAAAAGCCATCTTTTTTTTCTCCCTACAATGCTATTAGTTGCATTTTGTGGGATTTTTAATTTCCTTTATTAAAAAAAATACTCTCAAAGTGTGAGAATTCCCCTTCTCCAATAGGCAACATCCACTTACCCTCCCATCATCTCAATATTTTGTAGTGTAATCTCTCCCATTCCCATCTCTAAATGTAAATGTAAAAATGTTGCATTGTGCTCACAGTCACCTCTGCATATTTTGCACTGTGCAATCCCCCAAACCCCCTCCACCTCTGTGGATAACTTACCCCAGGATGCCTTCATCTTTTGTGCTCCTCTTCTCTGTCTCCAAATCTACTCTTCCATTCCAGGCACTGCCACTGCACTGAACTAAAGACAATGTCACAATGTTCCTCTTGATACTGCATGTCCTATTGGGGTAGAACAACAGGCACTGGCTGAATGTGAAACGGGTTCAAGGCCAGACAGTTTATCCTTATTTCACTGTCGCATTACAATGTAGCTCCTACATACTTCTGGCTGCCCTGAATACAGAGTTTTATTAAGAATGATGTGATCAGTAGAGAAGATACAAGGAAGTTCCAGTGATCACTTGTACCTTGCAGAAGAGAGAGCTATTGATTCAGTCAGTCTTAGGGAAACCCTGGCACAGGGGTGTATCTAGGGGTCCATGCACCCCTGGCAAAGTAAGGGACTGGTGCCCCCAATAAAAAAGGGAAATGATCTTGTGGGAAAGGGTTACTACACAGTAGTAACCCTTATACATATCATGCCCACACAGTATAAGTTCCCTTTACACATTATGCCCACACAGTAATTCTTATAACACTGAGGAGACATCAGCAGTGCCTGGCCTGGATGAGGAGGCTATGCCGCCCAAGGCCAGGTAGTACAATCAAATAGTAGTGCAAAGAAGTTCAGTGGTGCAAGTAGAAAAGAATTGTTACGCATGCAATCCAAAAAATGGGTATGGCCACATGCCACATGGGACATGGCCAATGAAAATGGGGGCATGATACATATATGACCCCAATAGTGCAGTGCAAGATACACATATGCCCCCAAAAGTGCCAGACACAGATATGCCTCCACAGTGCCAGATACACACATGCCCCCACAGTGCCAGATACACATATACCCACACAGTGCCAGATATGTCCCAACAGTATTAGATATGCCCCCCATAGTGCCAGATATACATATGCCCCACGTTGCCAGATATGCCCCCATATTGCCAGATAAACATGCCCCCACAGTACTAGATATGCCCCCAAAGTGCCAGATATGCCCCCATGGTACTAGATATGCCCCCATGGTGTGAGATACACATATGCCCCCACAGTGCAAGCTAAGCCCCCACAGTCATATAGTCATAGTCCCCATCCCCCTCCCAGCACATAGCCATAGTCCCCTCCCAGTAAATATCCATAGCTTCCACCTCCACATGCAATAGTTGTAGTCCCCCAAGCACATAGCCATAGTCTCCACCTCTCCCAACACAGTCACACCATAGTCCCCACCCCCTCCCATCACATAACAATAGTTCCCTGTCAGCATAGATAGCCGTAGTCCCCCTCCCTGCACATAGCCCCTCACCTCCCCAAGCACATAGCCATAGTCCCCACCCCCTCTCAGCACATAGTTGTAGTCCACCCTTAGCAGATAGTAGTAGTCTCCACCACTCCTAGCACATACATAGCCTCCCCACACAGCACATAGCCCTAGTCCCAACCCCACAACATCCCAGCAGATAGCTGTAGTGTCTGGCAATACCTGCTGTGCCTAGCTGCCTGGGATGGAGGATGGAGGATCGCTCAGCAGTCTATGTGTAGAAACTGAAAATAAACTACAGCTCCCAGAAGCCCTTGTCAGCGGGAGCTCCCGACAGCAAGGGTTGCTGGGAGTTGTAGTTTATTTTCAGTTTCTTCCCTGTAGTGCATTGAGGTGCCGGACACCAGCGACAGCTCCTTCCTGCTGAGTGATGCTCCGCCCTCCATCCCAGGCAATGCACAGGCAGCCCAGCACAGCAGGTAATGCCAGACACTACGACTTAAGGGATTCCACCCATTGGTCGAGGGTGGCACCATCGGGAGGTGCCCCCTGCTCGACTGGTGCCTCTGGAAAGTGCCATCTTGGCCAATGGGTAGATACGCCCCTGCCCTGGCATATGCTGTAACATAAATTTATATATAACATGTGTACTTTTCTATTTTAACACAATGGAGATGATGTGGGGTTTAATGCATCCTGCTCCTGCATTGTATGCACAAGACTATACTGTATGAGGTCTGTTTGGAAAGTTCTATGCATCTAGCCGAACACTTGGTTTTATACCCATCATCATCAGTTGACACGCGCACCCGCCTTATCTTTGTCAAAAAGATCCATTCAAAATCAGCTGTAACTTCACACACCTCTGATTAGCCACAATTCTGCCCTCTGATGTTTGCCTACTTGCAAATGCCCCATTACATTCTTGCCCAGTTACTCCCCTTCTGCCTCAAGTGGAGATACAACCAAGTTAGGTACTAGAGATGAGCGGGTTCGGTTCCTCGGAAACCGAACCCGCCCGAACTTCAGGTTTTTTTACACGGGTCCGAGCGACTCGGATATTCCCGCCTTGCTCGGTTAACCCGAGCGCGCCCGAACGTCATCATCCCGCAGTCGGATTCTCTCGAGGCTCGGATTCTATCGCGAGACTCGGATTCTATATAAGGAGCCGCGCGTCGCCGCCATTTTCACACGTGCATTGAGATTGATAGGGAGAGGACGTGGCTGGCGTCCTCTCCGTTTATAGAGAGTGAGACTAGAGTAGAGAGAGACACAGTATTATTTACTTTAGTAATTTTGGGAAGCATTAGGAGGAGTACTACTACTTGCTGAAGTGATAGTGTGACTGTATATCTGACTTGTGGGGGAGACAGTGGGGAGCAGTTAGAGTCTGAGAGCAGGAGTACATATTTTAACGTACAGTGCACACTTTTGCTGGCACTCTGCTGCCAGAGTGCCACACTGCCATTGTGACCACACTGACCACCAGTATATATTGTGATTGTCTGCTTAGGAGTACTACTTGCAAGTTGCTGATAGTGTGACCAGTGACCTGACCACCAGTTTAAATAATCACCACCAGTTTAATATATATATATATATATAATTGTATATAATATATATATAATTGTATATGTATACCACCTACCCGTGTTTTTTTTTTCTTTCTTCTTGATACATACTACTATAGTAGCTTACTGTAGCAGTCTGCGGTGCTGCTGAGCTGACAGTGTCCAGCAGGTCCGTCATCAGTCATTACATAATAAATATATATACCTGTCCGGCTGCAGTACTAGTGATATTATATATATATATTAATTTCATCTCATTATCATCCAGTCTATATAAGCAGCAGACACAGTACGGTAGTCCACGGCTGTAGCTACCTCTGTGTCGGCAGTCGCTGGTCCATCCATAATTGTATACCACCTACCCGTGTTTTTTTTTTCTCTTTCTTCTTGATACATACTACTATAGTAGCTTACTGTAGCAGTCTGCGGTGCTGCTGAGCTGACAGTGTCCAGCAGGTCCGTCATCAGTCATTACATAATAAATATATATACCTGTCCGGCTGCAGTACTAGTGATATTATATATATATATATATATATATTAATTTCATCTCATTATCATCCAGTCTATATTAGCAGCAGACACAGTACGGTAGTCCACGGCTGTAGCTACCTCTGTGTCGGCAGTCGCTGGTCCATCCATAATTGTATACCACCTACCCGTGGTTTTTTTTTTCTCTTTCTTCTTGATACATACTACTATAGTAGCTTACTGTAGCAGTCTGCGGTGCTGCTGAGCTGACAGTGTCCAGCAGGTCCGTCATCAGTCATTACATAATAAATATATATACCTGTCCGGCTGCAGTACTAGTGATATTATATATATATATATATTAATTTCATCTCATTATCATCCAGTCTATATTAGCAGCAGACACAGTACGGTTGTCCACGGCTGTAGCTACCTCTGTGTCGGCAGTCGCTGGTCCATCCATAATTGTATACCACCTACCCGTGTTTTTTTTTTCTCTTTCTTCTTGATACATACTACTATAGTAGCTTACTGTAGCAGTCTGCGGTGCTGCTGAGCTGACAGTGTCCAGCAGGTCCGTCATCAGTCATTACATAATAAATATATATACCTGTCCGGCTGCAGTACTAGTGATATTATATATATATATATATATATATATATATATATATTAATTTCATCTCATTATCATCCAGTCTATATTAGCAGCAGACACAGTACGGTAGTCCACGGCTGTAGCTACCTCTGTGTCGGCAGTCGCTGGTCCATCCATAATTGTATACCACCTACCCGTGGTTTTTTTTTTTCTCTTTCTTCTTGATACATACTACTATAGTAGCTTACTGTAGCAGTCTGCGGTACTGCTGAGCTGACCGTGTCCAGCAGGTCCGTCATCAGTCATTACATAATAAATATATATACCTGTCCGGCTGCAGTACTAGTGATATTATATATATATATATATATATATATTAATTTCATCTCATTATCATCCAGTCTATATTAGCAGCAGACACAGTACGGTAGTCTACGGCTGTAGCTACCTGTGTCGGCAGTCGCTGGTCCATCCATAATTGTATACCACCTACCCGTGTTTTTTTTTTCTCTTTCTTCTTGATACTTACTACTATAGTAGCTTACTGTAGCAGTCTGCGGTGCTGCTGAGCTGACAGTGTCCAGCAGGTCCGTCATCAGTCATTACATAATAAATATATATACCTGTCCGGCTGCAGTACTAGTGATATTATATATATATATATATATATTAATTTCATCTCATTATCATCCAGTCTATATTAGCAGCAGACACAGTACGGTAGTCCACGGCTGTAGCTACCTCTGTGTCGGCAGTCGCTGGTCCATCCATAATTGTATACCACCTACCCGTGTTTTTTTTTTCTCTTTCTTCTTGATACATACTACTATAGTAGCTTACTGTAGCAGTCTGCGGTGCTGCTGAGCTGACAGTGTCCAGCAGGTCCGTCATCAGTTATTACATAATAAATATATATACCTGTCCGGCTGCAGTACTAGTGATATTATATATATATATATATATATATATATATATTAATTTCATCTCATTATCATCCAGTCTATATTAGCAGCAGACACAGTACGGTAGTCCACGGCTGTAGCTACCTCTGTGTCGGCAGTCGCTGGTCCATCCATAATTGTATACCACCTACCCGTGTTTTTTTTTTCTCTTTCTTCTTGATACATACTACTATAGTAGCTTACTGTAGCAGTCTGCTGTGCTGCTGAGCTGACAGTGTCCAGCAGGTCCGTCATCAGTCATTACATAATAAATATATATACCTGTCCGGCTGCAGTACTAGTGATATTATATATATATATATATATATATATATATATTAATTTCATCTCATTATCATCCAGTCTATATTAGCAGCAGACACAGTACGGTAGTCCACGGCTGTAGCTACCTCTGCGTCGGCAGTCGCTGGTCCATCCATAATTGTATACCACCTACCCGTGGTTTTTTTTTTCTCTTTCTTCTTGATACATACTACTATAGTAGCTTACTGTAGCAGTCTGCGGTGCTGCTGAGCTGACAGTGTCCAGCAGGTCCGTCATCAGTCATTACATAATAAATATATATACCTGTCTGGCTGCAGTACTAGTGATATTATATATATATATATATTAATTTCATCTCATTATCATCCAGTCTATATTAGCAGCAGACACAGTACGGTAGTCCACGGCTGTAGCTACCTCTGTGTCGGCAGTCGCTGGTCCATCCATAATTGTATACCACCTACCCGTGGTTTTTTTTTCTCTTTCTTCTTGATACATACTACTATAGTAGCTTACTGTAGCAGTCTGCAGTGCTGCTGAGCTGACAGTGTCCAGCAGGTCCGTCATCAGTCATTACATAATAAATATATATACCTGTCCGGCTGCAGTACTAGTGATATTATATATATATATATATATATTAATTTCATCTCATTATCATCCAGTCTATATTAGCAGCAGACACAGTACGGTAGTCCACGGCTGTAGCTACCTCTGTGTCGGCAGTCGCTGGTCCATCCATAATTGTATACCACCTACCCGTGTTTTTTTTTTTCTCTTTCTTCTTGATACTTACTACTATAGTAGCTTACTGTAGCAGTCTGCGGTGCTGCTGAGCTGACAGTGTCCAGCAGGTCCGTCATCAGTCATTACATAATAAATATATATACCTGTCCGGCTGCAGTACTAGTGATATTATATATATATATATATATATTAATTTCATCTCATTATCATCCAGTCTATATTAGCAGCAGACACAGTACGGTAGTCCACGGCTGTAGCTACCTCTGTGTCGGCAGTCGCTCGTCCATCCATAAGTATACTAGTATCCATCCATCTCCATTGTTTACCTGAGGTGCCTTTTAGTTGTGCCTATTAAAATATGGAGAACAAAATTGTTGAGGTTCCAAAATTAGGGAAAGATCAAGATCCACTTCCACCTCGTGCTGAAGCTGCTGCCACTAGTCATGGCCGAGACGATGAAATGCCAGCAACGTCGTCTGCCAAGGCCGATGCCCAATGTCATAGTACAGAGCATGTAAAATCCAAAACACCAAATATCAGTAAAAAAAGGACTCCAAAATCTAAAATAAAATTGTCGGAGGAGAAGCGTAAACTTGCCAATATGCCATTTACCACACGGAGTGGCAAGGAACGGCAGAGGCCCTGGCCTATGTTCATGGCTAGTGGTTCAGCTTCACATGAGGATGGAAGCACTCAGCCTCTCGCTAGAAAAAGGAAAAGACTCAAGCTGGCAAAAGCACCGCAAAGAACTGTGCGTTCTTCGAAATCCCAAATCCACAAGGAGAGTCCAATTGTGTCGGTTGCGATGCCTGACCTTCCCAACACTGGACGTGAAGAGCATGGGCCTTCCACCATTTGCACGCCCCCTGCAAGTGCTGGAAGGAGCACCCGCAGTCCAGTTCCTGATAGTCAGATTGAAGATGTCAGTGTTGAAGTACACCAGGATGAGGAGGATATGGGTGTTGCTGGCGCTGGGGAGGAAATTGACAAGGAGGATTCTGATGGTGAGGTGGTTTGTTTAAGTCAGGCACCCGGGGAGACACCTGTTGTCCGTGGGAGGAATAGGGCCGTTGACATGCCTGGTGAAAGTACCAAAAAAATCAGCTCTTCGGTGTGGAAGTATTTCAACAGAAATGCGGACAACATTTGTCAAGCCGTGTGTTGCCTTTGTCAAGCTGTAATAAGTAGGGGTAAGGACGTTAACCACCTCGGAACATCCTCCCTTATACGTTACCTGTAGCGCATTCATAATAAGTCAGTGACAAGTTCAAAAACTTTGGGCGACAGCAGAAGCAGTCCACTGACCAGTAAATCCCTTCCTCTTGTAACCAAGCTCACGCAAACCACCCCACCAACTCCCTCAGTGTCAATTTCCTCCTTCCCCAGGAATGCCAATAGTCCTGCAGGCCATGTCACTGGCAATTCTGACGAGTCCTCTCCTGCCTGGGATTCCTCCGATGCATCCTTGCGTGTAACGCCTACTGCTGCTGGCGCTGCTGTTGTTGCTGCTGGGAGTCGATGGTCATCCCAGAGGGGAAGTCATAAGCCCACTTTTACTACTTCCACCAAGCAATTGACTGTCCAACAGTCCTTTGCGAGGAAGATGAAATATCACAGCAGTCATCCTGTTGCAAAGCGGATAACTGAGGCCTTGACAACTATGTTGGTGTTAGACGTGCGTCCGGTATCCGCCGTTAGTTCACAGGGAACTAGACAATTTCTTGAGGTAGTGTGCCCCCGTTACCAAATACCATCTAGGTTCCACTTCTCTAGGCAGGCGATACCGAGAATGTACACGGACGTCAGAAAAAGACTCACCAGTGTCCTAAAAAATGCAGTTGTACCCAATGTCCACTTAACCACGGACATGTGGACAAGTGGAGCAGGGCAGGGTCAGGACTATATGACTGTGACAGCCCACTGGGTAGATGTATGGACTCCCGCCGCAAGAACAGCAGCGGCGGCACCAGTAGCAGCATCTCGCAAACGCCAACTCTTTCCTAGGCAGGCTACGCTTTGTATCACCGCTTTCCAGAATACGCACACAGCTGAAAACCTCTTACGGCAACTGAGGAAGATCATCGCGGAATGGCTTACCCCAATTGGACTCTCCTGTGGATTTGTGGCATCGGACAACGCCAGCAATATTGTGTGTGCATTAAATATGGGCAAATTCCAGCACGTCCCATGTTTTGCACATACCTTGAATTTGGTGGTGCAGAATTTTTTAAAAAACGACAGGGGCGTGCAAAAGATGCTGTCGGTGGCCAGAAGAATTGCGGGACACTTTCGGCGTACAGGCACCACGTACAGAAGACTGGAGCACCACCAAAAACTACTGAACCTGCCCTGCCATCATCTGAAGCAAGAAGTGGTAACGAGGTGGAATTCAACCCTCTATATGCTTCAGAGGTTGGAGGAGCAGCAAAAGGCCATTCAAGCCTATACAATTGAGCACGATATAGTAGGTGGAATGCACCTGTCTCAAGTGCAGTGGAGAATGATTTCAACGTTGTGCAAGGTTCTGATGCCCTTTGAACTTGCCACACGTGAAGTCAGTTCAGACACTGCCAGCCTGAGTCAGGTCATTCCCCTCATCAGGCTTTTGCAGAAGAAGCTGGAGGCATTGAAGAAGGAGCTAAAAGGGAGCGATTCCGCTAGGCATGTGGGACTTGTGGATGCAGCCCTTAATTCGCTTAACAAGGATTCACGGGTGGTCAATCTGTTGAAATCAGAGCACTACATTTTGGTCACCGTGCTCGATCCTAGATTTAAAACCTACCTTGGATCTCTCTTTCCGGCAGACACAAGTCTGCTGGTGTTCAAAGACCTGCTGGTGACAAAATTGTCAAGTCAAGCGGAACGCGACCTGTCAACATCTCCTCCTTCACATTCTCCCGCAACTGGGGGTGCGAGGAAAAGGCTCAGAATTCCGAGCCCACCCGCTGGCGGTGATGCAGGGCAGTCTGGAGCGACTGCTGATGCTGACATCTGGTCCGGACTGAAGGACCTGACAACGATTACGGACATGTCATCTACTGTCACTGCATATGATTCTCTCACCATTGAAAGAATGGTGGAGGATTATATGAGTGACCGCATCCAAGTAGGCACGTCAGACAGACCTTACTTATACTGACAGGAAAAAGAGGCAATTTGGAGGCCCTTGCACAAACTGGCTTTATTCTACCTAAGTTGCCCTCCCACAAGTGTGTACTCCGAAAGAGTGTTTAGTGCCGCCGCTCACCTTGTCAGCAATCGGCGTACGAGGTTACTTCCAGAAAATGTGGAGAAGATGATGTTCATTAAAATGAATTATAATCAATTCCTCCGTGGAGACATTGACCAGCAGCAATTGCCTCCACAAAGTACACAGGGAGCTGAGATGGTGGATTCCAGTGGGGATGAATTGATAATCTGTGAGGAGCGGGATGTACACGGTGATATATCGGAGGATGATGATGAGGTGGACATCTTGCCTCTGTAGAGCCAGTTTGTGCAAGGAGAGATTAATTGCTTCTTTTTCGGTGGGGGTCCAAACCAACCAGTCATTTCAGTCACAGTCGTGTGGCAGACCCTGTCACTGAAATGATGGGTTGGTTAAAGTGTGCATGTCCTGTTTATACAACATAAGGGTGGGTGGGAGGGCCCAAGGACAATTCCATCTTGCACCTCTTTTTTCTTTCATTTTTATTTGCGTCATGTGCTGTTTGGGGAGTGTTTTTTGGACGGGCCATCCTGCGTGACACTGCAGTGCCACTCCTAGATGGGCCAGGTGTTTGTGTCGGCCACTAGGGTCGCTTATCTTACTCACACAGCTACCTCATTGCGCCTCTTTTTTTCTTCTTTGCGTCATGTGCTGTTTGGGGAGTGTTTTTTGGAAGGGCCATCCTGCGTGACACTGCAGTGCCACTCCTAGATGGGCCAGGTGTTTGTGTCGGCCACTAGGGTCGCTTAGCTTACTCACACAGCTACCTCATTGCGCCTCATTTTTCTTCTTTGCGTCATGTGCTGTTTGGGGAGTGTTTTTTGGAAGGGCCATCCTGCGTGACACTGCAGTGCCACTCCTAGATGGGCCAGGTGTTTGTGTCGGCCACTAGGGTCGCTTAGCTTACTCACACAGCTACCTCATTGCGCCTCTTTTTTTCTTCTTTGCGTCATGTGCTGTTTGGGGAGTGTTTTTTGGAAGGGCCATCCTGCGTGACACTGCAGTGCCACTCCTAGATGGGCCAGGTGTTTGTGTCGGCCACTAGGGTCGCTTATCTTACTCACACAGCTACCTCATTGCGCCTCTTTTTTTCTTCTTTGCGTCATGTGCTGTTTGGGGAGTGTTTTTTGGAAGGGCCATCCTGCGTGACACTGCAGTGCCACTCCTAGATGGGCCAGGTGTTTGTGTCGGCCACTAGGGTCGCTTAGCTTACTCACACAGCTACCTCATTGCGCCTCTTTTTTTCTTCTTTGCGTCATGTGCTGTTTGGGGAGTGTTTTTTGGAAGGGCCATCCTGCGTGACACTGCAGTGCCACTCCTAGATGGGCCAGGTGTTTGTGTCGGCCACTAGGGTCGCTTAGCTTAGTCATCCAGCGACCTCGGTGCAAATTTTAGGACTAAAAATAATATTGTGAGGTGTGAGGTGTTCAGAATAGACTGAAAATGAGTGGAAATTATGGTTTTTGAGGTTAATAATACTTTGGGATCAAAATGACCCCCAAATTCTATGATTTAAGCTGTTTTTTAGTGTTTTTTGAAAAAAACACCCGAATCCGACAAAAAAAATTCGGTGAGGTTTTGCCAAAACGCGGTCGAACCCAAAACACGGCCGCGGAACCGAACCCAAAACCAAAACACAAAACCCGAAAAATTTCAAGTGCACATCTCTATTAGGTACAACTTTAAATCACCGTACTTGGCTCCATAGATTGTGCAATGCAAAAACAAGGAAGGTATGCTATGCAAATAGACGTACTTTCAATTTTGGATGAGCCCCAATGAGGGGATTGAGTAACATGAATATTAAAACAAAAAGAAATAGAAAGAATAAAAGAATAACACACACTTTATTGTTCCTCATGCAGACAACAATTTGGCAGCTCAATAAAAAGTAGATGTTTCTTAATATATGTAGTTGTATATTTCTGGAGATACACTAAATGAGTGAATATAAATAAAGGTAGGTTACGTGCATTTCTTCTCTATTTCGATTCTAACCATAATAAATTTAATGAAGAACAATTTATCACTTTAGCATCCAATATGCTTTCAAACAAAAGTAATGTCTGTTCTAAAAAGTACAGTGCATAATGTACTTATATTAAATAGTCTGGGTGGTTAGAAAGGAAATACATAATTTGATTTTTTATTATTATTTTTCTTCTAATATTTCATCAAGTATTCTTTCTCAACTTTCTGTAATAATTGTTTTTTATCTTCCTTTTTGAAAACATTCTGTTAAAAATCTGTAACAATATTTTGAAACATATTCTAAGTCCTATCAACTTCTCATCAAAAATGTCTTCCTTTTGGAGACATTGCCTGTGATGCCTAAAAGAGTCGATCAGCATATAACTTAATGGACATTTATTCTGAACGGAAGTCCTTGTAAATTAAACTAAAATAAAAAGTGTGTCCAAATCTTTCAGGCTGACAAACTGGTATATGCACATCCATGCTAAAAATCTATAGTATCTCAGCAGGAATGCAAATGAGACTTGTCATCGCGTAGGCAAATGCATGTCATGCTTTCAGAAATCTGCCAGAAACTTATAAAAATCAGTTCTCTTAAGAGCTGTAGAAATTTCACAATGCATTGAGGTGTTATGTGTCTGTCTCTTGAGCTAAGGTAGATGTTGATCGTTCAGTGACCGTGAATCCAACAGTGACAGTAATAATAATAGAGTAATATCCTATGTATGGCAGAACTGTTGTCCCTAACAGTACATCTGTTGCAAGAGGAATCTAACTATAGGGAATAAAATGTGATGCATTTATTGTCTTATACCAACAGTGACACAGGCATTAATATTGCCTATGTACAACAGTTATCATTGTCTTTATTATCACTTTAAGGGATCAATGATGGACAAAACAACACACAAAAAATGCAAAAATGAGCAAGTAACTGTGTACCTGGACAAACCATGTTGCAATGCAAGGGGTGCAAATACATGTATTATTTTTGCATATAGGGTAATACTAACTGACTTTGCATGTAGCACATAAATGCAGAACTGCTTTTTTTTTTTACTCAGCAATAGAGATTAGAGTTAGGACATGGCCCTCCTAAATCTAAATCTCCCTGCACATTTTATATTTGCTCTAATTGCACTGCAATGTGGTTTTTGCAAGATGCAGTTACTGTATAGTGCTTGCTCTTTTTTGCTTTACTCCCAACTCAGAATCAAGCCCCTAGTGTAATCCCAACACTAAGGGACTGCGTACCACGGACCTGGGCATGGCATCATGTGTATAAGGTGTTCTACTGTGATGTAACGTGTATAAAGGGTACTACTGTGTGGTGTAATGTGAATTGGTACTATTCTGTGCCCACGCCCCTTCCCCATGAAGCTGCGCCCCTATATTTTTTTCCCTTGGCGTGCACTGTCCCTATTTTAAATGAGGCACCGTTTCTCTCTGACACAGGGCATCAAAATGTCTAGTTATGGCTCTGTCACTTAGTATTCAAGGTTTTCAGAGTTTGCCTGTGGGAACCAAGCCATCTTCAGATGGCATTGATTACCAGAGCCCTGCTAATTCCTATGGGGTAGAGGTGCGGGGTAGCATACAAGGATCCGGACAAATCCCTCTGCCTCCTCTGCACTGCAGACCCTGCGTCCGCAAGAATGCCAGAACTCTGGTCATCCATATACAGTCAGCCAGCCAGCATGGAAGTGCTAACTAACAATGCTACTGATGAGGACAGCTACGTTTTTAACTCACCCCACACCAATACTAAATTACTCTGGTATTTAAGTATCCGCTGATGCAGTTCGCGGCTAGTTGGGTACTTAATCATCAGGGGCCATCAAGAAGAATAGGACTCTTATTATGATGTTCAACATTGTAAGGTTTTAGTCAATTGATAATACACGTGTCTTTATCTAAGGATACCTTCATTTTAAAACAGAACAAGGACACTTATGTGTGACCTTATATGCTCCTGACATAATAGCTACTAGTGCCTGATACTATATAACAATTGTAAAAAACTATTCCCACTGCTTCTGGCAATCTGTATTTGATAATACACTCCTGCACTATAAAAGCCACAACTGTGTTTGCACTACATGTTACATTTCTCAAATAGGATAAGAATAAGGAAAAATATAATTTTACTTTAGATAAAAAATAAGTGTGTTAAAAAGCCCTTGAAAACGTGTTTATTAAGCATTTATTCACAAACTATAATTATTTCTTATCAGTAATCTACTGTTATTAAACGGAGACAATTAAAATGTACAGTACGTAAAAAAAAAAAAGATAAATCCATTCAAACTAAATTCAATCACCTGTCATGGCACTTCTTAAACTTTTACAATTATATATGTAGCGCTGAGTAAAGCAGGCAAAAGTCAATTAGAGTCAATTTGATCTTTTGGTCCAAGGTCATCTCTGACAAATTCTTGACTCGCACATGTGCTCCTAGGTTGTTCTTACTGAACCATCTGCATCCCCTTTACAGAAGAGCAAACAGGTGTTCCTGTACTACAGACGAGGCACAGTACTGAAATCAATTGTACAGTATTATGAACAAATCATTTGAACGTTTCAAAATATCTGCGAGTGTCTAGTTTATTATTTACAAATTTGACTATAATTTGCTTAATTTTTTATTTTTTACTGGGAGTGTGTTTTTGAACGCACATATCTTTGTTAGCCATAACATCTTTCATTATTGACTTATGCCCCAAAGAAAAGGCGATTAAAATCTGCTTTGTTTGATGTAGCTTTTATTGAAGAAAGAAATAGATCTTTCAGAAGCTTCCTGGTGAGATGAAAGTCTAATTATCTCCACAAATGAAAGGAAAAGCTTTAATTAGGCCAATGCTGAATCTGTGCACTGTGAATTTGTGCATTGTGATGGATGGAACCTGCATCTCCTCAGTGACTGCGGTTAAAATAATGAAGGAAAGTGAGAGGTAACGTGCTCCTATGATTCACTGGGAAGGGTTGAGTCAGAAAGGTGCACATGTGTTATGAATCGGCCCAAAGCAGCTGCCACAGGCCATGCTTTTGTGCAGTGGATCGGCTGTTTTCCAGTCTCCTCCTGAGCTTTGATCTTCTTGCAGGCAGCAGGGGTCCTAACAAAACAAGCTTTTATGTCTCACTAAGTTTCACTCTCTCTTGCAGCATCATTTACAGTGAAGATATAACAAAGATGGATAAAATATTGTGACTTTCTAAAGCAATTAATGGACAACAGCAGATGTGATTGAAGTATTCAGTGGATTTTTTTTAAGACAATTTGCTTTAAATGTCTACTTTTTTTTTCATGAGAAAATTAGTTTATATTAACTTACATATCAATGTATCTTCCCCGATGACCTTGCAAAGTCGGTGTTATTAGAACGCAGTAATGGTCTAAGTATTCTATGATACACAGATTACTGTATTACTATATCATTTGCTCTACAGTATGTGAACATGATGCTGACCTATATGCAATTAATCAATCTGTTATTAGGAAGGTCAGCTTGCTATGTAGGCAAATTATTAGCCACAGAATATTCCATAAGATATACTGTAAAGTACCTCTGATATATGAAGATGCCGGGGGAAATCTTTGTCCAACTCACTGAAACAGATGACAGCAAAATGGAGAAAATGGCACTAAAGCCAGGTCACTTGTTTGCACCCCATGATCTTGAGTTTTGCTTCATTTTAATCCATTCCTGCTGCACAATTGTGATTATATTGTCGTGCAAAAAATGTTTTTTTATTATTGTTGCCTTTTTTTTAATCACTGGATGAAAAAAAAAAGATCTCCAGAGTTTGAAAATATTAAATATAATACTGGCTAACTGACTTTTTAAACTGGTCTGTGAAGAAAGTTACTTGTCCAGAAATAAAAAATAAACGATAATATGTCCCAAGATGTTTAACACAAAAATCCTAAAATTGCTTAAAGCAAAGGAGGAGCCCTGGGGGATGTTCTGAAAAATGAGAATGGAATTTAGGTACATTTGTGTGAAGTAAATCTGTATAAGTAGATGCTCCCTCTTGAATTCAACCTTGGTGTCTATTAAACCTACATTTGAGGTGAATGGGAGGTCAGCATAAAAAAAAAATAAACTTGTTGAGATTTTGTGAAGTGTATAAATATGGATGAAGTGAAGGCACTGGGGAAAACAGGAGAAGATAGGAAAAGAGAAACATGAAATGAGAAGACATTTGTACTTGAGTATGTGTGAAATATGAGGAGACAAAGGAGCAGTGATGGAAAAAGTGCTATACCTAAAATAATATGTGATGTATAACACATCTTTGTTAACATTGTTAAAATTGAAAATACGTGGGTAATAATCTTAACTGGTTTGAATGTGTCTAAAAAGTTCTACATCCAGCTGTCAGAAAACAATGCTGATATTTCAGTAATCATCAAGAGATCTCATCGGATATAGGTTCTTTCAGATGCAGATGTAAGTTACAGATGACAAATTTTCTAGTATGTACTTATTTTTGTAATGATGATTGTTACTTAAAGGTCAACATAACTTTTGTAATCTGCAATCATATCCCTCTATGATCAAATAAAGTAGCATTGTCTAATGGGCCTAATTCTGAGTTGATCGCAGCAGCAAATATGTAAGCAGTTGGGCAAAACCATGTGCACTGCAGGGGGACAGATATAACATGTGCAGAGAGAGTTAGATTTGGGTGGTGTGTATTCAAACTGAAATCTAACATGCAGTGTAAAAATAAAGCAGCCAGTATTTACCCTGCACAGAAACAAAATAACCCACCCAAATCTAACTCTCTCTGCACATGTTATATCTGCCCTCCCTGCAGTGCACATGGTTTTGCCCAACTGCTAACATACTTGATGCTGCGATCAACTCAGAATTACCCCCAATGTCTGCTAATTGTAAGATCTTAATCCGTCACTATTAAGATAAAAGGCTACAAAGTGCATCTCAAGGGACGGTAAAATGTGCAGAGCAAATCTGGTTATTATTAACAGAGCCAGATTAAGGAGGGGCCCTGGGGGTAAGTACCCCGGGCACCCCTTTTTAAAAGGGCCCCCCGCAGCTCCGCCACCCACCACAGATAGGATAGCAAGCGCCAGCATTTTGATGAAGCAGAGGGGTGCCATGAGAGCCGGGAAAGCCATTGCTGAGCTGACTTCACATCCTGTGGTGCCACCTAGGCTGCACCAGCATCTGGCAGTGCACTGGGGAGCCGGTAGCACAGTACCACAGATTGGATCTCTGATCTGTGGTACTGTGCTCCTGGCTCCCCAGTGCACTGCCAGACACTGGTGCGGCGGCACCACAGGCTGTGAAGGCAGCTGGGCGACAGCTGTTCTGGCTCTCATGGCTCATGGCTCCCCTCTGCATCATAAAAATGCCAGTGCTGGCACCTGGACCCTGGGCAGCGATAGCAGCTAGCAGTCCAATAGCAGGTTGCGTTATAAGGGGCTACAGGCAGGACAGCTGAGCAATGGCTCAGCTGTCCAATTATCTGTGAAGTTATTGGCTGGGCTATGGGTGCGCAGGCTGCAGGCCAGGAACTATGAGGAGGCTTGTGGAGTGAGGGGTTGTGTGGAGCCGAGCCAGCGCCCAGTGGAGTGTTTGGAGAGAGAGGAACTCTAGCTCTCCTATTATATCTGTGACAGCAGCCTATCAGCAAAGCGAAAAAAAGTAAGGCTGGCTGTACTTAAAGTTTAGGTTCTGGATTACTTTATATATATGTGTGTATATATATATATATATATATAGTTGCAAAACAGACAGCTGTGTGTGCTGACTGAAGGCACGGCACTCCAAGGATTTGATTCAAACGTATTTATAAAAAATGAGGTGGTACAAGCATAATATATATCGTTGTAGTATAGCTCGCAGTCTTCAGTTAGTCCTCATAAATGCCGATGTTAACGTTTCCGGGCCACTGCGGACCCCGTCATCAGGGCGGAGGAAAAGGAGCTCAAGTATTGTAATTAGCCATTTGCTTGTGCTGTAACCTGTCAAGAAAAATGTGCAAACAGTGTATGTGTGTGACTTACCTATTTATGTACCCTGCAAATGTGAAGCCGTGTCCCGGAGAGCGTGGGCGGAAGGAGCACTGGAGCCGGAAGACGCGGACCTGATGACGTCATAATAGCGCGTCCCGATCGTTGTCCTGGCAACCCGCGACGCTGCCTCACGCTCCGGAGGCAGGCTATATAAACAAAAGTGAAATGGGATGATGCATGTACTAAATCCACTACAAAGGAGACATGAGATGTACAGCAATCTATATGAAGCAGCCATATTAATACATAAACTACATAATGACGGGAGGGGGGATCATTTTGGAGCCCTCCAACGGTTGGAATCACGATGGATTTTCAAGTTAAACACCATGCAGCCCAATGGCTTAAATGAGAAGATTAATTGGAATGCACTTCAGACACATTACATCAGAGTAGACCATATCTGTTTATTATAATTGAACTATCATTATATGTACTACCACAAAGGCATTGCTAATTATAGGGTCACCTATAGTAGTAACCCATACGATAGGTGCAGTTCCTAGCAGCACCAACCATAAATACAGTAGTCTATTGCAATCAAGTTAGCGGTCTTTTTGCTAATATTGGTTTATTCTATATATAGGTTACATAGTTAGCACATAGTTTTCCCTTTTAGTCACACACATACACTGTTTGCACATTTTTCTTGACAGGTTACAGCACAAGCAAATGGCTAATTACAATACTTGAGCTCCTTTTCCTCCGCCCTGATGACGGGGTCCGCAGTGGCCCGGAAACGTTAACGTCGGCATTTATGAGGACTAACTAAAGACTGTGAGCTATATTACAACAATATATATTATGCTTGTACCACCTAATTTTTTATAAATAAGTTTGAATCAAATCCTTGGAGTGCCGTGCCTTCAGTCAGCGTACACAGCTGTCTGTTTTGCAACCATGTTTAATACAGCAATGGCACCCAGGTAGAAGCCTAATTATTCAGAGTGCCGGATTATTTGGGACTTATTTATATATATATATATATATATATATATATATAAACATATATATATATATATAAATACGGCTGTGCAATGTTCGTTAGACTCTGTGCAAACCCACAATGTACCTGTAAGATGCTCCTGCGCATTGTGGTGCATACACATGCGCATAAATACCAATTTTTAGCCTGATCGATGCACTGCAAACATCGACAGCTAGCCATCAACTCGGAATGACCTCCATTGTAGCTACATCTGCCGCAGACGGGCACTCTTGGCGCAGTTAGGCATGGTCAAGCTGCATATTTAGCCACCCATTCTCTGCAAATGGGGAGCTTGTGCGCCCTAGATGCGCACGCAGTCACTCCTAACAAAGCAAAACTATGGCGAGATGTAGCCACGAGTGTGGCTACATTTGTATATATCTCAGATATTGTATAGTCTGCACTCACTCCTACAGAATAAGAGAGGAGTGCCAAGCTTCATATAATATTACATGACAGTAGAAGAAAGCCTGCACATCAAAAAATCCAGAAAAAAACTTTATCCAAAAGTTATGTTTATAGCAGCAACAAAATACATATAAAGTGAGCCATGGCAAATGGAGCACAAATCATGTAACAAGGTATGGCCCTGAGGACGGGGTTGCATCCCCGAAACATGTCGGCAGAGTAAACTGACCTTTTTTTCATTACTGCTGCTGAGTCTGTTCGAGTGCCGAATATTCCACATATGCTATACATATATTTATTAGAGATGAGCAGGTTCGGTTCTCGGAGAACTGAACCCTACCGGACTCCACGTCCCGAGCCCGGATCCGAGTCAGGCTCGGGTTTTCCCGCCTGACTCGGAAACCATGGGTTAATAAATTTGATTTCCATTGATAATTTTTGTGTGATTTTGTTGTCAGCACATTCAACTATGTAAAGAACAAAGTATTTAATAAGAATATTTCATTCATTCAGTTCTAGGATGTGTTATTTTAGTGTTCCCTTTATTTTTTTGAGCAGTGTATATATATATATATATATATATATATATATATAGAGAGAGAGAGAGAGAGAGAGAGAGAGAGAGGAGAGAGAGAGATTGAGCTATCTATCTTTCTATCTATACACATTAAATTACTGTAGAAGTGGAAGCTGCAGGTTACTTTCCCCATTCATATCCACTGAGGCATGCAAGGATAATAACAAGATAGTGTTGTTCTTTTTATAAATGATTTCAAGCAAATAATATTGTAATATACTGTACAGTACAAAAGAAGAGTCTAAACTAGTATCTTGATGGGATCCAGTCAGGATCCTGGCGTTCGGGATCTTAGCAGTCGGAATACCGATGCCGCCGTCTGTATTCTGACTGCACCGGGATTCCAACACCATCCTATCTTAAAACAGTTCAGGTTTCTCTGTAGACAAGCATTGATGTCTGCGTACAATATCTACAAAATGGACCTTTAAACTTTAATAAAATATTTTAAAATCTTTTTAACAACTTGCTTATAAAAAGTGTGCAGGATGATGGCAAAAATAGAATTTACTTTTTTCACATGTGCTAAACCTACCCCACCTCAAGCAGGTGAGGTTGTCACCAGGTCTGGGAACAGAGGAGGATGTGTTTATGTTTGGTATCAGAAGATGAGGCAGCTGGGACCGGAGGGAAAGGTGTCAGTATCTGGAACCAGAGGAGGCTATGGCTGGGACTAGAGGAGAAGGTGGCCAGAAGCAAGGAGAAGGCGGCCAGGTCTGGGACCAGAGAAAGAGGTGGGTGGAAGCAGAGAAAGAGGTGGTTGGTGCAAGACTAGAGGAGGAGGTGGGTGGTAGCCGATTAGATGGCCAGCAGCAGGGTTGCAACTGATTTGCACATTCAAAATTAGATTACCAGGCATTTCCCATGCAGGACCATAGGTGCTCCAGGCAGATGTCCTAATTTCCAGACTATCCACAGTAATCAGTGGAATTTGTGTACTACAGATGTGTCATACACCTTGCTTAAGTACACCAAAAGTATGGTGCTAGGTCCCATGTCACCTGACTTCACACAACAATGCTACAAACCACTTCATAAGACTGCACTGATTAATATGATATGTAACTTTCATATCTATGAAAGACTAAAGCTGGGTCACATGGGACCTGGCAAGCTGAGAAGGGCTTTTTTGCACAATTGCAGTATTAGTGTATTGGGTCACATCTGTACAGTACATGCTATTTATTTTCTGAAGTACTGAGTCTTAGAGATGCTCTCTGGGAAAGTGGCAACCCAATATTTACATATGGACAGGGAGTATATCATTATTACTACAGTATTTTTGTTTTATATATTGAAACCTGTAAATAAAACTGATTACTGTCAATTGCAATTCATCGTTGGTTCATAAACTGCTGTGTAACAGCTGCTGTGTTTCCCATGTACTCTGGGTGATAAAGATACTACAGCTGATATAATTAAAATATACATATATTATAAGTATCAAGTTTAATACACTTAAAATAGCTATTCTAATGCATTACTAGAACAACCGGAACAACTTTTCAATTGCTGGGTATTCTACCCAGGCTTACTACAACTGTAAAACCATAATTTCAACTCTAGATACACTAACAAACTGTCAGATCTGTACTCTGGGCTCATTCATCAACACATAGAGTCTAATTTGCTTGTTACCCATAGGGAGGGAAGGGAAGGGAGAAGGGAGAAGGGAAAAGGGAGAAGGAAGAAGGGAGAAGGACTGACTCTTGGCACATGTGGAATGAGAAAAAGAGGCAACAAAAGGGGATTGCACAACTATGAAATGCAACAATTTTATACACTTCTGATAAAGAGGTACGCCCATGAAATGTGCACCAAGCGAGTACAAGACACTCACATTACTAAACCTGGAAAATTTACTTTTAAAGAATAGTTCCTGCATGGGAACATTTCTGAAATCATTTCCAACCATACTGTCTGTATTTTTGTGTGACATCTGTACAGTATCATCAACTACTCCGTGATATTGGTACAGAAGTAAATCCTCACAGAAGGTTTACTCACAGAAGGTGAGTAAACTAGCAAATGTTTAGTTTATAATCCTTTTATTATTGTATGCTGTGTACATTACATTTTTATTTTATCCCACATGTGGGAGTCTTCTACTACCTGTACATTCTGAAGGGTGACTGGAACCCTTTTTCATCTCAACTGGATGAAAACTGTTGAGAGCAAAGTTTTCAATCTTCTAAAGTGTAGAGCAGTGCTGGTTTCATCCATCTACAGGGGCCAGTAACTGTCTGGAAGCAAAGTGCACAATTAACATCTAAAGGAGTGATCAAAGATTATAGCCAATGTCAAAGATTATAGTAGACAGATAACATGTATGAGGACAAGTTTAACTGCTGGCTACAGCAACCAGTCAGATTCTAACAGATTCTGCTACCTGGGAGTTGTTCCTGACTTTTCCCTCTCCTTCAACCTCCAAATTCAATCTCTTGTCCTATCCTGTTGCTTCCATCTAAGCAACATCATTCACTTCAGACACTTCCTCTCCCAGGATGTCACCAAAACCGTTGATCACTCACTGATCATCTCTTGACTGCAACAATCTCTTCACTGGTATGCCCCGCTCCCACCTTGCTCATCTCTAATCAGTACTCAATGCAGTAGCTAGACTTATCTTCCTCTCCCATGACTTCACATCTGCCACCCCTCTTTGCCAAGCCCTTCACTGGCACCCCTTCCACTACAGAATCCTATTCAACCTACTCATTGTCACATATAAGTCCCTCTCCAACTCCTACCTCTTCCCCATACACACTCTCTCATGCCCTCTCTTGTCAGCCAATGACCACCACCTTGCCTCCCCTCTGGTTACCACATCTCACTCCAGATTCCAAGATTTCTCCCATGCTGCTCCCCATCATTGTAACTATCTCCCTACTTCTATCAGATTATTCCCCTATCCTGCACTGCTTAAAGCGGACACTGGAAGCCCACATTTTAATTTAAGCATATCCGTTCACCATGTAACCATGTCACCGTGTAGTCTAACTCACCCTCCTGCACCCTCCAATTCCACCACTCTTGATTCATGCCCCTAGCTTCCCTTAAACTGGATCACTCCTTATATCTTCCATTTGTCTCTTTCTTTCTGTTCTATTACCTACTTTTTTTACACACCAGCTACAATCTACACCACCTTCTTTGGCTCTGTGTCCCGGACTTTATTTCTTTATGGTTTTCAGTTCTTTAGATGTACTATCTTATTGTTTTGCACTCTGTTAAGCACTGCAAACCTCTATAAACAAAGTGTATTATTGTTGTTATTATTATTATTATTATTATTATTATTATCATTAATAATAATAATCTTAATAATAATAATAATAACTATGGCCCTCATTCCGAGTTGTTCGCTCGCAAGCTGCTTTTAGCAGCATTGCACACGCTAAGCCGCCGCCTACTGGGAGTGAATCTTAGCTTAGCAAAATTGCGAACGAAAGATTCTCTAAAATGCGAATAGAAATTTCTTTGCAGTTTCAGAGTAGCTCGAGACTTACTCTGCCACTGCGTTCAGTTCAGTCTGTTTCGTTCCTGGTTTGACGTCACAAACACACCCAGCGTTCGCCCAGACACTCCCCCGTTTCTCCAGCCACTCCCGCGTTTTTCCAAGAAACGGCAGCGTTTTTTCACACACTCCCATAAAACGGCCAGTTTCCGCCCAGAAACACCCACTTCCTGTCAATCACACTCCAATCACCAGAACGAAGAAAAAACCTTGTAATGCCGTGAGTAAAATACCAAACTTCTTAGCAAATTTACTTGGCGCAGCCGCAGTGCGAACATTGCGCATGAGCAATTAGCGGAAAATCGCTGCGATGCAAAGAAAATTACAGAGCGAACAAATCGGAATGACCACCTATATCTTTATAGAATGTACCAGTTAGATGATAACCAGAATCTGATTTGTTGCTATGGGCAACACTTCAATGATCAGCATTAGGGGCCTAATTCAGACCTGCTCACAGCAGCAACATTTTTTTCTAATGGGCAAAACCATGTGCACTGCAGGTGGGGCAGATCTAACATGTGCAGAGAGAGTTAGAATTGGGTGGGTTATGTTGTTTCTGTGCAGGGTAAATACTGGCTGCTTTTTACAGTGCAATTTAGATTTCAGTTTGAACACACCCCACTCAAATATAAATCTCTCTGCACATGTTATATCTGCTCCACCTGCACTGCAGTATCATTTTACTAATTCGGGGTAGATTTTGCTGCTGCAATCAGGTCTGAGTTAGGCCCTAGGTTTACTAAATCTCTCCTTGTATAGAAGGATGCTAGAACACAGAAAACCACATAATAGTAACATTACTCACAGTTCTATAAAGAGAGCAAAAGATGGGTAACATTTCCCTCATTTTAGGCATCTGTTGGTCCTGAAGAATTAAATATTAAAGATCCAAGAAGATGAGAGAAATGGGGTTTGTAGACTAAATAATGCGATAACTGAAGAAGGTAACGTGTTGCATACCAAAGGTTAGGAGAGTAGAGAGTGAGTTAAAGTTTGTAGAGAGACCTTAATAACAGGTAGCCAGTGGAGTTAATATGCAAAGCAATGACAGTGCAAAAAGGACTATTTTGAAATGTGTCAACTGACTTGAATAAGGGAAAGCAGCACAGTGTCATTTTTTTGTCTTATTTCCAAGAGACATAGCGAACAGAGACATTGGGGTAAATTTACTAAGGTGGGAGATTTTTAGAACTGGTGATGTTGCCCATGGCAACCAATCAGATTCTTCTTACCATTTTTCTAGCTGCTTCTAGCAGATAATAGATATAATCTGATTGGTTGCCATGGGCAACATCACCAGTTCTAAAAATCTCCCACCTTAGTAAATTTACCCCTCTGTCTGTTTTTTCAAAGCTTTAAATGCTTAATAGCATTTACACAAACATAAGGAAGTATCAATCTGCGTAATTCCCTATTTACTAATTCAATATCATAGGTAAATAAACACTACTTTTAAATCAATGTCCAGCAGCCAATTGTCAAGTGTCCCTGTTACATTTGAAACAAAAAGAAAGTCTGTTTAATAAACAGCAAAATAAAATATACACAAATGGTATTACAAGTGTGCGATGAAAATAACAAGAAAAACATTATCTAATCCCATTATTCACCTAAAGAATTGCTGTAAATTGTGTTTAAAACCAAAGAAACTGAACATAAGCCACACAAGTATAAGAGACACAAAATATAATACCCCCCTCCCCCCTCCCCCCCCACACACACACACACACACACACACACACACACACACACACACACACACACACACACACACACACACACACATTGGAGGTATTTTCAGAAAATAAAAAAGGTGCAATGCAATACAAGAAAGGGAGAAATGTCTCAAAATGAAACTATATGAGCCATACAGCTGCAAGAGAGTCAGAAAATAAACTTAGGTTATATTATATATAGAGGGGGAGAGGAGGAACAGGTGTAGCAAGGTATGAAGCTCGTTAAGTAATCTGGTACAATAAAAACCATTCAGTGTTCTCAAATATTTTCCAGATATTCGCGTGAGTCTGATTCGACAAACTGTCAATATTAATTTACCATTTCTTAGGAGTACCTCCAGGGTAGGAGAGGATGAGGAGATCCAGTGTTTCATGATAATTTGTTTGCTGACTGTTACTATCCCTTCCCACAGGGAAAAATCTGCAAAAAGTAATACCTCAGCTTGCTTGGGGAGTCTGGTTTTAAACAATATGGACATGTGGTCAAGAATTTTGTACCAAAATCAACTGATTTTCCTATAAAACCATAAGTTATGGGAAAAGGTAGCAATAGAGCAATGACATTTGAGACAAGCACCAGAATCAGTATCTATATATATATATATATATATATATATATATATATTTATTTATTTATTTTTATTTTTTTTGAGCAGGGGAAATATAGGTCTTGTTCAGTACCAGGAAATAAGTTTCCTGGAGTTTGGCTGACTTGAGAGTTGGTGCTTTGGAGTACGAAGTAAAGCTGCCAGGGCATATGGTTAATACAGGGATTCCTCTAGAGAAGGGATAGTAAAATGGGCAGTATACAAAAGCCTATTGGAGACATACAGTATCTGAAAAGAGCAGATTTAACAAAGGACATAAATTAGGCATGCATAAGCCCCCCTGTTTTTGGTGATGGGAATGGGTCATTGGGTTGACCACACTTAGGTCGACCACTATTGGTTGACATGCAGTAGGTTGACAAGGTTGCTAGATGAACGTGGTCTATAGGTCGACATGTGCTAGGTCGACATGAAAAAGGTTGACAAGAGGTTTTTTAATTTTGTTGGTGTTATTTTCTTTATAGAGTGACTGGGAACCCCAATTAGTGCACCGTGTAACCTTGCATGGCTCGTTTTGCCAACCATGCTTTGGGCAAGGTGCCTCGCTCCATAGCAGCTGTGCTCTTAATCACAGACCTCTAACTAATGGTGTCCATACACTTGTGAGATAATCGGTGCTATCCCTCGATTTCAACCACATCTGTGAGAGAAATCTAAGGATTGTATGCACATTTTATACCTTGAGACGCGATGCGCGGGCATGCCGGTCGAATATGGCGTCTCAAGATATTATCTGCTGCATGTCACGTCTGGCAGGGTTTGAGGATCCGGCAGCTGAGATTTGCCCGAGGAGGTAGCAAGCTATGAATGAACCAGATGAGGGGGCTAGATATAGTTCCTTCGCATGGGACACGGAGCAATGAAGAATGTAGGCGGGGTTTGAGAGTCAATGGAAAGTATTTATTATGTACCGGGCTGAGGTAGGGAACTGAGGCTGAAGCACAATGGTTAAAGACGTGGCTGGAGGTGAAGAACTGCGGACTGTGATTTGAAAGACGAGACTGTAGATGATGAACTGTATAATTGTGGATGGTAGTTGAAAACGTGGCTTGAGACAGGGACTGTGGACGGTGGTAAACGAGGCTTGAAGATAATAATCTGCAGGCTGTGGTCAGTGGTACAAAGGCGTGGCTGGTGAAGGAGATCTGTGGAGTGTGGCTTGAAAGACGAGGCAGAAGACCCGGTGCCGACTGTGCCCAAAGAATCTTACTGGACCTGGTTTTCCAGGAGCGCTTCCACAGGCAGTACCAGGCAAGAAACGGCAGGGCTGCAGCAGCAACAGAGAACCGACCAAGCAGGATCAGGAGGAACCAAGATACAGCAGGAATCCTGGGAGCACAGGCTAAAGCACCTACAACAGGGTTGTAACTTGAAGCACTGGCATCCCTGTCCTAAACCAGCCCCCTTTTATAGGGAGAGCTTCCCCTGGATTGGCTGGAAGAAACAGGAAACAGGAACTATGCTTAAAACTTGGTCTCCAACATGGCGGTGCCCAGTAATGCAGACCTTTTTGCAAAGCCACATTGCTCACTGCCCCTGGTCTCCAAGCAACCGTTCAGCAAGAGCGACCCGCTGTAGCGGCGTCCCGCCGCCACGAGCGGACCCCCTCACCTCTGCTACTGCTGCCCACGGATCCGGCGCAGCAGCCCACCTCCGCCGCTGCCCGCACAATGCCAAGGAAGCCAGGCCCGCGGCCCTAGCGTACCGGTAAGACTCCGGACGCTGACAGTAGCCCCCCTTTTGCGGGGGGACTCCGGACACTTATGTGGTTTAGTTGGAAACTTGGCATGAAATGTCCGAAGAAGTCTTGGAGCATGGACATCCTCTGCATCTACCCAAGATCTCTCCTCTGGCCCATACCCTTTCCAATCAACAAGGTACTGGATGCGACCATAACGTCTGCGAGAATCGAGGATCTTGTGAATCTCAAATTCATCTCCATGTGTTGATTGGATCTTGGGTGATTTAGGCAGAGCGGCTCTGAACCGATTAAGTACCAGTGGTTTTAACAGAGAAATATGAAATGCATTAGGAATTCTTAACTGCGGAGGTAATTTCACTTTGTAAGCCACAGGATTCAACACTCTTTCGATTGGGTAAGGCCCGATAAATCTGGGAGCAAACTTTTTTGTAGGAACCTTTAATCTTAGGTTACGTGTGGAAACCCAAACCCGATCTCCTACCTTAAGGCTTGGTACAGCTTTTCGTTTCAGATCTGCATAGGTCTTATATCTCTTGGATGTCTTGAGCAAAGTCTTGTGAACTTGTTTCCAGGCTTCAGTAAATTGACGAAGTGTTGACTCTGCGGCCGGAACCTCGAGCGTAGGCAGAAGTTGGAAGTCAGGAACTCTTGGATGGTAACCATAATTAATGAAGAATGGAGAAGATTTTGTGGCAGAGTGATAAAGATTGTTATGGGCAAATTCTGCGAACGGGAGGAAGTCCAGCTAGTCGTCCTGTGAGGAGGACATGAATTTAACACAGAAAAGTCTCCAGATCCTGGTTCACTCTCTCTGTTTGACCATCAGTTAGAGGATGATATCCTGAGGAGAAGTTTAATTTCACGCCAAGAGCAGAACATAGGGATCTCCAAAACCTGGCCACAAATTGAGGACCTCTATCAGACACAATCTCCTGGGGTAGACCATGGAGTCGAAAGATCTCTGCTATAAACAATTTTGCCAACTGGGATGCAGATGGAAGATTAACCAGAGGAACAAAGTGTGCCATTTTAGAGAATCAGTCAACTATGACCCATACGGTGTTCCGCCCACCAGACATAGGTAAATCTGTAATAAAGTCCATAGAAATATGCGTCCATGGTCTTAGTGGTACCGGCAAAGGATGGAGTAACCCGGCAGGTGGACCTTTGGGACTTTTATGCTGGGCACATTTTGGACAGGCAGCTACGAATTCCTGAACGTCAGTCCTGAGATGAGGCCACCAGTAGGAGCATTGAATGAATTTAAGTGTCTTATGACCGCCCGCATGGCCCATGAAGGAGGAGGAGTGAGCCCATGTAAGAAGTTTTTTGTGAAGATTTGGTGCAACGAAGATCTTCCCTGGAGGAAGAAGTGGAGAGGTGTTAGTTGCAGAAAAAGAGGTAAATTGTGGAGTGTGGCTTGAAAGATGAGGCAGAAGACCCAGGGCCGACTGTGCCCAAAGAGTCTTACTGGACCGGGTTTTCCAGGAGCGCTTCCACAGGCAGTACCAGGCAAGAAACGGCAGGGCTGCAGCAGCAACAGAGAACCGACCAAGCAGGATCAGGAGGAACCAAGATACAGCAGGAATCCTGGGAGCACAGGCTAAAGCACCTACAACAGGGTTGTAACTTGAAGCACTGGCATCCCTGTCCTAAACCAGCCCCCTTTTATAGGGAGAGCTTCCCCTGGATTGGCTGGAAGAAACAGGAAACAGGAACTATGCTTAAAACTTGGTCTCCAACATGGCGGCGCCCAGTAATGCAGACCTTTTTGCAAAGCCACATTGCTCACTGACCCTGGTCTCCAAGCAACGGTTCAGCAAGAGCGACCCATTGTAGCGGTGTCCCGCCGCCACGAGCGGACCCCCTCACCTCTGCTACTGCTTCCCACGGATCCGGCGCAGCAGCCCACCTCCGCCGCTGCCCGCACAACGCCAAGGAAGACAGCCCCGCGGCCCCAGCGTACCGGACGCTGACACTGCACTTAATATTTCTCGCATCGCAGTACGATTGCATGTGGTTTTAAACCCACATGAAATATATTGCACTGCGATGGGATTGCCCACTGGGAGCAGCCAGAGGCCGCTCCCACTCGGCGGTGATGTGCCCATCACGTGATTACCATGCGATCTATCGCATGATCGCATGGTAATCACTTTGGCAGTTCAGGTGCGATTTCATAACACCGAAACTGCCGGTGCAATGCCCCACGATGTTGCGTCGCAGGGCATCACATAAGTGTAGGGGCAGCATAAGAGGGAGAGCTTAAGCCTTTCAAGTTTTTCAATAACACTGTTAACCTTGGTAAATAGGATTGCTTCTTTGGTGGCAACCCAGGTTGCTAAGAATTATGTGTGTTCATATTGGGGCCGGGCATGGGTCCTTAGGTCGACCACACTTAGGTCGACAGTTAGGTCGACCACTATTTGTCAACACCTAAAATAAGTCGACACAGTCATTAGGTCAACATGAACAAGGTCGATATGGAAAAAGGTTGTTTTCTTGTAATGTTACAGGGAAACCCAATTAGTGCCCCATGTCTCCTGATGCACTTGGCACAGGTTACTATTCCCAATCATAGTCCACATGGCTGGTAAAGTATGAAAAAGTTCAAAAAATAAAAAAATATATATTGAAAGATGCATGTCGACTTTTTCCCATGTCGACCTAGTACATGTCGACCTTGTGACCATGGCGATCTAGTGATCATGTTGATATAATGCATGTCAAACCTAAGTGTGGTCGACCTAATGACCGTATCCCGTTTGGGCCATATATTACTTATCAACTTAACTGGAAGTATCTTTCCGAACACAGATAACCATTGCAGTGTTATTTTATAATGATGAGCTCTAATGCTACAGTAATAACATGAGGCAGAATTTTTTGCTAGGGAGGGAGTGAGTGGGTGGCAGACCATTGGGTATCAGACCTTTGGTGAGCAGGCTTCAGCTGAATAAGGGGCCATTTGTCACCTATTAATTCTTCATGTATGATTTTGCCTCATTTGTTACCTAACTTATTGATTAGAAATTATTTCTGGCAATTTTATCTTAATTTTAAAAATCGCACACTTACAGTACCTACCTTTCCTGTGACACACAAGATTATTGTTATTGAAATATTTTTTTTTGTATCTTGTTTCATAATATTTTAAGATATTAAATATAAAAAAAAATGTTTTAATGTCACAATGCAATACAGATTCATAAGAGTGCCCAACATTGGAGACCTTCTTTCTCCTTCCTTATTCAGGGCCAAACTACCTAAACCCTGGGGAGCACCACCAACACTTTTAAGAATATAGAGCCTAATTCAGAGTTGATCGCAGCAGCAAATTTGTTAGCAGTTGGGCAAAACCAAGTGCACTGCAGGGGGGGCAGATATAACATGTGCAGAGAGAGTGTGGTGTGTTCAAACTGAAATCTAAATTGCAGTGTAAAAATAAAGCAGCCAGTATTTACCCTGCACAGAAGCAAAATAACCCACCCAAATCTAACTCTCTCTGCAAATTTTATATCTGCCACACCTGCAGTGTACATGGTTTTGCCCATTAGCTAACAAATTTGCTGCTGCAATCAACTATGAATTACCCCCTTTTTAAAATATACCTCACAGTAAATACTAGAAATGTATCTTTTATATGTAAAATCTGGTGCAGAATATTTCCATATGCCTTATTTCAGATGCATACCCTCAAGGTGTAGATTTGCATGTAATAGTCAGACCAGCCAAGCCTGTCTTACTTCTGGTGCTGGTTGAAGCAGACATATGCAGATGTCAGCTCTAGCCACAGCTATGAGCACAGGTGCTTGATTTATTTTACAGGGTTATCAGGCTTGTTTATTATTTACAGTATTTAATCTTCACACACCCCCAATCCCTCTCATGGCATTTTTCAATGTAATGAAATCATATGGTTGTGGCTTTGAAAGATAAAAAAAAAAAAACAACATAATAAAAGTAAAGATTTTAAAATGTAAATAGTGGACAGAGTTAAGTATAACGGCAGTTCCTCAGACCATATAGTGCACAATACTCCCCTGGGGAAGGCAATATAAAAAGCTGGCAGTCATGGATAATGTCCAGATCCTAATATGTAAGACAGTGTGTAGCACTTATCAAAGTGGGTCCTTCTCACATCATGCTCTCCTCCTCACTAGCTTTGGACCAGCAGATGACATCACAATGTCCATGTTGTTTAGGCCATGCCCACATTGTTTAGGCCAGGTCTATGTCCCAATTGGATGAAACACGTTGGAATTGGCCTAAACAAAGTGGATGTTGTGATGTCATCCACTGGTTCCAAAGCTAGCGAGGAGGAGAGCCTCATGACTTGAACTGCTAGCGGCTCTCGCAATCGACTAAGTGACTGCTTCATTTGTGTGATTTTAAATTTCCATATATGTGAGCTTTTATTTTAAGTAAAGTGTTGTTTTTATTACAATCATGAGTGCGTTCTACATTTTCCATCTAGATATATATATATATATATATATATATATATATATATATATATATATTATTATTATTATTTTTTTGCAGAATATGCAACACATGAAGGAAGCAGTTAAAGTATTTACGAGTCTGTAACAATGGCCCAAGGTAAAAAAATTACACCAACCTTCAGTTATACACCATTAAAAAAAAATATATATTTAAATCTTTGATAGTAACATTTTTAAAACCCAGACATGGTCTACATAATCCTTCTACAGTCACTACTTTATGTACAAGCCCAATTATAGAAAGTTATAATAACTGACATATTTGGAATATACTTTTAACTTATTTCATGCTTTTTATATACATTTTTTTTAAACACACCTCCTATGAATTTGCCAGAGCATTTATTGTACATTTTAGTTAGATAAATATTTCAGATGGTTAGACATCAGATTCCTTAATTTGTTTCCTAAAAAACTGTTATAATCCTTGTAACATTAATTAATTTGCATCAATCACTGGATGCATGCACTTTCTATCACTTCAATGTTTATTAGCATGTGTTATATAACTATGACTCTGTATCTAGTATATGTGTTATAACTTCTTGTTACACCTACAACTTCCTTTTTTAAGTTTAGTAATCATCCACTATTGAAAGACAGGGCTGTTTAACACAGGTGCTAGAAAACAACCCATATGATGACTGAAAAAACAAACATTTTTTGACAAGTTTATAGAAACATCTACTTGGTAAAATGACATGTAATGTTCTGAAATTTTAGCAATTACATTAGACATGAATTCTACTGTATTTGTTTCAATAATAATTCTAAATGTAAGTTGCTGTGTGTGTGCATACCATGCCTTTAGATATTAATTGCATGCAGATGTCCAAAGAAACATCTTCTCACAAATATAAAACAATACAAATTTGTGAAGGTAGATGGAAATTAGGATACAATATTGCTTAATTTGTCTTTATTTAATAATGTTACATATTTACAATTGTTTTAAAATAAAATAAAAACATCTTTCAGGAAAATAAATAAAACCTTTGCCCCATTTGAATTGGAAATTAATACACATATTGGCAGATTGATTATCAGATCAAGAAATAGTAAAATATTAACTATAATGCTTAAATATTATATTTGCTTTGTTTCTTCTGCATGGTTTTACTATTACTGTAATTTTGCTTAAATAACTCATTTTGTAGTCATATAATTTATTGGAAAATATATATAAAAATGAAATCATTGTCATTTAGACCAATGAAGGCCCTCAGTCACAGCTGTTTGAACATACTGCAACAACAATTTGCACTTATACTTTATAAATTGTACATGTCATACCCGTTGTCACAACTGAGGGCCTGAGCTGACGGGAGGCAGCCTCAGTTGTAGGGGCTGAGATGTACCGGAACCTGGGAGGTTGTATCAGACCCCTGGACATGTAAGTAACATGAAGAAGAACCGCCCGAAGGCGTGACCACGACAACTTGAATAAAAGTCAATGATGTTTATTTATGACAAACTCCATGCATCACAGTAGCAGTAAAAGAAACATAAAATCAGCAGAGAAATAATACAGTTCCTGGGTACTACAGGGGCAGGGGCCACAGAGCTCTGGTAGTATGAGACAGTTTTTATTATCTGCGAGTTGGAAAGTCCTTACCAGGCCTGACTGTAGCAATGAAGAAAGCCCAGGATCGTATCAGCTGGTGTTCCAGGGAAAGCTGGACTGCTGTAAATAAAATAGCTGCTGTGGGTTCTGGTTGGAACCAGACAGATGTTGGCACGGAGTGGATACTGGCTGGAACCAGTTAAATAATAAATGAGCCTTGAGAGCGATGCAATATGAATGAAATGTAGAGTTTGAGAGCGGAGAAATAATAATACCGGTGGAGAGTGGTAAACTGTAGAAAGGACACCGGCCCTTTAAGAGAAGCTGTACTCTGCTGGAAGCTGGGCTGGAAGCAGGTAATGTTGTAGCTGGAAACAGATGAATCCACAATGGGTCGGAGAGTCAGGCTACACCGCAGGTGGAATGCTGGTGCGGGTCTCTATGGTGGAAGTCTTGAGACAGGAGCTGGAACCTGAAAGACAATCACAGGAGAGAGACAAACAGGAACTAGGTTTGACAACCAAAGCACTGACGCCTTCCTTGCTCAGGCACAGTGTATTTATACCTGCAGCAAGGAAGGGATTGGCTAGGCAATTATGCAGATTATCAATACTGAGAACAGATTGGTGGAAATGATCAGCTGACAAAATCCAAGATGGCTGCGCCCATGCAGACACTTGGAGGGAAGTTTGGTTTGTAATCCATGTGGTAATGAAAACAGTAATGGCGGCGCCGGCCACCGGAGACAGGAGGCGCCAAGCTGACAGGTGCACATCCAACCACGCGGACACAGCGGAGGCCGCGGCTGACGTAATCGCCACTCAGACACTCTGCATGCAGAAGCTCAGGGACGGCGGCGGAGGCCGCGGGAGACGCCATGCCAGGTGTAATATGGCGTTTACTGTGACCGCGTCTCAGAGTGAGAGGAGAGGATACAGGAATGTAAACATCAGGATAACAGATGGGATCCGGTCCTGGAGCGCTGAGCCAGCCTTAGGAGGCATCTGATGGGTAAGAAATGGCGTCCAGATACCCGGATCGTGACAGCACCCCCCCTTTAGGAGTGGCCCCAGGACACTCTTTTGGCTTTTGAGGAAACTTGGAATGGAATCTCCGGACCAAGGCAGGAGCATGGACATCAGAAGCATTGGTCCATGAACGTTCCTCAGGGCCATAACCCTTCCAGTCAATAAGATATTGTAGTTGACCGTAACGGTGACGTGAGTCCAGGATCTTGGCTACTTCATACTCAACGCCTCGTTGAGTTTGGACTTTCGGAGTTGGAGGAAGTGAAGAATGAAACCGATTCAAGATCAGCGGTTTCAACAGGGAAACATGGAATGTCCTGGGTATTTTTAAGAAGGGAGGCAACTGAAGTCTGTAAGCAACAGGATTGATGACTTGTTCAATCTTGAAAGGACCGATATAGCGAGGTGCAAACTTCATACTGGGAACTCTTAACCTCAAATTCTTCGTGGATAACCATACCCGATCACCCACCTTGAGAGCAGGAACTGCTCAACGCTTCTTATCCGCAAACTTCTTGTACCTGAACGATGCCTTGAGCAGAGCTGATCGTACGCTCTTCCAGATATTGGCAAACTGATGCAAGGTGATATCCACTGGGGGAACAGAAGTTGCTGGAAGCGGTTGGAACTCAGGGACTTTAGGGTGGAATCCAAAGTTAGTGAAGAATGGTGTTGAAGCAGATGAAGAATGATACTGGTTGTTATGACAGAACTCGGCCCAGGGAAGTAATTGAACCCAGTCATCTTGAGAGGAGGACACATAGATGCGGAGGAAGGCCTCCAAGTCCTGATTCACCCTCTCGGTTTGACCATTGGTCTGAGGATGGTAAGCCGTGGAAAACTTTAGCTTGACTTGAAGGACTTGACATAAACTTCGCCAGAATTTGGCTGTGAATTGAACTCCTCGATCTGAGATAATTTCTTCAGGAAGACCGTGGAGTCTGAAGATCTCTTGTATGAATACTTGAGCCAACTTGGAAGCTGACGGAAGACCGGTGAGAGGAATGAAATGTGCCATCTTGGTGAACCGGTCAACTACCACCCAGATGGTATTGAACTTGTTGCACATGGGTAAATCTGTAATAAAATTCATCGACAAATGGGTCCAAGGTCGACGGGGAACAGATAGTGGAACCAGTTGCCCCGCAGGCGACTGGCGGGATACCTTATGTTGAGCACACTTTGGGCAAGATGCAATAAACTCCAAAACGTCCTTTTTCAGAGTTGGCCACCAATAGGACCTAGAGATAAACTCCAGGGTTTTTTGGATACCTGTATGTCCGGCAAAACGGGAAGCATGGGCCCAATGCATGAGCTTCTTCCTTAGCATCGGTTTCACAAAACTTTTCCCTGATGGGGGCGTAGAGTCCATCCCTACCGTGGAGAATGCCAACGGATTTATAATAGGATGCTTGTCTGAAGACTCTGACTCATTTTCTTGCTCCCATGAGCGGGAAAGGGCATCGGCCTTGCGATTCTGAGAGCCCGGACAGAACTGGAGTTTAAAGTCGAACCTGGAAAAGAAAAGTGCCCATCTGGCCTGACGAGGGTTGAGACATTGTGCGCCTTTCAGATATAAAAGGTTCTTGTGGTCTGTAAGTATGGTGATTGAATGAGAAGCTCCCTCCAACAGATACCTCCACTCTTCTAGAGCGAGCTTGATGGCTAGCAACTCCTGGTCGCCAATGGCATAGTTGCGCTCAGCTGGGGAGAACTTCCGGGAGAAGAAACTGCAAGGGTGTAAATGGCCATCTTTAGCCCTCTGAGATAACACCGCTCCTACTCCAACGGAGGAGGCATCCACCTCTAAGATGAAAGGAGAGTCGATGTCAGGCTGTTTCAGAACAGGCGCAGAGATGAACCTTTGTTTTAAAAGATGAAATGCTTGCATGGCTTCTTCAGACCACTTGGACGGGTTAGCACCCTTCTTAGTGAAAGCAGTAATAGGCGCCACAATGGTGGAAAAGTCTCGTATAAACTTTCGGTAATAGTTGGCGAACCCCAAGAACCTCTGGACCCCTTTGAGGGTTAAGGGTATCGGCCAATTTTGGATTGCTTGTAGTTTCTCAGGATCCATCTCTAGTCCGGAACCGGACACAATGTACCCTAGAAACGGAATGGACTTGACTTCAAAGATGCATTTCTCTAATTTGCAATAGAGATGATTGACACGGAGACGGGACAGAACCTCTTTAACCCAAAAACGATGTTCCTCTAAATCGTTGGCAAAAATGAGGATATCGTCTAGATAGACCACGACATGACGGTATAGAATGTCTCTGAAGATCTCATTGACAAAATGCTGGAAGACAGCTGGAGCATTGCTCAATCCGAAGGGCATGACGAGGTACTCATAATGTCCGTCACGGGTGTTAAAGGCGGTCTTCCACTCGTCACCCTCACGGATCCGGATGAGATTGTATGCACCTCTCAAGTCCAGCTTTGTAAAGATGGTAGCTCCGCTAACTCTGTCAAAGAGCTCAGTAATCAGGGGTAAAGGATAACGGTTCTTGATGGTAATGTCGTTCAAACCTCTGTAGTCGATGCACGGCCGCAGACCACCATCTTTCTTTTTTACAAAAAAGAAGCCTGCGCCGGCTGGGGAATAAGAAGGTCGAATGAACCCCTTTGCTAGGTTCTCTTTAATGTATTCCTCCATAGAATGCGTCTCAGGCAGAGACAACGGATAAGTTCGGCCTCGAGGTGGAACCTTCCCTGGAACGAGATCAATCGGGCAGTCCCATTCTCTATGAGGAGGAAGGATATCAGCAGAAGCTTTACTGAACACATCCGTGAAATCTTGATATGGAGGAGGTGGAACATCAGACGACCTGGGGGAGGAAGAACAGACAGGCAATACTTTAAACAAACATGTCTCAGCACAGGAGGAACCCCATGCCAGGATTTGCGTAGTCGTCCAATCAATTGTAGGATTGTGAAGACGGAGCCATGGAAGGCCCAGGACCACAGGATGTGTGGCTCTTGGAATCACTAAAAAAGAAATAAGTTCGGAATGAAGAACTCCCACTCTCAGACGAACTGGTAGAGTCCTTAAAGAAATAACTGCATCAAAATTTTTGCTGCCATCCACGGCAGTTAAAGAAATGGACGAAGGAAGTCTCTCGGTGGGTAGGGACCACCGTTTAACATAGGCTTCGGTAATAAAGTTCCCAGCTGCTCCGGAATCAAGGAGGGCAATGACGTTCCGATAACGTTGAGCAACTTGAAGCGAGACTGGGAGATTACAATCTTGAGGAGATGGAGAGGAGATCATTACTCCTAGCCGGCCCTCTCCTTGGCGAGCTAGGATTTGGAGTTTCCCGGACGTTTGGGACAGGCATTAATGGTGTGAGACGGAGCTGCACAATAAAGACAGAGAGACTCGGAGAGACGTCTTCGGCGCTCAGCAGGAGTTAAACGGGAACGGCCAATTTGCATGGGCTCATCTTTAGTTGGTGACAGTTGGCGAGGAGGAGGAGCAGAAGATTTTGGAGCAGATGATCTTCCACGCTCAGTTGCTCTCTCTCTGAAACGTAAATCAACTTTCGTGCAGAGTGAGATTAGCTCATCTAACTTAGAGGGTAAGTCTCTGGTAGCTAACTCATCTTTAATACGCTCAGATAAGCCATGCCAGAATGCAGCATACAGGGCCTCGTCGTTCCATGCCAGTTCGGATGCCAGGATCTGGAACTGTATCAGATATTGTCCTACAGTACGTGACCCCTGGCGTAAACGGAGAATCTCGGATGAAGCTGAGGCTACCCGGCCTGGCTCGTCGAAGATGCGCCTGAATGTTGACACGAAGGCAGTGTAGGAAGATAGCAGGGTGTCGGACCTCTCCCATAACGGTGATGCCCAATCAAGGGCTGAGCCACTGAGAAGAGAAATAATGTAGGCAATTTTTGTACGGTCACTGGGAAAATTGCCAGGTTGTAGCTCAAACTGAATCTCACACTGGTTGAGAAATCCCCTGCAGAATCTTGGAGATCCGTCAAATTTTGCTGGCGTTGGAAGATGAAGACGTGGAGCAGAAATGGGTAAGGTGGGTGGGGTTATAGCTGGAGTCACTGTGGTTGACGCACCAGACGCGCCTGATCCACGGAGAGTTGTCTGAATCCCATCCAGCCGAGTAGAGAAATCCTGGAGACAGCGGATGATGTGGCCCTGTGCAGCCTCCTGATGTTCTAGTCGGGCTGCCAGTTCTTGCTTCGGCCTGGCCGCTTGATCCTGGTCTCCGGCTGGATTCATTAGGTCAGTGCTTACTGTCACAACTGAGGGCCTGAGCTGACGGGAGGCAGCCTCAGTTGTAGGGCTGAGATGTACCGGAACCTGGGAGGTTGTATCAGACCCCTGGACATGTAAGTAACATAAAGAAGAACCGCCCGAAGGCGTGACCACGACAACTTGAATAAAAGTCAATGATGTTTATTTATGACAAACTCCATGCATCACAGTAGCAGTAAAAGAAACATAAAATCAGCAGAGAAATAATACAGTTCCTGGGTACTACAGGGGCAGGGGCCACAGAGCTCTGGTAGTATGAGACAGTTCTTATTATCTGCGAGTTGGAAAGTCCTTACCAGGCCTGACTGTAGCAATGAAGAAAGCCCAGGATCGTATCAACTGGTGTTCCAGGGAAAGCTGGACTGCTGTAAATAAAATAGCTGCTGTGGGTTCTGGTTGGAACCAGACAGATGTTGGCACGGAGTGGATACTGGCTGGAACCAGTTAAATAATAAATGAGCTGTGCAAAAAAAATTAATATGTATCAATTGCTTGATACACGTTCTGGCGCTAAGATTGTGCTGGTTCTCTAAGCTGCTGTTAAAGTGAGAGACAGTCAATCTCTCATATAATGCAAAAACACTGTGTAAAACATGAAAACAGCGCTAATGAAAAAACTAAAAAACAGGTGTTTCCTTAAAATGAATTACATACGTTTTAATAATATATCACATAAATATAAAAGAGAAACTCTCATAGATGTAAACCATAGGATTATGGAGCCTCTAAAGCCAGTCTCTGACCCCCGACATTTTGATGTATATATGCACACCTCTTGGTATTGACAGTGTCCCTGTGACCGGTCACAATATCAACAGGATCCTCAGTTTAAATATGCAGATGAGTCCAATCTTGTAATATATTTACCAGGATTATAGTGGATTAGCCGGGTATCCCACCTAGCGAAGATCCAGAGGCTGTCTCAGATCCAACGCAGATGTTTTTGGTGGTTTTCCCTCTTATTAATTTTCCACGTCCATGGATTGGAAATGTCCAAGATGGTAGTGACTGCAATGGTATCCTGAAGATGATTTTAGGGTGTCTGGGTCAGGGCTGGTTTCCTTACGCGTTTCGCTGGCGTTTGGCAGCTTTGTTAAAGCTGCCAAACGCCAGCGAAACGCGTAAGGAAACCAGCCCTGACCCAGACACCCTAAAATCATCTTCAGGATACCATTGCAGTCACTACCATCTTGGACATTTCCAATCCATGGACGTGGAAAATTAATAAGAGGGAAAACCACCAAAAACATCTGCGTTGGATCTGAGACAGCCTCTGGATCTTCGCTAGGTGGGATACCCGGCTAATCCACTATAATCCTGGTAAATATATTACAAGATTGGACTCATCTGCATATTTAAACTGAGGATCCTGTTGATATTGTGACCGGTCACAGGGACACTGTCAATACCAAGAGGTGTGCATATATACATCAAAATGTCGGGGGTCAGAGACTGGCTTTAGAGGCTCCATAATCCTATGGTTTACATCTATGAGAGTTTCTCTTTTATATTTATGTGATATATTATTAAAACGTATGTAATTCATTTTAAGGAAACACCTGTTTTTTAGTTTTTTCATTAGCGCTGTTTTCATGTTTTACACAGTGTTTTTAAATAATAAATGAGGCTTGAGAGCGATGCAATATGAATGAAATGTAGAGTTTGAGAGCGGAGAAATAATAATACCGGTGGAGAGTGGTAAACTGTAGAAAGGACACCGGCCCTTTAAGAGAAGCTGTACTCTGCTGGAAGCTGGGCTGGAAGCAGGTAATGTTGTAGCTGGAAACAGATGAATCCACAATGGGTCGGAGAGTCAGGCTACAACGCAGGTGGAATGCTGGTGCGGGTCTCTATGGTGGAAGTCTTGAGACAGGAGCTGGAACCTGAAAGACAATCACAGGAGAGAGACAAACAGGAACTAGGTTTGACAACCAAAGCACTGACGCCTTCCTTGCTCAGGCACAGTGTATTTATACCTGCAGCAAGGAAGGGATTGGCTAGGCAATTATGCAGATTATCAATACTGAGAACAGATTGGTGGAAATGATCAGCTGACAAAATCCAAGATGGCTGCGCCCATGCAGACACTTGGAGGGAAGTTTGGTTTGTAATCCATGTGGTAATGAAAACAGTAATGGCGGCGCCGGCCACCGGAGACAGGAGGCGCCAAGCTGACAGGTGCACATCCAACCACGCGGACACAGCGGAGGCCGCGGCTGACGTAATTGCCACTCAGACACTCTGCATGCAGAAGCTCAGGGACGGCGGCGGAGGCCGCGGGAGACGCCATGCCAGGTGTAATATGGCGTTTACTGTGACCGCGTCTCAGAGTGACAGGAGAGGATACAGGAATGTAAACATCAGGATAACAGATGGGATCCGGTCCTGGAGCGCTGAGCCAGCCTTAGGAGGCATCTGATGGGTAAGAAATGGCGTCCAGATACCCGGATCGTGACACCCGTGTCTCATTTCAAGTGCATTTTCATAATTCCTATTAGCGGCCCATACAAAATATTCCAATTAGATGGAATGTCCTTTTACTTGTAGTTCTCTGTTTGGCTTATAAAAATTACGTATGATGCTGTACATTATAATTTTAGGACAATGTCAAAACAACACTAATAGGTTTTTGGCAAATCAGAATACCCTCCATTTATTACAATATATGTGATGTCAACCGCACTGGCAATTGAAGACCCTCCTAGGGGCATCACATTGTCTTTTAGTGTATGACTTTTTTACATTTGATGGTAAAACAAAAGTGACATTCAGGGCCACGCTGAGAAGTACCAGGCCATGGTACATTAAGGGGTCATGGTCAACTGGGGGGCATAGTTACCCCCTACTATACTTATCAGGTCTCCATGAAGATGCTCTATGGATATATAATGTATATATAATCTGTTATAATTGGCTCTCCGAAAAAGGGAGTATGTGAGCTGTATAAATTAATCTCTCTATACTTTCTTTTTATAATTAAAGAAATTCATTATAATTATTAGTATAATATGATGGGGCATACAAGTTACAGTAGTGAATTACCTTAATGTGCTCAGCAGCTTCTAATTAGCAGCTACTGTATAGCAGGTCTTGTACTAGTGTTGGTTTTCATGATGTTTACCTCATAACATTTTCAGAAACCCATCACAGATGGAAATATTTATACTGGTACAATTATTACATTTTAGAGATATAACTTCAAAGTTCTGAGATGAAAGTAAAGTACTCTTTGCTGAGGTGCAGATAAAGGTGAAACAAGTACCTTTGGGTCTTGCCAGGTTTCTTTATTTTTATTTTTTCCTATCTGTCACTATATTCAGAGCAAACAGCTGTTTCATTGCTATCACCATGGTGTAAAAATCCATCTCAGAATGACCCGAAACATTAAATAAATGTTTCTGTGCACCAAAGATTATTTCTACACACCTCTTCCTGATGTGAATAATTTGACATGTAGTTTTTTACATTTCAATGTTTTTAGTTTTTCAATAAAATGCAAAAAGTCAACAGAGGGCCTAATTCAGACCTGATCGCAGCAGCAAATATGTTAGCTAATGGGTAAAACCATGTGAACTGCAGGTGGGACAGATATAACATGTGCAGAGAGAGTTGATTTTGGTGGGTTATTTTGTTTCTGTGGAGGGTAAATACTGGCTGCTTTATTTTTACACTGCAATTTAGATTTCAGTTTGAACACACCACACACAAATCTAACTCTCTCTGAACATATTACATCTGCCCCCCCTGCAGTGCACATGGTTTTGCTCATTAGCTAACAAATTCGCTGCTGCGATCAGATCTGAATTAGGCCCAGGGTTTCCATCAATACACAAAAAGTGTAGGCAGTATGGGTGGTGTAATGGTTAGCATTACTGCCTCACAGCACTGAGGTCATGGGTTTGATTTCTACCATGGCCCTAACTGTGTGGAGTTTGTATATTCTCCCTGTACTTCCATGGGTTTCTTCCGGGTACTCCGTTTTTCTCCCACAATCCCAAAAATATACTGGCAGGTTAATTGGCTCCCATCGCAAAAAATAAATAAATAAATAACCTTAGCGTGAATGTGTCTGTGTGTACTTGTGGTAGGGAATATAGATTGTAATCTCCACTGGGGCAGGGACTGATGTGAATGGGAAAAATATTCTCTGTAAAGTGCTGCGGAATAACTGGTAATAAATAAATAAAAGTGTCATGTACAAATATGTACTCATACATCTTTGCCGGCGAGCGCACAGAGATGCTCCCATTGTATGTCCAGGTCCATCTGTGTTATATACTTTTATTTTAACAAACACTCCAGTGTTTGTTCTTTAGGAAATTTCCATGAATGAAAAAATGCCCAAACCTTCTCATCTTTGCCAATCCAGGCAAACACGTAGCTTAGTAACTGTATGCCTCTCAATCTATACATGAAGTGTTATAATGTACAGTAGCAGCCAGAGAATTTTTCCAATACAAGTTTAGTTCTACTCAGTATACAGACTCAGTCACACACAATATACAAGTGTCATATATTAAATTAATCAGCACAGTCTTGTGCATCCAAGTGGCATTGCATTGAGCGTAAGGTGCATTTTCAGCACAGGACTAGGCAGCTTACTAACATCTCGCATCTCGCGCTGCATGGTGTATTGAGGCTAAATGTATGTGTACACATGTAAAAAGAGCAATACAATACAAATAAATATTACACACCCTATAGTGGATGAAAGTAATTGTCATGTCCACCAGAACATAATATAGCGGCCATCGGGGCCAGTTGTATGGGGTGGTCTTCTGTATGCCGGCGGTCGGGCTCCCGGCGCTCAGTATACCGGCGCCGGGAGCCCGACAGCCGGCATACCGACACTTATTTTCCCTCGTGGGGGTCCACGACCCCCATAGAGGGAGAATAAAATAGTGTGGCGCGCGTAGCGCGCCACCGTGCCCGTAGCGTGGCGAGCGCAGCGAGCCCGCAAGGGGCTCATTTGCGCTCGCCACGCTGTCGGTAAGCCGGCGGTCTGGCTCCCGGCGCCGGGATGCTGGTCGCCGGGAGCCCGACCGCCGGCCAGACGTAGTGAACCCGTTGTATGGAATGAACTGTGTTAGGGATATTTTTATTTAAGAGTGTCATAACAGCCCTATCCTTAGAACTAAAAGGGGCCAAAGACAAAACAACTGGCCATGGCCAGCTTTGCCATATCTGAGGGATGAGGTGGATGTTCTTTAATAGGCTACATTGATACACAATTTGTGAATATAGGTAAGTACCCTGGTGCATTTCACAGGGGAGTTTACCCCACAGATATTCCAAAAGAAAACCTTCAAAAAGGACATAATACTGTATATGTTCAAAGGAAATGTCAAAAAAGGGAGAAGAAAGAAGGCTCTTGTGTGGGCGCACTCTTATTTAATTGAAATAACTTACAATAATTATCAAGTTATTCATAAGAAATGCTGATAAAACATAACTTTATTGCGATATTCTTTAAGATCAGTGTAATTGCCCATTATAGAAAATATGATCCAAAGTAAGTTTTGTGCATATTGGGTTGAATTGTGAAAAATATGGTAAAATGTTCTGGTCCTGCATCAAAAAATGAGATAAGAAAGGTTGTAGACACTTCACAGTCGTACATCCATTTCAACCCGACCAGTACAGACAATCTGTATTAATGAAACCAATATATGGTCAATTGAATGGTAAGTTCGTCAAGGTCAAAACTTATAAACAAAACAGATTAAGGTTCATTCTGTTTGTCAGGAAACTGCACAATTATATTACAAGGACCTATATCTATGTATGTCCTTTGAGAACTAATGTTAGTTCTTCAGATTGAACTATACACAATCTCAGGATAAAGTTAATGAAAATTAGAAACAAGAGGTGATGCTGCTGTTGATGTCACATACCACACATCATATGAAATGATTGATACTCTACAACACTGAGTATTCCCTGTGAGTTTCCTCCTCAGGTACTGACCCAGCCCAACACTGTTTCGCTTCCAAGATCGGACGAGATCGGGCATTAGCAGTGTGGTTTGATAGTAGAGAAGGTGGGTCAGACTCCAATGAGAGTGCACCTAAAATAAGAGGATGTGACTGATAGGTCACAAGAGTAAAGTGTGGATCTGCTTTCTATGTTAGGCAGGGGACATCAAATCCCACAACTGTGGTACTGAGCCCCTGGATCATGGATGAGAGTACACCGTAAAGAAAAGTGGTGAAAAATAGAGACCTCACAGGTTTGTTTTGACTTATCAGTAACATGAAAATATTTAATATTGGTCAGCTCTCCAGAATGCCCATACCCATGGGAGAAAGGTCAAAACCTTTATTGTGGATAACTGAACAGTCAAAAGAAGAGAACACACTTCCAATGTTAATTATAATCAGGCCTGTCGGAACTCCGTGAGATTAAACACAGGTGTGTTCGTTATTAGAGATACAATCACAAAAGTGCTGCAGCCGAAAAGGATGAACCAGCTCAAAACAGAAGTCACATAGAATACAGAGTAAATCTCTAAGTGATACAAATACAAATCATATAAAAGGTCTGAATTTGATTGCATTTAATTATATATTTTTATATGCTGCAGCTAAAAGCGACCGATTTGCTGTGGCCAAACATGATAGCAGTAATGAAAAAACAGATCATAGATATTTATACATAGAACTGAATTAAAGCAAACAAATAATGAAAAAATAAGGATGCACTATCATGTACTGCGGCTGAGATCAGTAGATCCGTTGTAACCAAATGGTAGGAGTACCTGACCTGAGTGTACTGCGGCTGAGATCAGTAGATCCGTTGTAACCAAATGGTAGGAGTACCTGATCTGAGTGTGCTCAGGAAACTGCACTTCATTCCTGAGCACACTCAGGTCAGGTACTCCTACCATTTGTTTACTCTCTCTAGCTTCTCCTCATTGGCTGATCATTTGTAGTGACCACAACATATTCAAATCAACCACATAGGGCCCAGCTGTTTAAATAGCTGACTGCATCTTTAAATGCAGCTATCTTTATGTAGGTCCATTTGCTGCCTAATTCTGATTGAGAAGGTGCTTCTCACTTTGCTGATTCTAATCATTCTCTGGATTGCGAGTGCCATGGCTTTTTGCTTGGATCTCAACCATTCACTGGATTATGAATTGCAATCTGCCCTAATCCCTGTTAATTCACTAGGGCATTTCCATTTTTTGCTAGCGTATCTGTCACATACCACTGTGTTATTCACCTAAAATAATAGCAGCTGAATGACCTCTGAGAGAAAATCAGTAGGCATGGGTACAGTGGTTATGACTGGTGATCTTCTGCTGCAGCTGTTTGTCCCTGCTCTTGGGGGTGATTCAGACTTGATCGCATGCTAGCTTTTTTCTCTGCACTGTGATCAGCTCAGAACTGTGCTTGCGTATGCACCGCAATGCACAGGCGCATCGCTCAGGTACAAAGCGGATCTTTGCTGTGCGATGGGTTTTACAAAGAATCCATTCACATGGGCGATCGCAAGGAGATTGACAGGAAGAGGGCATTTGAGGGTGTCAACTGACCATTTTCTGGGAGTGGTTGGAAAAACGCAGGCAGGGCAGGTGTCTGATGTCAGTTCCGGTCCCGGACAGGCTGAAGTCCTGGGCTACTCAGACACTGCAAAAGATCTTTTTGTACCGCTCGGCTGCACATGTGTTCGCACACTTGCACAGCTAAAATACACTCCCCTGTATGTGGCGACTATCTGATCGCAGCGCTAAAAAAAACTGCTAGTGAGCGATCAGGTCTGAATTAGGCCCCTTATTCTAGAGAAAGTGTATCCTAATATTTGCCTGGAGCATAATTAGTTCAGTTTATCACCCACTTCCTCTCTTTAATGAATCCTCAGAATTCTGGGGGGTGTATAAATCTGGCAGTAAATTTCACAAACTGCCATTTTATAGTGCTATCCATTTCTGATCTAGCATTTCTCTGTATTCTATTTACTTGTTCATATTCTTGTCTCGTTTATTCCACTTCTCAGACTTTAATGTCATTTGCTCTGGCTATAGACATTCCTGGACACAAGTGACCTTGCTCACTGACCTTTACAGCATACCTCACCATACAGTAGATCTCTTTTCTTCAGTCCTTCATGTCAAATTGCTTTGCAATATTTCTGTTATATGTTCCCTGTATGATTCTAACTGGTACCTGCATTTTTTCTGGTACCGGCATCTACCTGAAAATAAGCTTCTGCTACTGCAAGTACAAGACCTGATGGTAATTGAATACCAGATACAGCTGTAATGGAAAAGGGACTAATGCAGCAAAAGATAATAACCAACATGGTTGAGGCTTATTATGGGAATTCAGCATCTGACATCGCTTCTGAAATTAGTAGAACAAGTTTAAAATGTCATTGAATTTGACCAGATCCAGGACCCTGAATTAATCATGGAACAATTGTGATCTTGGGTCAGTTCAAATTGGGTTTGACTGCAGCAACCAAATTTGCAGTTTGCAAATTAACCACCTACAACCTATGTGAAAATGTTACAATATGCAAAATTTAAATGCAAACAGAAGCAAAAAATGAGTAAATAAAATGTACACATAGGAAATATTACTGATACACATATGGCTGAATTTAAGTCACATAGAGTTTTATTTTAACATTATTTAATTTCTTGAAGCATCACAAAAATACATAATGCATTCATGTGTGAACAATATAATATACAAAAAAATTACATCAGAGTCCATAACAGCAGCATGGAATTGTAAGCAAATCTATGAAAATTAAATTTATAAAAAGATACTGTACATTCGGTGGAGGGAATCTGGAATCAAGACAATGATAATTTAAGGGATACCATGGTTCCTAAGGAAATGTTATGTACAACAGAACTTGCGGATCAGGGAATTAATAAACTTAAGAGTATGATTGCAAATGCAAGAAGCCTAACAAGTAAGATGGGGGAATTAGAGGCAATTGCACATAATGACCATTATGACATAATAGGCATTACTGAGACATGGTGGGACGATTCTTACAACTGGACGTCAAACATCAAGGGATACACTCTCTTCAGGAGAGATAGGATTAATAGAAAGGGATGGGGGTGTTTGTCTCTATGTTAAACCATTCTTAAAACCATATTTAAAGGAGGTCAGTTACGAGGGGACTGGAGATAACGTAGAGTCATTATGGGTTGAGATTTTGAGTGGGGGTAAAGGTACAAAAAACTTTTAATAGGGACATGCTATAAACCACCAGATATTAGTGTGGCTGATGAATTACAACTCTTGCAGCAAATCGAAAAAGCAGCAGGTATGGGGGATGTCGTTATTGTTGGGGACTTCAATTACAAGGACATAAACTGGTACACCAAAACAGTAAATACAGCTAGGGGTAACAGGTTCTTAAACATGCTAAAAGAAAATTACTTGTCCCAGGTAATTGAGCAGCCAACTAGGCAAGGGGCTATACTGGACCTAGTACTAACTTATAATGAGGAAATAATAACAAATACTAAAGTACGGGAGACCCTAGGAAATAGCGATCAATATATATTCACATTCGATATCAGCTTTCAAAAACAATATAAGAGTTTAACCAAGATTTTTAACTTTAGGAAAGCAAATTTCACATTGCTGAAACATGCAATGAAGGAGATTAATTGGGAAATTGTATTTCATGGTAAGAATACTGCTGAAATGTGGGACATTTTTACAACTGCGCTCAATAAGTACACTAATTTATATATTCCCAAAGTCAACAAAAACAGAAGTAGGAAATCCAAACCGATGTGCCTTAATAAAAAGGTCAAGGAACAAATGGATAAAAAGAGGCGTGCTTTCAAAGCATTGAAGTCTGACGGAAAGGTGGAATCATTCCAGTTCTACAAGGAATGTAACAAAAAATGCAAAAAAGCGATTAGAGCAGCTAAAATAGAAAACAAAAAACAAATCGCAAAGGAGAGTAAAACAAACCCGAAAAAGTTCTTTAAGTATATAAATGGTAAAAGGTTGAAAAGGGAGAATATTGGGCCCATAAAGGGTAAGCTGGATGTCTTGATTAATGATGATAGGGAAAAAGCAGATTTAATTAATAAATTATTTTCATCAGTATTCATGAAAGAGGACAGGTTGACGAGAATAGAGCATAACATAAATAATAATAAAGACCCATTGCTTGGTACTTGCTTAAACGAGGGAGTAATCTGGGAGAGACTAAGTAAAATGAAGATAAATAAATCTCCTGGGCCGGATGGACTCCACCCCAGGGTTCTTATGGAACTCAACGTAGAGATATCGAAACCTCTATATTTGATCTTCAGCGAGTCAATTAGATCAGGAATGATACCAAAGGACTAGCATATAGCAGAGGTAGTCCCAATATTTAAAAAGGGTATTAAAACGCTCCCCGGGAACTATAGACGAGTTAGCTTGACATCTATAGTGGAGAAAATACTAGAAGGTATATTAAGGGATAGCATTCTAGAGTACTTGGATACCTCCAAGGTTATTACTAGGAATCAACATGGATTTGTGAAGGACAGGTCATGTCAAACTAACTTAATAAGCTTCTACGAGAAAGTGAGCGATAATATTGATAAAGGTCAAGCAGTGTATGTGAACTTTTTAGACTTCTCTTAGGCTTTTGACAAAGTTCCACATAGGAGACTAATTCTCACACTAAAAGAGCTTGGGGTAGGAGACACTATCTGTACTTGGGTGAGTAATTGGCTGTTTAATAGGGAACAGCGAGTGGGAGTTAATGGGATGTACTCTGAATGGGCTTCAGTACTCAGAGGAATACCGCAGGGCTCAGCACTCAGGCCATTGCTGTTTAATATATTCATTAATGACCTAGGTGAGGGACTGAAAAGCACAGTGTCAATTTTCACAGATGATACTAAATTATGTAGAATATTTAATTCAGACAAGGATGTTGAGTCTCTACAGAATTACTTATCTAGACTGGAGGCATGGGCAGACAAATGGAGAATGAGGTTCAATATAGACAAATGTAAAGTTATGCACCTTGGGACTAAGAACAATCAGGCAGTTATAAACTAAATGGGGAAAATGTAGGAATAACGGTAGTTGAAAAGGAACTGGGTGTGCTCATCGATAATAAACTTGGTAGCAGTACGCAATGTCAAAATGAAGCAGCAAAGGCTAATAAAGTGTTATCATGCATAAAATGGGGTATGGAGACAAGGGATGAGAGTGTAATCCTGCCTTTGTATAAATCATTGGTGCGACCACACCTGGAATATTGTGTACAGTTTTGGGCACCATATTATAAAAAAGATATCTTGGAACTCGAAATGGTTCAGAGGCGAGCCACTAAACTGGTTAAGGGGTCAGAGGCACTGGACTATGAGGAAAGACTTAAAAGGCTTTATACAGTATGTTAACACTGGAAAAGAGGCGACTGAGAGGGGACATCATTAATATTTATAGATACATTAAGGGACAATACAAGGATCTATCAAACGATGTGTTTACCAAAAAAACACTACATAGGACATGAGGACACCCCCTGAGGTTAGAGGAGAAAAAATTCCATACCCAACGGAGAAAAGGATTCTTCACAGTAAGAGCAGTAAGGATTTGTAATTCTCTGCCAGAGAAGGTAGTAATGGTGGACTCAATCAATAAGTTTAAAAATGGATTAGATAAATTCCTAGCTGAAAAAAATATCCAGGGATACAGCATTTAATTAATATTTTAAAAAAATAATGTAATGTACAATAGGTTGAACTCGATGGACATTTGTCTTTTATCAACCTCAACAACTATGTAACTATGGCCCTCATTCCGAGTTGATAGGTCGCCAGCTGCTTTTAGCAGCAGTGCAAATGCTAAGCCGCCGCCCTCTGGGAGTGTATCTTAGCTTAGCAGAAGTGCGAATGAAAGGATCGCAGCATTGCTACAAAAAAAGATTGTGGAGTTTCAGAGTAGCTCGAGACTTACTCCTAGCTAGCAATCACTTCAGTCTGTTTAGTTCCTGTTTTGACGTCACAAACACGTCCTGCGTTCGGCCAGCCACTCCCCCGTTTCCCCAGCCACTCCTGTGTTTTTATCTGGCACGCCTGCATTTTTACACACACTCCCCGAAAACGGTCAGTTATCACCCAGAAACACCCACTTCCTGTCAATCACTCACCGATCAGCAGTGCGACTGAAAAGCGTCGCTAGAGCTTGTGTAAAACTACATTGGCTTATGTGAAAGTACGTCGCGCGTGCGCACTGTGCACCATACGCATGCACAGAAGTGCCAATTTTTTGCCTGATTGCTGCGCTGCGAACAACGGCAGCTAGCGATCAACTTGGAATGACCCCCTATGTAACTATGTAACAAACAGCCCTAATCTCTTAAAAAAAGAGATTGGAGGATCTTGGAGAAGAGTATGTCTCATATACCATAGAGTACTACAGAAACCATTAAAAATAGCCTCTTTAGTGGAAGTAGGAAGAATCTCTATGAAACTCTTCCATATGGCAAAATATCTCTTTCTGGAAAATCTCTTTCTGGAGAGATGCTTCCAACCAATCCATGTAGAACATAAAGAAAAGTTTCTCCTTAAACATATTCAGGGTTGGTGAAGAAATCTGGATCCAGAGATGCAGAATGGTTTTATGAACAGCTAAAGCTATTGCCAGTAACAATCTCTTAACATCTCTAGGAACCCAAGTGCCTATAAGCAAAAGACCAAGAATTGTCCATTCTTGTACGAATGGGGCTTAAGCCCAAATTATTTTATATAGAAGTGAGTTAATTGCTTAAGAACAGGAGGAACAAGTTGACTGACAGAGAATGCCACACTGCAACTAAAGGTGCCCATACACTAGAGCAGGCATTCCCAACCACGGTCCTCAAGGCACACCAACAGTGCAGGTTTTAGTGATATCCAGGCTGCAGCACATGTGGTTAAATCAAAATAACTGAGCTACTAATTAAGTCACCTGTGCTGAAGCCTGGATATCACTAAAACCTGCACTGTTGGTGTGCCTTGTGGACCGTGGTTGGGAATGCCTGCACTAGAGGATATTGGGCCTAATTCAGTAAGGATTGCAAATTCTGCTTTTTTGCAGAATTTGCAATCCTTTTTCTAGCATGATGGGGGCTGCCCATCGCAAGGCAAGGCCAGATAGCATGCTGACTGCCGCTTCCTCCCCTTAATGAAGCAGAAATTGTGATCGCATCGCAATTTTTGCTTCAGCGCAGAAATTAGGGATGCCTCTTGCCGGTGCAACTTAATTGCACCCGCAGGAGGCCTGCCAACATGTTCCTGAATGCGGCAGTTGCATGTGATGTCACGCAGCCACCATGATCATGCCCCCGCGATGACCCCCTTTGGCCGGCTCCGCCCCCACAATGCTCCGTCAGGTACCCCCCACACACCCCCAAAACAGCCTCTGCCTGATTGACAGGCAGAGGCAATCGCATTTTCTGTGCTCCCCATGCAGAAAGTGCGGGCGCATGCACAGGTTGGGTGCTGCGCATGCACCCGTGGGGCGATCGCAATAATTCTGGTTGGATTGCAATTTGCGATCCAACCTGAATTAGCCCCATTATGAGTGGTTTGCCCATTTCTGATGGATCTGAGCTGCACATCATTCATAATAATGCAGATCGTTCAGTGTCTGTGAACATTAACGATCATGATGTGAGGGCCCGCTGGTTGTTGGTCAGAGCTTCTGATCGTCCCTGCTGCAGGGGAAATCTGAAGCTATAGTCAATGACAGCATGCTCCTGGATGTAGCTACTCTCAGATCTTAAGATATATCGTATGTGTATTGTACTACATTGTTTTCCCATGACTGCCGATAAATCCACCACGCTGAGTCAGAGCACAGTTTGGGACCTACAGTACAACAACTAGATTTCATGGACAGGTAGGCGGTACCACCAGCTCAAAACACTAGTAACAACAGCAATTATCAGTGCACACACATGCATCCTGGCCAGGAGAAATGTTTTAAAATATTGATGTCTAGAGAAAATCTTACACAAGTACAGAAGTAGAGAACTTAACTGAAACTGCTACTAAAGTATGTACTCTAATGCTTTGATCAAATAAGGCAGTCAGACTATACTGGATTTGAACATGTAAATGGCTATCAAATTTTAGAAAATAATTTATTGAGAGTGATTTTAAATAATACTAATATTTTAAATCTTTGAAATAAATGTAAATAATAATAATAATAATAATTGTAACTGAATATGGCATTATTGTTACAAATAATTAATAACTTGATTTTAAAGATGCTTCCACAGTGATCCTATTATGATTGTTATTAAATTAGTAACCAGCCACATAAGTCACATTTGATTGTTCTGATATTATCCCTATATGTTGTTTTATATTTAATATCTAATACAGACTAGTTTCAAATTTATAATTTATTCCATATTTATATACACTGCACTTTAATAATACTTTGAGATCTTTATAGTATTCCATTTCCATATTTCCTTCCCTTTACACCCATAATAAAAGTCATTAAAAGTGTCCAGTTCATTAGGGTCTCACCACCCTTTGTGTCATGGTCAGCAGCATTCCTTCTCTGAAGTTAAAATCACAGTGGCATATCAGATTAGAATTATTGGGAGCATTATAGTAATGTCACTTTAAAATTTGAGTTCAAAGCACCAGATTTTAAAATAAACTATTGTGTGTTACCTGATAAAGCTTAAATTGCTATCTTTTTTATATTTTTATATTTTTTACTTTTAAAGGTGAACAGCAAACATTTCTGTATTCCAGTTCAAAGTTTGAGATTTCCATTCACATGGAAAACCATTAAAAACACTATACAATGTACCCAGTTATGCTCAAACAAGACTGAACATTTTTCAAACTGTCTCAAACATGGTTGAACTTACTCACCTTGCCTGAATTTAAGGAACCAGTTCAAGAACAACTTTGTAACAAAGTTGAGCATTAAAGGCAGTTCAATAGGATTGTTTTAGACTTGTAAATGTGTTTCACTTTCTTCAGGTTTTGGTTAAAGGAGTTTTTGATTTCTTAGGGTTTTGTAAGGGGCATCATTGACATATTATTTATACAGATGTCATATTTGTCCATAAGTGAACTGTGACTTGTTGACAGCAAGCTTTTATTCAGGATATCAAAGTGAAAACTGCTTGCATAAAGACACTTTTTAAAGCTCCTTAAAATTCTGAATAAAGATTTATCAGTAGATTTCAGCATGCATAGCAAATGTTAATGTAAAATACCTGACAATGTGGAAGATATAATTAAGCCAAATACTGGGATTTCATAAACAGCTAAAATTTATATTTTACTTAAAATTATGTACAAACTGTCAGATTTATGCAATACAAATACTCGCCACATATATCCATTTACATAAGGATGATATTTGGGCAGTACAAGTGCCAGTTTCTCCAGTTTAGCAACATAATTCAATGCAATCACATACAATGCAATAAAATATAATGTAATTTTTGATAATTTGTCAGGTCCATTGAAAAAGTTCCACTTAGTGCACAAGGTGGTTTTAGTCAGCTACCTCCAGAGTTCTTAAAGCAGCATGTATTATATCATTAAATGGTGCTCCACAACTGGGTACACATCTGAACCTGAGCGATGGAGCAACACTACATGACAATGCAATATATTGTTACAGTGTTGTTACAATATAACAACACTGTGTAGTCGGCGGTATTGCCGCATCTGATGTGCAGCTTATCTGATGGGATGATGCCACCACCCAATTAATCAACTAAAGAATTGGGTGGATTTCAGAGTATATATGGGTGAATTGGGTGGATTTCAGAGTATATATAGTATACGGTTGTTGTTGCAATACATCGTGGAGCGCAACATTGTATAACACAACTAAGTATTGTATAGTGTGCAACCAGCTTTAGGCACACTTAGGGCCGCATCTTGACCTTGTGGCGCCCAGGGCAAATGTTTTCTTAGGGTACCCCCATCATTCAAAACAGGGGCAGTGCATGCCAAAGGCACGCAGAAAAAATCTAGGGGCATGGCCACAGAATTGCACCAATTCACATTACACTGCATAGTAGTGTCCATCATTCACATTACACCACACAGTAGTACCCCTTATACACATTATGGGTTGTGGTAAAAACCCATAATGTGTATACTATATGTTTGTTGTTGCAATACATCATGGAGCGCAACTCGTATAACACAACTAAATATTGTATAGTGTGCAACCAGCTTTAGGCACACTTAGGGCTGGAACTAGACTTTGTGGCGCCCAGGGCAAATGTTTCCTTAGGTCGCCCCCCCATTCAAACAGGGGCAGTGCACGCCAAAGGCACATAGCAAAAATCTAGGGGCGTGGCCACAGAATAGCACCAATTCACATTACACTGCACAGTAGTGTCTATCAGTCACATTACACCACACAGTAGAACCCCTTATACACATTATGGGCCTCATTAAGAGTCACCGCTGTTGCATCACACAGCACAGTTTGCCTTTAAAGGCAAACTGTGCATGCACAGCGGGCACATTGCAGCTGCACAGCCTCAAACATTGTGGTCGGATCCTGGAAGGATTGACATCAGTGGGCATTTGCAGGGCAGTGGCAAGGCATTGGGGTGGTGCTGTGGTGGGCTGAATGAGTGTGTGACAGGAGCATTTTCAGGGCAGCTACATGACATTACACACTGCTTCTCTGATTAAAAAAATGGTGGCAGACTGCCTGACAGTGCAGTCAGGTGTCAACTTTAATTTGAACCATCAAGAGGTGGCTCTACACATGCTGGGTGTCCTTGCCCTGTGCTGGGTGGCCCTCAGCATGTGCAGAGATGGACACAGATCTTGCTGCGTATTTAGCAGTCTGCGTCCATTTCTCAATAACCCCCTATGCATGTTAGAGCCCATTACACACATTACAACACAGTAGAGCAGAGTCCCTTATATACATTATGCCATGTAGAGTCTCTTCTACACATTACACCAGGTAGAGCCCCTTTTATGTACACATTATGCCAGGTAGAGCCACTTACACACGTTACGCCAAGTAGAGCCCCTTGCACATGTTAACCAGGTAGAGCCTCTTATACATGATGTGCCAGGTAGAGTCACTTATACTCATTGTGCCAGGTAGAGTCTCTTATGCACATTATACCTGGAAGCACCTTACACAAATTATGCCAGGAAGAGCCCCTTATACACACTGCACCAGGAAGAGAATCTCTTATACACATTATGCCATGTAGAGTCTCTTATAAGCATTACACCAGGTAGGGCCCCTTTTATGCACATAATGCCAGGTAGTGCCCCTTTTATACACATTACGCTAAGTAATGGCACTTACACATGGTACACCAGGTAGAGCCCCTTACACACATTATGCCAGGTAAGGCCTCTTCTACACATTGTGCCAGGTAAAGTTGCTTATACACATTAAGCCTGGAGGAGCCCCTTACACAAATTATGCCAGGAAGAGCACCTTATACACATTGCACCAGGCAGAGCCCCTTATAAACATTATGCCAGCTAGAGCTTCTCACACGCATTATACCAAGTAGAGCCCCTTATACACATTACACCTGGTAGAGACCCTTATACTCATTATGCCAGGTAGAGCCCCTAATACATGCTATGACAAGTAAAGCTTCTTACAAACATTACACCAGATTATTATACACATCATGCCACTTATACTGTACACCCTCTCATGAGACCAGGACATTTATAGATTTTGCTAAATAATGTTAGTACAGTTTTCCTGCAAATGTGTTTTTCTCTTCTCTTTCTTCTTACAGCATACTTACACCCCACTGTGTGCTATTCCTGTAATGTTTACCTCCATTGGTTGCACACTCTGCCAGCAGTAACCTATGCAGTGTGCCCCACATGGCTGCCTCAGACAGTTCCTCTGTGGGCAGGGTGTTGTTCATTTTGATCTTTCCATGCAGGGTATTGCATACTCCTACACACGTGTCAGTTTTCCCACACATGCACTTGGCCCTTGTATGGCTCATCTCCCACTGTGTAACCTTCGTAGTGTGCCCAACATGGCTGCCTTATCTGGTGCGCTTGTGGAATTGATGAAAAATACATGGGCCTGATGGTTTTGTTGGAACCCTACTCTGAACTTTAGGACTCTGCAATCTCCCCATTTTGTGTTCTCTTCTAGGGGTAGACTATACCACCCTGGGTAATCATACGCAGTGCACCTAATATGGCTGTTGCACTTGGTACCTTGTGAGGGTGGAATGTGCAACCCTTGAAGGTTATTACTTAAAATGCCTTAACCAATCATGCATTATGCCTTCTGTGTGTTCAAGTTTTTTTTTATTGTCTGTGTGGTTTATCTTTTTATGTATTACTTAAATCTTCTGTATTATGTGCATTGTTTGAGTTCAAGTTGGTGCCATGGATGGCTGCCTTGGTGCTGCTCTGCCAAGCTGCCTTCATTTTTTGTCTTACATGTATAATATGTCTAATACTGTATGTCGAGTCTATTGTACAGTTGCAATGTGCAGTATGAACTCATACATGTAATGTTTGTAATGTATGCTACATTTTCCCCCCTTCTTATGCTATGTATTCCCTCTTCATGTTGCTGCTTGGTAATGCATTGTACCACAAAAAATTCCTAGTGTACATGAGTACACCTGTACAATAAAGCTGATTCTGATTCTGATTCAATACAATTAGAAACCATACAGAGCATAAAATATAGACATGACAAAATTATGGATTGGGAGGGGTGTAAGGAGATGTGTGATGACAGGGACAATGAAGAGTATGTGTGTGGGGGAGGCACTTAATGTAGAACCAAGAAGCACTAGTGCATAAAGAATAAATATGCGTAGGATATGTAGCATATGACTTCTGTGTACAGCTTGCTTTATTTACTATGTGCTGGCCAGAAGATGCTGGATACTTACAATTGCGAGAATCTCTGTTCCTCAGGGTGCAGTGCTGCATGCTCCTAAAGTGTGGTCTGTAACTGTTTCCCCCTCTCCAGGCAGTGGCTCTGTCACTTTAAGTTTGTCGGTCTTAAGGCTGCACTACAGGGCTACATGCTCCGATAACTGTCTTTCTCCAGCACCCTTCTCCCAGGGTAGCTTCTCCAAGCAGCAGTGGTTCTTTGCTTCCAGGTTGGGCGGGATCTTAAAGTCACAGTCAACTATCCCTCACATGTGTAATGTATAGACCACTGCTTCCCCTCACAGCCAATAGATTGTGCCTCATATCAGTCATACTGTCCCAACATCAGTTGTAAGATGGCGGTGGTGGGGGAAACATGGTCAAACATGAATGTGTCCAGTGTGATTAGATTTCTTCATCTAAAGGGTACATCAGCAGCTGAAATTCATTGTAAATTGTTGAGGTGTACGGTGATAGCATCATGTCACTGACGCAGGTTTGGGATTAGGTGAATGAACATATCTCCAATTTTCTAAAGCTTGAGCACCCAGTGTGCCATATTATTTATACTCTAATCAAGCTTCACAAGATACCTTGGCATTCAATGTCTAATTTTCTACTTGAGCACCCAGTGTGTCCTATTATTTACACTCTACGTAAGGTGCACAAGGGGAGGTGATCATATCAGGCAGATCATATAATTTTACAGAAATGCACTTTTATAGGGATAGGCTGCAGGGGAGTAAGGGTTAGGTTTAGGCTGCGGGGAGGGTGGGTTAGGTTTATGCACTGGTGGGGAGCGTAAAGGTAAGACACGGGGGGGTGTTAGGGTTAGGCTGCAGAAAGGGAGAGTTAGGGGGCTATTTGGGAGGATTAGTATACTTACCGAACCAATGTCTAGACTGTCTCTAAGGACTATGTAATTTACTGGGATTTGTTCAGGACACTGACATTCAGCATCCCAGCAGTCACTATTCCAAGCCAGAATTTTGGCACTACGCGGAATGCTGAGGCCAGCATACCAACATGGGAAAAAATGCTAATGCCGGGGTCCCACATGCTGGAATCCTCTACTGTAATCCTGATCGACATGTACTGGAACTAATCATTGGTAAACCGAGGGTGGGGGGTCAAAGTTAGGTATAGGCTGTGGGGGCAGGGATAGGTTTAGGCTGTGGAAAGGTTTAGGCTGTGGGGGAGGGAGGGTTAGGTTTAGGTTTTTGGAAGGGGTGGTTAGGTTTAGGCACCACCAGAAGGTTAAGCTGCAGTCGGGAATGTTAGGGTTAGCCTGCAGGAAGGGAGGGTTAGGTGAGTAAGGGAGAGGGTAAACATACTTACCCGATTCCTGTCAGAATTCTCTGTTTCAGGACCGCCTGCATCCAATCCACCTGGATATTGTATGTATACTGATTTACAGTATTTGCTAATGTGCCCATTTGGTTTAGCCTGTGTAAGGATGACAACCCACATATTCCATGAATGGATGGCTAATTACTGAAATTCAGTTAGACAGGCATTATCTTCTGGCAGTACTATTATATCTGTTGCTAGTTATTTCCTCTCTTGGATACTAAGTGATCCTGATGCGTTGGATCATTAATTGGGTACATAAACCAAAGAGGTTTAGAGATCAAGCCCTGTTGCAAGAGAACCTGAAAGCCAAGTGGATTTTTTGGTTGGATACTGCTGCCCCTAAGGGCCTTAATAAGTGCAATACTAAGGTGGCCAATCCCGGGCCAATTTTTCAATCCTGTGGGGTATTGTGTGTAGAATTTTGAGGGATACAATGAATTTATTCCAGTATGGAATAAGGCTGTAACATAACTGAATGTGGAAAATGTGAAGCGCTGTGAATACTTTCCGGATCATATATATATATATATATATATATATATATGGTGTGTACTCAGATCGGCACTCTCCAAATAAATTCAATGGTGCTTCGGTGCCATCTGGAAAATGCATGCAGGCGTTTACACAGAGAACATTCAGCGGCACTCAGAGACTGCAAAATCCACAAATAAAGTGCAAGTGCTTTTAATCCATTGTAGCAAAAACAAGGGGATCACCCCTTGTTTTTGCTACAATGGATTAAAAGCACTTGCACTTTATTTGTGGATTTTGCAGTCTCTGAGTGCCGCTGAATGTTCTCTGTGTAAACGCCTATATATATATATATATATATATATATATATACACTGCTCAAAAAAATAAAGGAAACACTTAAACAACAAAATGTTTCTCCAAGTCAATCACACTTCTGTGAAATCAAACTGTCCACTTAGGAAGCAACACTGATTGACAATCAATTTCACATGCTGTTGTGCAAATTGAATAGACAACAGGTGGGAATTATAGGCAATTAGCAAGACACCCCCAATAAAGGAGTTGTTCTGCAGGTGGTGACCACAGACCACTTCTCAGCTCCTATGCTTTCTAGCTGATGTTTTGGTCACTTTTGAAAGCTGGTGGTGTTTTCACTCTAGAGGTAGCATGAGACGGAGTCTGCAATCCACACAAGTGGCTCAGGTAGTGCAGCTCATCCAGGATGGCACATCAATGCCAGCTGTGGTAAGAAGGTTTGCTGTGTCTGTCAGCGTAGGGTCCAGAGCACAGAGGTGCTACCAGGAGACAGGCCAGTACATCAGGAGACGTAGAGGAGGCCATAGGAGGGCAACAACCCAGCAGCAGGACCGCTACCTCCGCCTTTGTGCAAGGAGGAACAGGAGGAGCACTGCCAGAGCCCTGCAAAATGACCTCCAGCAAGCCACAAATGTGCATGTGTCTATTCAAATGGTCAGAAACAGACTCCATGAGTGTGGTATGAGGGCCCGACATCCACAGGTGGGGGTTGTGCTTACAGCCCAACACCGTGCAGGACGTTTGGCATTTGCCAGAGAACACCAAGATTTGCAAATTCGCCACTGGCGCCCTGTGCTCTTCACAGATGAAAACAGGTTCTCACTGAGCACATGTGACAGACATGACAGAGTCTGGAGACGCCAAGGAGAACGTTCTGCTGCCTGCAACATCCTCCAGCATGACCGGTTTGGCAGTGGGTCAGTACTGGTGTGGGGTGGCATTTCTTTGGGGGGCCGCACAGCCCTCCATGTGCTCGCCAGAGGTAGCCTGACTGCCATTAGGTACCGAGATGAGATCCTCAGACCCCTTGTGAGACCATATGCTGGTGCGGTTGGCCCTGGGTTCCTCCTAATGCAAGACAATGCTAGACGCATGTGGCTGGAGTGTGTCAGCAGTTCCTGCAAGATGAAGGCATTGATGCTATGGACTGGCCCGCCCATTCCCCAGACCTGAATCCAAATGAGCACATCTGGGACATCATGTCTCGCTCCATCCACAAACACCACGTTGCACCACAGACTGTCCAGGAGTTGGCGGATGCTTTAGTCCAGGTCTGGGAAGAGATCCCTCAGGAGACCATCCGCTACCTCATCTGGAGCATGCCCAGGTTTTGTAGGGAGGTCATACAGGCACGTGGAGGCCACACACACTACTGAGCCTCATTTTGACTTATTTTAAGGACATTACATCAAAGTTGGATCAGCCTGTTGTGTGTTTTTCCACTTTAATTTTGAGTGTGACTCCAAATCCAGACCTCCATGGGTTAATAAATTTGATTTCCATTGATATTATTTGTGTGATTTTGTTGTCAGCACATTCAACTATGTAAAGAATAAAGTATTTAATAAGAATATTTCATTCATTCAGATTTAGGATGTGTTATTTTAGTGTTCCCTTTATTTTTTTGAGCAGTATATATATATATATATATATATATATATATTAGAGATGTGCACCGGACATTTTTCTGGTTTTGTGTTTTGGTTTTGGATTCGGTTCCGCGGCCGTGTTTTGGATTCGGACGCGTTTTGGCAAAACCTCCCTGAAAATTTTTTGTCGGATTCGGGTGTGTTTTGGATTTGGGTGTTTTTTTTCAAAAACCCCTCAAAAAGAGCTTCAATCATAGAATGTGGGGGTAATTTTGATCCCATAGTATTATTAACCTCAATAACCATAATCTCCACTCATTTCCAGTCTATTCTGAACACCTCACACCTCACAATATTATTTGCCAAAATGTAGTGCTCTGATTTCAACAGATTGACCACCCGTGAATCCTGGTTAAGCGAATTAAGGGCTCCATCCACAAGTCCCACATGCCTAGCGGAATCGGTCTGTTTTAGCTCCTCCTTCAATCTCTCCAGCTGCTCCTGCAAAAGCCTGATGAGGGGAATGACCTGACTCAGGCTGGCAGTGTCTGAACTGACTTCACGTGTGGCAAGTTCAAAGGGTTGTAGAACCTTGCACAACGTTGAAATCATTCTCCACTGCGCTTGAGTCAGGTGCATTCCCCCTCCTTTTCCTATATCGTTGGCATATGTATAGGCTTGAATGGCCTTTTGCTGCTCCTCCATCCTCTGAAGCATATAGAGGGTTGAATTCCACCTCGTTACCACCTCTTTTTTCAGTTGATGGCGGGGCAGGTTCAGGAGTGTTTGCCGGTGCTCCAGTCTTCGGCACGCGGTGGCTGAATGCCGAAAGTGGCCCGCAATTCTTCGGTCCACCGACAGCATCTCTTGCACGCTCCTGTCATTTTTAAAAAAATTCTGCACCACCAAATTCAATGTATGTGCAAAACATGGGACGTGCTGGAATTTGCCCAGATGTAATGCACACACAATATTGGTGGCATTGTCCGATGTCACAAATCCCCAGGAGAGTCCAATTGGGATAAGCCATTCTGCGATGATGTTTCTCAGTTTCTGTAAGAGGTTGTCAGCTGTGTGCCTCTTATGGAAAGCGGTGATACAAGGCGTAGCCTGCCTAGGAACGAGTTGGCATTTGCGAGATGCTGCTACTGGTGCCGCCGCTGCTGTTTTTGCTGCGGGAGGAAATACTTCTACCCAGTGGGCTGTCACAGTCATATAGTCCTGAGTCTGCCCTGCTCCACTTGTGCACATGTCCGTGGTAGAGTGGACATTGGGTACAACTGCATTTTTTAGGACACTGGTGACTCTTTTTATGACGTCTGTGTACATTCTTGGTATCGCCTGCCTAGAGAAATGGAACCTAGATGGTATTTGGTACCAGGTACACAGTACCACAATCAATTCTCTAATTCCCTGTGAATTAACGGTGGATACCGGACACACGTTTAACATCACCGCAGCTGCCAAGACCTGAGTTATCTGCTTTGCAGCAGGATGACTGCTGTGATATTTCATCTTCCTCGCAAAGGACTGTTGGACAGTCAATTGCTTACTGGAAGTAGCACAAGTGGTGTTCCGACTTCCCCTCTGGGATGACGATCGACTCCCAGCAGCAGCAACAGTAGCGCCAGCAGCAGAAGGCGTTACACTCAAGGATCCATCGGAGGAATCCCAGTTAGGAGAGGACTTATCAGACTTGCCAGTGACATGGCCTACAGGACTATTAATGTTCTTGTCTAAGGAGGAACTTGACACTGAGGGAGTTGGTGGTGTGGTTTGCAGGAGCTTGGGTACAAGAGGAAGAAGGGATTTAGTTGTCAGTGGACTGCTTCCGCTGTCACCCAAAGTTTTTGAACTTGTCAATGACTGCTGATGAATGTGCTCCAGGTGACGTATAAGGGAGGATGTTCCTAGGTGGTTAACATCCTTACCCCTACTTATTACAGCTTGACAAAGGCAAAACAAGCTTGACACCTGTTATCCGCATTTCTGTTGAATTAATTCCACACCGAAGAGGTGATTTTTTTTGTAATTTGACCAGGCATGTCAATTGCCATATTCATCCCACGGACAACAGGTGTCTCCCTGGGTGCCTGACTTAAACAAACCACCTCACCATCAGAATCCTCCTTGTCAATTTCCTCCTCAGCGCCAGCAACACCCATATCCTCATCCTGGTGTACTTCAACAGTGACATCTTCAATTTGACTATCAGGAACTGGACTGTGGGTGCTCCTTGCAGCACTTGCAGGGGGCATGCAAATGGTGGAAGGCGCCACCTCTTCCAATCCAGTGTTGGAAAGGTCAAGCATCGCAACCGACACAATTGTACTCTCCTTGGGGATTTGTGATTTAGAAGAACGTACAGTTCTTTGCTGTGCTTTTGCCAGCTTAAGTCTTTTCATTTTTCTAGCGGGAGGATGAGTGCTTCCATCCTCATGTGAAACTGAACCACTAGCCATGAACATAGGACAGGGCCTCAGCCGTTCCTTGCCACTCCATGTCGTAAATGGCATATTGGCAAGTTTACGCTTCTCATCAGATGCTTTTAATTTTGATTTTTGGGTCATTTTACTGAATTTTTGTTTTTTGGATTTTACATGCTCTCTACTATGACATTGGGCATCGGCCTTGGCAGACGACGTTTATGGCATTTCATTGGCTCAGCCATGACTAGTGGCAGCAGCTTCAGCACGAGGTGGAAGTGGATCTTAATCTTTCCCTATTTTACCCTCTACATTTTTTTTTCTACATTTTTTAATGTGTGGAATTATATGCCAGTAATATATCAATAGCAATGGCCTACTGTACTGTACTATATATCTAACTGTTGGTCACCAAAATTCGGCACTGTAATAGTAGAAGCTATAGAAAAGTATATATATTATTGTATATATATCAGTACAGAGCAGTGTAACTGTGACACATGTGTGTCCTGACAAGCAGTATAGAAGCTATAGAAAATGATTTAAAATTATTGTATATAATTCAGTACAGAGCGGTGTAACTGTGACACATGTGTGTCCTTACAAGCAGTATAGAACCTATAGAAAATTATTTAAAATTATTGTATATATCAGTACAGAGCGCTGTAACTGTGACACATGTGTATCCTGACAAGCAGTATAGAAGCTATAGAAAAGTATATATATATCACTGCATATATCAGTACAGAGTGGTGTAACTGTGACCATGTGTCCTGACAAGCAGTATAGAAGCTATAGAAAAGTATATATATTATATACTGGTGGTCCCCAGTCCCCACAATGCAGCACACTGATCAGATATTTGCAGCACACTGAGCACAGATATGTAGCATTTTCAGGCAGAGAATGTAGATATTTTCAGTACACTGAGCACAGATATTTTCAGCACACTGAGCACAGATTACGGAGCTTTTCATGGAGAGAATGCTGCCACGTCCTCTTCGTTCAATCTCCAAAGCACGAGTGAAAATGGCGGCGACGCATGGCTCCTTATACAGAATACGAATCTTGCTAGAATCCAACAGCGGGATGATGACGTTCGGGCGCGTTCTGGTTAACCGAGCAAGGCGGGAAGATCCGAGGCAGCCTCGGAACCGTGTAAAATGGGTGAAGTTCGGGGGGGTTCGGATCCCGAGGAACCGAACCCGCTCATCTCTTTTATATAGTGGGGCCCACTGACAAAGTCTGATGACGAAACGCGTATGGACGTGGTCTGACGTAAGGACTCCAAACTGAGAAGTTTGATCCTATTGTGGGGTATATTTCGTGTGTGTTATACAAGCGGTGGTTTAACCGCCTTTTACGGTACGGGCTTTCATTTGCTGTATCTTTTGTGGAAGTGGGATTAAAACTGTCAGCACTTTTAATGCACTATTGGCGCCCCCGTTATTTCATTATCTTGACAGGATCATTTCCCGTTCGGAATCGGGTTCATTGGGGAAGCGACAGCTGGAAGTTCCAGACGTGCACATTGACAATTCTGATTACCGGTAACACTGGATGTCAGTGACTTTTAAGGAACTTTTCCGTGAACCTTGGACTTGTAGTTCCACAGGAGGTTTCTAACCTGTTGATGCGCTCATACTATTTCTGCATATATATATATATATATATATTTATTATATATATATTTTAAATATATATATATATATATATATTGTATAGTGTGCTCTTTTGTATGAAAAAAGGTACTGGTGCTCATCGATAGCTACAAGTCAAGTAGATACAAGATTAATGGTAGGATCCATATTGCGTATTCTGCATATTTTGGTCAAGTCTTCAGAGTCTTATTTTATTAATTTCTGAAATGATTTAATGAATTTCCTCCTGTTTATGAAACTAGTTATTAGAATTGGAAAGTATGCTACATAACGGAGCTTGGCACTGTGTACTACTGAGAACTAGCAGATTAGTAGAAGAAAAGTGCAGTATATATAATAATGGTGCTGTTTCTTGCCATAAGTAAATCAAACAGTTGGTCATATTATAAAATGTGAACAATTAATGAATGTATTTTATATCTCTTAAGACTGAGGACTGGGCAATTTATGCTTTACAAGTAGAGGAAATGTACAATAGATAAACAGATACATTTTTTTTGTGATATAGCGTGTTTTAGCCAAACACCTTGTGAAAAATTGTATGTTTCATTGACTCTTCAAGTGAAAAAACCTCAGCATACGCTCTACTGGGATAAAATTAAAACATCACTCATGTCTTTACTATAGTGCACATTTATTATTTATTTGATAAATATAACAGATTGTAAAGACATTAAGCAGTTAATGTGTCATGTGCTTGGTTACCATTCTAGCTGATTTACGAAAACTTATTATTAAGGCCTAAAATTTAAATGACTCATTAATATGAGCCCAATGAGAAGGATTTTACAGCTGTAAATTCTCTGAACTGTCTCTTGTCCCATGATTTTGTACCTACTCTCAACAGTGATGTACTTCTCGAAGCAGCTGAATGAGGACTTGAAAATTGAGGTGATTGTTATAAAGCATGATCAAAAACAACGGTGGTCATTCCGAGTTGTTCGCTCGGTAATTTTCTTCGCATCGCAGCGATTTTCCGCTAATTGCGCATGCGCAATGTTCGCACTGCGACTGCGCCAAGTAAATTTGCTATGCAGTTAGGAATTTTTACTCACGCCATTACGAGGTTTTTTCTTTGTTCTGGTGATCGTAATGTGATTGACAGGAAGTGGGTGTTTCTGGGCGGAAACTGGCCGTTTTATGGGAGTGTGTGAAAAAACGCTGCCGTTTCTGGGAAAAACGCGGGAGTGGCTGGAGAAATGGGGGAGTGTCTGGGCGAACGCTGGGTGTGTTTGTGACGTCAAACCAGGAACGAAACTGACTGAACTGATCGCAGTTGCCGAGTAAGTGTGGAGCTACTCAGAAACTGCTAAGAAGTGTCTATTCGCAATTCTGCTAATCTTTCGTTCGCAATTTTACTATGCTAAGATTCACTCCCAGTAGGCGGCGGCTTAGCATGTGCAAAGCTGCTAAAAGCAGCTTGCGAGCGAACAACTCGGAATGAGGGCCAACATTAGGAAATTTAAGTTAAGTAGTACTTTTGATGTAAAGTCAATGGAGTATATTTGCTAAGCATCACTTTGGGTTTTGCATTTTGCTGATGTATTAAAGTCCAAACTGAAGACAAACAGATGGAAAACCACACTTTAGAAGAGAACATTGGGTCACCATCAATGTTTTTAACATTACAAGTAAAGATACCCTGGATTTACAAAGCAATAACAAAACCACCCAAATAAATGAAGTGGTTGTGACAGGCGAGATAGCATCAAAAGCATACTGTTTGAGCTCTAAAGTAAATCTGAAGGCACATAACCATACACTTCTAGTGAAAACTGTTTATAATTATGGGGGAAGCATTACTTAGTTTATGATGTGGGTATTATTTATACAGCCATAATAAACACTTACCCCACCATTAAAGTCAATTTTGAAACACTAATTAATAATTACTTCTTTCCCTTTTATTATAATTAATTATTCTTGCTTTATTTATAAAATGTAACTACCATTTTTAAACTAATACTGTATAATAAAAATAATAATAATAATAATAATAATAATAATAATAATAATAATAATATAGTATTTCCCCATAAGAGATGTGACAGTGAAACAGTTGCTGGCTTTGTTAAACATATATGGCTATTTCTCTCCTTCTTATTGGCCAGATAGATTAATTGATTTTGTACATCAGGTTTATTGGGGATATATGTCAGTTTGTTCAAAATCCTATAATTATTATTATTATTATTATTATTATTATTATTATTATTATTATTATTTATTTTTTTTCATGAAAAACTGCTCCAAACCCTTTAATTCACTTTTTTTTAGTTAGCAAGATCACATTTCCCATACTTATAATGAGAAATGCAATGTTGCTGAAAATAAAAAAATAACAAATGTAAAAATACACTGCAGTGAAATTTGTGATAATTATGCAAGCTTCAGCTTGTGCAATCAAAGGGCTCACCGCAGATTGTGTACTTCTGTACAGATTTCTTTGCCACCAGGCAGAGAAAGCTGTGCAGGGAGCCAGCAGTGTGATCTGCTATGTGTGTCCGATGGACACTCAAGCTGATCAGTGTGTTTAAAAAAAAAAGTGTGAATAAAAAAAATTACTCACCTACCCAAGATCCATTGGTCAGTGCTCCGGTGCGGGCTGCCAGTAATCGAGGCTTACTGCTGCTCCTTTGACCTCCAGTGCAGTAAAGTACTGCTGCAAAGTGGCAGCTTACTTTACTGCACTGGAGGTCAGTGCAGCAGGGAACCCCGACGACCAGCAGCCCTCCAGGAGCTCTGGCCACTGATCCCAGAGTTTGGTGAATATGATTAGCAGTGGGGAGGGTCAGCCAGGTGGGGGTTAGTCGTGATGGGGCAGGTCAACCTGGCATTGGCGGTAGCAGAACTGTTGTTGGGTACACATATGCAGCAGGACATCAGGGTATTTTTTCCAAAATTTACCCCGATAATCCTGCAGAGTGGCGTCACAGGGACAGAGCCGGCTCGCAAACTCTGTCCCTGCATGCGTTAATTGATACATCCATGCAATGCAGTCAATTACCGCAGTGCAGATTAGGTTGATTTTATCAAATCCCATCTGCATCCTCAGATGCAGATGGTGATAAATTGACCCCTTAGGGAGACAGATAAAGGTGATTTGCAGGTGTAAGAAGGATATCATCCCCCTATTTTGTACTCTGAGAAGCCCTTGCGAACCCTAGTGATATGCAATTTACTTTGGATTTTAGAGGTAAGATGCTCAATTTAGGTGCAAGCGTCACCACAAGAGAAAGAGTTCCCATTAGGTTGGAATAAGATCACTAGATCTCCCAAAATAATACAAAACTTGATAATTCACGCTTAGTCAGGGTGTACTAAGGATGGTTTTACTTTGTCAAATGATTAGCAAGGATTTTTGTAAACAATTTGAGGACTACATTTCGTAAAGAGATGGGGTGAATACTTCAACAGTCAGTGGTATCCTCATCTGACTTAGGGATGACCATTATTTCAGGGACATACATTATTTATTTGTAGACTATTCTTGAGTGCTCCAAATGCCTGCATTCAAGAACAGTCATGTGCCTTCAGTGTATACTAGAATGTACAGTTGCATAAGTGCTTACACTGTACACATTGGGGGTTATTCCAACCCAATCGCATGCTGCTGTTGTTGCAGCGCACGCATGTCATTGCCCAGCGACCGCCGTCACCATGCAATGACTAGAAGAAAGAAGAAAGTGATCGCTAGCGCGATCGCAAGAAGATTGACAGCAGGGAGGTGTTCCGAGGTGGATACTCACCATTTTCTGGGAGTGGTGAGTCCAACGCAGGCATGTCCAGGCGTTTGGAGGGCAGATGTCTCATGTCAATTCCGGGACCTGCATTGCTGGATCGATCACACAGGGTAAGTAACTCTTACTCTGGTCTTCGTTTACAGGAATCGTTTTTTGCATAGCAGGGATGAACAAGCGTTAGCAGCCCTGCTAAGCAGAAATACACTCCCCCATAGGTGGCGTCTAGTTGATTGAACGGACAGCACAAACTTGCTACATGTGATATACTCGGAATGACCCCCAATGTGCACAGCATAGCAAGTGGGGCAGAGTGCTTCACTACATTGATGCAATACTATCTTCTTGTGGGTACCCAATCATTTTTATAGGGCCTCATACACTGGGCTACTGTTACATACCGCAAGACAGATTGTGTGGTTTAAGCTAACTAACTCAAATGTATTTTTACTAGCAAGTGGCGGTTTGACAAAAAGACATCTAATATATTGCCTGATCTGTATCTGTACCATTTACTGTAATGAAGAAATTAGATTCCAGGTTTTGAATTACGTACAGTCAATCACATGTGGTCTTGTGGTCCAGTAAATTGCACTGTTTGATAACCAAACTTCAAAGCATATTCTAACCATGCTATTTACAGATGAAGAGGTAAAGTGACCTTGCTCTCAAGCTTACCGTATAGATCTATATATTTATTTAAATGAAAAAGCACTCACTCACTCATTCACTCACTCATTCATTGACTGACTCATCACTAACTAGTCTATTTACTAAGTAAGCAAAAGCCGCCCCCATGTCAAACGACATACAATCAGCTTGTGGGGGGGCTAAGCCTGCCTATGTCAGCATGCAGGGGCAGATTGGCCCACAAGGACACCATGACAGATTCGGATGAGCTGGTCCCATACCCCCCTCAGCCAGGCCAATTCACACTCAGGCTGGGCTGGTTCACACTGCTTCCAGAACTTGCGGTTCACTGGAATGCAATCTGGAAGTTAGGCTAGCGGGGACTTCTAGGTGCCACCAGTCCTGAAAAGTGGTGAAGCTGTCCTACCAATGGGGGTACCAGGAGAAAGTTAACCAGCCCCGCAGCATCCTCTCTCTGGCCCCGACCAAAGGTCTCTTCAATGAGCCTGGCCCGGGAGCAGCAGCATAGCGGTGGTCGGAGCCGGGTTCACTAAACCTGCCGCCACCCAAGCTCCTGCACTCTCGCTGACCTGGCCAGAGTGGCAAGTGAGCACTGAAGGGGATGGCAGAGAGTTTAATTTAATTACATTATTTGCATTATCATGATGGTGTAAGGGTTAGGGCATCCCCGGTCAAACTGGACAGGAGCAGGATGTACCTTGTTCTCAGGATGCCAGCTAATCAGGCAAAGTCCTTAAGCATTATAGCTTCCCAATGTCTGTCCATGATGATGGGCTTATTTATGTAATGCAGTGGCTACATATGTAATGCAGAAGCTAAGTATGTAATGTGGTGGCTACGTATGTAATGTGGTGCTATTGGTGTAATTACTTGCTATACGTGTAATGTGGTGCTATCCCTGTAATATGGTGCTATTTGTGTTATGTGGTGTTATTTGTGTAATGTAGTGCTATATGTGTAGTGCGGTGTTATATATGTAATGCAGTGCTATACGTGTAGTGTGGTGCTATATACAGTATGTAATGCGGTGTTATACGTGTAATGTGGTGTTATTCGTGTAATGTGGTAATATTCATGTAAAAATTTGGTGGCTATGTATGTAATCAGGGGTGGATTGGCCACTGGGACAGATTCCGCTGCACTGGTCCCTTGTGTCTGTGAATCACTACTTGTGTGTGCTCCCTCTATGTACTGTGCTGTATGTAGTTTGTGCTCCCTTCCTGTACTGTGCTGTATGTAGCATTGATAACGGTATTTCTCCTAAGTCCACAGGATCTACAAGATAACAATGGGATATGATGACACGACAGCAGATTTGCACCAATCGGTCAAAGCTTTTCTGGCCTCCGAGCATGCAACGGTCCCATCCATATATCTGCACCTCCTTGCTCTGGCAAATCAGTTATATTCCAAAGCTCAAGGAAGTAGCATCATAGATAGCCCATTCAGCTGACCTTATGTGAGAGGCTGCACGCCAGTGTTAAATACACTGTCTAATCTTGATAAAGACGCCGCCGAGCATCGAAACGCGTTGATACAGTGTTACATTGATGTTTTTAAACCAGCATATCCATTAAGGGGAGCATGTGACATTGTTATATCCGGATTTTACTTTGTCAGCTGAAGTCCATCTCTGTTTCCCAAATTTGGCATGACTGGTCGTCTGTTTGCATTATTTTAAAATAAAAGGGGTTTGGTTTGCCCTAATTGGCTTCCCTTTTTTAACTCCACATATGTTCACATGAGCAATATTCATCTGCATCATATGGTTTAAGAAGAAAAATCCCAATATCTTCAATAAAGAAACCTTGATGTGTTTTCTACCATATTCATAAAAGTAAGCATACATGTAAGAATTCGTTGCCAAGTCCTCGTCGTATCACTTTGGTGACCCCATTAGAAGGTGGACGTTTGAACTCTCCTGGGATTTTTCCATCACGTCATTTCTTCCCCTACACAGTGGAAAGAACTTTTTTGCATATGCAGTATTACACGATGTCATGTTTAATTTTTTGTTTCATGTAAACCCCGATATCGGTGTGAGGACAACTCAAGTGAAGGGACATTTGGAGCATAAAGAGTGAGATTGTACCTTTTTCTTTGTTATATATTCTCCTATAGGTTGGTGACCTATTTGGTATTGTCTATTTGCTGCCCGTTTGCAGCGCCTTAGGAGGGTCTCTTTTTATTCTACTATCCAAAGGATAACAATGGGAATTCCCAAAGCAATTTAGCGGTGGGGATGCTCCTGATTGGACAGGAGAATCATTAGCCCGAATTCAGCATCATGAGAGGCAAAGGTATCCAAGGCATAGTATCTAATGAATGTGTTAATGGACGACCATGTGGCAGCTTTAATATCTGTTCTGCTGAAGCACCACATTGTGCTGCCCATGAATGACCTACCTTACGAGAAGAGTGAGCAGAGACATTAGCCGAAACAGGGAGATCAGCCTGAGAATATGCTTCTGAAATTGTCATCCAAAGCCATCTTGACAGTGTCTGCTTATCAGCAGGCCATCCTCTCTTGTGAAATCCGTAGAGAATGAAGAGAGAATCTGTCTTTCTGATGGCACTGTTACGATCCACGTAGATCCTTAATGCACAGACTATGTCCAGCGATGCATATCCCACATAAAGGCCCAGTACCTAGAAAACCGGGACTACAATTTCTTCATTAAGGTGGAATTTAGATACCACCTTCGGAAGATACCAAGATCTAGTTCTGAGAACTGTTTTATCTGGATAGAAAATCAGAAATGGGGAAAGACATGATAATGCCCCTAAATCTGATACTCTTCTAGCTGACACCATAGCCAGTAGAAAGAGAACTTTAGCTGTCAACCATTTAAGATCTACTTTAGTAAGTGGTTCAAACGGGGCAACTTGAAGGGATTTCAGGACTAGACTTAAGTCCCAAGGCACTGTAGGAAGAACAAAAGGAGGTTGAATGCACAGCATTCCCTGGAAAAAAGTATGCACAGCCTGTAAATTGGCAAATTATTTTTGGAACCATACAGTCAATGCTGACACTAGCACTCTCAAGGAAGCCACCTTCAAACCTTTATTCATTCCTGCCTGAAGGAATGCTAAGACCCTGGAAATTCTGAAAGACTTAGGGTCTATTTTCCATTCACTGCACTAATGAATATAGGTTTGCCATATTCGGTGATAAATGTGAGCTGAGGAAGGTTTCCTTGCTCTGAGAATAGTTTGAATTACCTACTTGTGAGAATCCTCTTGACTTCAGGATAGAGGTTTCAAGAGCCATGCCGTCAAAGACAGTCGAACCAGATGTCTGTGATAACAAGGACCCTGCATCAGTAGATCTGGATGTTGAGGGAGCAGAAGTGGAACATCCATCGACATCCTCTGCAGATCTGTGTACCAATGTCTTCTGGGCCAAGCCGGAGCTATTAGTATCATGGCACCTTTTCCTTGCTTTATCTTTCTCACCACCCTGGGTAATAGGGCGATTGGAGGAAACACATAAGCCAGATGGAAATCCCATCTCACCGACAGGGCATCCACAAAGATCACTCTGGGATCCTTTGTTCTTGACCCATATGCGAGCACTTTGTTGTTCATCCAGGAAGCCATAAGATATATCACTGGCAACCCCCACTTGTTTATTAGAGTCTGGAAGACCTCCGGGTGTAGAGCCTATTCATTTGCCTGAATGACGTGTCGACTGAGAAAGTCTGCTTCCCAGTTTAGGACTCACGGAACGAACACTGCGGACAAGGATGGATGATGAAGTTCTGCCCACTTTAGTATGTGACTTACCTCCTTCATCGCTTTTCAGCTTTGAGTTCCTCCCTGATGGTTGAGGTACGCTACTGCCATTGCATTGTCCAAGAGGATCTGGACTGGTTTTCCCCGAAGAATGTCCTTTGCCTGAATCAGTGTCATTTATATGGCCCGAATTTCCAATATTGGCAGGCAACTTTCTTCCTTGGTCCATTGTCCCTGAAAACACAACATTCCTGACAATACTCCCCAGCCATGGAGACTGGCATCTGTCATCAGAATTTCCCAATCTGATATCCAAAAGGATCTCCCCTTGTCCAGATGGGATGTCTGTAGCCACCAGGCTAATGACCTTCTTACTTCTATCGTAAGAACCATAGTCTGTGTTTTTATAGTCTGATGCAACCCATTCCATATGGCAAGAATCATACGCTGCAGAAGCCTCGAGTGGAATTGTGCATACTCCACCATGTCGAATGTTGACACCATCAAACCCATCACACGCATTGCTGTGTGAATGGATACCTTTTGACTGTGTAACAGGTCCTGAATCCTTGACTGAACCTTAAATATCTTGTTCAGAGGTAAAATTACTCTCTGAAGACTTGAATCCAGTACAGCCTCCAAGTGAGTCATCTGTTGTGACGGAACCAGGGACGATTTTGACCAATTTATGAGCCCCCGGTAGTTCTTCAGACATGTTATTGTCTGTTGCAGATGACATAAGAGCAAATCCTGTGTGTGTGACAGGATTAAAAGATCATCGAGGTATGGAAATATTCTTATCCCCTGCTGGCGTAGATAAAATGCCATTGCCACCATAATCTTGAAATACTCTGGAAGCTGTGGCTAACTCAAAAGTTAGGGCCTGGAACTGAAAATGCTGTTGGAGGATAGCAAACCTGAGATAGCACTGATGGGACAGTGCTATAGAAACATGTAGGTAAACATCCTGTATATCCAGAGATATCATATAATCCCCTGGCTCCATGTCCAAAATGATGGAACGTAACGTCTCCATGTGAAACCGAGGTACCCAAATGTATTTGTTCAGTACTTTGAGATTGAGAATGGGCCGAAATGACCCATTCAGTTTCTGAACTAAAAACAGGTTTGAGAAAAAACCCTGTCCTCATTGTGCAGGAGGAACTGGAATGACTACTCCTGAGTAAAGCAATTTCTGAATTGCCACTAACAAAGCCCTGGCCTTCGTCTCTACCCGAGATGGGTTGGTACAAAAAAAACCTTTGAAGATGGTGCTTCTTGAAGGCAAAAGCATAACCTAGAGATACCACTTCCTGCACCCAGGCATCTGTTGTAGACTGCTGCCAGAACTGTGCAAACTGAAGAAGTCAGCACCCCACCCTGGGGTCCCACAGGTGGAGGCCCGCACCATCAGGCTGATGGCTTATTACCTGTTTTAACAACCGTTGTATTGGGGCTGCTTGCAATCACTTTTCCTTTAGATTTTCCTTGAGACTGAAAGGGACGAAAAGCCAGAACTTTAGGTTTGAAATTGTATGTGGAAGGAAACTTGACCTTCTTGGAGTCTGCTTTTGACTCCAGATTATTTGTCAATTCTTTACCAAAAAGAATATCTCCAGAAAAGGGCAACGATTCCTAAACCTTCTTAGATTCTGAATCAGCTTTCCATGTACTTAAACAAACTGCTCTGCGAACAGCTATTGTTGAAGCTGATGCCCTGGAGGCAATAATACCCATATCCAATGCTGCTTCTTCCAAGAAAATTGCAGCCTGTTTTATGTGAGCTATATGGGATTTTTGCTCTCTAGAAGCTATTGAAAAATCCCCCTCCAAAGCATCAGCCCAGGCAGCCACTGCCTTTGCCATCCAACCTGAAGCCATGGCTGGCCTTATGATGGTTTTTAGAAAACCATCCACTCTCCTATCCGTGACATCATTTAATGATGTTGAAGGCAAAGGTAATGTAGATTTTCGCACTAATCAAATTACATGCATATTTACTTTGGAATCCAACTCCCTTTTTAAACAATCCCCAGCTGGAAGAGTATAATTGGAATTCCATTTCTTAGGAATTCTAAACTTCTTATTGGGCATAGCCCATCCTCTTCCATAATTTCCGTCAGCTGATCTGACCCTGGAAACTTAGTCTTAACTGTTTTGGGATGTTTAAACAGAGGTGCCTTGGTTTTGAACACAGGCTCTGCTGAATCCTCTAAGGATAGAATGTCTTTCATTGCTTTTAATAACTCAGCTATATCCACTGAGCTGAGACCTTCCTCCTCCTCTTCGTATGCTGAAGTAGAATTTATTGAGCTTTCATCTTCTGATGAATTCTCATCTGAATCATGTGTAGCCTGTGAGGGTGAAGATTTACTTACCACCATCTTATCAGATTGTTTCTTTTGAGAGCCTGCTGCTGGAAGTGATACACCATAGGTGGATAGCTGCATGTAAGGGTTAATTGTGTAACCTATCCCTGGAACACGAGTTGAAGGAATTATCCTTTCTGCTATACTGGATAAAGTCTGTGCAAACATAGTCCAAGGTGGATCCATTTGCACCTGAATCTGCCTTTTTTTTTAAATAACCCTGATGAAAGCTTAAACAATTTGTACACAAACAATCCTGAACCAGATCCTAAGAGGATAACACAGCTTTGCAAGACAAACATAATATGAGTGTTGGTGTTGCTGTGAGTGTACCTTCCTCACCTTTGCCACTCTTAGACATGATAAATAATCAACACTTCCACAGTGTACTACACAATTTGTGACTGTAATCACTTTAAACTTCTTAAAGTAACATACAATCCAGCCCTACCCATGCACCAGCATTGAGGATCTGAATAAAAAAACTGACAGAAATATAGTAAAGTCAGCAATAAAACTAGCAGTCAGTCACGTTATACATTAGTATAATAAGCAATATGAGCATATCTTCAACTACAACTACATTTTAAGTATGTAGGAGAACATATTACTGCATCATGTTTAAACAGATCTAACGTATTCAGACACAATTGCAAAAGAAACAACAGTAAATATATGCAGACTCATATGCAATAGGCACTTATCTAACTATTCGTACTCAAAAGGGTAGATAGAGACTTAGTGCTGTATTACCCGTACTCAGTAGAGTGGGATACAGGGAGACTCACCTCGCTTCCAGGACCGATCAATACATTAGTGAACGCTGAGTGGATCCAGATGCTACTATTGTACACTGCCGCTCCTTGAACCTATAATGAACACAGACACTCAGTGAACACCGATGCACCAGTCAAACAGCCGCCTATGCTGCAACTTGGTCCCCTTTGTGTACAGTGTCTGAGGCGGAACGGGAAACAGTTAATGGCGGGAGACTCGGAGGAAACTAGTCATGAATGGGTGGGAAGGGGTGACCTGGAGAGCATCTGACTCCCCAATGCTGACATCAACCCTAGGGATTGCGGCCTCATACTATTCCTGGAGCCTCTGATCCCTAAGGCCTAGCACTGGTGGCAGCCAGGTCCGCAACTGTTTGGTAGTCTCCTCCCAAAACAGTGCAGATGTGTCCATATTCCCCTACTAAGTGAAACCAATGCCTTACCTTCTCCCTGTGCTCCAGCCACAGCCTGTTAACATCTGCTGGATCTGCTAGTATATCCGACACAGATGCCCGCTGAAACAGCACTGTACTCGTGGGTAAGCATTGTCGCGACCCGGCGGAAAGTTGTTGGAGCGACTTTTTCTAAGGTACATATAAGATGCTGTTTAGAAAGATCACTCAAGAAAAAATAGTAAGACTATAAAAATAAAATAAGAAAGCTTAGCGCTGCTAAAAACCAGCAGCCCTATGACCATGGTCCGTCTCCTGCCTCATCAAACAAAAAACTGATTTGCCTGAGCAAGGAGGTGGGGATATATGGACGGGCCCATTGCATGCTGGGAGGCCATAAAAGCTTTGACTGATTGGTGCAAATCTTCTGTCACTTCATCATATCCCATTGTTTTCCTATGGATAACCTGTGGACCCTGCCGGAGAAAAAGGGATTTGTAGAGTGAAAAATCTATAAAATCAGAAAGGCATGACAGCAGTGTCAGTAAACACTGAAAGTTGGCATATCAGTCCTTGTATATTCAAATGTAAATCAGGGAAGGGCATTGTAGCAGCATATGCATAAAGTCGCAGGTAAACATTAGCATAACGTAAAGCAACTGTGTCTATCTCAGAATCAGGACCTCTGAGCAGTGACACCGCCCTCTTGACAGGCTCCTCTCCCTCAACAGACTCCGCCCCCCATTAGGGCTGCTTCCATAAATTTCCCGGGCTGGTGTTCGATCCCAATCCGCCCACATCAGCATGAGATGTTTGTTCTGTTTTTGCACCTTTTTTTGCTATTTATCTGCCCCCCCTTCAAAGCATCATTAGCCCCTGATGAAGACCAATTGATTTTGGTTAAAATGGCTGTTGGGCTGCTGCTGCCATTACATTTTGACTGTATGGAACTTTAATGTTGTTTAAAGTATAAACGCTGCTACTGAATGTGAGTGCTGTCTCTTTTTTCTTGCTGGAAAAACTCAGTGTTATTTACTAATAATTCTGGACCCTGCACTGATCTCTATTTTGGATACTGTGTATGTACTGTGTATTTATATATATATATATATATATATATATATACACATACATATACATACAGGAGGGGCAGATGTAACATGCAGAGAAATTAGACTTGGGAGGGGTGTGTTCAAACTGAGATCTAAATTGGGGATCGGTATGGTACAGACCAGCACCGGGAACCCAACAGCCAGAATCCCAGCAGCAAGCACAGCAGGTCCCCTTGAAGGCTTGCTGCACTCACCATGCGTTGGGCCTGGTGGCAACCTTAGGTCGCCACACTGTTATATTCCCCCTCAGATGGGAATACTGGGCTTCAGTTTGCATTCCAACCACCGGTATCCCAACAGCCAATAATTTAACCACATACCCTATATTGCAGTGTAAAAATAAAGCTGTCTAACATTTGCGGCTTACACGCAAAAACAGCCAGTATTTACCCTGCACAGAAAAATATAATGTATTTGCTCCTGCAGTGCAACATGGTTTGTTCCAGACACAAAGTTACTTGCTTTTTTGGCTTTACCTACTAACACGAAGCAGGCCCTAAATTAACAACATATATTTGCTGTAAATAAAAAAACACAAGATAATTATGAATCACTTTAAGTTCATGAAGAAGATCACACACAAGACATGGCCCTGAATTAGTATGCTAGTGAGCAAGTCTATTTTATCATTTTCTATACTGTACATAATTTAATAATTTAGTAGTAGCAGTATATTTCTCAAATGGTACACATTATCTGCTGTCTTACAAAGATGTAATTTACATACAGTAGGTGAGGATAGTTATTATTTGGAACAATATGTTCTCACTCTAAATACAGATTTTCTATTCTTTTATTTCCCTACAAAACAAGATTGAACTTGTCACATCATACTTAAACCTCCAGTGCAAATTGCAGTTCTTGCTATTTTGGCAGAGATTGTTTTAAGTTGTAGTTTGTGACATATTCTTCCAATTACCACCAAGTCACTATACCATTAATAATGCTTTAATGATTTCCTCTTGGCAAGTTAACTCTATATAGTGTGTAATGTTCAAAACAAATGTTCTTATTAGATAATGTAAAGTTCTAGCAGCAATGAGGAGACAATTCTAAGAATGAGCATGTACTCTAATTGCATAGCTTTAAAATGTATTGATTTTTTTAAACTGTGTTGTAAAATGTAATGTGTGTTTACCCTGCTAGAAGGTATTCAAACTTAAAGTCCATGTGTACTATATTTTCTGTTTTTAGTTAATCATATTGGTTAGATGGGAATGATTTGATCAGGGAATGTCAGTGGTAACAAATGTTACTAAAACTTGGAGATTTTACTGTAGTTAGGATATTAAAGACACCACCCCCATACCCTGTAGTTTACCTATTATTACCTAAAAAAACTGAGGGCCTAATTCAAACCTAATCCCAAAAGAAAAATCTTTCTCTAATGGGCAAAACCATGTGCTTTGTTTCAGATATAACATGTGAAGAGAGTTATATTTTGGTGGGTTATATTGTTACTCTGCAAGGTAAATACTGGCTGCTTTATTTTTACACTGCAATTTAGATTTCAGTTTGAACACAACCCACTAAAATCTAACTCTCTCTGGACATATTACAGTATATCGGGAGGTAGTGACATGATTGGCGGTCAGAAGACCACCAGTCATAATACCGATGCTGGAATCTTGCCCCCTTACAGTCCCGGAGTCAGCATGCCAACTAACAAGGACTATTCCCACTCGTGGGTGTCCACAACACCCATAGTTAGGGAATTTAACCTGTGGCGAGCACAGCACCCCCCCAAGCCCGCAAGGGGCCTTGTTGTGCTCGCCCCCCCTCCGGGCATCTAAATGCTGGTATCATGGCATTGGTATGGTGACCGACGGTCTCCTGACCACCAGTCATACATACACAACCCATTATATCTGCCCCACAGGAACTGCACATGGTATTGCCCATTAGAGAAAAAGTTTGCTGTTGTGATCAGGTCTGAATTAGGCCCTGAGTTTGGAATATTTGAGTTGTGTACCCACCCCTGTCTAATGCTGCAAATCACAGCATTTTCCACAACCTTACAGAGTCGTGCCCCACAGTTCACACATCCAAGGACTCCACAAGTGTAGTAGCATATGTATGTCTTCCTCCTGTCACTATAATGCTCATGTACCCCATGGGAGCAAGTATTAAATGGTACAGTAGGACTAAATAAATATTAATATTCACATCTAAAATGCATACAGCAGTTATATTATTAACATCTACTTATATGAATGGGAGGGAATATTTCTCTTAACTTTGTTGAACAAGCTAATATTTATATTTGTGAGATAAGTTTAGTTTTTCTGTCTAGTACTTTGGTACAGGTCACAATTTTTTTACTTCCCTTGATGTTGTTATTTTAATTCAGCAGTGGTATCTGAGACACAGAAGATAGTTGGTTCCACCATTAAAAATTATAACTTCTGATTGGCTAAGCATTCAGAAATCTAACTGGAAACATGCTACCATTTATAGATGGTTTATTGGCTCCCTTGTTCCTTCAGCACCAATAGAAATTTACAAGAACTCACCACTTCATGTCCCAACTCTTCTTGCAAATTCTAACACTGTTGAGTTGTGAAAACAGCTTTATAACAATACACATAGTGTACCTCGGATATTCAGAGGTCTCTTACGTGGGAAAGGGGGCATAGCCAAAGCATGTTGCGGGTGTTTAATCAGAGAAAAAACTATATTATTTGTGCAGCATTAATTCCTAGCTCCAAATTAGTCCTATTGTGCATGCATGTCTGCTGGCACCAGGTAACTCTTCCAAAAGAAGTCCATACAGTAGGCTTCTATAGGCAACTCCAACCTTCACTTTCTGGAGCATGATGCATACTGTACTTTCACATTGCAGGCCCGTAGCATTCTTTGGTGACTACAGTGTCGGCATACCACAGCAGATATCTCTTGGTCACTAAGGCCCTCATTCCGAGTTGTTCGCTCGCAAGCTGCTTTTAGAAGCATTGCACACGCTAAGCCGCCGCCTACTGGGAGTGAATCTTAGATTAGCAAAATTGCGAACGAAAGATTCTCAAAATTGCAAATAGAAATTTCTAAGCAGTTTCTGAGTAGCTCGACACTTACTCTGCCACTGCGATCAGTTCAGTCAGTTTCGTTCCTTGTTTGACGTCACAAACACACCCAGCGTTCGCCCAGACATTCCCCCGTTTCCCCAGCCACTCCCGCGTTTTTCCCAGAAACGGCAGCGTTTTTTCACACACACCCATAAAACGGCCAGTTTCCGCCCAGAAACACCCACTTCCTGTCAATCACACTATGATCACCAGAACGAAGAAAAAACCTCGTAATGCCCTGAGTAAAATACCAAACTTCTTAGCAAATTTACTTGGCGCAGTGTGAACATTGCGCATGCGCAGTTTGAGGAAAATCGCTGCGATGAGATGAAAAAGAATGAGCGAACAACTCGGAATGAGGGCCTAAGTCCTTTCTTATTTTTAGAAAAAAATATTTTAAAAATCAAATTTTAAAATAAATGTTATGTGAATGAAATATTTCAGACTCTTCTTTACATTATTATTAAAATGTTAAAAAAGGAAATAATCTACAGTATTTTTATGATTACAAATGTTTATTCCTAGCAGGAAGTAGAATGAGAGATGGAAAAGCAAACTTTTGTGCAATATTTATTTATCTTACCCATTATTATTATTATTATTATTAGTAGTAGTAGTAGTAGTAAAGCAGGCAGTGGGAGGAAACAAAGGCATTTGTAGACAATGTGCTCAAGGAATTTTGAAGCAAAATGGAGGAGAGAGATGGGGTAATAGTGAGTGTTAGGATCAAGGGTAGGTTTTTTGAGAATGGAGGAAACAAGTACTGTATATACTTGAATGCAGAGGGGGCAGTGCCTGAGGAGAGGGAGACTTTGAGCATATGGGCAAGATGGGATCCGGAAGGAGTGATGAAGTAGAGGTGGTGGGAGGGGAAAGGGCCAATTATGGAGGTTGAAGTAGTGGGACTGGATGAGGGTCATGACTTCATCTACATGTAAAGGGGAAAATATATTTCAGAGTTAGTAAGATGGATGGGTAGGCTAGAAAAGGAGGAGTCATCTGCTGAGGGTCTGGTTGGGTGTGATTTCCTGATGTATGGAGTACATTTTAAATGTGTAGCAGGTGATAAAGCCAAGGGCAGAGAGAGAGAAGGTAATGTGAAGAGGGGGTGGGCAGAGGAGGGAGTTGAAAGTGGCAAAGAGATGCAGGGGGTTTGAGGACTAGGAAAATATGGGGCACCATGCACAGCAAACACGTTAGGCACACTACATAGTTTACATTGGGCAGAGAAGGCAATGCCTGGAAGAGATGTCACACACAGTAATGGGGAAACTACAAGATACAAAGCACAAATAATAACATGCACCTTTGGGAAAAAAAACACCCTATGTACATGCCTCTACAGTTGATGGAATCACAGTCTTCCAAGGATGAAGCCCTATATATTGAACATGTACAAAACATCAACTGATACAGGAAACCTAAAATTCCAAAACACAGTAATATCCCAAGGCAAACTAAGGCCAACCCAAAAGGTAAAATTGATGTCTCATCAGTTTATTAATCAACTGTTACTCACTGCAAGTCCAGTTATGTTTGAGAGACACTCAATGTTTACTCTAGTCCAAAGAATATAGTCCCAAACAACTGAAGTAACCAGAGCAGGTAACAAATCTAAGCAGGATATTTAGCCAAGGTTCCAAGTTTGAAGATATATCTGTAGAAATAAACACTTGTGGTTCCAGACAGATAGAAAAGATGGCCATATATTTATTTGTCCTATAAAAATGGATCAAAAGTGCAATCTGGCACTATGGGAACCTCTGGAACATCAGCATCTCATGCATTCTAATGTTACTTACAGCCCTGGAACACTTTATCTGTTGCAGGGTCCCAGAGTAATGTAGAAGGCCATCAGACAACATCCTCTTCTATCCAATGGACTCTTCTGTTCTGACTCTTTAAGTTTATTTATTTGTAGTCAAAGATATGATTTGGTTATTTTTCATCTTTGTGTCGACTTAAACAATTGTCCAGAGAGGTTCAAAAAGTACCTGTTCATTAAGAGGTTAAACTTTACAGTTCTTTTATTTCACTGTGCTGAGGATATTTTCTGCTAGATATAAACTATTTATATTTGATTTTATATCTAGCATTTTTTTGGCTCTTTATCTTTGTTGCATAAAATGATCATACTATAACTACTAGAGCCCTCAGCTTCCTTTCTGGGTGTGGAAGCTGTGGTATTACCGAGTTTTGCTTTTTTCTTCAAACTGACAATTTTTGGCATATACAGAATTGATCTTTCTAATTGGAAAAGCTCTCTTTTCAGTGTTTGGTGATCCCTTATTTGAGTTGTTGGGTTCTGTTTATTTAGATATTTATCCCTTTGACATCCTCTCCAGGTCTAGGGTTGGAATGTTTCTGTGGGCAAACTCCACTTCAGCAACCTGTATTTTTGATCCTGGATTTTGAAGTGGGCCATCATATATTAGTAATTATTTGACTTGTCTTAGTCTCAGTTGCAGAATCTGTTTAATATCCATTAGAGCGTCTCTCTTTGACTTTCCTTTACAATTTAGTCTATCGTCACTGCTTTAAGCATACACAGGGAGAGTTTATGTGCAGCAAATACAATTGCAATATAATGTTGTCCCTGATGCTGCAGCACTTTCTTAAGCAGTGGCGGTTTCAGAGGTGGTGCTGCTACACAGTTCACAAAATTCAAATAGGTAAGCCACACCAAGTGCCAATGAGTCCCGGCAGGTGATGTTTCTTTGGAAGTGTTTGGGGTGGCATTTGGTGTGGCTCCCCTGTTCGAATTTAGGACTGTTCTGCACCTCCTCCTTTGGAGCCACCACTGTTCCTACATAAATCTTTTCTATCAGAACATCTCTAAAAAGGTTTATTTGCACTAGTAAGTGTAAGTAGAAAATATTCTGGTTATTGTATGGTCTAAGCATTTTGATTTTGCATTACCATGAGTATTTGTATTCTTAAACAACTAATTCAGCTAATTGCAAGAGGAGAAAAAGTTATTTTTCTGCACCAGTAAATGCATTGTAAATACACTAATTGAGATGCCAATGTTTCGCCTTGGTAATTGTTCACTTAAATAGCAAATGGTAGTAATGAGAAATTCTAAGAAACATTGTGGGGGTCTTTTCAGAAGTCACTTCAATCTTAAAAATACACCGCTTGAGATAACATATTATTTGGGTATTTTTACACTAAAATAAAAAATGACACAAATAATAAATACAAAAAAAATGTGTTTTGCACAAGTATATAACTGTATATAATTTGTTACCTATTTAATGGTATACTTAGATAACAAATGGCATTAATATCCAGTGGGGAAAAGATTATTCTTTAGCATTAGTAAATGCCTAAATGGCTTTTTACATCCTTATCTAGCAATATGGCAGTAGTGACAAAAATTTATTTTGAAATATAGGGCCTTATTTAGATTAAGTGATTCGATCGTATCTGGACATTTTTTGCCCCATGCACATGTACCGCGCCCATTCTGTGCATGCGTAGGCCAGCCAATGCAATTGCATCGCAATGATGCAAACGCTTCTGCCTGATTGAAAGGCAGAGGCGTTCGCGGGGTGGCAATGCAGTGATGCGGGGATGGCGATGCAGCATTGCAGGGGCATGTCATTTGAAACAGGGCGGCCACGTGACATCACACTTGGCCATTGGGATGGGGAAAATGGCAGCGGCCCAACTGTCTACGCAACAAGGCTGTGCAGACACAGGGCTTCCCTTATTCAGTGATGCAATCGCAATTGAATTGTGTTCGCATTGCTGGAGGACATTAGCAAGCTGGATGGCCTTGCCCTGTGCTGTGCAGCCCCCAGCATGCGACTGATAGCAGTTTTACTAAATTAGCAAAACTGCAACTGAAGCTGAATGAGGGCACCAGTGTGTTATAGAAAGCTGCTAATGTATTGGATGTTTATATACTTAAAAAGTAAATGTTGCGAATGTCAAGTGCAAAATATTTCCTTTTTAAAAAAGCATTGTAAAAATACACTAGTTCGAATTTCAATGTATTGCCAGGTATTTGTAAACATTAGATAGGTGATGGCTTTAATGACAAGTTGAGATTTTTGTGCCTCTCATTGCATTAGGAAAACTGGCAGTTAAGATGTTAAATTAGTGTCTAAAAAGTGCACTAATTTAGTCCTGTTGAAATTCCTATTGTAGGTTTTACTGGAGATCTGTAAATTTTAGAAGGCAGTGGCATTAATTATACCTGGGGAATATATAACTATTCTGCTTCTGACAGTGTCTTATAAACATACCTACTGTGAATTGAGATGCCAATGCATTTATTGCCTGGTTATTTGTACACATAATTGCTAACAAATGCAGTGACATGTTTACCAGTCAGTGTACTGCAAAAGTTACACCATCCTAGATAATAATGTATTGTCTTGGGATTTGTATGCATAGAAGTGATAATAATGAGAAAACCACAAAAAAAAAAATTTTTTTTTTTTAGCCCCAGTGAATTGTTAAAGATACAGAGCTTGAAATAAGTTATTGCACGAGCATTTGCAAACTTAAATAGCTAATGGTACTAATGACAAGGGGTAAGATTATTTGGCCCATTAAATGCACCTGGGTATTTTTACACTGAGGGCATGATACTGGCTAAATATAGTGCCAGATGTGATACACATATAACTGGCATTCGTTCTGTTTCTACTGATGATAAATTAGCATTATTTGCTGATGATCTACTGGTGACTATAAATAATCTAGTCACATCCCTTTCAAATTTAATTTTGGAATTCCAGTAGTTTAGCACCTTCTCCAATTTTTCTAATTACATTTTCAAAACCTAAATATATCCTTTTCTTCCTCCACAATTAAGGGCTTACAACAGGCATTCCCATTTGCATGGTACCATTCCGATATCAAATCCATCTCTTCCATAATCTCTCTGACCTTTTTCACAGTATCTTACTCTCAGCTCTTTGCTCAGATTTATCCAAATGGCAGCCTAAAACTAAATATTGTGAAAATTAAGCTGCCACCATTTATTTTACATATTGCAGACCATAAATATTTTGATCCCAAATTTCTAGTTTTACTCAATACAATCCCTGATATAATAGTTTGTTTGTGTGGGTAAATAGCAACATCTTAAATATGTTTTATCCCAACATAAACACGTCAGTGTTCTCCAGCTGCCCAATATTACACCTGCTATCATTCTCAATAGAGTCCTACAGTAGATTGCACTAGATATAGAGACTAAACAATGGGGTGTCAGTGAGGAACATTTTCTTCATATCCATCCCGAGATTGCCCCTGGCTTTCACATTTTCCCTACCCCCCTCTTTCATCCTATTATAGCTGCTACTCTCTCCATTTGGCAATACCTAACCTTGGTCCACTGGCATTTTTCCTGGCCAGCCCAGACTTTCCCCCAGGTTTGGTTATATCACAATTTATGATGTGACTGGAAATACAGTGGCAATCCTGAAGCTCGGCAAGCTGGAGTTCTCAGTAAGAGTCCTTCAGATCTTGGAGATTTGTTAGAAATGGACTGTTCCTTAATGTGGCTTTAGGAAATATTTACAAATAAGATATATGGCTACCAGTTGCCACTAGACACAGATACTGGGTAGTGATGTCCCTTTAGAAACAGGCTTCTGGCTCCTCTCTCACTCAAAGATTCCCAGTAATTCAGATAGGGCAGATATTCTGATTCTTTGGTGGTCCCCACATCCTCCTTCCCGTAGAGACTGGTATCAGAGTTTTGAGTACTTTTGTCTATGGGAGATATTCACCATTGTTCTGCAGATACATTTACTGATTCCTGTGAGACTTGGCTTCAGTTGTTGGAATACAAAGCTTCCAATAGTTATGTCTTCCCTGCCTCTTCCTCTTTATCTCCCACTGCCCCAGGTACCCTTATTCCTGATCCTTGTAGCTTCCAGTTTCCCCTCACCATTCCTTTTATTTTAAGAATCTCTGTCTCCCATTTATATACCTTCATTTCCTTAGCCACCTTCTCTTAACCTCCTACTCTTCCCCTCTCTTTTTTCACTATATATTTTTCTCTCCATTTTTATGTTATTTTCTGGCATTGTATCTCATTATCATGTGGCCTTTGTTTTGGTGTTTGTCCTATTTCTTAATGTTGTCAATTTGCCTATTGTTTCCTTATATTCCTCCAGCATTTAAGAGAGCCATGCATGCTACTGTACTTCTGATTGTTTATTGTTTGTACAGAACTTATGAATTTTTGTCAGTAAAAGTGAAAAATATATTATCATTTATCAAACAAATGCTCTTAAGTTCACTGTTAAAAGTAAAATAATTGTCAAATTTGTTAATAGCTAAAATCACACATACTTACTTACTGTAGTGAGTATATCTCAGCTCCAGTGTTTCCAATGTTTAATTTGCCTTGACAAACTGATTGTTATAAGCACTTTGAGTATTGTAAAGTTTCCATATCTTTACACTATTACTACACAATTACAGCTGGGGCAAGCATGGAATCAACACATTTGTCTATACCCAAACTATAAATTGTGTGGGGGAATACAATTCTTAGCTTTAAAGTATTCAGTGAAAAAATGGGACTTTACCGCAGTGTTTTACCTGGTGGTGGTATTGGGCAATTGAATTGTGGCCCATTTTTTTTGCAGGGCCGTTAACCCGGTTATGTGCAAAAAAACACATGCATGTGGGATAATTTCCTTGATCCATGTGTTATATCATTTGCAACTGCAAAAACAGGTCAGTTATGGGGGAATTTTTTTCTCCTGCCTCTGGCAGGTGCAAAGACATCCACCTGCTGTCTATCAATGCTAATTGAATTAGCCTCAGGGGAAAAATTTATAATGGATGACTACATTCCCACCTACTGTATGTATTTGCATTCTCTACACATTCCTTATGCCTATGACCCTTCCTACCTTCTCTGGTCTTATACAGATATGTCTCGCCATCATGTTTGTAAAGCCGTTATTACTTTTCTCCTATTACCAGACATTTATGGAAGGGCTTGTATGTCTTTAATGTCCCATGTAAAGATTCACGGGCTCTGTAATGAACCTTTTGAATGTCATAGGGAAATTTTGGAGGTACAGTACAGCACACTTAGCAATCAGCATAAGCAAAGCCATTACTAGTTTTAATTGCTGATACAGAGTGAGGATGTGAATGGTACTGAGATGACATCTTACAACTACAGTGCTGCTAGCACAGCTGCCTTAAGCCCATTGGTAGCTTATTTTATGGGGGATTCAAACAAACCAAGCACTACAGCCACAAAAGTGGCAGTCACTGTCGCTGAAGTGCTTGGTTTGTTAAACTGTGCATGTCCTTTTTAATATCCAACATAAGGGTGGATGGGAGGGCCCAAGGACAATTCCATCTTGCACCACTTTTCATTTCTGCCACTGCTGTGTGGCAATGTTTCTTATATGTGCTATAAACTGCTGTGTGTTTGTGCCGCTGCTCTGTTGCAGCTGTTGCAGCCTTTGGCCTAAAGCAGATGAAACAATATTATGAGCTGTGAGGTGGGTCAAAATTTACAGGAAATGAGTGGAAGTTAATGTTATTGAGGTTAATAATACCCTGGGAACAAAAAAACAGTTACAGTCAAAATCCAAACAAAAACTGGACAACATATTAAAATCAAGACCAAAACTAGCAAAAATGGTCCTGCGCACAACTCTAGTAAACAGTAGACCAGTTGAAATGATAATGTATCATCTTGTTCTGGATCTATTTATAAAACATAAAATGTATTACAGTAAATGCAAATTTACAAAAACAAGGCAGACGAGCTATTCAGTGGAAAGTGATATTTATAAAAGACTTTTCTTGGCTGAAATTTTATGAAATATTTAGTTAAAATTCATCCAACTTCCAACACACAAAATGTCTAAGTTTTCAAACAATTTTAGTACCAGAAGAAAATTATATTTATATTGTGGGCTTTTCAACTGTCAGAATGACCATTTCTGCAAGGCATTTTTATCATGTAATAACAGTTAAAGCTTCAGTGTACCATAAATAAAACTGCTCATCACTTTTTGCACTGTATATTCTTTTCTGTTTCTGCAAATACAAATCATGACAATTTAGCAAGCTATTACAACCTTACAGGCTCACTTAGGGCCTAATTCAGAGTTGATCACAGCAGCAAATTTGTTAGCAGTTGGGCAAAACCATGGGGGTCATTCCGAGTTGTTCGCTCATTGACGATTTTCGCTATACTGCGATTAGTCTCTTACTGCGCATGCGCAAGGTTTGCAGAGCGCATTCGCTTAGTTATTTTACACAAAAATTAGGTATTTTACTCACGGCATAATGAAGCTTTTTAATTGCTGTGCTGATCATAGTGTGATTGACAGGAGGTGGGAGTTTCTGGCCGGAAACTAGCCGTTTTATGGGAGTGTGCGGGAAAACGCAGGCGTTCGAGTTGCAAAACGCAGGAGTGGCTGGAGAAACGGGGGAGTGGTTGGGAAAACGCTGGGTGTGTTTGTGACATCAAACCAGGAACGAAAAGGACTGAGCTGGTGGCAATGGCTGAGTAAGTCTGGAGCTACTCAGAAACTGCTAAGAATTTTCTATTCGCAATTCTGCTAATCTTTCGTTCGCACTTCTGCTAAGCTAAGATACACTCCCAGAGGGCAGCGGCTTAGCGTGTGCAATGCTGCTAAAAGCAGCTAGCGAGCGAACAACTCGGAATCACCTCCCATGTGCACTGCAGAGGGGGTAGATATAACATGTGCAGAGAGAGTTAGATTTGGGTGTGCTGTGTTCAAACTGAAATCTAAATTGCAGTGTAAAAATAAAGCAGCCATTATTTACCCTGCGAAGAAACAAAATAACCCACCCAAATCTAACTCTCCCTGCAAATGTTATATCTGCCACACCTGCAGTGCACATGGTTTTGCCCAACTGCTAACAAATTTGCTGCTGCGATCAACTCTGAATTACCCCCTTAGAGTTGGACACATATCCATTATATTTGTTATTATACTATGCATGTGCAACAAAAATGGCTGTGCCTTTGTCCATATACAGATTTTTGCTGTGTACCCTCATGTCTGGAGAGTCAGAATGAGGGAAGGTGTCAGTTAAGTAATGTAACAGCATTTTCATTTAATTACAACACAATTGCACATTGATGCATGTCCATGTATGTCTTAGACAGGTACCGGAGGTCTGGCGCCATGATACACAATGATGAATGATATGCAATATTATTCAACTGCTTCTGATTGGCTGATTGCATTCTGACCTCACATACTGAAAAAAATATCATCATAGCATTGTGGCGACAGAATGCAAAGTTGTAGATGGTTATTCACATGACTTAATTTTAGAGATATGCATAGTAACATAGTAACATAGTACATGAGGTTGAAAAAAGACAATTGTCCATCGAGTTCAAGCTATTTGTGGTGTCCTATGCATGATGATTTGACTAAAATTTCTGACTGATGCTGCTGTCAGCCATTGCATTTTATCCCTATTTATAGTAACTATAATGCATGACTATGCACCATACCCCTGGATATTCTTATCCAATAGGAATTTATCTAACCCATTCTTAAAGGTGTTGACAGATTCCGCCATTACAACTCCCTCGGGCAGGGAATTCCAAACACGTATTGTCCTTACCGTGAAAAAGCCTTTACGCCGTATTGTGCGGAATCTCCTCTCCTCTAACCTGAGCGAGTGTCCACGAGTCCTCTGTGTTGATCTAACCAAAAACAGGTCCCGCGCAAGCTCTGTGTATTGTCCCCTTATATATTTGTAGATGTTGATCATATCCCCTCTTAGTCTCCGCTTTTCCAATGTAAACATGCCTAGTCTTTCAAGCCTTTCCTTGTATTCCATCGTCTCCATGCCCTTAATTAGTTTGGTCGCCCTCCTCTGTACCTTTTCAAGCTCCAGGATATCCTTTTTGTAGTACGGTGCCCAGAATTGTACACAGTATTCAAGGTGTGGCCTCACTAGTGATTTATATAACGGGAGTATAATACTCTCGTCCCTAGCATCAATACCCCATTTTATGCATGCTAATATCTTATTAGCCTTCTTTGCTGCAGTCCTACTTTGGGTACTACTGCTTAGCTTGCTATCTATGAGGACACCTAAGTCCTTTTCCAGTACAGAATCCCCTAGTTTTACCCCATTTAGTAGGTAGGTGTAATTTTTGTTCTTGTTACCACAGTGCATTACCTTACACATGTCTGTGTTGAAGCGCATTCTCCATTTGGCTGCCCATGCTTCTAATTTAACTAAGTCGTTCTGAAGAGACTCGGCATCCTCCTCTGTATTTATAGCCTTACACAATTTGGTATCATCTGCAAAAATTGACACCATGCTCTCTAGACCTTCTGTTAGGTCGTTAATGAAAATATTGAACAATAGCGGTCCTAATACTGAGCCTTGCGGCACACCACTTAGCACTTCAGTCCAAGTTGAAAAAGATCCATTAACCACAACGCGCTGCTTCCTATTATCTAACCAGTTTTTGACCCAAGTGCATATTGTGCTTCCTAGCCCTGATTCTTGTAGCTTGTAGATAAGTCTCATGTGTGGTACAGTATCGAACGCTTTGGCAAAGATTTTCGCAGCGCAACAATCATGTTACTATTTCACATGCATATGCACCGCAATGCACACCTGCGTCGTACGGGTACAAACAACATCGTTGCTGTGCAAGGCTGCTAGCGATGAATCCATTCGCACAAACGATCACAAGGAGATTGAAAGGAAGAGGGCTTTATGGGTGTCAAATTACCGTTTTCTGGGAGTGGTAGGGAAAACGCAGGCGTGTCCAAGCGTTTGCAGGGTGGGTGTCTGACGTCAATTTCGGGACCGGAAAGGCTGAAGTGATCGCAAGGGCTGAGAAAGTTCAGACCTACTCAGAAACTGCACAAAACTTTTTCGTCCCGCTCGGCTGCACAAGCGTTCGCACACTAGCAAAGCGAAAATATACTCCCCTAGAGGCGGCGACTATCTGATCGCTGCTCTGTAAAAAATAGCTAGCAAGCGAACAACTCGGAATGAGGGCCATAGTTTAGGAAGTTTATACAAACGTACTGTACTGTAGTTCAGTTTGCAGTTTACAGTATCTGCATATTTCAGATGATTTGACATGTCATGGCATATTTTTCAGTTATTTGCTTATTTTCACTATTTTTATGCATATTTAGGAAATTTAAGAAATGTATGTAATAAAAAAGCACCAGTTTTGTATTTTAGAGAAAGCATGCTTGCTAGCCTTGAGGCAAATTTGAAAAGGAATGGGTGGTAAAAATGTACTTTCGTCAAGCAGATCAATGGAATATTATGGCGCAGCTGGTCACTATTGAAAGATAGGGATGATTCCAAGAACAAATCTTTAAAACACAGTGGGTAAAAAAATAGGGAAAAGTAGCAATTAAGTATAAACTATTCCCATTTACCAAATGAAATGTAAACAGCAAGTAAACACGTTAATTTAAATAAAATCATTAAATAAAATTTATGTAGTAATATTTCTCTTTGGGGACAAAAAATATGTAATCACATTAGCACACCGCTAACACAGAGTGCGCATGGCCTCCGAAGATGAAATTATGTACCCCAAGAAGGTGTCTGACTGTTGCTGTGGGTGATTGCACTGTGGCTGGAAGTTAGGGAGACAAGGGCTGGCAGTGGTGTGAATTTTGGAAGATGTGAGTCAGCGGTGGTGGACAGCTGCAAATATAGTAGCTGTCTGCAAAAGTGAGAGCCAATGGGGGATAAACCAACACATACAAAAAATGGTAATGCTGTTTATGAGAGTTTTAGATTTGGTGGTAAATGTAACAGCCTGCAAGCTGAAGCACTGGCAAGTTCCCAGCAAGTCTGCCTGATGTTTTAAAAGAGAACTAATGGTAGTAGTGTAGTACCATTAGTTTTCTTTTGTATGCACAGTGAAATAGTACTTATACCTAGTGGTGCAAGTAGAAAAATTTTCCTGTAGGTACTGTGTGCACGTGCCTAAGGTGCACGCACCAAAAATGGGTGTGGCCAAATGCCACATGGGGCGTGGTCAATGAAAATGGGGGGGTGATACACATATAGGGGAGGGGCATATACACATATGACCCCAATAGTGCCAAATACACGTTGCTCCACAGTGCTAGATATACATTGCCCCAGAGTGCTAGATATACATTGCCCCACAGTGCCAGATACACATTGCCCCACAGTGCCAGATACACAAATGCCCCCACTATGTCAGATATACATTGCCCCAGTGCCAGATACACAAATGCCCCCACAGTGCCAGATATGCTTCCAGTGCCAGATACAGAGATGCCCCAGTCCCAGATACAGAAATGCACCGAGTGCCAGATACGCATGTCCCCCCAGTGCCAGATACAGAAATGCCCCCACAGTGCCAGATAGGCTCCCAGTGCCATGTACACATGCCACCCCTCCCCCTTCCCCTGCTGCTCACCACTGCTGCTGTCCTGTTCCTGTGTGTGAGGGGAGGAGAGCGCAGCGTGCACCTTTCCTGCCCCTCAGTCTCTGGCGACGGTGCAGGTCACGGTGTCTACCTTCAATTAGGCGCCAATCCATGAGCCAATCAAAGCTTGCGGTCCGGCAGCCAATCAAGAGCCTTGGCTGCTGGTCCATGAGCTCTGATTGGCTCACGGCCCGGCGCTGAATTGAAGGTAGACACTGAGGGTCCTATATATATATATATACACACATATACATACATACACACACACACACACACACACACACACACACACACACACACATATATATATATATATACATACACACTTGTTAGAATAGTTATATTTAGTACTGCAGCTGCTGCTGTACTTGACATCACCATGCCCACTGGAGATTACATTGTAATCACCAGTGGGCATGGTGATTTGAAGTACAGCAGAAGCAGTGCAGCACCAAATATAACTATCCTAATAATAATGGGGGTCATTCAGAGTTGATCGTAGCTGTGCTAAATTTAACCCAGCTACGATCTTGTTCCCAAACATGTGGGGGTACGCCCAGCACAGGGCTAGCCCGCCCCGCATGTCTGTCCGCCCCCGCACAAGCACAAAAGCATTACACAGCGGCAACTGGTCTAGGCGCCAGGTACCACAGAGAGACCAGCATGTAAAACAGAGAGGAGAGGAGGGCCACATGTGTAGTACAGTAATTTAATAACACATATACACATTTAATAAACAAAGCCAAAATAAAAAGATGGTACACATGTGACAGCCGCAGAGGGAAAAGTGCGAAACAATTACCAGAGCGTCCGAGAATCCACAAAAAGTTCTCAGACAAGTTCTTAAAATCCAAGAGACCGCCCGGGCTAGAAGCTGGAAAAGTCACTGGTTCTTGAGACCGCAGGCCACCCTCTGGACACTGACCACAGATAGATTCGCGACCTGGTACCTGTAGCCATAATTTTCCTGTTTTAAATTCTATTTGCTGCGTTTTGGAGAGACACTTTATCTTGTTATGGGCACTATAGGGCAGCCCTGCAACATAGTTGCGCAACACACGGGGTAATCAGACTAAATTTCCAGTTTTTCATACTATACAGGCAGTCAGGCTGCTCCCTGTCCCATCCGAGAAATGATGTGCTCCGTCTCCAACTGCTCCTAATGTGGCGCATGTGGCTTAAGCAGCCTCAGCCAGCCCCAGCCGCCCAGACAGCCCCCCTATGCGCCCACCGCTGCCCCAGCCGCGGGAGAGTGATGACATCACGATCATGCTCCCAGCAGACTGGGAAGAGGAGGTGCACAGCGGCAGCAGTGGTACCCACCCACAGCAACTGGTGAGCGCGCATCAACGCAGTGAGCGGCAGCCCGGCGGTGAGGGTTCGGCGTACCCACAGCTAAATTCTTAAGGGTACACCGTACCCGCCCACTTGCAGCGCTGTTTATACCATAATTTTCAAGTCCTTCTCACACATTGGGTGTGTGATCACAGACACACCCTAGTATCTGCTGCTCACATAAATTATTATACTTTTTAATATATACTTTTTATTTAAGGAATAATATTAGCGCCTGAATAATCAAATAGTTTCTATTGATGTTTTAAAGGGGCAATCATTCAAAGGGCAAAATTAACATGGGTTTGCCTTTCAAATGATTGTCCCTTAAACCATTAGACACACTCGCCAGGAACTCGCCACTGCCTGCATCTCATAGGTTAGTACATTTACCGCTTAGAGTGGGAAAATAAATAAGAAAAAAAAAATATATGTCTGGAATTAAAGAAATTAATCTATTATTCTATCTTTCATGCCCCTGCAGCAAGTAGCCATATTAAAAGGGAGACGTTTATGAGTTAGGAGTAAATAAAATAAGTTGCAAATAACAGAAGAAATTTGCACCTTGACAAAACCATGTTACACTGTAAGTGGGGAAGCTTTAAAGTGTGATTTAAAACTAAATTTCAATGTAGAAACAAAGTTTCCCAAAATTTGTTGGCTACAGTATGTGCAAAAGCAGCCAGAATTTTCCCTGTATGCAAAAAAAATGAATGCATTTGCACTATGGGGGTAATTCCAAGTTGATCGCAGCAGGATTTTTGATAGCAATTGGGCAAAACCATAACCCTCATTCCGAGTTGTTCGCTATTTTTTTCGTTCGCACAAGGTATGCACAAAATTGCGAACATGTTGCAAAATAGCGAATATCCGCCTCCAACGTTTTTTTGCTAATTCGTCCTCAGTATAACACAAAGTGGGCGTACACCAAATGACATCACAGCAATGCGAAACCATCGCATTAACACAAACCGCAACGTAAAAATACTAAGTTTTCGTAGATTTACACATTCTTCTAAAAAGTGCACACTTTTGCGGAAAAACGCACAATGGGTTTTTTTTTCTATTAAGTGAAATTACACCTTTCAGTTTAAAGTCCACAAGCCCTCCTCAATTACGAATCCAATTAGTGTAATGAATGACAATGGTCCTGACCAATTAAGTCTTCAAAGAATACCAGAAGAACACTTTGTAGGCATAATTGGCCATAAACATTGATCTGGAAAAATTACAAATATAGATATGGGAAATGTGCCTGGTCTAATGCAAATGTTTGAAGTATTGTGTAGATGTGTAGTCTGTGAATAAATGTGTTTACATGTATTTATAATCCATAACCTCCTAACAGTTTTTTTTTTTTTTTTAATTATTGTTGGTGTATTTTTATGAAATTATTCTTAAGTAAGATGTGTGAACTGTTTTAGGTCACCAATTTCTGCACGCCAATGTGCTGTTCCTTTATAGCATAAATAAACACAACACCTACTTAATTCAACAATTTTTGTATTTTTTTATTTTTTTTTTGTTTTGTTTTTCTGAAATTAAAATGTGAACAAAATAAAAATTATAAACTTAAAATAATTTCTCAATTGCCTCAATATCAGCAATTACTGCCCTAAAATTGCTTTTTAGGCATTGTAAAAGTGCAGGCAAACTGGTGGGATCTACAACTGCAGCATCTGAAAAGAAGAGTCAAAGAAAACATTACTAACTTACTCACATTACCTATTATACAAGCAAGGCACAAAGCACACTTTAATGCAGGCATGTCCAAACTGCGGCCCTCCAGCTGTTGTGAAACTACATATACCAGCATGCCTTGACACAGTTTTGGGGTCAGAGAATGCAAAAGCTGTGTCAGGGCATGCTGGGAGGTGTAGTTTCTCAACAGCTGGAGGGCCGCAGTTTGGACAGGCCTGCTTTAATGGCAAAGTGACTACATCATGGCTGTTTTAAGGATAAATCAGTAGCAGAACAACACACAAGCCTGCTCAGCAATGTTTTTTTTTAATTATTCTTTTTTTATAAAGTGTACCACACCATGGGGTACATTTACTACTATGGGAGTTCTATTTAAGATGGGACGTTGACCATAGCAACCAATCAAATTCTACATATTATCTTTGAATAAGGGGTCAAAAAAATTACAAGTATAATCTTATTGGTTGCTATGGGCAACATCCCATCTTAAAGAGAACTACCATCTTAGTAAATGTAACACCATGTTGGCATTCATTCACATCTGGAGTGAAGGCAACTTATCTTTTTTTGGGTTGGCCCTGCATCATCACACTGCATATCAACATCTTCAGAAGGACAACATATCCTAGCATGGCCACACTCCCTGAAAGCCTGCCTTGCTACATAAGGTCAAACAGGTTTTGAAAAATCAAATAATCATTTTGTGATTGTAACTTTCACAGCACAAATCATTGTGTCGTTAGGCTGGCTAACAAAGTGAAGCATGCGAGTTGAAAGTGCAAATATTATGAATACCCAGGCACAAGTGTAAAAGACCAACAACATACTAAACTCCACTCAGGTCTAACTGTTTCACTGACAACCTAGCACATATAAACCCTGTTGTCCTGGCAACACTGTCGACCTAATGAGTGTCGACCTAGAGTGGACAGACAAAACATTGCACACATAGACACTGTACATCTAATGATACTCACATAAATGTAAACGCAACATCTAGACCATGAAGAAGAACACAAACATTTTTCCATGGGCCAAGATTACCCACAGTACAACACTGCATGTTTTGTAATTGTAAGTGTAAGTAGGTAACCAATACATTTTAAATTTTAAAACACTTACTCGCATCTGCCACATGCGGACTCCCCGGAATATCCGCAGGGCTTCTTCGGCCCATTCACTGGGTGGGGAAGGCGGCTGGATGGGGGAAGGAGGCTGAATGGGGGAAGGAGGAGGGATTGGGGAAAAAGGAGGGATTGGGGAAGGAGGAGGGATTGGGGACCTGCTTTCAGAGGGTGGGTCTGATTGAGAGGGGGAGGGGGGCGGAGAGGGTGTTTGGGCAACAGATGGGGAGGGGGCCAGAGAGGGGGTCTGGGAAAGAGAGGGGGAGGGGGGCTGAGAAGGGGACTGGGAAGGAGAAGGGGATTGGGCAACAGAGGGGGAGGGGGCCAGAGAGGGGGTCTGGGAAAGAGAGGGGGAGGGGTGCTGAGAAGGGTACTGGGAAGGAGAAGGGGATTGGGCAACAGAGGGGTAGGGGGCCAGAGAGGGGGTCTGGGAAAGAGAGGGGGAGGGGGGCTGAGAAGGGGACTGGGAAGGAGAAGGGGATTGGGCAACAGAGGGGGAGGGGGCCAGAGAGGGGGTCTGGGAAAGAGAGGGGGAGGGGGGCTGAGAAGGGGACTGGGAAGGAGAAGGGGATTGGGAAATAGAAGGGGAGGGGGGCTGAGAAGGGGACTGGGAAGGAGAGGGGGATTGGGCATCAGAAGAGGAGGGGGGCTCAGAAGGTGACTGGTCGGGGCTCCCTGCAGCAGCTTGCCGTTGTCGTGGTCCTAGAATGACATATGTAATATTTAGGTTGTAGCATGACAAATTTTAACAACACCATTTTTCAGTTACACTGTTCTGTCCCATGTTAAAGACACAGGGGTAACATTAATAGGTTTTTCTAATTTTTAAACTGGTGATGTTGGCCATAGCAACCAATCAGATTATACCTAACATTTATTAAGCCGCTTATAGAATCTAATAGATTGAATCTGATTGATTGCTATAGGCAACATCACCAGTTCTAAAAACCTCCCACCATAATAAAATTACACCACTGAGCAAGTTATTGGGTTCAGGTGACAGCCTGTGTAGCAACTCTGTACAACAACATGCACTTTTTCAGAAGCACTTTGCTACACAGTCAGTACTGCTTGCCATAACCACACACACTGTGTCATGTTTATTCTACAATAGTTCATTGTCAGTGTGCAAATTTTCACACTATCACTTAGTGAAAATATGCAAAGTTTTTGCTAATAATCTCAGTGTTATGTAATGTATTAAACTTACAGCGTCTACGTAATTCCCGGATTTGTTGGCGGAGTTCCGCCAACAGGTCTGGCGTCTGCCTGCGGAGGTCGCTCCACCGCCTCTCTAACTGTATGATGGTCCGCCTGCTGCGGACGTGGGTCCTCAATAAGCGGCAGACCTCCGCGTAGGCCTCACGCTTTACACTATTTGGGACAAAGGGCCCTGCGCTGCCTACGCGGCGGTCCATCACTGCCACCAGGACGCGCAGCTCGCGGCGCGTGAATGCTGCTGCGCGCATCATGGCAATGGCGTTTTCCATATATGGGCTTATATTTATAGTTTGTGGTTGCATGTGATTGGTTGGAAATGTATGGTGTCATCTGTAATAAACTTTATTAATATGTGTACATTGATGTGCAGGACAGTTTGTATAGTTCACATGGGCGGTGATTCGCACACGCGGACACACACACACACAAACACACACAAACACACACATATCATTCAAATATGGCTTCAATTCATAAACATATTTGTCTTCACATATATATAAAATAAAAACATTTTAAAATAATAAAAACCATTGGATACAACAATCTTACACAACATACATGAGAAGGAGAATATTGCATTAAAAAAATGTACTGAAACAATATAAAATACTCTCATAACTCACTCAGAAATGTGCTCACTCAGAAATGTCCACCGTGCTTCAGTAATTTTCCGCATACACCCACACACAGGCTGCATGCAGGGCGTTCATATAGCCAGTGCAGCAATTACTGGACCAATTAGCATAATATACACCTGCGCGGAATTCCGCACCGGAAAACGCAAGCAGCTATAAATAGCTGAACACTCGTGCATATACACATGCTACCAGCAACATGGCTACTCGTGAGCAGACGGCAGCAGAGATGGACGAGGTGCAGAAGCAGATGGCAGCTTTAGCACATAGAAGCTTAGCACTGCGGAGGCAGATGCTTGAGTTTGCCAATGCTGACTCTGAAATAGCAGGACCCAGTACTATACAAACTCCTTCTTCTGCTACCCAGGAGTTAGGAGTGAATCCCCTGCCAGACATAGCTAGTGGGGAAACTGAGGGTGATTCTGGACTAGCAGCTCAAACACAAACTACACAAGCAGCTAGTGAAGAGGAAGATGGTGATGAAGGTCAGGATGATAGCTCACAGGCTACTTCCAAAAAAAAGAAAAGACAGCCTGCCTTCACTAAGAGGGAGTTACGGATTTGGTCACACAGGCCATGCAAAAAATACATCGAGGACCCAAAAACATGGGTGCTGTAACCAAAGACAGAATTTGGAGGGACATCACTAATTCTATTAATGAAGTCGGCTCAATAGTCCGCACCTCGCAGGAAGTTCGAAGACGGTAAGTGTATATAGCCAGTCCATTTTCTGTGCCAAGTATTATTAAAAAGTAACTGAGATGTGATGTTGCCTATAGCAACCAAATGCATAGCATGTGTACTATATATTAAAGCAGGTTTTCAAAATTTAACACTACCTTGCCCCTATTTTTCCCCACATATGTAGTTGGGCCGACTTCAAATCCCGCCTGAAGGGCAAGAGGTCTGCGGAGTGGAATGCCTCGAGGGCAACAGGGGGAGGACCAGCTGCCACTGTGGAATACACAGATCTGGAGGAGATAGCGATGGACTGTGTGAGCTACGAGGAGGGGGTTGGGGTGTCTTATATGGACACGGAACTGCCTGAAATACTCCATGCACATGACTTGCCAGGTAAGTTTACACATATATTTTTTTGTTGAATTTTTTTTGGATACAAAAGTCTCATATTGTTTTTATCTACTCTTTTTCCACTCATATTTCTATTTGCTTTGCACATAACACAGCACAGGGGGGTGAGCAGGTAGAGTCACAGGAGGGTTATGTGGCTGAGGCTGAGGTGGAGGGACCTAGTGTGTCTGGCAGTGTGGGACCACAAATCCCACCCATCCAGATTCCAACTGGCCCCCCCACCCAACCCTCTGCTATCCCGGAAATCCTGACTGAAATAGCCAGGTATGGTGAGAGCCTGAATGCTTTTCAGGACAGGATGCTCCGGGAGGTAAGCCAGATACCTGTTCGGCTCACTGAGCACAGAACCAGTGTGGAGCAAGGTGTAGCTCAACTCTGCCAAGGTCTGGCAGAGATCAGGCAGGGACAAGATCAACTCGCCTCCTCCTTCCATGAACTTGCCAATTCCATTCGGCAAGGGCTCCAGGACATCGCTGTCTCTCTTGCCCACAGTGGCAGAGAGCCAGCCACATCGGCTCCCTCCCCTCACCCTGCCCAGGAAGAACATCCCACTGGGCAGGGCACTCGAAGGTCGCTCCGCAGACCAAGCCAAGAAGAACATCATCAGGCGGGGAAAAGAAAGAGAAAGTGATGTCTCTCCAGATGGGCAGCACCCATGTTTTACATGTTGCCTCAATGTATTTTTTTATTTTGGCTTGTGTGGCCAGAATGTAGAACTCCCTCAAAGTGAAAGGTTTTCTTTAAATTGTAGCCTGTGAGTTATTTGTGCCTACACCTGAGCCATCTTCCTCTTCCTAGCGTGCTGTGTATGTTTGTGTTTGTGTGTTTGTTCCGGAATCTACCTCAGTTCCCCTAAAAGTTTAGTCTGGCTGGGGGTTCACTTACTTAATTGAAAACATCATATTTTGTCAGAAGAAGGGGTTACCATAGTACTGGGTTCTGCTATGTGCATTTGCCCAATGCCATCTGCTTGCTGCTATGTCCATCTCTGTATGTGATGCTCTTTTGTAGCCATGTTGTGTTGTTGATTTTGAACTTTTTTTGAAGTAAAAAAAAATTACTTTACAATTGTTTGTGTGTTTTATTAAAGGTTATGTATTCATTAAAACTGTGCCCTGTAAACTTGAACATGGCATATCGACATTTGTGGAACAAGGGAACAATCAGAATATTAAGACAAACATTGCATAGTGTAATTGTAAATCTGTATGCCTTGCACAACACTTAATTAACCATATTAAAAAAAAAAAACTTGGGTTACTAGGGGCAACATGCCATAGTATTAGATATGGACACATATTCCCCAAAAAAAAAAAAAAAACATATTAAGTCACATGAAATGTAGGCTGCCTTATGGTGCTCATGTTATTTGGTATGTACAAAGGAATATGTCTATGTTGAGAAGATTTAGCTGATGTAGTTTATAAGTTTGTTTAGTCACATTTGAGATTTTTAAACAAATAATTAAAACATGCATTTAACATCAGTTAATTTTTATTGGTACAAAAAATACAGTACATTATTTGTGAGTGTGTCAGATTTGTTTGTGCTAACAATACAAATATGAAGTGGCCATATAATTGCTGTTTGTATTATTTTGTAAGAGCAGTGTTTTGCGAGTAAATGCTCAACAGGTGAATTCAGTTGCTAATTAATTGCTAATTAGAGCAGACACACACTTGTAACATTACTTCGCAAGTGCTGAGTAGCTGCAGACTCACTCTTCGGCTGCGTCAAGATAGCGAACATTTGTTATGTACTTTTAACATAGGATACGCATTTTTGCCAAAAACACGCCTACTGCTGGATGCATACTCCCACACTAGCCGCCCACTTTCACGCCCATTTCGTAGGATTGCGAAGCCGTGCCTCTGCCACGCCTCCGTCACTCCCCATTTTCGTTTGTGTATTACGAGCAGTTTTTCTTATAGTAATTCTGCACAAGTGTCGTATCGCTATCTTTGCGCATGCGTATTTCCGCTTTTGCGCTTGCGCAGTAAGAGGTTTTCCTGCTGTTTGCGATGCGATGATCCGCTGCGAACAACTCGGAATGAGGGCCCATGTGCACTGCAGGGGAGGCAGATATAACATGTGCAGAAAGAGTTAGATTTGGGTGGGTTATTTTATTTCTGTGCAGGGTAAATACTGGCTGCTTTAATTTTACACTGCAAATTAGATTGCAGATTGAACACACCCCACCCAAATCTAACTCTCTCTGCACATGTTATATCTGCCTCCACTGCAATGCACATGGTTTTGCCCAATTGCTAACAAAAATCCTGCTGCGATCAACTTGGAATTACCCCCTATCTGCATTGCAGCATTATTCCCAGGAGCAAATTGCTTCTTGTTTGCTCATTTTTTAAATTTGTGCAGACTTATGAATGAAGCCCAGGTGTGGATTTGTTGATTTATATGTTATATATATTTAATGGCCAGTGATGCCACAACAATTTTAATAACATTATCAAAACAGTAACAAATTAAGCATATAAGATCAGAAGAGTAAATAACAGTTAAACAATAAGATATGTAAGCAAATAGAAAGCAAATAATTTCCTGCTCTATGGTGGTCATTTCGAGTTGATCGCTAGCTGCTTTCGTTCACAGCGCAGCGATCAGGTAAAAAAAATGGCAGTTCTGCGCATGCGAATGCCGCGCAATGCGCATGCGTGTCATACTCTCACAATGAACGATGTAGTTTCACACAAGGACTAGCGAAGCTTTTCAGTCGCACTGCTGACCGCAGAGTGATTGACAGGAAGTGGGTGTTTCTGGGTGTCAACTGACCGTTTTGAGGGAGTGAGTGAAAAAATGCAGGCGTGCCAGTTAAAAACGCAGGCGTGGCTGGGGAAACATAGGCGTGGCTGGCCGAACGCAGGGCGTGTTCGTGACGTAAAAACAGGAACTAAATAGTCTGCAGTGATCGCAAGCTAGGAGTAGGTCTGGAGCTACTCTGAAGCTGCACAAAATTATTTTGTAGCAGCGATCCTTTCGTTCGCACTTCTGCTAAGCTAAGATACACTCCCAGAGGGCAGCGGCTTAGCGTTTGCACGGCTGCTAAAAGCAGCTAGCGAGCGAACAACTTGGAATGAGGGCCTATGTGCATACTTCATACAGTAGCATTTCTATAAGGTACCTATATAGAAACATAGAATTTGACGGCAGATAAGAACCACTTGGCCCATCTAGTCTGCCCTTTTTTTAACCATATTTTTATCTCAAAACTTATTTGATCCTTATTTCTTTGTAAGGATATCATATTGTACTAATGCAGAGAGACTCTAAACTGAACACATTAATAAACTTCTATACAGTATCATTCACTCACCGCAACTGCCTTGCAACAAGCAAGGACAAGCAGTCTTTATGAACTAAGGTGGGACTGTTGCTCTTCATGTGATATTGAAGAGGTACAAGTGAGTACTTACATCAACCTTAAATGGCATATTTGAAAGCAGGATACTTTTGCAAAATTCTCACTTGAACTTCACTTCTGAATCAGAATGTCCTCTTGCAGGATACCATAGCTTGCTCATTGTAACTTAGATTCCAAGAGCGCATCCAGCCAACTCCTTTTCTTCAGTAAACTATGAAATTATATTTTTAATGCCATAGACTTCTCTACCAATAAATGTTGGATAACTTAAAAATACACTTCTAGCAACACAATTTAATAGTCCACAGAACGAACCGCCCTCCTTAAGGGTATAACTCTGTCCATCAACATTCATTTATAACCAGCATTACTTATCTGTTGTTGTCTCCACTGTGAAGCTCTTTGCTGGTTCTGCCATCCTATGGACACTGAAGCTGCTGCTGCAGTGATAGTGTTGGAATGGGTACTTATGCTCTAGGCACCTTGTCTCTCTTTCTCTGCAGATCTCCCTCAATGCTAAGCACTCCTCCCTCCTCTTTCTATCTTCAGTAAGTTTCTAGGGCTGTCTATCTTCTATTAATGGTTTGCAATCTTCAACGGTTTGCTACAAAAGCCATGGGTTTTGCCATCGATGGCAAATGTCCGATGGTATTCCACCATTTATGGAGGCATGCAGCAATGTTTTTTCCTCAGATGAAGGGCATACAAATCATATCCCTTCCCCCATAACAATGATTAACCCAGGCTCTTTCCTGATCGACCCATCATGGTCACTTGTCCAATAGTAGAAATGCCAATCAATTGATTAATCTATGGTGCCAAAAGCAGCATATTGAATTCAAACATAATTAAAATCTAGTATGGCAGAAATATAGCAAACATAGGTATTATAGCCTTTTAGCTGACTTTATGTACTGTACAGTAGCATTTCACAAATCATCAGTGAAACATATTTTAGAAGTGTGGGCTATACAACAAATATATATATAATTAAATTTCTTCTGAAAGAGATGTAAGTACAGTAGCTTACTGAGATAAAGGAAAATCATAATTGTATTTGATTTACTGTATCTGAATAAGTACACTCAGGGTATCACAAAACGCGAGCAGAGAAAAATATAAGTGCATTTGGTGTAAAGGAAGAAGAAGGAATAACATTAATTGATTTCCAGGGCAAGTTTGGTTTGGAACTTGATTAGTATTTTTTTATCTAAAGTCTCAGCTCAAACACAGCACACTCCATGGGAGCCAATTAACTTCCTTTCCTCCCTGGATTATGATTACATCCAGACAATTAAAATGTATGAATTCCTTAATGATAGAAGGCAGAGGTTAAATAAAAGCATTAAGCAAATATAATAGAATTTTAAACATTGCGACTGCTAACTCCACCTTCCATTATTCATGCTTTGTGTTTGTACTGTTTAGTTTAATAGTGTTTACTTGATATTCTAATAATCTTGTTTTCAGGGTCACAAACTTAATAGTTCATTTTCTTCTCACATACAGTATGAATATAAATGAAAATATATCTTCTATTTTATGATTATTTCACTTGAAAAACGAATATATGCAAGTCATAAGTAATTAACACCGCAAGCTGCACACTTTTTAATAAAAGGGTAGAAATAAAAGGATACAGCTAACAGTATTTTAAAATAATGCAGAAACAGTGCATATAAATAAATGACACTATACACAGATGTTAAAGCCACATGAGTAAGGAACTTTAAAAAGAAATATGGATTCATGGGTTTGAACTTTGAAGTAATATTAACAGAAAGGCAGGGAGTTAATAGACTGTACATTCATGCTGATTGGTCAGAGTGTGAGGAAAGCCATTATAACTGGTTAGGAATGCATATGGGTGGAATAGTACAATACAATCAGAATAGCATTTCGTATACTCTGACCAATCAGAGCGCAGACTTTAATTATGATAGGAAAAATAGGTTGGATAGGCATTGTTGTAGTATGTTGTTATTTTCCATGTCAGGGCATGGGCGCTAGCATAAGGATAGTCTATCCAGCTGTTCATACTGTATTTGAGTACAGTTTTTACTTGTATATGTAAATCCAAATATCAATTTGCTCCACAGTGCAAGATATTCTATTTCAATCCAGCATGTGACATACAGTTTCTTATGTACAAATAATAATGTGACTAGTCTATTTATTGTATCAGTGAAGTGGACATGCTGTGAAGGTGGAGATAGTTATTCTTTGCCTACATTGTATAATCAACTTTGTAATTGGCAAACTTCACTCCAGGTTGGGTCTAGTAATTGTCTGGTGTAATATCTACTCAATTTTGAAGAAAAGAACTATGGGGGTTATTATAAGATGGATGCAGATCGCTGCATAAGCAAAAAGATCTGTGTCCAGCTCCTCAAATGCTGGGTGTCGCCCAGCACAGGGCAAGGCCGTCCACCATGTGTGTGGTGCCACCTCACGATACATCCACAATGTTAGCGCAGCCTGGCTGCACTGTCAGGCGGTCTGTCACCATTTTTTTAATTGGAGCAGCTGTATGTGACATCTTGGCATCCCCCCATTTGGCCCGCCATACCAACAAAATGGCACGCTCCGCCTCCCGAACACTGCTGTCAATTATCTTGAGGCTGAATCCTGTCTTAAGAAGGGTCGCACACCGGCACTGAGGCCGGTGCATGTGCGCAGACCAGATGGACACAGCCGCTGTATACAGACACGCGGCTGCGTCCATCTCTGAATTGGCCGATATGTGCCATAAACTTCATAGAATTTATAATTATTATAATAGGGGGATTAAGTGAATTCATTTTATCCTCACTTTGATGATAAATTTGCAGCTGTCACTTTTTGCTATCCTCCCTCTGGATCATCACTGGAGGTGGTGTTGGGGAAGACATGATTAGAATATCTTGAAAAGGGCATAACTCCATCACACAAGGGCATAGCTACCATAGGTGCAGGCATTACAGCTGCTATGGGGCCCAGAGCTGTAAGGGGCCCACCTTCCCTGTCAAAGTTACATGTGTTATATACATTTTTCGCCATAGGGTGATACGTAGGGCTTCTTTCAAACTTTTTCCTTGGGTCCTGCAATATATCTAGGTATGCCCCTGGACCTGCTCATTGTAGTGTGTTTATAAAATGAACTGGAGGGCATTTTAGTGTTATATAATATGAACCGGGGCACTGTAATGAGACACAATATGAACAGGTAACACTATATATCATAATGTGAATTGGGGGTACTGTGCGGCATAATGTGTACTGGCAGCTCTGAAATGTGACATAAGGTGAACTTAAGTACTACTACGATTCATAACAGAAACTAGGGCACTACTATGGAGCATAACATTAAATAAGGCTCTACTATGGTTCAGAAAATGAACTAGGGCACTATTATAGGGCATAAAATTAACAATTGCTGCAGAGAAGTGTCTCTCTAGAAGCATCGGGAGGGGGGACCCATCAAAATGTTGCTATGGGGCCCATAAAGTTCTGGCTACGCCCCTGCCATTACATCTTGGCAGAGGAAAACATATGCTACTTTTATTGTATTAGCACATTATCATAGAAAGCACAGTAGATGACTAGGTATCTATATAATCATCATTCTCAGGGAAGCCAACTGTCTCTGTTTACATCCAATTAAAAACTGGAGCAACTGGCATGGTAGTTGCAAAATTAATTTTATGAATGACTTGGCTTGCCAGCACTAAACACACTCCTGAGCTATAACATCTTTGGGCAGAAGTCTTGTATTATTTGTGTTGGTCATTAGATTTCAATGCAAGTATTTGATTTATAGAGAATTCAATTGGGCTGTTTTTTCCCAGTAGTTTTTATTGAATTTTATGAATAACAATCACAAGAAAAGAACAAGAAAAGAACGGAAAATTAAATTAGACATAACTTCTGTGAGGAAATTGAGCGATTAGAAGGAAAATAAATAAAAGAAAAGGGGTGGGAAGCCAAACATGTCTACATGTATGTCAGACATCATAGCCAAGTACAACTCATTCATTGAAGTGTGTGAAATTAGGAAATCTATTGAAAAAAGGCCAGCATGGTTGAACTCCTACAAAGCCAAAATTTATGTGTATAAAGGAGGTGAGTTAAGATTATCAATAGTAAGATATTGAGTATATGCCCATGAGGAGTTGCTCCGCATTACATAATCATCCCATTTCAGCCATTTATTAAAGGTAAGGGAGCCGGACGGGGAATATAGGCTTCCAGTCATTTCAAAAATATGATGTTTATGGATTTTAGTTTTAATGGTGATAATGTCAGGGATCCTCGCTGACTTCCAGAGTTGGGCTATGGAAGTTTTCGAGGCTATGAGAATATGTCCCAACAAATACTTATCTGAAACAGCCACATGCGGATGGGAGTAGTGAAATAAAGCTAGGAGGGGATCTAGGGGGACAGCATATCCAAACACATCAGAGATCAAAACAAAAACCTCTCTCCACAGGGGTTGTAATATTGGGCAGGACCAAAAAACATGCATAATGTTCCCTATATGTCCACATCCTCTTCAACAGTAGAGAGAGACATCCGGCCATATTTTATGAAGACGATCTGGGATGAGGTATGCTCTATGGATCAATTTAAAAAACATTTCTGAATGACCCACGCATCTTGAAATTTTAAAACATGAGTGATAAATTCTCGACCAGATCTCCTCAGTAAAAACATTGGGCAAATCTACCTCCCATCTACCTTGGGACACAAAAGTATGAGTCATCATTTCTGAAACCAAATATCTATACCATCTGGAGACATTACCCAGACTCTGTTAAGTGCGAATAAGGAGAGGGAGCATCTTGGGAAGGCAGTTAGATGCTGAGGTATTGGGGAGGTGTTTGGAAATCCAGTTCCGTATTTGAAGGTACTTATAGAAGTCCTGTTTCAGGATGTGGAAGTGCGCTTGTAGATGAGTGAAGGAGACTAATGTACCATGTAAATGGATATCCTGAAGGGTCTGGAGACCCCGTTCTGACCAAGAGAGTAAGGACAGGTTGGGGATCATTAGAGTTATCGTCTTTAGTGGAAGCTGCAGAAAGGGGAGTGATTGTTTAGCTTCGGGTGAGAGGAGAGTATGCCAGACAGTCAATGTGTATTGAATCACTTTACATTTATTAATGGATGCAGGATTAGCAGACATTGGGAGCCACAACAGATCTGCGAGACGATAAGGAAATATAGTTGTCTGTTCCATAAGTACCCAAGGCTTCCCCGTATCCAAGTCAACCCAATCTCTGATGTGGCTCAGAATGCACGCCTTGTGGTATTTTTCTAAGTCGGGGTAAGCCACCCCTCCCATAACTTTCGAAGCCGAAAGGGTGGATCTAGCTATTTTCGGTTTCTTTCCCCCCCAGATATAGTTGGAAAGAATCTTGTTAAAGTCATTACAAGTTTTCTTCGGGAAGGGGCGAGGGATAGTCCTAAAGAGGTACATCCGTTTCGGTAAAAGCACCATTTTTGCCGCTGCCACGCGCCCAATCCACGAAACATCCTGCAGCATACAGTCTTTGGTGAGCGTTCTGAACGCTGCGAGAAGTAGGCCAAAATTACATGTCAGGAGATCCGCCTCTCTAGAGAGGTGAACTCCCAGGTATCGAAGGGACAGTGATTGCCAGGAATATTTATATAAAGTTTTCAATGAATGGACCTCATCAGGGCCTATATTCAATGGGAGGGCTTCGGTTTTAGTGGTATTAAGCCTTTAGTATGACAATTTAGCATAACGGTCAAGTACAGCATGTAAGTGGGGGAGGGAGGATCCCGGTTGCAGAAGACATAACAAAATGTAATCTGCGAAGAGACTTATCTTGTGTTATTTTCCACCTATGAGGGGTCCCATAATTAGATTATCTCTTCTAATACATTCCGCTAGCGGCTCAATCGCAAGGGCAAATATCAACGGGGATAGGGGACAACCCTGGCGGGTCCCATTGGTAACATCAAATCTCGCAGAGTAGCACCCATTGGCGAACACCCTAGCTGACGGACAGGAATACAAGGCTGAGATAGAACTAAGAAAGTGACCTCCAATACCAAACCTTTGCAGCGTATGTTGCATATATTTCCAATGAAGCCTATCGAATGCTTTCTCAGCATCGAGTGACAGGAGCAACAAAGGGTGATCGGACTGTTGGCAGTGTTCAATGATATTAATCACTCTCCTAGTGTTATCAGAAGCCTGTCTACCCACCACAAAGCCAACCTGATCTGGGTCAGTTAGAGTGGGTAAAAGGGGAGCAAGTCTATTTGCTATTAATTTCGCAAATAATTTGACATCAACGTTAAGCAAAGCAATGGGACGATAATTTTGGACAGAAGTGGGCGATTTACCGGGTTTCGGAATTGTTATAATTTGGGATTCCAGCATTTCTTTAGGGAAACGAGAAGTGTTAGAGGCTTCATGAAACACATTTAATAAGGTAGGGGCCAGCAGTTTATTAAATTGCTTATAGAAGTTGGACAGATAACCGTCGGGGCCAGGGGCTTTATTCAGAGGAAGGGAGTCAATGGCAGTTTCAACTTCCGCAAGAGTCCATGGGTAGTTAATAAGTTCGGCGTCTTGCTTCGATAAAGATGGTAGAGGAAGATTCTGAAGAAACTCAGAAATTTCCAGAGGCTTAGGTTGGGGGGTATTAGGGTCGTCCTTTAAATTATATAATTGGTAATAGTAGTCCACGAACGTGTTGGCTATATCTGAAGGATCCATAATCTTGGCGCCTTTTGAATTGTGTACTGCCTGTATTCGTTCCCGAGCTCTGCGGCCGCGAAGCTTACGAGCTAAAAGTCAACCTGCTCTATTACCTAAGTAGTAATATGTTTGATTAAGCTGCTGAATGTTACGATGAACCTCAGCAAGCGCAAAAGAATTAACTTTGTCTCTGGCTTTTAAGAGTCTAGTAAAAATTACTTTAAGGGGTCTACTTTATGGGCCTTCTCCAAAGAGGCAATGTCCTGCTCAGCAAAGGCAAGTTGCTGTCGTGATTCACGTTTTAATTTGGCCGCAATTTGTATCGCTGAGCCTCAAACCATGGCCTTCAGCACGCACCAGTGGGTGAACGTAGAAGTATCCAATGGCTGATTAGTGTATAAGTACAGCTCCAGGGATTTCTGTACTGCCTGGAGACCCTCAGGTCTGTTTAAAAGGTGGGAGCCCGGAGGGGCATTATAGGAAAAAATATCCCAGCACAAAAATAGGGGGGCGTGATCTGACCAAGTCATTGGTAGGATAGCAATCTTGCGTAAAGAGTCTAAAGTTGGTCTATCTACAATGGCCAAATCAATTTGGGAATATGATCTATGCACATGGCAGTAAGAGTTATAATCTCGTATCGAGGGGTGCTTGACTCGCCAAGCATCATACCAGCTATATTCAGCTAATAGGGTTCTAAAAGGACCGGAAGATACACAAGGTTTTATCGGACGAGGAAGTATAGGTGGGTTGGATCTATCTTTGCTAGGATCCGGAGCTAGATTAAAATCGCCCAAAAGCAAAACAGCTACCTTGGACTTTTCCTGAAGGATATGAAAGAGCTTTCTGCATAAAGGAATCTGCTTGGTATTGGGTGCGTAGCAGTAGGCAATGGTTACCTCCACTTTTTCTAAATGTCCCACCAATATAAAATATCTTGAGACAAGAAAAGCAGAGAATCCCTGCTATGTGGCGCTAAACAAATCAGAGCTGCCCTAGATGTTTACCCTCCTAGATGTCACCAAACATCTGAATACATGAACAGATACAACAAAAATTTTGGAAGTAATACCGCCCTGGGTGCTTAAATTAAATAATAAAAACAAATAATATGGTGCAATCACTTATTCAAAAGACTTCGGTGTTATTCCATCTGTTGATAGTTTGCTTGATTTCAATTTAGAAAGATGCAGTGCATGAAATAAAGAAAAAATATATATAGTGTAACTCAGTTTAAAGTGAACAAAATTTTTTGCGTGATTATATAACGTGATCTGGCATTGTGGGTGATATTGTGTCCAATATTTAGTCAAGGTGTACCCCACTCACTATGTGAATAATGCAGAATAAGCACATCAAGGTATCTTTAATCAATGAAGCATGACATACCCAACTCACAATGTCACAAATGGTTTGAAGCTCATCAAGGTATCTTTCTTGTGGAATTTGGACCTTGTCTTCCGACCCAAGTTGTTTTGATCTGCGTATACCCAAAACAAACAAGAACAAATTCTCCAATGTGTAGTAGAGCTTTCAAAACCATATGGGATACATACTGACTATAAAACCACGTACTTTTAAGATTAATGTTTAGAAGGAAAAAGCGTACCCCACTCACAAGAATGGAGTAATTTCTGTACACATCAAGGTATCTTTAACTACATCAAGGTATCTTTGATAATCTTGTGTTCAAGAGTATAGAATGCGTACCCTACTCACAGAATTATGCGAGGTTTGCAAAGCCCATCAAGGTTTCTTTTGTTTTCAATTTCCTTTCAAAAAAGGCTGGATATTTCTTAAAACCATAAAAATTTATTGTACAAAAACCCCAATCGGTAGGGGAAAGTTCCAATGATACACTGAATACAGTAAAATGCAAAAAAAAACAAAACAACAAAGTTAAAAACATAGACCATCCATGCTGAAGCTCTGGAGGTATTTCTCCAAAAAAACTGTGATTTCCTCAAGAGATTACCTTATCCAGAGTTCAGCGGTATGTCATGGATGGAAGGAAAAAAAGCTGGCTGTCCACACTCCTGTTTGTTCAGCATGGATGGTCTATGTTTTAAACTTTGTTGTTTTGTTTTTTTTTGGCATTTTACTGTATTCAGTGTATCATTGGAACTTTCCCCTACCGATTGGGGTTTTTGTACCATAAATTTTTATGGTTTTAAGAAATATCCAGCCTTTTTTTGAGAGGAAATTGAAAATGAAAGAAACCTTGATGGGCTTTGCAAACCTCGCATAATTCTGTGAGTAGGGTACGCATTCTATACTCTTGAACACAAGATTATCAAAGATACCTTGATGTAGCTAAAGATACCTTGATGTGTACAGAAATTACTCCATTCTTGTGAGTGGGGTAGGCTTATTCCTTCTAAACATTAATCTTAAAAGTACGTGGTTTCATAGTCAGTATGTATCCCATATGGTTTTGAAAGCTCTACAACACATTGGAGAATTTGTTCTTGTTTGTTTTAGGTATACGTGGATCAAAACAACTTTGGTCGGAAGACAAGGTCCAAATTCCACAAGAAAGATACCTTGATGAGCTTCAAACCATTTGTGACATTGTGAGTTGGGTACGCCATGCTTCATTGATTAAAGATACCTTGATGTGCTTATTCTGCATTATTCACATAGTGAGTGGGGTACGCCTTGGCTAAATATTGGAAACAATATCACCCACAATGCCAGATCACGTTACATAATCACGCAGAAATTTTTGTTCACTTTAAACTGTGTTACACTATATATATTTTTTCTTTATTTCATGCACTGCATCTTTCTAAATTGAAATCAAGCAAACTATCAACAGATGGAATATCACCAAAGCCTTTTGAATAAGTGATTGCACCATATTGTTTGTTTTTATTATTTAATTTAAGCGCCCAGTGCGGTATACCTTCCAAAAATGTTGTTGTATCTGTTCAATATTAAATATCTACCTTCGGGGTCTGAGTGTTGGGCCGAGAGCACAAACGGGCAATTCCGAGCTATAATAATGGCTACTCCAGCTTTCTTAACAGGGCCATTAGCCGTAACACACTGGGGGTATTTGGGATTAGAGAAACGCAGGGGGTTAGTATTCGGGAAGTGCGTCTCCTGAACAGCTGCAATATGCATTTTTTGTTTAGAGAAGTAGGTAAGGGCCAATTTCCTCTTATGGGGGGAGGTCAGCCCCTTAGCATTAATTGAAATAACATTCACCATGGGTCAAGAAAGAGAACTGTGTAGTACCAACGAGTCAGGGGACCTAGAGACGGCCTACTTGACAATAAGGGAGTCACAGCATGGCTTACAAAACAGGGAACAAAAAAGAAAACAAAAAACTGAAAAAAACTGAAAACACTAAAGAACATAACTGGTCTCCCTTGAGACCAAAACCAGATGCCCTGTCCAGGCATCTGTGTAGAACAGTGGGGGGGGGGTAGTGGCATGTTACCAATCCACCATCCCCGCCCAGAGATAAAGAGATGAACCGTCGATCCAGCCACCCCCCGAGGACCACCCCGCCCCACCTCCACGTCAATATACTATCAAGAAATTACGTACGATACTGAGGAGGGGGAGGGGGCCCCCAGGGGGGCGGCCAGAATGACAACCCATCAGCAGCAAATAGACATGTTACGATATAACTAAATCAGGCAACCATAACAAGAAAGAAGGGTAATACTTTGAAGTGGCAGGTCCACCGTAAAGGTAGTTCCCAGCCGCCCTCACCCTCATCAAGGATTTAAATCTCTCTGAGAACAAATATGAAAGAACAAATAAGCATATGGAGGAATCATAAAAAAAAGAAAATGCAGATAACAGACCAATATATACAATAAACACAGCTAGGCGTTAGAGTAGGGCAAGAGGCAGCAACCAAAGATTTAGCTATAGCCTAAACCAGTCCCCTACTCCACCGTGGACCAGTCCTGCTGGAGTCTACGTTGAGGAGAGGGACCACCACAAGACGGACCCACAATGTTCCAAGAACTTAGGAGTTTTGTTCCTTCTTCGATGTTGTCAATTACGATCGTGGAACCCTCGTGCGCAATGAGAAGTTTAGTAGGAAATCCACAGCGGTAAGAAATATTAGCTTTTCTCAAGGCCAACGTAATGGGCTGAAATGAACGTCGCTTGAGAAGGGTAGCTTGGGACAGGTCTCTGAACAACTGCAGGTCCCCAAGGACTGTTGCAGTATCCGATGAGGGTCTCGACGCCTTCAGAATTGCTTCTTTAATATGAAAATAATGCATCTTCATAAAAACATCCCTAGTAGCATGGTCCGGAGCCGCTCTGGCTTTAGGGAGTCTGTGGATTCTATCAATAAGAAGATCAGCTGAGGACGCACGCGGCAGGAATTTTCCAAATAAATTGACAGCAAAGTCATGGAGGCTACTGTTTGACACCTCCTTAGGGACTCCGCACAATTTAATATTACTTCGTCTAGACCTGTCCTCAAGATCTGTGAGCTTATCTCTAAGCTTATGCACTTCAGCCTCCAGATTGTCATGAGAGTCAAGCAAATGGTTATGAGATCCCACAACTTCCTCCATTTTCGTTTCCAGATGGTTGGTACGATCTCCAATCTCGTCAATGGATTGCTGACATGCCTGGAGGGTGGAGCGGAATTCCGCCGCGATATCTGATTTGAATTGCGACATGAGCAGTTTCATTGTACCCACCGTTAACGCATCAGAGTCACTGACAGCGTCCATGGAGGGGGAGGGCTGTCTCGGGGATGACGTGTCAGAGGCAGGAGGGAGAGGTGGGGGGTCAGCCTTCTTCAACTGAGGTTTATCTCCCATCTTTTTAGGAGGTTGAGGAGAAGATTTAAAGAATGAGATTTGCGACACTGACTTGGAGGATTTCTGACGCTTGGGAGGTATAACAGAATTTGAGACGCGCTGGGGAGACGGTCAAAACTGCAAGTGTTGAGAGCGAAGGTACCACACAGTAGGCTACCAATCAATGCATATTCCGGGCCGGGACGGTGGATGGAGAAATAGTAATCAACTCAAAACCATCATGTGTGAGCAGACTATCCCCTAAGGGAAAGTGTAGTAGATCAAAGCATACACTAGATGGAGCCTCAGGTCCTGCAATTAGCTAATATGGTGTGGTAAGCAGTGCAGTGTTTTATGTAACAGGTGCCAATGCACACAGCAGGGGGATCTGCTCTGAGTGAGAAAAGGGGGGTTCAGCGGGGTCCACAGCTGCAGGAGATAAACAGCCCTGGGGTGCAAAGGTCAGGTAAGTATATAGGCAGGATAGATCTTACCCCACTTGTTAATCCAGGAGCAGCGTAAGGAGGGACTTATAGAAGATCCAGCACCGCCAGCTTGTAGGGAGCCCAACTCACCCCGCAGCCCAGGCAGTCACCACTCACAGGGATCCAGACACAGGGGGACGGCAGACGGCACAACCCCCGAGCAGAAGGTCACAGCGCCGGGCTCAGCAGAGATGCTATCAGACGCGCTTCCGCCTCCATTCAATTGGGCTTTAATCGATACAACATACCTACTAATGTAGTTATAAGTGGAGTGAGGTATTTCAGCTATGTTGTATCTTAGATATGCTGAACATAATTTAACATAGCGAAAAATACAGCAAAACAAAAATTATTAGTGATCTAGAAGTGAGTTGACATTTTGAATTGTGAAATTAGCACTACATTAGTTTAGCTTGGTCTGTATGAATAAATAATCCCATTGTGGTGGTATTTGTCCTTTGCTGTGAGAAAGACCTCTTGCAGGTTAAAACACATTAGTACCAGACAAGTTTATGATGTGTAGACCTCCAAATAGGGAATTATCTAGCCTGGTCATACAGCATGTCTAATCCCAGGAAACACGGGAACCTTTTAAGGATAACATAACCTATGTTCTCTGGTAGGATGCCATCTTGCTTCAGTTTTCTATGTTGAGTTTACTGAATTAAGTAATTTAGTATTTTCTTATTTAATTTCAACTTGGAAGATATTTGGTGCAATAAAGAAAGAATGCTGGTTATTTGAAAAAGTCTGATTTGCTGAAATTTATCATCCTTTGTATGTATTAACATAATAGGCTGGATATTCTCCAAAAATATTTAAAGAGGTGGACTAAAGATAGTTTATTTATTTAGTCATTAAAATGCACAGGACGATTAATTAACTTTTGAAAATGCTACACTATCAGTATCATTTCTATTATTTATTTATGTACTTATATGGAGAGGGGTTCACTATGGTATGCCGGCTGTCGGGCTCCCGGCGACCAGCATACCGGCGCTGGGAGCCCGACCGCCGGCTTACCGACAGTGTGGCGAGCGCAAAGGAGCCCCTTGCAGGCTCGCTGCGCTCGCCACGCTACGGGCATGGTGGCGCGCTAAGCGCGCCACGCTATTTTATTCTCCCTCCAGGGGGGTCATGGACCCCCACGAGGGACAATAAGTGTCGGTATGCAGGCTGTTGGGATCCCGGAACCGGTATACTGTGCGCCGGGATCCCGTCAGTCGGCATACTGAAGACCACCCTGTGGAGAGGACTTGCAAGAAAGGAAGACTTTTGGGCGTTTAGTGCAGATAAACTGAAAGTGGAACTTCATTTTCTTGATATACTGTACAGTAAGAATCATTCCCTGTATATTGTGCACCAAGACGCGTTCACTAATTTGTTTTGTAACCCCTTTAATCTTGTAGATAAAATGTTTTAATATGCAAATTTGTGTAGTACATCTCTATTAAACGATTGTAATATTACAAAGTTAATTATAAACCATAGGCTCATTTACCACCCACATATCACCTCATGCACACACAATAAATTAGCAGAACTACTGTACTACAGTTGAGCAATATGGGGCAACATTATGTAAGTCTGCAGTAATTTCAGAAAATTATGGCCATCAGCACAATGGTGCACTTTTGATAAATAGTTTGACCTGGACGTATATTAGTAAAGTTATATTAATGTTATTAACTTTCAGTTTGAAGTTAATCCCCTATTTAGTTCCCCTGTCCAATGCTTATTTAAGTGCCAGAGGATATCTGAAAAAATTGTGTGAAAATAATGCAGTCGTGTATTGACAGCAAAAATTAGCAGGTTATTTTTCTCATAGAATTATAATGAATTTTATCTCAGTAAAGATTATTAATCCAATTGTATTACAAATATGTCCTTATGAGGCAAGATGTTTGTCATGATTTAGAGACTTTACCACAGGTAATGATTTGTACCTTTTACTGAATTTTGTATCTTTTTTTGCATTGAAGCTTATATATATATATGCTTCTACAACAAGGCTGTACAGTTGGGCTGAAATGTACTGTAGGCGAAATTATTTTTTCTTTTTGCCCCTCTTTTTGTTACCCCAATACTCTCAATTTTCTCTTTGACAGTTATCAGGATGACAATTTCTCTGGTGCATCTTAACTAATTGCCTAGTAGTGAACCTTCACTAATCCACCACTCTCCTCATAGCTCCAACTGGCTCACCACAATTCAGACATGTTACTCAGTGTAGTCCTGTAGTGTACCGCCTCCAACCTGGCATCTCACTTAATGTATGGCAGGCTAAAGGTAGGAGAGGGGGAGTCTACAATGCTTGCCTCCAGAGCCGGGTCAACCAGGGTCAAGGTGGTGTGATAGCCTTCCTTCCCTACATGCACTAAGCTGGTGCTAGTGGGTGCCAGGAGGTGTGAGAAATGTTCCGGGAGAAGCTCCCAACAAAAGGGTCCTGCATATACATGGTTTTTGTTTTTAAATTGTATAAAACTATTTTTTGCAGGACTTCATAGTCCTACAAGATAAGTAGTCATTAGCTAATGTGCTGCTAGGGAGAGGAGGTGAAGCATGGCAGTGTTGCAGCAGGGAGAACGAAGGAGACTGAGTAATAATTTTACGATCTCAGATCACAGTCTAGGTGGCCAAGGACAGCTGCCCATGGCTTCCCTGAACTCTTAGAGCTCTTAGTGCAAGAAGATTGCCTTCCTGCCACTAAGGTTTGGCAAACCTACTAGGAACACCCCCTCTTCTGTACCCTGGCTGGCAGAAAGTGGCTATGGGAAGGTTGCTCGATAACAAGAGTTGACTGAGCCCATTCGCTGCTTGAAGTTCAGCAGCAAATAAGGTAAAGTCCAGCCTGAGATGGTCTCATCTGATGTGATCACGTTAGCCAAGTGGTTAAATTCATATCTCAAGATTTACAAGGCAGGCTTAGCATTAACCCCTTCACAAATGTCAGTGTTTGTTATAGTTCTTAGGAAATTTTCTTATCTCAAGTCATGTTCAATACTCTAGATTGTTCGAGGTATACCATTTTAGCTATCTCTTCCTAGTTATTTTCCCCTTAGAAGCAGAAATAGTTCATGACATAACACCACTGGTCATAAACTATCCAGTAAGAACAGCTAATCATTGATTAAAGTGTCCCTTAAAGATGTGTCCTCATACATCTTGCCTCAATACGCCAGGCAGCGGGAGATGCCTGGCGAGAGTGAATTGACAGATCCCCTGCAACTCTTTTTGCATCGGGTGTCATTTTGAGCCAAAAATACTTTTTGTTTGCATCGTGAATAAGACACACAAGCAAACTGCTGATTAAAATGATATGCGGCATTCCGATTTTCTATGTGCGTATATGTCTGTATCTGCATATGAAATTGTACGTTACAATGATTTCTAGGGAGCATTTCGTAGGCATAGCATTTCACATTCAGATACAGCCACGGTTGCACACAGAATACAGGCATGCAACATATCATTTTAATTAGCAAAAGCTGCTTGTGTGTCTTCTTCCATTTTAATGGAAAAAGTCGGATGAAAAGACGCTTGGCGCTAATAAGTCACGCGACGGTATGGCATGACTAGCAGGGCTGAACAACGTGCAGGGAGGCTAGATATAAGTGGACACCATCTGTATCTTGTGTGAAATCCAACCCAATAGAGCTTTAGATATCTAAATGTATAACTCTCTGATGCTCTAATTGAGGCTTTGGGAATATAGAGAAATTAACAAAGGTGTAACTCTCAGAGGTAACAGTGGTATTTTCCTATAGGAGACAGGTGTCCAGTGGAAAGGAGTTGGAGGCAGGGGAACTAATCGGTGGGGAGGAAACTTACAGCTGATCTGTGCTCTCAGTCTCAGGCGCCCACTCTTTGTAGTCATTGTCTGAGCCATGTGTTGTCTGTAGTGTTAGAAAGGCAGCATGCAACCATTTACACAGGCAGAACTTACTATTATACTTGTCTGTCTCTGTCCCTTTCTGCGTTTCAAATCATTGCTGTAGAGTCATCTACTCTATGAAGAGGTAAGAAACAGGGGGTCGATGAAGTTTCACCACTTTAAATGACTATAATAAAAAAAAAAACAGGCTTTATAACCTAAGGCCACTACAGACGGAAAATATATTCCCCTTAACTGGCTAACTATGGAATAATAGCCAAATCCAGTATGAAAGCTAAATTCCAGTGTTATTCTGTGTTATACAGATGTGTCCTAATACACTAACTGTATGTTTAAAATATATATATATATATATATATACACACAGAGTAAAAACCACAGCACTCACCGCACCAGAAGCGGGGCACAGCTATGCACTTACCACTCACAGGGTAGGGTGCATGTAACACTGCACTCTCCACCACAGAAGCGGGGTACACAGCTGTACTTACCACTCACAGGGCGGGGTGCATAAAGCCCATGACCACATCGCTCTAATAAATACAAACAGAGAACCCAGCACTCACCAAAGTAAACTCACTTATCCTCAACAATTCAATAAATAAATGATGGGGGTTTAGTTGGTGGATTGGCCAATGCACGGAAGCCTGTATACCGATTCAAGGTACCCCACCTTCATACAGGTCCTACACTATCACAGAGTCTTAAAACCTGACTACCACACTGCTGCATCATCTGCCTGCTAGATGTAATGTGTACCTGCCACAGACTTTATGGCTTTTAAAGGCACACTAGTCACCTATTGCACTGGCTCAAAGATGATTGCTAAAAAACAGAATGAGAAAGCTAGTGGCCACGGTTAATAAGAGCTAACCATAGATTAACCCCTTCATATACACACAGAGTAAAAACCACAGCACTCACCGCACCAGAAGCGGGGCACAGCTATGCACTTACCACTCACAGGGTAGGGTGCATGTAACACTGCACTCTCCACCACAGAAGCGGGGTACACAGCTGTACTTACCACTCACAGGGCGGGGTGCATGAAGCCCTCTTATTAACCGTGGCCACTAGCTTTCTCATGCACCCCTGTGTGGACTTTATTATCTTAAACCTGTCTCAGCTGTTTTTTAGCAATTTATTTATTGAATTGTTGAGGATAAGTGAGTTTACTTTGGTGAGTGCTGGGTTCTCTGTTTGTATATATATATATATATATATATATATATATAATTATTCCAGTGAACAGAAAAAAAATGTACATTGATGGCTTTTACTAAATCTTTTTTGAAAATATATCTTTCCGTCACTCTGTCACTATTGCTCCACTGGACAAACAGATACACATGTAATTGTTTTGCTATAAATTGCTTGCATTTTCTATGTTTTACTTTTCATTGCTTGCCTCAAATGCTGAATGGAACAATCAGATATTTTAACACTGTATTTTCTTCTCTTGAGAATATAATATTTTAAATGTTCTGCAGCTGAAAGCAGATTAAATTATAGCTCTCAGACGTTTTTCTAACTGAAACAGATAAGTGATGTATGTCAGTGTGCTATTGCTACTGGCAGTTTTTGTCGACACAATTAGATGATACAGTTTCTTAGGTGAACTTCTAGTACATTTGTGACAACCACTATGATTCAGACAATTTAAGATATTTCAAAGGTAGTTATCCATGATGGTTTTTAAAGTATGTTATTAAGTTATTTGAAAATAATACTTTCAGGTCTTATATTGCAGAGGATGCATTTTCAGATTTACTAATGTCACCTTTTTGTGCTATTAGCAAAAACATATTAAAAATGTAAAATAACGTAGGAAAAACAAAGACAAAAACACAAAAATATTTAACCAATACATTGTATTCACCCATGGGCCTGCACAGAGCTCAAAATATGGCCAATTTGGCTCTGACAAATAGAAAAACACATGTGCCGGGTACTGTTGTATTGCACTGCAATACCAAACACCCACTATGAGCAGAAAGCTTGATCCAGCCAGCAATTGTTAAATATGATCCCTATTTCACACCTCAATGTGAGATTCTTGTTTAACAGATTTTACTGGTAAATTACCAGTAAAATCTGTTAAACAAGAATCCCACATTGAGGTAAGAAATGGGGATCATATTTAACAAATGGTGACCGGGTCAAGTTTTCTACTCATAATGGGAGTTTGGTATTGCAGTGCATCTTGCACTGAATGCTTCACCATTTCTGTGAAAAACACTGGAGATTTATTGGACTATGGTGCAATGAACTAGCCTATTATATGGATGGTGTAGAAATGGATTAACCTATAGTAATCGTATGGTAACTATACCCTATCTGTGCCCAACTAGGCTGCTGTCAAAACCAGTGCTCAATAACACATCATAATTGTATATGTAGCCAACACCTACAGATATATTTCAACTGTGTTTTATAGTAGGGGGGTATGAACGGGGGGGGGGGGGGGGGAGAGAGATATCAGTGTACAGGGCCCCAAAATTTCTGTTGCCGGCCCTGACTGTAGGGTATGTAAAATTTTACATCATGTAGATTTCCACTGAAAATCTATACAGCATCATACATTGATACTGACTGATAATTGACAGAACTTTTGAGTTATAATTTTAATGTGCTATTACCTTTGGTCTTGCTTAATTGTGGCTTAAATTAAAAATGCTTTTAACAAAAATGTAAAGTCCAGTGCCATGAAAGTAGAGTGTACTATGCTATTAAGAAATTCGGACTTGCTAGTTTCATCAGGGCCCTGATGCATCTGAGGATACTGGTTTGTTGTGCACTAATCTGCTTTGATTGATTTAAACAAGAAGTGTCATTCATATGAGAACACAATGGAGAGTCACCACAACAGCTCTCCAAGTTTAAATCAAGCTACAGCATTGGAATAACCAGAAACTTTTGGAAAATGGCATAAACCTATCCTTTTTGCCATAAAAAAGGAAACAGAGCAGATTGTGCAAATTAAACAATGTGATATCACATTAGCCTTTACAGTACACTTCTAAAGTAAGCTTCACTGCCCCCATGAATTTTTACAGCATACAAGACAGGGCCAGTGTACATTTATTTTCACTGCACCCCTGATTTTTTACAGCATACAGGACAGGGCAGTGTACATTTATTTTCACTGCACCACTGAATTTTTACAGCATACAGGACAGGGACAGTGTACATGTATTTTCACTGCACCCATGAATTTTTACAGCATACAAGACAGGGCCAGTGTACATTTATTTTCACTGCACCCCTGAATTTTTACAGCATACAAGACAGGGCCAGTGTACATTTATTTTCACTGCACCCCTGAATTTTTACAACATACAGGACAGGGTCAGTGTACATTTATTTTCACTGAACCCCTGCATTTTTACAGCATACAAGACAGGGCCAGTGTACATTAATTTTCACAGCACCCCTGAACTGTTACAGCATATAAGACAGGGCCAGTGTACATTAATTTTCACAGCACCCCTGTATTTTTACAGCATACAGGACAATGCCAGCACCCCTGTATTTTCACAACACCCCTGTAATTTTACAGCATACAAGACATGGCCAGCCAGTGCCGGACTGGGGCATGGAGGGCCCACTGGGGGGATGCAGCTGTAGGGGCCCATGTTTAGGGGTGTGGCCACTCTTCAGAGGGGGTGTGTCCAGCCTCCACATATGCTTGGCTGACCATTAGGGAGTACATGGTCTGGGCTCCTTAATATAGTTATATAGTAAATACTGCTGGTTTATGCATGATTACGTACCAGATTAATAACAGCACTGTAGAAAATACAAATAATAATAAGAAAATAGTCCTGTGCAATATAAGGTAACACATATAATTTATAATTCAAGTGCACAGTCTGGAACCTTTATCTCTGGAGGGGAAGGTGGGGCCACCCAGGCAGTGGGGCCCACAAGTGGTTTCCCCTGTACCCCTGTGGGCCAGTCCAAGACTGGGTCCAGTACCCCTTTACATTCACAGCACCCCTGTATTTCTACAGCATACAGGACAGGGCCAGTTTACATTTATTTTCACTGCACCCCCTAATTTTTACAGCATACAAGACAGGTCCAGTGTACATTTATTTTCACTACACCCCTGAATTTTTACAGCATACAAGACAGAGCCAGTGTACATTTAGTTTTGCTGCACCCATGATTTTTTACAGCATACAAAACAGGGATAGTGTACATGTATTTTCACTGCACCCCTGAATTTTTAAAGCATACATAAAGCACCTCTTTAAATTCACAGCACTCCTGTATTTTTACAGCATACAGGACAGGGCCAGTATACATTTATTTTCACTGCACCCCTGAATTTTTACAGCATACAAGACAGGGCCAGTGTACATTTATTGTCATTGAACTCCTGAATTTACAACATACAAGACAGGGCCAGCACCCCTGTATTTTTACAGCATACAGGAGGACAGTGACCCTGTACAACACAGTGACAGCCAGGACAGCACGCCTAACATCACAGGGACACCACAGTGACCCCTAGAGAGCACACACTGATCCCACCTGACTCCACCACCCACAGAGAGAGACAGAGGTCTGTCTCCCTCACTCTCCAAGTCCGGAGTGAAAATGGGCGTGACATGCAGCTCTTTATTTGGAATCTAAAACTTGTGAGAATCCGACAGCGGGATGATGACGTTATGCCTTGTTCCGGGATCTGAGTCTGGCGGGACGTCCCAAGCCGGACTCGGTTCCCGGCTCGGATCATGAAGTTCAGTGGAGGGATTATTTGAATTACTATAAACTTTATAAAGTTTATAGTAATGCAAATATTTACAATAACATTATATCATAAAATACAATTATAATATTATAGTGTAATATTTATTTTTTGTGATAGACATGTAATTGCAATGCAACTAATTTTATCACGAAAATTTAAGTTTGCTAATAGACATTGAAGAACATGTAAATTATGTTCATTCCATTTAAAAAACATATATTTACAGTATATATATATATATATATATATATATACACACACACAAACACACACACACACACACACACACACACACTCACACTATACTGTAGTGAAAAAGGAAATAAGAAAAAGCTCATGTGTGCCCTAAAAAAACAAAGCTGCCCAGAATACACACTTATAGTGAGTGTCAACTAACACCAGTGGTGGGATTCAGCTAGTTTGCATCGGTTCCAAAGAACCGATACCTAATGTTAGGTATGGTTCTGCGAACTGTTTGCTAATGAGCTCCGCCCGCACATCCGCCTGTCAGCACAGACTGGTGACTGCAACAGGAGTTCCTCCGCACCCAACCCTGGCTTGCTGACTCCTCCTCTTCCTAGTGTCCTGTGTCCTGACATGCGCAGTAAGCACGTCAAGACAATGAGAGAGGGTGGGCCAGGCACGGAGGAACTCTGCAGTGCTACACAGAGATGCTTGGTCCTGTTGCAGTATGTGCTGACAGGCGGGTGTGACTGCGGGTGGCAGCTCAGGCTAAGCAGGGGCACCATTTTCGGGAGCAGAGTGGTCACCCACCCACCACCACCCACCATAAGTGTGCAGGAGCCAAGTGCAGGTCCTATCCTGGGGCAGGTTGACTGGCTGGGGGTATGTATGTAGTCCCTGTTTTTCCTCTCTGCTAGTCCCACTTTTATGCCCTCTGCTAGTCCCACTTTTCTGCCCTCTGCTAGTCCCACTATTCTGCCCTCTGCTAGTCCCACTTTTCTGCCCTCTGCTAGTCCCACTTTTCTGCCCTCTGCTAGTCCCACTCTGCTATACTTAAAATGGTCATTAGGACATAGGGCCTAATTCAGAACTGATCACTAGGCTGCGTTTTCATACAGCCTGTGATTAGGTCTGAACTGCGCATGCGTATGCACTGCAATGCGCAGGTGCATCGGTCCGCAGCGATGGGGATTGGCGGACTGTGGCGGGATGTTGTGAGAAAAGCGATCGCATGGGCGATCGCAAGGTGACTGACAGGAAGAAGCCGTTTGTGGGTGACAACTGACTGTTTTTAAGGAGTGCCCATAGAAATGCAGGAAGGACCAGAATTTTGAAGGGAGGGTTTCTGACGTCAGCTCCGGCCCCAATCTTTGCACTGGAAGAGTAAGTCCTGGTCTGCACAGAGACTGCACAAACTTCTGTATGTGCAGCTCTGTTGCACATGCGATCGCACCTCTGCACAGTGAATCCCCCTATAGGTGGCGACTACCTGATCACAGGGATGCAAAAAATGCCCCCTAGCGATCAGGTCTGAATTAGGCCCATAGAACATGTTGTTAATTTATTTGAATCCCTGCATAACACTCTACTCAAAAATACATACACAGAAATATCACCAGTGGATCCACAGGCGCTAGGCTATAATCAATGTAATGTCATGTTTTGATTGAGATCTATAAACACTCAAAAAGACATGAAACCACTCATAGTGTAGTAAGTTAGGTAATACACGATTATATTGGGCTAGGTTGCACTGTGATTTTCAGATCAGAACTCGTACCCAAAATGTTGGTCTACAAATATAAGTAAACAGAGATTGTTTCTTATAAAGCTGATGTAAACTTCTTCCACATGTTCCTTTATCCACGCATCAGTCCCTCAGGTAAATGGTAACCTTGGAAAAACAATGGGAACGTCCAATGGTATGATACCGTTTTATTAGAACATACACATTCACATAATACAGGATTTAGGTTTGTCTCGCATATTACCTACAACACAGGTAGACAACAAGAGCAAGATAATAGATGGTACATTAGGCGTACCTGGATTTACACTGCCCATCTGCTCTGGTGAGTGCCAATCGTCTCCCAACAAAGGTTCTTTCTGCCAACCGGTTTCGATACCCCAGTGGTGTCTTTCAACTTTCTAGAGATAAATCATGTTCAGGTCTGCATTTTACCAAGGTTTTTAACTTCTTTTCACTTTCAGTAAAACATTCAGTTTTCACAAGAAAAAAATTAGTATAATCATGCCATATTTAAATGTATTGGAAGTACTGTATCTAATGTTTTTCCATGTTAATCAACAGTTACAATGTATTCAATGACTAATGATATAATGATATCGGGATCCTGGCAATCAGGATACCGATGACGTAATTCCAACCACTGACAACGCTGCCACCCGGCTAACATGGGCTATATCCACTTGTGGGTGTCCACGACACCCCTAGAGTTGGAATAGAACCTGTGGCGAACCACCGAGCCCACAGCGTGGGGAGAGCAGCGAGCCCGCAAGGGGCTTCATTGAGCTCACCCCCTGGCATTATTCTAGTGTCCGGGATCCTGACGTCGGTATGCTGACCGCTGGGATCCCGGCCGCTGGCATCCCATACCCAATGCATGATATCATGTTCATTACATGCCAAACATGAATGACATACTGTATTCATTAATTTCATAGAAAACTGTAAAGATGCAACGTCATCCATTTGTGAAAATGTACTGTATATCAACTTCTTACTGCCAAAGCAATAGTTTTAGGGCCTGTTCCATGTACAGTAGTTGATTCTCTTTCATGTCAAATGGCAGTATGAGTGGGATGACCAATTACAAATCACAATGAAACTGGAAAATTAGCTGGGTAAGAAGAGACTTAATAAAATATATTCAGTAGGCTGCAGTGCATACCTATTTCATGTTTAAAACAGCACATTAAAAAGTTGCCATTTGCCCCCTGGGCTGGTAAAATGTAAGTGATCCAGGGCTGCCTGGCTGCAAGAGCAGAGCTGGATTAATGCTTCGGGGGTCTGGGGTACTAAAAACAGGGGGGACCTAATGTCTAAAAGACTAAAACCATAATATAATCCCAGTATATATATATATATATATATATATATCAACCTAGTGCGACACTTGAAGAAAATGTAATGCAGTGGGATACTGATATATTGCAAATTGGTATAGTGCGATTTATTGAGCTGCGAGGGCTGCACTAGGTTGGTGTATATATATATATATATATATGTATATGCCCAGAGCATTAACTTCAAATATGTGTCATAACATAAAAAAGTGAATGCAGCCTGTCTTACTTTTGCAATGCTGTGATTCTGGTAAAGACAGACTGTCAAGACGAGTGGTACACAGAGAATAGGAGGAGAGAGAGCTTGCACATTCCTCTCTCCTCCTCCAGGTGCGACCACCTCCTACACCCACAGAGGTTGTGCATTCCTGGGATACCGCCTGGTTCTTCCTTGCAGCCTGCGCTCCAACCAGTCATGGAGCCGCAGGCTGCAGTTTCACATATCAAAGGGCCGCAGATTCGCCGCTTGGCTCGGCTGCCCAGCAAACCTCTGCAGCACCAGCGGCTGTGTGATGATGACTGTCAGTGGTGTTAGCAGGGAGTGCAGTGCTGCAGATCAGATCGGTAATAGAGATCAAATTTGTGGCGGGTGGTGGGGGGCCTTGTCAAAGCAAGGGGCCCAGGGGTACTTACCCCCAGAGCCCCCCCTTTATCCAGCTCTGTGCGAGAGGCAAACAGAGGTTCTCCCGACTTGTCTGAGTTATAACATTTAACTCCCTTACCTGGCTGCTGTACAACAATGGGTAGCAGACAATGGCTACCCCTATAGCAGGCTATAAGAAAATGGCCACTGCTGACCTGTGGGGAGACAAGTGTCCTTTACCATTAACCTAGGGTCTGGAGAGTGGATAAAGGGGTTAGGGCTTATTGGAGTAGATGGACTGCTCCTCCTTCTGCTGGAGTATGTACAGCAAGAGGAGGGGGGGGGGGTGGCAGAGGCCAGTGCCATTAGGAGCAGTCTAGAATAGTGCTATGTGAACTCCCTGCATAAAGAGTGAATGTCTGGGCTAGCTTTACATATTAAGAGATTGTATTAGGAGACAGCAGCTTTCTGCAAACTAGAGCAGGTAAAAAGTAGTACACTGGTATTGTACGTTATGGCTCCGCCTCGGCCCCCACCTTGTAGACAATGCCACTGTAACATAGTAACATAGTATCTAAGGTTGAAAAAAAGACAATTGTCCATCGGGTTCAACCTATTTGTGGTCTCCTATGCACGATTATTTTGTATAAAATTTTGACTGAAGTTGCTGACTGCCGTTACGATTAACCCCTCTTTTTATAATAACCATAGTGCGTGACTATGCCCCGTAACCCTGGATATCCTTATCCATTAGTAATTTATCTAACCCATTCTTAAAGGTGTTGACTGAGTTGGCCATTACAACTCCCTCAGGTAGGGAATTCCAAACACGTATCGTCCTTACCGTAAAAAAGCCTTAACGCCGTATTGTGTGGAATCTCCTCTCCTCTAACCTGAGCGAGTATCCACAAGTTCTCTGTGTTGATCTAACCAAAAACAGGTCCTGCGCAAGATCTGTATATTGTCCCCTTATATATTTGTACATGTTGATCATGTCCCCTCTTAATCTCCTCTTTTCCAGTGTAAATATGCCTAGTCTTGCAAGCCTTTCCTCGTATTCCAGCGTCTCCATACCCTTAATTAGTTTGGTCGCCCGCCTTTGAACCTTTTCTAGCTCCAGGATATCCTTTTTGTAGTAAGGTGCCCAGAATTGTACACAGTATTCAAGGTGTGGCCTCACAAGTGATTTATATAACGGGAGTATAATACTCTCGTCCCTAGCATCAATTCCCCGTTTTATGCATGCTAATATCTTATTAGCCTTCTTTGCTGCAGTCCTACTTTGGGTACTACTGCTTAGTTTGCTATGTATGAGGACACCTAAGTCCTTTTCCAGTACAGAATCCCCTAATTTTACCCCATTTAGTAGGTAGGTGTTATTATTGTTCTTGTTACCACAGTGCATTACCTTACACTTGTCTGTATTGAAGCGCATTCTCCATTTCGCTGCCCAAGCTTCTAATTTAACTAAGTCATTCTGAAGCGACTCAGCATCCCCCTCCGCATTTATAACTTTACACAATTTGGTATCATCTGCAAAAATTGACACCATGCTCTCTAGACCTTCTGTTAGGACGTTAATGAAATATTGAGCAATAGCGGTCCTAATACTGAGCCTTGCGGCATACCACTTAGCACTTCAGTCCAAGTTGAAAAGATCCATTAACCACAACGCGCTGCTCCCTATTATCTAACCAGTTTTTGACCCAAGTGCATATTGTGCTTCCTAGCCCTGATTCTTATAGCTTGTAGATAAGTCTCATGTGTGGTACAGTATCGAACGCTTTGGCAAAATCTTAAAAGATTACATCCACCTCTTTACCCTGATCTAGGTATGCGCTTACTGTTTCATAAAAGCCAAATAAGTTGGTTTGACAGGATCTGTCCTTCATAAACCCATGTTGATTCCTTTTAATGACCTTATTGACTTCAAGGAACTTCTGAATAAATGACCTTATTGACTTCAAGGAACTTCTGAATATTATCTCTTAGAATACCTTCCAATACTTTCCCCAATATAGATGTAAGACTAACTGGTCTATAATTACCTGGTTCAGCTTTACTTCCCTTTTTGAATATAGGCACTACTTCCGCTATACGCCAGTCTTTGGGAACCATACCTGATATTACTGAATCCTTAAAGATCAAAAATAGCGGTTTTGCAAGTTCAGAATGAAGCTCCATTAGAACCCTTGGGTGAATACCATCGGGACCTGGTGACTTATTAATCTTTAAATATTTTAATCGGTCACAGACTACTTCCTCGCTTAAATAAGTACCTATCAGTGGGATATTCTCATTATTGAGATTATATGTTAGTCCCTGAATTGGGTCCTCTCTAGTAAATACTGTTGAAAAAAACTCATTTAGTGTGTCCGCTATGTCATTATCATTTTTGCTTAAGACTCCCAACTTGTCTTTTAAAGGGCCTATACTCTCCTTCTTTAATCTCTTGCTATTAATTTATTTAAAGAATTTTTTGGGATTCGCTTTGCTTTTCTTTTGCTACTAGTTTTTCAGTTTCTACTTTAGCCGCTCTTATTTCCTTTTTGCATATTTTGTTACATTCCTTATAGTGCTGAAATGACTCTGCTTCCCCGTCAGATTTGTATTTTTTAAATGCTTGCCTTTTCTTGCCCATAAGCCACATCGGTTTATGATTTTTTTTCTTTTTTTTGCTGCTCGTGGGAATAAATTTGAGTGTATTTTTAGCTAGCAGGAATTTTAGTACCTCCCATTTCTCTGTAGTATTTTTTCCTAAAAACAAACCTTCCCATTCAATATACCTGAAAAATACCCTCATCTTTTCAAAATTTGCTTTGCTAAAGTTTAGAGTCCTAGTTGAGCCAGTATAGGGCTGTTTATGGAAACTGATATTGAATGTGACCATATTGTGGTCGCTGTTTCCTATGGGTTCCCCTACTATAATACCTGATACCAAATCCCCATTGTTTGTTAATACCAGGTCTAAGATTGCATTGTACCTAGTTGGTTCATCAATTAGTTGAACTAAGTAGTTATCATTAAGTGTGTTTAAAAACATATTACCCCTAGCAGTATCACATGAATCGTTTTTCCAGTTTATCATCTCTGGATAGTTAAAATCTCCCATCACTACTATGTCTCCTACTCCTGCTACTCTTTCAATTTGCTAGAGTAACAATTCCTCATCAGATGCGTTGATACCAGGCGGCCTATAGCATACACCCAATACTAACTTTTTGATTCCTTTTTCCCCGCATGCAATTCCTACCCATAATGTCTCTGCAGTGTCTACAGTCCCCTCCTGAATATCTTCCCGTATATCAGGTTTTAAAAACACCCCTCCACCCTTTTTATTTAGTCTGTCTCTCCTAAACAGTGTATAGCCCTCTAGATTGACTGTCCAATCATGAGATTCGTCCCACCAAGTTTCAGTAATGCCTATAATATCATACTGTTTGCTTGCTGCAAGTATTTCTAGTTCACCCTTTTTACCAGTAATGCTTCTGGCATTTACATACATACAACTAAGATAAGTATTTTCCCTTGCGTTAGGGACATCTTTCACCTTATGTAGCAATGATGACCTGTAATCGTCATTGGTTAGTGCTTTGGTAAAATCTCTTTTAGTACCCATGTTAGTAACCTTACCGCCTGCTCTTACCCTCCCCCCAACTTCTCCCCCATTTCATTTACTACCGCCATCCCCACTATTCTCACTGCATGATCCGTAGTTTCTAGCTAAACCCTCCCTCCAGGCTCCTAGTTTAAAATATCCTCCAACCTTCTAACCATCCTTCCCCCCAGCACCGCTGCCCCCTCCTCAGTCAGGTGCAATCCGTCACGACGAAAGAGATGGCGCCTGACTAAGAAGTCCGCCCAGTGTTCCAGGAACACAAACCCCTCTTTCCTGCACCAATCCCTAAGCCACACATTTACCTCCCTAATCTCCCTCTGCCTCCCTGGACTAGCGCGTGGCACGGGTAATAATTCTGAGAATATTACCATAGATGTCCTTGCCTTCAGTTTCTTTCCTAAGTCCCTATAGTCTTTCTTAAGGACATCCCACCTTCCGCTAACTTTGTCATTGGTGCCAACGTGCACCAAGACCGCCGGGTCTTTCCCAGCCCCTCCCAACAATCTATCTACCTGGTCCGCGATGTGCCGTACCCAAGCACCCGGGAGACAACAGACTGTACGGCGATCACGGTCCCGGTAGCAGATTGCCCTATCTGCCTTCCTGATGATAGAATCCCCTACCACCACCATCTGACTAGGTACCTCACTATCTTTTATCCCAACCGCACCAGAGGGACTGCTCCTCTGGATGCTAGAGGGAGCAGTCTCCTCCGGCACCGTCATTTCTTCTCCTCCCATGTAGACCGACACTGCATTGTCCCACCTGTGCCGCCATTGTGTATACTCTTTTACTGTGCAGCCCCCCTCTGTCCCCACCATGTCTACACTGGTACTATGGAGCCCTCACCTGTGCCCACTGACAACGTGCATCCCCCCTCTGCCCCCACTCTGTGTACACTGGTACCACAACTCCCACATGTCCTTATTTCAGCAGAACAGTCCCGCTATTCAGACACTGTTCTGCTGTCCCTCCCATGGGCCGCAGTGTCCCGTGAACGGGGGGAGGAAGTTTGGGGAGCTTGTGATCACCACTGCTCTGTACAGCAAAGCAGCAGGTGATTGCATGAACACAGCATCTAAACAGTGCATTATAGTTAGACTGGGGGCTGCCCAGCTGCTCGGAGAGTGCTGGCCACGCCCCTAAAATGGATAATGCAGGGAATGTGATGCAAGGCCACATCTATCAGCCAAAGCCCCACCCCCCTTTGAGCGGGCCCAGCTTCACCACGTGAAGGTCAGGGAGCTTTAATGTTGGAGGGTATGTGGTACTATGAAGCCCCACCTATGTGTGCTAACACCGTGCATCCACCGTGTACCCCAACACTGTGTACACTGGTACTATGCTGCCCACCTGTGCCCACTAACACCATGTATCCCCCTGTGCCACCACCCTATGTACACTGGTACTATGCAGCCAACCTGTGCCCACTGACACTGTGCAGCACAACCTGAACATTATCAGCAACTTGATAGGTGCTATAGTTTTTGGCAAAAAAACATATTTGTGTACATGCATTACCTCCATAAACTATAAAACGATGTTTACTCTGCGTACATGTAGTTTCTGAAATGAGTTACAGTACTGTGTCATCTGTATGCTCCTGAAACAGTAATGTTAATGGCTTATTGAGATTTATTAATTACTTATTCAAATGGATTGAGTATGCGTGACTGGCATTGGGATGGGTGGCGGGGGGACGAGTGCAACAAGCCCTTTGCGGGCTCAGTGGCTAGCTGTGCTCCCCACAGGTTCTATTCCCACTCTATGGGTTCCGTGGACACCCACGAGTGGGAATAGTCCCTACTAGCCGGCATGCCGACTGTTGGGATTCTGAGGCGGTGAGATGTAGGGGGAGGTATTGTGACTGGTGGTCTCCTGACCGCCGGTCACATAACTACATCCCATTCAAATGCCTCAGTGTTGTGAATGTGTTTGTTTTATTATGCATCTTTTTACTTTTTTATTGTTTTAATATACAGTAGATTTTATGTAATTTGGACAATTGATGTGAGGTGGTAATTGTATATATTGGATCTCATTCTGGACCAGTTGCTGTTGCTACTCATGCCATAAAGTAACAATTATCGGTACTTTACTCATGCGCAGGACCCATTGAGTGCGTGCGCAAATGGTTCCTGCGATGTAGGAAGCAGGATGGCAGCAGAGTTTCAGTGATGATCTAAGTTTCCCAAAATGGAGGCATGTCCCAGCTGTTTAGGGGGAGGGAAGAGGCCAGGGATCTCCATCATTGGATAAAGATTTACTGGCCTCTGCAATGGGTGGTTTGCACTTCCCCATGGGTGCCACAAGCTGCCTGACATGGAATCAGTGCTCTGATGCCTGCATCCTTGGATGCAGGTCAGATCACTACTGCAACAGGACGTGTCTACTTATAACAGACCCCTACTACTGCATCACCATACAGCAGTATCACTGCTGCTTCCAAGAAAGAGACATCTACTCCATCCCCATCTGAATTAGCCCGTTGTTTCCCATGTTTTATGTCAGTCACTAGAATAGTTTCTGTTTGTTAGAGTGGGCTGTATATATATATATATATATATATATATATATATATATAGTATATATATATATATATATATACTATATATATATATATATATATAGTATATATATATATATATATATATATACATAGAGAGAGAGAGAGAGAGAGAGAGAGAGAGAGAGAGATAATGTACATAAGTATTCAAAGCCTTTGCTCAATACTTTGTTGAGGCACCAGTGGCAGCAATTAGAGCCTCGAGTGTTTTTGAATACGATGCCACAAGCTTGGCATACCTATCTTTGGGCAGTTTTTCCCATTCCTCTTTGCAGCACCTCTCAAGCTCCGTCAGGTTGGATGGGAAGCATCAGTGCACAGCCATTTTCAGTTCTCTCCAGGGATGTTCAATCGGATTCAAGTCTGGGCTCTGGCTGGGCCACTTTAGGACATTCACAGAGTTGTCCTGAAGCCACTCCTTTGATATCTTAGCTGTCGTTGTCCTGGTGAAAGATGGACCGTTGCCCCAGTCTGAGATCAAGAGCCCTCTGGAGAAGGTTTTCATCCAGGATGTCTCTGTACATTGCTGCATTCATCTTTTCCTCTATCCTGACTAGTCTCCCAGTTCCCGCCACTGAAAAACATCCTTGCAGCATGATGCTGTCACCCCTATGCTTCACTGTAGGGCATTGGCCTGGTGATGAGCAGTGCCTGGTTTCTTCCAAATATGACATCTGGCATTCACACCAAACAGTTCAATCTTTGTCTCATCAGACCAGAGAATTTTGTTTCTCATGGTCTGAGAGTCCTTCATGTGCATTTTGGCAAACTCCAGGCAGGCTGCCATGTGCTTTTTTACTAAGAAGTGGCTTCCATCTGGCCACTCTACTATACAGGCCTGATTGGTGGATTGCTGCAGAGATGGTTGTCCTTCTGGAAGGTTCTCCTCTCCACAGAGGAATGCTGTAGCTCTGACAGAGTGACCATCGGGTTCTTGGTCACCTCCCTGACAAGGGCCCTTCTCACCCATTCATTCAGTTTAGACAGCCGGCCAGCTCTAGAAAGACTCCTGGTGGTTTTGAACTTCTTCCATTTATGGATGATGGAGGCCACTGTGCTCATAGGGACCTTCATAGTAGCAGATATTTTTCTGTACCCTTTCCCAGATTTTTGCCTTGAGACAATCCTGTCTTAGAGGTCTACAGACAATTCCTTTGATTTCATGCTTGGTTTGTGCTCAGACATGCTCTGTCAAGGGTGGGTCCTTATATAGTCAGGTGTGTGCCTTTCCAAATCATATCCAATTCACTGAATTTACCACAGGTGGACTCCAATTAAGCCATAGGAACATCTGAAGGAGGATCAGTGGAAACATGATGGGGTATGGGTCAATAGGTCGACCACACTTAGGTCGACAGTCAGTAGGTCGACCACTATTAGTCAACATGCAGTAGGTCAACATGGCTAATAGGTCAACATGGTCAAAATGTTGACATGTACTAGGTCTACATGAAAAAAGGTTGACATGAGTTTTTTGACTGTTTTTGGTTTCCTTTTCTTCATAAAGTGATGGGGAACCCCAATTTGCACACAGTGTCCCCTCGCATGGCTCACTTTGCTCGCCATGCATCGGGCAAGGGGACTCGCTGTGCTTGGCACAGGTTACTGTTCCCAATTGCAGTCCACGTTGATCGTAAAGTATGAAAAAGTTCAAAAAATGAAAAATTTTTGAAAAAACCCATGTTGACCTTTATCCATGTCGACGTAGTACATGTCGACCTACTGACCATGTCAACCCATTGACCATGTCGACCCAATTCATGTTGGCCAATAGTAGTCGACCTAATGACTGTCAACCTAATGACGGTATCCCTACAGGATGCACCTGAGCTCAATTTTGAGCATCATGGGAAAGGCTGTGAATACTTATGCACTTGTGATTACTTATTTTTTTATTGTTAATACATTTGCAAAAATCTCCCAAAAACTTTTTTCATGTTGTCATTATTGGGTATTCGATTTTGGAACAAGGCTGTACCATAACAAAATGTGGAAAAAGTGAAGTGCTTTGAATACTTAACGGATGCACTGTATATGTATGTATATATATATATATATATATATATATATAGGAAAGAGGATATTCGGCACTCCTATATAGTAAAGTCCATCAGCCTGCTGGGTGCCCTCCAAATGTGAAAGAGTATACAAAAGAACAAGTAGGCGGCACTCACGGACTTCTCAGAAACAACACTCGAGATCACTCAAGGATTGATACTTAACGTTTCGGTTTATTAAACCGTCCTCAGAAGTAAAAAATACATTATAACACAGTCTTACCTTTATACATGCTACAAACATATATATTTTTGTTTTTTATTATTTTTTTCAAAATATATATTTATTAGATTATGGGTTTTCTTCCCTTACTATATATTCTAACACAGAAACTATGACATCAGAACTCACCAATTATAAGCAATAATAACAGATTTTAGTGTTTTGATAAATATTATTGACAGCCCTTTGTGCATGTATTATCATCACTTGATTTATGTATTGTTCTAAAATACCATAATCTAGTTAATGTATAGTATTAATATTAATGAACTTTTTAAATCTAATAATTACAGTATTTTAATTTAATCTAGAAAGACATATAAGGGCTACGGCATATTTGCACGCAAATCCATTTTGCACAGAGATTCTACATATTTTTGCAGTATATAGTATCTGCACTAGGTGTGATTTTGAATCTTATGCATGTCAATCACAGTTTCACTTATACGTAGCTAAAAATGCATAATTGAGGAGTCAGAGAAATGTTCACATTTAGGCTAAGTTGAGTGAGTGTGTGATGAGTGTGAAGGCATAATTGTGTGCTATAATGAGTTGTGTGCTGATTTCAGATCTCTTGCACTAGGTCAGAGATTTTCTACCTTTTGCATCTTGCGAAACATTGAACAAAATGCTAGAATTGTCAAGGCACACAATACATTTTTTAAGGGTAGAATTTATCATTACAGGACCCTTAGATCACATTATGCCACTTTGGCATTGATTCATTATAGTATGTTTTGCATACATTATTCCAAATGTAACAAATTAAAATTGAAAATTAATCCATATGATCTACAACGGGTGTTAACTATAATATACATATTTATATAATACAGTATGATAATAAAATAATAATAGTAATAATAATAATAATAATAATAATAACAAAAGTACATAGGCAAATTATAGTAAACATGATTTTATATTTTTATTTTTATTTTAACTTCACTGACTATTAGACATAATATGTATTGGGATTATACATGTTACATGAAGGTTAAGGACTTTGAATTCATGGAAATTCAATATTGCAAGTTAAAATGATCCTGGGACAAAATAGCTGCCTTACTTAAGGCTTTAGAAATGTAAAATCAATTTCAAATAATACAGGGTTAGACAGTTGGTATCCTTGCGCTAGGTATTAAAGCACCTTGTCTCAGCACTGTTGCAGCAGTTCATCATGATTTTTCAGTGAATATCAGAGATTAGCGTATTGCCTTTGGCTCCTCTTCACTGTGATCCTCTTTACCTATTAGACTTACACTGTGTTACAATGTGATATAATATTACCTTTAATATGCTGTACAACCACAAAATGAGCTATATGGTTCAGCTATTTCTTAATATAGCTACAAGCCTACCATGTAAATGGGTAATAAGTGAGATATAAAGGTGCATATATATATATATATATATATATATATATATTTATTTATTTATTTATTTATATACTGCTCAAAAAAATAAAGGTAACACTAAAATAACAAATCCTAGATCTGAATGAATGAAATATTCTTATTAAATACTTTGTTCTTTACATAGTTGAATGTGCTGACAACAAAGTCACACAAAAATTATCAATGAAAATCAAATTTATTAACCCATGGAGGTCTGGATTTGGAGTCACACTCAAAATTAAAGTGGAATAACACACTACAGGCTGATCCAACTTTGATGTAATGTCCTTAAAACAAGTCAAAATGAGGCTCAGTAGTGTGTGTGGCCTCCACGTGCCTGTATGACCTCCTTACAATGCCTGGGAATGCTCCTGATGAGGTGGCAGATGGTCTCCTGAGGGATCTCCTCCCAGACCTGGACTAAAGCATCCGCCAACTCCTGAGCAGTCTGTGGTGCAACGTGGCATTGGTGGATGGAGCGAGACATGATGTCCCAGATGTGCTCAATCGGATTCAGGTCTGGGGAACGGGCGGGCCAGTCCATAGCATCTATGCCTTCTTGCAGGAACTGCTGACACACTCCAGCCACATGAGGTCTAGCATTGTATTGCATTAGGAGGAACCCAGGGCCAACCACACCAGCATATGGTCTCACAAGGGGTCTGAGGATCTCATCTCGGTACCTGATGGCAGTCAGGCTACCTCTGGCAAGCACATGGAGGGCTGTGCGGCCCCCCAAAGAAATGCCACCCCACACCTTTAGTGACCCACTGCCAAACTGGTCATGCTGGAGGATGTTGCAGGCAGCAGAACATTCTCCTTGGTGTCTCCAGACTCTGTCACGTCTGTCACATGTGCTCAGTGAGAACCTGCTTTCATCTTTGAAGAGCACAGGGCGCCAGTGGTGAATTTGCCCATCTTGGTGTTCTCTGGCAAATGCCAAACGTCCTGCACGGTGTTGGGCTGTAAGCACAACCCCCACCTTTGGACGTCGGGCCCTTATACCACCCTCATGGAGTCTGTTTCTGATCGTTTGAGTAGACACATGCATATTTGTGGCTTGCTGGAGGTCATTTTGCAGGGCTCTGGCAGTGTTCCTCCTGATCCTCCTTGCACAAAGGCAGAGGTAGCGGTCCTGCTGCTAGCTTGTTGCCCTCCTATGGCCTCCTCCACATTTCCTGATGTACTGGCCTGTCTCCTGGTAGTGCCTCCATGCTTTGGACACTATGCTGACAGACACAGCAAACCTTCTTGCCACAGCTCGCATTGATGTGTTCTCCTGGATGAGCTGCACTACCTTAGCTACTTGTGTGGGTTGTAGACTCCATCTCATGCTACCACTAGAGTGAAAGCACCGCCAGCTTTCAAAAGTGACCAAAACATCAGCCAGAAAGCATAGGAGCTGAGAAGTGGTCTGTGGTCACCACCTGCAGAACAACCCCTTTATTGGGGGTGTCCTGCTAATTGCCTATAATTCCCACCTGTTGTCTATTCCATTTGCACAACAGCATGTGAAATTGATTGTCAATAAGTGTTGCTTCCTAAGTGGACAGTTTTATTTCACAGAAGTGTGATTGACTTGGAGTTACATTGTGTTAAGTGTTCCCTTTATTTTTTTGAGCAGTGTATATATATATATATATATATATATATATACTGTATGCTTTCAAAATCAAAGTAATCATATATATAACAGAACCTACACTTTGAGAAAAGAGAGTAAAATGTTTTTGCAATACTTCACAGTACTAAATAAAAATAATTTACAGCATTACTAGCAATCCCATTTTAATAAAAAGTGGAAAGGAATAATAATTTAATTGCATCATGCAAGGGTCAATACTACCATTTGCAGTTTGAATGAGACCACCACCATCATTCCTGAGTTGTACATTAGAATTCAAGTCTTTGGCCGGGATATAAGGGGAGCTGATAACGTCAAAATGTCCGTCTTGTAAAGTCGGCTAATTTATTAGCGGTCACAAAGCAGCTTTTTTGGCACTAGAGAGTCCAATAAAAAGTTGTATCCAGATGTTTTGCCTATGTTAAGTATACAACTCGGCCAATATAATGAAATCCGGAATTGCAAGTCGGGCACAAAACAGCTCTAAAACTCTCAAAGAATTTGCCGTGTTTGTTATGAAAATGTTAGAAATCAATTATAAATGCACATGTCAAGCACAGTTGCTATAAATAAACACCTTTCAATACATTTTGACACTTAAAAAAAATGAATGCTCCACGTACTGTACATGTTTTCCCTGGGAAATCAGTATTAGAGGCATATACATATACTACGTTGCACAAGCAGTTCTAGCTGAATCCAATGATATGTGACATGCCTATATTATGTATGTAATTTCCAAATACTCCCTGTACTGTTCTTGGGTTTTTTTTGTGTGTCATAGACAAACATTACTTGTGCATCCTGGAGGACTGGGGATTATTTAGGGTGTGTGTTGCATTAATCATGGGACTTTTGGGGGTGAATTGGTGATTTTCTCTGAGACTGTGGTCCTCCTATACTAATAGACAATTTGGTTGGTCTGTAAATATCGGACATTTTCTAGTCTTAATACCGCGACACCTCGCATCCAAGGCACTGAAGATGGGAAATAGTTGCACGCCATTACATTACCCGAGTTCTGCACATTTGTAATATCCGATGTGATGCGTTAATTTCCGGGGTGGCATTATTGGCTCCCATTACAACCCAGCCTCTATGTACAGGGATCAGCACACATCTCTCCCCCGCTCAGCACTCAGTGCGATGTGTGCTGAGTGGAGGTGGGGGGGGGTGCTCATTTCACCCAGTGGTGAAGTGAGCAACCTGACTAGATTGTGCTTGCATGCAGGCCAATCTAGAGTCAACGATAGCGACGTGCGTGACCGCGCATCACTATCGCTATGGTGCATACACACAGAGCAATGTATGCTTCTTTTCTAAGCAATCTAGTCAAATTGCTTAGAAATTAAGCAAAAATCGCTCCGTGTGTACCCCCCTTATGCTACACAAATGTTATCTTATTCCCCAATGTTATATCATTACAATACTTTTGCTTTTTCAAAAATAAATATTGCTTATTCATTGCTTTATACAATAACTTTATTCTTTGTTAGGTATGCGTTCATGCTGTCGAAATATTCCCTACAGCCTGTGCAAACCAGAAGTACAAAGATGCATTTGTGCTGTGGAGATACTATTTTGTACTTTGTATGTAAGTGACCTCCACAGAGTATAGAATTTATGTTTGCTTTGTATACTTTTTGAGATGTGTCAAATTTGTCATGAAAATTAATCCTTAAAAGGGATAACAATGGGGGTAATTCCAAGTTGATCGCAGCAGGAAATTTTTTAGCAGTTGGGCAAAACCATGTGCACTGCAGGGGGGCAGATGTAATGTGCATAGAGAGTTAGATTTGGGTGGGTTATATTGTTTCTGTGAAGGGTAAATACTGGCTGCTTTATTTTTACGCTGCAATTTAGAAGATTGCAGATTGAACTCACCCCACCCAAATCTAACGCTCTCTGCACATGTTACATCTGCCCCCCCCCCTGAAGTGCACATGGTTTTGCCCAATTGCTAACAAAATTCCTGCTGCGATCAACTCAGAATTACCCCCCATGTGTAGTTCTGCTCATTCTTAATAGAGAATAAATAATCTCTGAGTAGTTAATATCATTTTGCTTTGGCTGCAAAATTCTCTTTGAATACCATACTAGAATGTCTAACTGAATAGAATACATGTACGTCTTTCAGGGTGCTTAGTTCATGCAACTTGACCATTGTGACAACAAGAGCATAAACCCTTTGATCTATGACATAATTTTAAAACCTTTGACTTAGCCAGGTGCTCATTATTAGGGACGGTACATGACAGTAGACTCCAGTAGCGTAACTTCATCCCAGTTGCCCGAAAGCAAGACAAAATGCTGTGCCCCTTCCCCCGCAAAAAATATTTAGTATTTACACTGACTCCTGTATACCTGTTGTCACCACATCGCTGACCCCTCTATACCCTACATTAAATCACTGACACCTCTATACCCTAAACTATTGACCCATTTACACCCTACACTGAATTATTGACCCCTCTGTACCCTACACTACATAACTGACCACATTATAGTTAAAAACACACACACACACACACACACACACACACACACACACACACACATTGGCACTGATAGAAAATAAAGCATATAGGCCACCACGAAAAGCACATACAGTATGCACCTGCAGGAAAATAATAAAACACATTGGCACTGATAGAAAATAATACAGCACATAGGCCACCACAGTGAAAATAATAAAACACATTGGATTCACATGAAAAATAACAAACACAATGGCACTGATATGAAAATTAAATCATAAAAAACTCAATGATCACACTGTGTTAAAGTCTCAGGCTGTGGCGTCCCTTACGTGGCTGCTTGACGGGTCTCTCCCTTTTATTTTAACTAGGGGCCCCTGTGTTGTCCCCCTTCCCTTAGCCTCTGTGTGAGCCATGTCCCATTCCATCCTCTGTGAGACCCATGTAACCCCTTCCCCTCCTGGTCCCAGTGTAAGCCATTTCACCCCCTTCCCACAGTGTGAGTCATGCCCCCCTTACCCTAGTTGAGCCATGCCCCACTTCCCCGGGTCATACCGTTTGTTTTGGCCCAGTGCTAGTGCTCTCCTGACTTCCTTCCTATATTGTGCATACCAAAGGCACATTCCTGGAAAGGTGGGTGTGGCCACACGCCAAGGGGCGTCACTCAAAGGGAATGCCGTCTCCATGCACCATGCCCTCATTTTCATCACACTCCACCATGATAAAGTGGGTGACTCAAGGGTGAGGTAGTGGGTGATTTAGACGATGACGGCGAGAGGCAATGGTCGACAGGGAGAGGTAACGGGGAGAAACAGTGGAAGACAGAGAAGCAGTGGGTGACATGGAGAAGGTGACAGGGAGAGGCAGTGGGTGAGAGGGATAAGCAGAGGTTGAGGGGGGAATTAGTGATGCATGGGCGAGGCAGGTGGTAAGGCAGTGGGTGATGGAGAGAGATAGTGGGAGACAGGCAGTGGGTGATGCCAGGGTGAGACAGTGGGTGATGCCAGGGAAAGGGTGACAGGGGGATGCAGTGGATAACACCAGGGAGAGGCAGTGGATGATGTAGAGGATGATGGGGAGAAGCATTGTGTGACAGGAAGAGACTTACAAGCGAGAGATAGGTGATGTAGAGAGATAGTTGGAGACAGAAGGGCATTGCATGACAGGGAGTGGGATACTGGGAGAGGCAGTTGGTGACCGGAAGAGAGAAGTATTCCCTAGTATGGGCACACACAGATTTTGTGACAATATACTTAAAGTCAAATATCAACAGTGATATTTGACCACTAATACTAAAATATTCCTTTTATTTGTTATCTTAAAACATCTGCGAAAATATGGTGCAAGTGAAAACAAGTGTGAAAATTAATAAACTAATGTGAAATTCAGTCACTGCTGCCTTTTCATTCTTCACTCTCTCAAGTGTTTAGAATGTATCCATATTTGTTGCAATAATCTTTTCCTTAGTATCCTAATGGAATCCATTAGGATACTAAGGAAAAGATTATTGCAACAAATATGGATACATTCTAAACACTTGAGAGAGTGAAGAATGAAAAGGCAGCAGTGACTGAATTTTTAATTTCACATTAGTTTATTAATTTTCACACTAGTTTTCACTTGCACAATATTTTCGCAGATGTTTTAAGATAACAAATAAAAGGTATATTTTAGTATTAGTGGTCAAATATCACTGTTGATATTTGACTTTAAGAATATTGTCACAAAATCTGTGTGTGCCCATACTAGGGAATACTTCACTCTTCCGGTCTTTATATGTATACAATTTATTCCCAGGAGCACCTTCCATATAACTCAACAGATAGATAATCAATTAGATTTAAATACATGGGAAAGGATTTTATGTGACTTACTGACACTTATTGATTAGTATATAAATATATATGTCTGTGCGACCCTCTCTCACTTTTTCTAGAGGCAGTTGGTGACTCTGCTGAGAAGATGACAGGCAGTGAGGTAGAGGCTGTCAGGCAGTTTTCCTGCTAGGTCTTAGGTGCAGGAAGAAGCGGACATCGGGTGAAGTTAGTGGGCATAGGAAGCAGTCAGGGGCACAGGAAGCAGGTAGAGGGCATAGGGAGTAGTCAGAGGACATAGGGAACAGTCAGAGGGCATAGGGAGCACTCATAGAGACATAAGGAGCAGTCAGGGGGCAGAGGGAGCAGTCAGAGGACATAGGGAGCATTCAGAGGCCATAGGAAGCAGTCAGGGGGCAAAGAGGTCAGTCAGGTGGCATAGGGAGTAGGTAGAGGGCATAGGGAGCAGTTAGAGTTCATAGTGAGCAGTCAGAGAGCATAGGGAGCAGTCAGGAGCAGTCGGGAGGTATAGGGAGAATCATTAATGCTTATATGCTGAGGTGTGTTGTGGACATAATCAAAATACAAACACAGAGAGTTAGAATGGTTGATTTCCAGTGGTAAGCAGTTCGCAATTGTACCATGAAGTCAATGACACAGCTGCTCTTAATGTATTTTGAATAGAAGGAGATAAAGTTTTTAAATTGGGCAGCCATACGGCAAAAAAAATATCTCCACATTTTTCTTTATTAAGGGACATTATAGCCAGTCCATGTGAAACAAATAAGAAACTCGAGGTAGAAACAAAGCTACAGTCAAAGTATCAGAAATGACCGATTGGTATAATATTGTCTTCCTTACTGCAGCCGCTAATTTAGCTAGCAAAAACCTCTGCCCCATGGGTAGTGTGTTTGCAACCGGTAATGTGCATATATCCCACAGTACCCATTCTGGAGTGGGCACAACGGTAATATCATACGTGTTCTTTATATAATTACAGACCGACCACCAGTATTTATTTACTTCCGACTTAGAACATCGAACCATAGAGTTCAACTCATTAGATATGTCAATGGCAGATAATTTAAAAAGAACACTAGAAACATAGCTCCGTATTTGGTAATAGGCAAATAAAGAGATAAGTAAGGTCGGGTATCTGTCTCTTAATCGGGATAGGGGTAGAATTGTCAAAAATGGAGGCCATTTCGATCCCAGGTATTATTTGAGAAGGTAATGTGGGAAGAGCAGGCACCTATATTATCATTACATATGAGTGGGAGGATCAAATTGGTATGTGAGGAGCACCAGCTTAGATGTAGCCCAAAATAAAGTTATGTATTCCGTATGCTGTATGTTTTCATCTACGTAATTTAAAATGTTCTGTTCCAGAGACAATTTGAAATCTGGTGAATCAGCTTGGTAAGACGGAAATCTCCAATTAAAAGAGAGAGATGTGGGGGTGTTAATCGCCAATGTGAACCACGTCAGTGCGTTATCTGAGATGACTATATTTTCTGGGTGGTCTTCAGTATGCTGACTGTCGGGATCCCGGCGCACAGTATACTGGCGCCGGAATCCCGACAGCCGGCATACCGACACTTTTTCTCCTGGAGGGAGAATAAAATAGCGTGGCACGCGTAGTGCGCCACCGTACCTGCAAGGGGCTCATTTGCTTTCACCCCGATGGCGGTATGCTGGCGGTCGGGCTCCCGGCATCGGTATGCTGGTCGCCGGGAGCCCAGCCGCCGGCGTACCATACTACACCCATATTTTCTATCTTAGATCTGTGCACTCTACCCAAAACTGAGGTGCGTATAAGCCAATAATTGATTCTAGTCGAGGTGTGGTGGGGATGAGAGTAAAAGTGTAATTTCTGTCTACTGGGTGCTGAAATCTCCAGGGATCAGTAAGGTCCAATAACGACATCAGTAATGCTAAGGCAGGCAGTGGAGTAGTGTGGGTGGCAATGGTCGACTTATGTAAGAGTGGGTTAAGAGTTTGAAGTCTCCACCTACTATTAAATGTCCTGTCACCCAGTCCTGCAATTTGACCTAGAGGTCAGTGTAAAAGGCATTATTGGGACCAGTTGGTGCATAAAGCATGGCTACCATAATCAATTCCCCTTCAATACATATTTTAAGAAACTAAAATCGACCTTCTGAGTCACACAATTTATCTATTATCATGTAGTGTAAGGTTTTATTTATAATGAAAATCACCCCACTTTTTAGTGTTATAGGAGGTGGTCACATAATCTGTGAACCACGTATCTTTCAAAGCATTAGGGTCAATGTCTCGCCAGTGCATCTCTTGTAACACCGCAATGTCTGGCTTCAATCGTTTAAGATGTTGCAATATTTTCCGTCATTTTAAAGGTGTGCTTAGCCCTTCTGCATTCCAAGTTAAGAACTTTATATGTTCTCGAGAACTACCTGACGCAGCCTGAGAGCCAGCCATATTAACCTATGTTTAGTCTCGGAGATGTCCGCTGACACCTCTCGCAACCTTACCGAGTGGAAACCGGGACTGAGAGATCCCACTGCTTGCCACCATTTGTGAGGATACAGATTCTCTGATCACTCAGGTAAACAGTTTAGTAAAGTGGCAAATGCCCTTTATTGTAAATATACACACACAGTACACAATAACATTAACAATTGCAAACCAGGATGGTATCTTACTTACTAAATCCCCACAGTAGTTTAGGATTACAGATGCCTGCAATCTCCTGCTGTTACATACTGGCCATGATTCTGTGTTCCCTGGTCTAGGATACCAGCTCACACAGCACCCTGCACCATGGATTCTTGCTACTGACTGCACCGCAATGCCTAGTCAGTGTCTGCACTCCAGAAGTACCTCCACTCTCTCACCTTCTGTGCAGATCTCTCCCTTCCCAGTAGAGCTCACTCCTCTTGTTATACTCCACCCTGTCACTCATAACACAAGCTGGTCAGTCAGGAGGTCACAGAGGAGTGGAGATGAGGTGTCTGGGCTCCTGTACACAATGGCGTGTATAGGATGAGATTACCTGCAGCTCCATATATGACCTGTTTACTACTGAATCTACTCATCCTTTTCACATCTGATTGTACAGCTAGGTGACTTACATTACAATGAACTGATTTAACTATGTTACTAACACTGTGGCATACAATCACACACATTGAACAAAGTATAACCAAATAAACTGCATATTCCTAATATAATAGATAAAACATAACTGTACAATATAATAATAACATAATACAATATTGCCTAGCATATAACTAATAACATATCGGCAATTGGTGGAGTCAATAGGTAGGACTAGGGCTAGGAAAGTAATTGTGTGTATTTTACCACTGTGCAACACGATACGCAGGCTGTGTCGTCACACCTATGTCTAGTCTCGGAAAAGTACAATGCAACATATACACTTTTGCAATGGATCCCCTGGTCCCAGCCAGCAGGGGTACCATTGATAGAAGAAATGTGCAATCTCTACATAACACAAGTAACAGTTTCAATAACACAAAATAACATTTACATAAGCAGTCCTAACCATTTTCTTAGTTTTTAGAACCCAAACTAAGAGACACAAAGGCCCCTCATTATCACTATACATTTTTCCAATTCGGTAAAAAGGGGGGGGGGGGTGGTAGCAATGAAGTGTTTTTCATCTAGTAAGATAACATAGCACTAACAAGAAACAACAATACCATGTAATCAACTTTTGAGCTAGTTTGTGACAGAAACACAACAGTATATTTTCAAACCATAAGAACGCTATCAACAACATAATCCACTTTGTAGACATCACGGATCATCAAAGGTGGTGTAATACTTGCAAGTGATACTTGAAGTCAATCTGCATCACCATGTGAAGTATACCAGAGTGGGGAGAGAATCGCCAAAATACTTTGCAGGTGAAACAAGGTCAAAGAAGTATTGTGTGCCGCCATGTTACACTATCAATGGCAAATCTGATTCCAGCGTCAAAGAGAGACTTACAGACGTGTGAAAACGCCCTCCATTTTATTGCCACCTGAAAAGAAAAGTCTTGAAACAAGAGTAGTCTGCCACTCTTATAATTCAGTCCTTGAGATTTTCTGTAAGCATCCATCAATCTCATCTTGTCAGTGTAGTTCAGTAGTTTGAATAACACCGGTCTGGGTCTGCGACGATCCGATTGGCGATCTGGGCCAATACGATGTGCCTATTCAACAAGCATTTCGCCTGTCATGGGCAAACAGTCCAACACCTGAGGAAGCCATGTGGAGACCAGATCCATCAGGTCTCTCTGTCTAACTGACTCAGGTAGACCAATCAGATGGAGGTTGTTGCGATGGTTGTGATTCTCAAGATCCTCGAGTTTGTCCTGGATGGCAGTCAGCGAAGCTTCTTGAGAGGCAATAGTAGCTTTTGCTGCAATCAAGTCATCCTTAATATTGGATATGCACTGCTCCACTTCATAAAACCTGGCGTTATGTTCCTTGAGCTGTGCGACTGTGGAGTCAATGGCGTCTTTTAGCCCTGCCAGTTTTTTATCTAACTGGGGAGACAATAAATCTGATATCTCCTGAGCCTTGACAACTGAGGCTGCACTGTAAGCAGTTGGATCAGTGACTTCCTGTAGTAAACAAACCACAATGTTCCTGGCGCCACAATTGGTGGATTTGAAAGCAGCTCTCTCAGGGGTAATGGGTCATTTACCCCTAAACCTAAACAAAAAAAACACAATCTGTGAATGCGCTTTTCAAATCCAATGTAGAGTTTATTAATTTTCTATATATTATATAAAAATATGCATTTGCCTATCACACTTATATTTTGCCGGCCGGCCACATAAAAAACCTTTTATACCTATCAAGATAAAAAATGTGTTTATATATGATTAAAACTTAATTATAATAAATACACAAATCTTATATGCTTATATATATTGCACTGGGATCTATCACTCATAAACCCCACATGTACTATATCTAATCACTTTTTCAGATGTATATGTAATGAAGAATCTACTCAAGTCCATATATACAGAAATCAATTTAGCAACTTATTGCACAACATATATTTAGTAGCAATTTGTTGAACAAAGCCATGTTTCCATAGTCAGAATAGTAACTGTAGCAAAAGCATGTGGTTAAAAGCAATCTGTTGAACACAGCATTCCTCACAGCTGTGCAGTTCCGTTCAGACAACTCACAGAGTCAATTTGATTACAACGGTAGCTGATTAGATATCTTGTGTAGCAAAGTTAATTTGTATACCGTCCAGAATGCCTCTGTTATCCACAGTGCGTGTGGTGTCCCTCATGGTTAGTGTGTTTCTCACACCATCTGCTTTCTCTGGAGGGGGACCCGTTTGTGCTAAGTCCTCACCGCTCTTAGCCTCCCGGCTTTTAACCTCCCGGATGGTATTTTCCCCGTCAGCCTTGTCCGGAATTCGTGAGCTGATATCAGGCAAATAGCTGCACAGGTTTCCCCTAGCCTCAGGGGTGTTTGAAATAGCCTACCAGCTGATGTAGCAAATGTGTGGCCGGCACTTTTCATGTTTTGTGTTTTGGTTCTGGTTCCATGCTCGTGTTTTGGATCTGAATTGGTTTTGCCAAAACCACCCTTTCGTGTTTTATTTTTGGTTTTGGTCTGGATGATTTTTGAAAAAACAGCTAAAATCACATAATTTAGGGGGCATTTTGATCCTGTGGTATTATTAACCTCAATAACTTTCATTTCCACTCATTTCCAGTCTATTCTGAACACCTCACACCTCACAATATTGTTTTTAGGCCAAAAGGTTGCACCAAGGTGGCTGTATGACCAAGCTAAGTTACACAAGTGTGCGGCACAAACACCTGGCCCATCTAGGAGTGGCACTGCAGTGTAACACAGGATGGCACTTAAAAAAAAAGTTCCCAAACAGCAAATCATGTAAAGAAGTAAAAGAGGTGCAAAGAGGTAGCTGTATGTTTAAGCTAAGTGACACAAGTGTGCGGCACAAACACCTGGCCCATCTAGGAGTGGCACTGCAGTGTCAGACAGGATAGCACTTAGAAACACTAATGGCGGATACCAGATGCACGTCTAACACCAACAGAGCTGTCAAGGCCTCAGTTATCCACTTTGCAACAGGATGACTGCTGTCATATTTCATCTTCCTCGCAAAGGACTGTTGGACAGTCATTTGCTTAGTTGAAGTAGTACAAGTGGTCTTCCGACTTCCCCTCTGGGATGACGATTGACTCCCAGCAGCAACAACATCAGCAGCAGCATCAGTAGGAGGAAGTGGTTCTTGAACTTTCCCTGTTTTATCCTCCAAATTTCTGTTCTTCATTATTTTTCTGGAGTTATATAACAAAATACAGCAAAGGAGAGCATACCTCTACACCACACAGGGCAAACCCTGTAAAAATTGTTTGGATTAAATATTAATAACCCCTTTATTTGGAGTAAATAATGTACAGCACAGGACAGCACCACTGAACTTATATGGCAGCACCACTGGACTGGACTTATATGGCAGTATTACTGGACTGGATTTATACGCCAGTACCACTGGACTTATACGGCTGTACCAGTGGACATATACGGCAGTATCACTGGAATGATATGGCAGTACCAGTGGACATATACGGCAGTATCACTGGACTTATATGGCAGTACCATCGGAATTTTATGGCAGTATTACTGGACTGGATTTATATGCCAGTACCACTGGATTTATACGGCTGTACCAGTGGACATATACGGCAGTATCACTGGAATTATATAGCAGTACCAGTGGACATATACGGCAGTATCACTGGACTTATATGGCAGTATCACAGGACTGGAATTATAAGTCAATATCACTGGATTTATACACCAGTACTACTGGAATTATATGTCAGCATCACTGGATTTATACACCAATACCACTGGAATTATATGGCAGTACCATCGGAATTTTACAGCAGTATCACGGAACTGGATTTATACGGCAGTACCACTGGACTTATACGGCAGTACCACTTGACATATATATGGCAGTACCACCGGAATTAATTTATACGGAAGTTTCACTGTACTTATACACCAGTACCACTGGATTTATACAACAGTATCAATGGAATTATATGCCAGTATCACTGGAATTTAACAACAGTACCACTGGACATATACGGCAGTATCACTGGACTGGATTTATACACCAGAACCACTGGATTTATACACCAGTACCACTGGACATATACGGCAGTATCACTGGAATTATATGGTAGTACCACTGGACATATACAGCAGTATCACTGGAATTATACAGCAGTATCACTGGAATTATATGGCAGTACCACTGGAATTATATGGCAGTAGCACTGGACTGGATTTTTATGGCATAATCACTGGAATTATACGGCAGTATGACTGGACTTATACACTAGTACCACTAGACTGGATTCATATGGCAGTATCACTAGACTTATACACCAGTACCACTGTACTTATACGCCAGTACCACTGGACTTTTAGAGCAGTATCACTGGACTTATACAGCAGTATCACTGGACTTATACCGCACTATCACTGGAATTCTACAGCAGTATCACTGGAATTATATGGCAGAACCACTGGACATATATGGCAGTATCACTGGACAAATATGGCCGTACCACTGGACTTATATGGCAGTATCACTGGACTGGATTTATACGCCAGTACCACTGGATTTATACGGCAGTACCACTGTACATATACGGCAGTATCACTGTACATATACGGCAGTATCACTGCAATTATATGGCAGTACCACTGGACATATACATCAGTATCACTGGACTGGATTTATACATCAGTACCACTGGACATATACAGCAGTATCACTGGACTTATACGGTAGTATCACTGGACTGGATTTATACGGCAGTACTACTGGATTTATACAGCAGTACCACTGGACATATATGTAAGTATTACTGGAATTATATGGCAGTATCACTGGACATTCAGTATACGATAGTATCACTGGACTGGATTTATACGCCAGTACCACTGGACATATACGTCAGTACTGCTGGACATATACGGCAGTATCACTGGACATATACTGCAGTATCACTGGACATATACAGCAGCACAGGGACACCACCACAGGACTGATGCAGGGCAACACAGCATCACTGCAATGAACTGGACTTATACAGCAGCACTGGACATATAGCAGCAGAGGACAACCCCACTGTGACTGTACTGATGCAGCACAACACACCACCACTGTACTGATGCAGGACAACACTGCTCAACTAGACTGGAATTATACAGCAGCAGTGGACATATGGCAGCAGAGGACACCACTACTGTGACTGAACTGATGCAGCACAAGACACTACCACTGTACTGATGCAGGACACTGAGGACGGAGACACGTCCTCTCGCTACACTCTCCAATGCCCGAGTGAAAATGGTGGCAATGCGCGGCTCCTTATATGGAATCCAAACCCCGCGAGAATCCAACAGCGGGATGATGATGTTTTGCCACGTTCTGGTTTCCGAGTCAGGCGGGAAAACTCGAGCTTGACTCCGATCTGGGCTTGGGTCGTGAATTCCGGTAGGGTTAGGTTCTCAGGGAACCAAACCTGCTCATCTCTAGTCTTAGCCATGGGTAAGAAGGAAAATAGTAATATCTCCATTACTCTATAAATGGTCAATATACCTTAATTAAATCTATTATTATTGTAATTGAATAGGTAAAAGTTTAAAAACAAAGTATATGATCAGTGTGTATTATCCTAAAACAAAGAATATTTTAGACAGTCTTTAAAATCAAGGATATTTTACACATTATGCATTTGTTACATTATACTGCATTGCTGTTATTAAGCTGGTACATTACACTCTTTCTGTATATACGGTATATATATAAAAGGGTGAGTCCATGCGCTTTCTGATGATTAGCCAAGGCTTTGTAGTGGCTGGCCACACCCCTAAGCATGGGTCCCTACCACTGCAGTTTCCCAGTGGGAGGGGATTATAGGCCTAATTCAGTAAGGATTGCAAATTCTGGTGACCGGCACCTCCCCCAGTTAAACAAGCAGAAATTGCGAACACATCACAATTTCTGCTTGTTAGCAGAAACTGTGGAAGCCTCCTGCCGGCGCAGCCGCCATGATCACGTCCCCGACTTACCCCCATTTCCGTCTTGCCGCTTTCTTCCCCGTTCATGCTGCACCACCCCAGCAACGCTCAGTCTCCTCCTTGGTAACAGAGCGTTCCCCACCCTGCGACCGCCTCTACCTGATTGATAGGCAGAGGCAATCACATTATCTGTCCCCCCCCTGCAGAAAATGCGGGCACAGGCGCAGGACGGGCACTGCGCATGCACCTGCATCTTTTTCTCAAAAATTGCAGTTGGATCGCACACTGTGATCCAACCTGAATTAGGCCCTATATCAAAGATTATACCTGTATCACTGAATTGGAATTACTTGTACTGTGTAGCAACTACTGTAGATATTTCTCATGAGATTATGAAGTACCTAAAGTTATATAAAAGGCCAACCTATATTTCACTTTTAGAACTGCAGATGTAAAAAATTACTCTTATAATAGTTGTGAACAATATCTATCCAATGAGCTGTCGGTTACGTCCTATGCATAGGCTGCTGATATAGATCATATAGCTGGCAGGATTAGTTACTTGTTATAATGCAGTATAAAATGATGTACCATTCTAAAACGTGCTGATCTATTGTAATCAGTACAGTTCTTGAGACAGTTTATGCCTGTCTGTTATTGCAGCATAAGTATATAGTTTGGCTGCAAGTGCTACAATATATCATAGAAGAATATTCACTTGTCTGTTGTTTAGCTGCAAATCACTACAATGCATCACAAAAATATTTTCTTGTAATGCTTTCCTAATCTGCTGTTTTCAGTACAATTCTTAAAATAGATTATACCTGTTTGTAAGCACAGCGTTGGTGTTCTGTATAGCTGCAAGCTACAGACTACAATATATTTCCTGCTTATATATCAATGGAAAATGATCAGTTGTCTGCTGTTTGGCTGCGATTCACTACAATATACTCTATCACAAAGAATTGTTCAGTAGTAGCAATAACTTAAGTTTTGGATGTCTTCCGTGGTGTAAGTCGCAACCCTATGATTAAAACCTATGTACATTACATTACAAAATATCACAAAACCAAAATGTATTGGAACTAAAGGATGCATTAGTTAGCTAAATAATAGACACAATACAGCAATTATAAACAATACGTTCAAAAAAATAAAATCACTCTTAGTATATTGTGTTCTAAAAGTGTGTATGACAGCTACAATATTCAATTGCAGTGCTACAGTATAAATGAGAGGTGTTGATACTACAGTATACTGTAGTTTTAACTCTTGTGATTGATTGTGGTGTTTTGGCTCGGTGGAGTGTGAGTGGTGCAGTGTTAGGTGCTCAAATTAAGTTTTAAACACAGCTTTTCTAAGTAAGCATACAACAAAACTACAAAAACCATCCAGAAACGACCTTACTTCTAGATTCCTATCTAACCGGGTAGCTACAGTAGTTTGCAAAACATTTTACAGTCTCTTTTATAGCCTGTCTGCTTCCTGCAGGTATGGACACAGGGGGTAATTCTGAGTTGATCGCAGCAGAAATTTGTTAGCAGCTGGGCAAAACCATGTGCACTGCAGGGGGAGCAGATATAATATGTGCAGAGAGAGTTAGAGTTGGGTGGGGTGTGTTCAGAGATGTAGCGAGGGCGGCGCCGGTGGAGCTCATGTTCCAGGCGCCTACCTCTAGCAAGGGTGCTGCAGTCCCAACAGCAGCTAGCACTGCGCTGCCAGCAGCATCAGTGCTCTGTCGCTGCATTATGGGAGGAGGAGGGATGGATGCTCTCCCCGGCACTGGTGCCACCAGCACAATAAAGTTTTTTTTCTTTTGGGCACAGTGCACGACATCCTGATGTCCATGCACTGTGACTGAAGAACAGGAGGAGCCACCCAATGCTGCAGCAATGAGGAGCTCAGGATGAGGGCAGGAGAGGTAAGTGTATTTGCTGCAGAGACATGGGGGGAGAAAGCCATGGGGAGACACAGGGAGGGGGTGCAAGCAGCCATACATATGGAGACAAGACACAGGGGGACAGCAGACTTGGAAAGACACAGGAGGAAGGAAGCCATGGGGACACATAGGGGGAGAGGCAGCCATGGGGACACACAGGGGGAGAGGCAGCCATGGGGAAGCACAGCTGGGAGGCTGCCATGGAGAGACACAGGTCGGAGGCAACCATTGGGTGACACAGTGGGGAGGCAGCTTTGGGGAGATACAGGGGGAAGCAGCCATGGAACTACACCCCTTTAGTTTAACCCCACATGTACACTTGGGGGGGCGCCATAGCACGGATGTGCTCCGGGCGCCGTGACTACACGCTACACCTCTGGGTGTGTTCAAACTGAAATCTAAATTGTATTGTTAAAAATAAAGCAGCCAGTATTTACCCTGCACAGAAACAAAATAACCCACCCAAATCTAACTCTTTCTGCAAATGTTATATCTGCCCCACCTGGTTTTGCCCAACTGCTAACAATTTTGTTGCTGTGATCAACTCTGAATTACCCCCTAAGTCTCCTAGCCTGGATTGGTTGCCACAATGTTTCACACACAGTCGAGTGTTATGGTCCTCCCTGTCTCCTGCAGGTATGGATGCCAGCCTCTTGGCCTCCTACTGGCCTCCTGGCTCACTAACCTCTGCAGCAGTGTTAGGTAGGTGATATTGGAATGATTTGCCATCTCAGAACAACAAATCATGCTGCTCATCTACAGGGCCATTTCTAGACAATTTGCCTCCCAGTGCGAACTCTCAAAAAATGCCCCCACCCCATATACATATAAAATATTAACATTTGTGCACACCCCCACAAAAGGGAGAGTTGCTGCAATGGGTGTGGCTTTACAAGAAAAGTCTACTTTTGACCGACATAGTGTCACACCATATTATGCCCCACACAGTAATGTCCCTTGCACCATATTAAGCCAACACAGTAATGCCCCTTACAAAATATTCCTCACACAGTAATACCCCTTGCATAATAATAATAAACAGCCTAAGTTATGCCCGACACCATATTATGCTCCCACTGTAATGCTACTGACACCATATTATGCTGCCACATTTCCCTGTTACTATATTATGCTCCCACTGTAATGCCCCTGACACCATATTATGCCTCCACATGCCCTGTCAGCATATTATGACCCTACTGTAATACTGCACTCACTGTACCTGCTCGTTGTCAGTGGGTTCTTCCTGTTGTCAGAGGATCCCCCCGGCCCCTGCTGCTGTATGCAGTCTCAGTGGGGAGCACTGTTCGCATCTGCCCCCAGTTCAAAGTATTGAAAATGACCTTCTGAAAATGGCTTCTGTCTTCTCTAGCATCCATAAAAACTTTCTTCTATGAGGTGGTGGCCATTTTGGGAGGAACTTTTTCAATAGTATTCCAGACAAAATACTGTAACATGCAGTTGCGGTGGCACCCTGTGCAATCGCACGGCTCGTCCGACCCCAGAAATGGCACTGATCATCTAATGTGTACCTGTGATTGCAATCTCCCATGGGACGCATACAACATCTTCCAGTTGGTCTTGCTGCATGGCCAACCACAATATATTGTGTGCGACTCGATGCAGTGTAATGAAGGACAGAATGAGATGTTGTTCCATCATTTATTACATTGCTCAGTGTGTACCAGCAATCTGGTATGGTGTGGGGCGAAGGGAAATAGCCCAAACCATGCGCTTCCTAATGCATACCTAGTCTTAGTCATGTACCTTTTACTGCCTCTACTTCCTCTTCTGTTCAGGTCATTATTGCTGCAGAAGGGAGATATTTACTCATGGGAGCCTGTGTGAGTAATTTAACTTTTATTAGTGTGGCCAAGGGAGGGTCCATTACAATGGGGGTCATTCCGAGTTGTTCGCTCGTTATTTTTTTCTCGCAACGGAGCGATTAGTCGCTAATGCGCATGCGCAATGTCCGCAGTGCGACTGCGCCAAGTAAATTTGCTATGCAGTTAGGTATTTTACTCACGGCATTACGAGGTTTTTTCTTCGTTCTGGTGATCGTAATGTGATTGACAGGAAGTGGGTGTTTCTGGGCGGAAACTGGCCGTTTTATGGGTGTGTGCGAAAAAACGCTACCGTTTCTGGGAAAAACGCGGGAGTGGCTAGAGAAACGGAGGAGTGTCTGGGCGAACACTGGGTGTGTTTGTGACGTCAAACCAGGAACTAAACTGACTGAACTGATCGCAGATGCCGAGTAAGTCTGGAGCTACTCAGAAACTGCTAAGAAGTGTCTATTCGCAATTCTGCTAATCTTTCGTTCGCAATTTTGATAAGCTAAGATTCACTCCCAGTAGGCGGCGGCTTAGCGCGTGCAAAGCTGCTAAAAGCAGCTTGCGAGCGAACAACTCGGAATGACCCCCAATATGCACAAGACAATTTGGTGTTTCAGGGTTCTGCAAGTGGACCAATCAGAATGCCAGAAGGTTATCATTTATATAGTACAGTTTGAGTCACCTAAATCTGAACTGCTTGGGAACGGAAGTGTTTTGGATATTGGATTTTTCTGTATTTTGGAATATTTGCATACCATAGTGAGAGATCTTGAGGATGGGACCAAAATCTAAACACAAAATGCATTTATAGGGTGTAGTATGAGTGGCCGGCTGTCGGGATCCCGGGGGCCCAGCATCTCGTACTGTATACAGAGCAGTAGAAAGCCAGGCCCAGGTACTTGCCCTAGGCACCTGCCCCTTCCCTTCTCGCCACCACTGACTATATACACCTTATACACATCACTTGGTGGTAATTTTATTTTATACAATATTTTTTAAGAATTTGTGCATGAAACGAAGTGTGTACATTGAACTATCAGAAAGTAAAGGTGTCACTAGCTAAGTCCAACTCCAAAAATTTTGGATTTTGAAATATTTTGTATTTCAGTATTTTGGATATGGAAGGCTCAACCTGTATACAGCATCTGGGTTTGTGGTCATTGGGCCCTATTCAGCTTCAGTTGCAGTTCTGCGATTGTAGCAGAACTCTATGTGCAGTGGTATTTTAGTATCCTGCACCAGACTTCAAATATAATTATTGATACTTTAAATTTGTAAAAAAAACAGTCCCTAAAAATTAATCCTCTATAATAAGTTTATAGTTTATGGTGCTGGAGGTGCTCCAAACAATCAAAATCTTAACATGTTAATATCTACTTATTGGTAGTCGCCAAAAAAAAAAGAAAGATTAATATTTTTGGAGCACTCTTACTAAGATAATAGGAGTAAGTAATTGTGATTTGTGTGACAATGTATGAATAATCAATGCCTAAGTAATACAGCTTAGATCAAAGTATCATAAGAAGTTAATTTAGGGAATAGTTATTTGCCTATTATTTTAGCAGTGATATGTTGTTATGGCCGCTACAGCATACAAAACATTTTCATATAAGATTATAGGTTAGGAATCAGTTTTCAACCTTATTGTTAATTATTTCATAAAACCTTCACCACAACACCTGTAAATATATCCTGAATGTAAGAAGAATATTACATAGCTATCATAGACACACTCCTATATACAATTTCACAGTATGGAATCATCAGACAGTCATCAATAGAAACCCTGCGTCAATAACCCAGGCATTGTTTCCTTGCTATGCACAACAAGGAGTGTATCACTTTCTTATAGCAGATGGTCTTTAAGATTCTAAATCAGTATTGACATGATGCATTATTGCTTTCACTGGATACCTCATAAGGAGAACGAATTGACAGAATAGAAGAGGAGTGGGTTAAACCTCAGCTAGTCTGGGGGGCAGGACGGTAATGCAGGAGTTTATTGTTAGCCAATAGGAGTGAACGTTGGGGGTAGGTGGAAAGGGTTTTTAAGCCTGGCAAAGGGGCTGGGTCAGCCTCTTCTGCTGTAATCGTGGTAGGGGTGAGTGTTCTTCACCCCCCTTTCTCCTGTGTTTGTTCTGCTTGCCCCTTATTACTTTTACTCACTTGCCTGGCCTGGGTGCATTTTATATTGTGCCCACCTTGTGTCCCCCTTTCTGTTGCCCATTGCCTCCTGGTTATTATGTGCTGGCCGCCATGTCCCGTCCCCGCCGCTCTGCTGGTGCCCCTGCACGTTATGCTGCTGCTGCCCCCTCTCCGTCTCGGGCCCCAGGCCTGAGCGATGCGCTCTCGGCTGGGGCTCAGTCTCCTGGCGCTGCTACGGGTGCCCGTCCGCGGGCACGCATGGTGGCGCGTGCGTCCGCTCCCGCGCTGGCTGAGCCGCGGGCGCCGGAGGATTCTCCCGGCACAGCGGCGGCTGGTGAGGGATGGGGCACTGGGCGGCGGAGGACAAGATAGGGTGGTCAGAGGGGGGAGACAGCGGGGGTGCCCGCTGGCTGGAATCCCTCTCCGGCTGCAGCGGCTCGGGGACACGCGCGGTCCCCGCGCTCTCCACCACTGAGAGTCGCTCCGGGGTCCCCAGATGATGAGGGGGTTGTGTTTAGGTTTGCGGCCAGTGGCTCATCCACTGGCCGCCCCTTCCAGGTTGCTTCTGTTTCATGTGCGCGCGCGGCTTGCGCTCGTGCTTCCTGGGAGCTCTCCCCGCTCCAGCGGGCGGGGCTCCCAGGATGCTTCTGACATCACAGTCCGGGGCCAGAGAGGGAGGTGCGATCTGGGAACGGTGGCCATCCGGTTCGCCAGGTGGCCGGGGCCAGTGGGGGCCGGGGCAATGAGGTGGCAGCTGGCGCATCGCAGGAGATTGCGGGTCTGCAGAGGCCGTCTGGCATTGGTCCCAGTCGGGGCGACCAGGATGGCACGGCGGCAACGAGAGGGCCGTCCCTGCTGCGGACCCAAGGAGCGCGGGTACCATTGGGGCTGCGGCTCCGATTCCATGCAGCAATGTCGGCAATGATGGCGGCGTTTGTGCCGTTTTTGTCGGCTTTGTCCCCGGGTGGCATTTCCATGGCTCCCGCTTCGGTCGACGCGGCCGTTCTCCCTGGTGCTTCTGGCCCCGCCATGGCACAGTTTCTCCAGGCGTGTCGCGCTATGGGCTCCGCCGCTGCGTTGCTGGGTGGCGCTGCCCTGTCGCACGCAGGGACGTCTGCTTTCATCCCCGCTGGGGGGGCTTCGGCACCCGTGGCGGCTTTCCCTTCTTTTTCAGATTCGGATGCGGGTGACGATCGGGAAGAGGAGCCGGTCGTGGCGGACGTTTCGCCTTCAGGAAGCAGGCTAACCGGTGAGTGGGGCACCAATACAGTTGCTGTGTCTCGTGGGTCTTCTTCTTCCTCTTCCGGCAGTAGGTCCAGTAGGTCTTCTTCCTTTTCTTCCTCATTGCAGTCGGCAGCTAGTAGCTCCACGAAGGCTAAAAAGAGGGCTTGCAAGTACGCGAGGCATGAGGCGCGGCACCGGGATAAGCGGTCTAGGAAGAGCGGTAGTAGTTCCCGTAGGGAGAGTAGGCAGCGTAATTTGCCGGGTGTAGTTCGCTGCGATTACACGGCGGTGTTGCGGGGGTTGCGTGTGAGTTGCAGGAAGAAGATTAGGCTGGGGGAATACGTCGACCTTTTCACATTGACGGAGGACACCAAGAGGGAAGGTAAGGAAGCGCTTGCGAAGGGCGGTATTGGGGCGGAGGCCTTTCGCTCGTATGACAATTGGTTGGCGGGTTTCTGAGTGTTCGCGGCATGCTACTTGGAGGATCGCCCTGATGAGCACATCAACGTCATCAGGTACACTCACCTCGTGCATGACATGCAGCGTCAGTCTAAGAACGATACGTGGCTGCATTATGACAAGCAGTTCCGTCAGAAGCACGATTGCCTGCACATCATTGACTTCGGGTGCAAAGATGTGGAGGTATGGCTTCGGGTCACACGGGCGCAGGATATGAAAATGGTGGCGAAAGGGGGGTCCGTGGCTCAGACTGCGGTGGCGAATCAGTCCCGGCCCGCCTTTGAGGCTGTGCCGCGCAGCCCTTGGAGCGTGGCCCGTTCTGTGCAGCAGGCGCCGACGAAGGGGAAGTGCTTCGCGTTCAACAATTCCGCGTGCCCTCTCGGTCAACGGTGTCATTTTCGATGTAATGGATCACACCTGGCTTCCAATTGCTTTCGCGCGGGGCGGCCGGGAGCTAAGGCAGCCGGGGGCGCGGCCGGAAAACCAGCTAGGGGGGTTGCTGCTAGTTAGGGTGCCATCCCCGGTTCGTTTGGGGGCCATGCTCATATGGTTGGGGTGGTACCCAAACAGAGACGACGCTAAATTTCTGCATGATGGTTTTGCGTTGGGTTTTCATTTGCCGGTGGAGGGGAAAGTTTTAGTTCGGGCCGCCAGGAACCTGCAGTCTGCTCGGGATTTCCCCAACGTGCTTCGGGAAAAGGTCGAGCAGGAGGTTCGCCTGGGGAGAATGGCAGGCCCCTTTGCGCTGCTGCCTATCGAGAATTTGATTATTTCCCCGGTGGGGGTCGTGCCCAAAAAGGCCCCGGGTAAGTTTCGGCTCATTCAGCATTTGTCTTATCCATCGTGGTCCTCGGTTAACGATGCAATTCCACCGGAGTGTTGTTCGGTGGTTTATCAGTCTTTCGAGGATGCCCTGGGCATGGTACGGGGCTGAGGCCCTGGGGCCCTCTTGGCTAAGCTTGATGTTGAATTGGCCTTTCGCTTGCTCCCTGTGTACCCGGAGTCGTTTCAATTCATGGGTTTCCGCGTCGGGGAGGAATACTTTGTAGACAAGTGTCTGCCTATGGGGTGTTCCGTTTCGTGTGCCTTTTTTGAAAAGTTCAGCACCTTTTTACATTGGTGTGTGGAGGTTTCTTGCGGATGTAGCGGTATCGCGCATTACCTTGATGCCTTTTTGTGTATGGGGCCCACGCATTCTCCTCGCTGTGGTTTCCTGTTGTTTTTGCTGCGTGCCTTGTTGGGGTATTTTGTGGCCGAGGACAAGACAGAGGGGCCTGTCTCCTGTTTGTCCTTTTTGGGTATCGAGATTGATACTGTCGCAGGGGCTTGCCGGCTGCCTCGGACCAAGGTTGCGAGGCTTCAGGAGTCCATAGCACGGTGCTTGGAGCGGCGTAAGGTGACGTTGTGGGAGGCTCAATTCCTCCTCGGGTTGTTGAACTTTGCCTGTCGGGTGATTCCCATGGGCAGGGTTTTTTGTCGGAAGTGGGAGCGGTCCACGGCTGGGTGTCCAGGCCGCACCATTTTGTCCATTTCTTGGCTAAGATTAGGAGAGACCTCGCTGTGTGGGTTTAGTTTCTGGCGGACTTCAATGGTGTGCTGATCTGGATGGCCCCGCTCATTGACAATTTCGAGTCTTAGTCGCGGGAGGGGCTGACCAGCGACCTGTTGTTGCTGGAGCTCTTTCCCATCATGGGGGCCTTGGAGGTTTGGGGGGAGCGCCTTCGCGATCGCAGTATTCTTTTTCGCTGCGATAATTTAGGGGTCGTGCATGCAGTTAACAACCAAAGGGCTAAGGCCCTGCGAGTCCTCCAGGTGTTGTCGCGACTCGTGCTGACTTGTATGCAATGTAATATTCTGTTTTGGGCTCAGCACGTCCCCGAGGTTGATAATGGGATCACCGATGCATTGTCCAGGGAGTAGTGGGATAGGTTCCGTTTATTGGCCCCGGAGGCTGATTCAGCCTCATAAGGTCATTCATTATGTTTGGCAGGTCATCATGGTGGATTGGAAGGGCTATCTGAGCTACAGATGTGTCCACTATTACCTTTCTGAAAACAGAGCTATGGTAGTAAATTTGGCATGACATATATTCCTTGTGCTTTTGTGCCGTCATATTGTGCCGTGACAATTCGTGACAATTGATAGTTTCACCACTGGGTGGCCAGTGCATCACGTAACATAGCTTTGCACTAACATTGCTGTTAAATAGACACTGTAATCAGTATGGCCAGCTTTAAAGTCTAATTGCTAATTGTGTAGGTGTGAAAATCTCAGTTTGAGAGGCCTTTGAAGTAGACTCCTTGGGGGTTACAGATTTTATCCTGGCTGGGGGATGTTACTATCAGTGACGTGCGGTGGGCACGTCCCTGCTTACTATACAGTATGTTGCTCAAAGCACAGAGGTGAATGAAATCTAAAGTGAAATTAAATAATAAGTTAATAAAAACCTTAGTGCTATAGAGTAAAAGAACATATTATAAGATTTTGCAATGATAAAATATTTCCAAATAAAGGGCCTCATTACGAGTTGATCAGACGAAGATGCTTTTTTCAGCCCGTGCGACAAACTAACCTCCGCCTATGGGGGTTGTTTTTTTACCCATGCCAAGGCTTTGATCACTTGTGCAGGCCTGTTATGGTAAAAAATGTTGTGCAGTTTCTAAGTAGTTCTGGACTTAGGGGGTCATTATGACCCAATCGCAGCGTGTTGTCGTTCGCACAGCTGCAATCGGGTCCCTACTGCACATGTGCGACGGCCGCTATGCGCATGCACGGCCATTGACGGGAAACGATGCTGGAACCGAAAAAAGCGATCGCTGCAATGATCGCACGAAGATTGACAGGCGGAGGGGGTACCTGGGCATCAACTCACCGTTTGCAGCCGTTTTCGGAGGGGGGGGGGGTAAGAAAACGCGGGTGTAGTGAGAGAAACGCAGGCGTGTCCAGGACGGGTGTTTGACGTCAGAGCCAGGACCGAACAGGCTGAAAACGTTGCAGCAGGTAAGCAAGTCACCGGCACCCCTGCACTGAGGACACCGCCAGCACTGCCCACACTGCCGGCACCCCTGCACAGAGGACACTTCCGGCACTCCCACACTGCTGGCACCCCTGAACTCCTGCAATGAGGACACCGCCCTCACTGCCAGCACTCCTGCAATGAGGACACCTTTTGCACTGCCGACACCCCTGCCCTGCCGGCACACCTATTGCTAGCACTCATGGACTGAGGACACCTCCCGCACTGCCGGCACTTCTACACCGAGGACACTTCCGGCAACCCCACACTGCCGGCACCCCTGAATTCCTGCAATGAGGACACCTCCCGCACTGTCGACACTGCCGGCACACCTGCACTGGGGATACTGCCAGCACTCCTAGACTGAGGACACCTCCCGCACTGCTGGCACCCCTGCAGCGAGGACACTTCCAACACTCCCACACTGCCGACACTGCCAGCACCCCTGAACTCCTGCACTGGGGACACCTCCCACACTGCCAACACTGCTGGAACCCCTGCACCGAGGACACTTCTGGCACTCCCAAACTGCCGACACCCCTGAACTCTTGCACTAAGGACACCTCCAGTACTCCCGCACTGCCGACACTGCCGACACCCCTGCACTGAGGACACCACCGGCACTGCCTGCACTGCTGACACTCCTGCACTGGGGATACTGTCAGAATTCCTGCACTAAGGACACCTCCCGCACTGTCGACACTGCCGGCACACCTGCACTGGGGATACTGCCAGCACTCCTAGACTGAGGACACCTCCCGCACTGCTGGCACCCCTGCACCGAGGACACTTCAGACACTCCCACACTGCCGACACTGCCAGCACCCTTGAACTCTTGCACTGAGGACACCTCCCACACTGCCAACACTGCTGGAACCCCTGCACCAAGGACACTTCTGGCACTCCCAAACTGCCGACATCCCTGAACTCCTGCACTAAGGACACCTCCAGTACTCCCACACTGCCGACACTGCCGACACCCCTGCACTGAGGACACCACCGGCACTGTCTGCACTGCTGACACTCCTGCACTGGGGATACTGCCAGAATTCCTGCACTAAGGACACCTCCTGCACTGCCGACACTGCCGGCAACCCTGCACTGAGGACACTTCCGGCACTCCCACACTGCTGGCACCCCTGAACTCCTGCAATGAGGACACCGCCCTCACTGCCGGCACTCCTGCAATGAGGACACCTTTTGCACTGCCGACACCCCTGCCCTGCCGGCACACCTATTGCTAGCACTCATGGACTGAGGACACCTCCCGCACTGTAAAGCATGAAATGCCAAATATTCCATTTTTAAATTCTCTCCCTTTATTGACTTTTCACAGATCACCGGACATGAATCCTATCGAGCTAGTGTGGTCTCAAATGAAAAGTTATATTCGTTCTCAATGTAAGCCAAGGACAAAAGATTGATGGCATCAATACATTTTGGAAAAACGTACTTACATTGGAGACCTGTAATAATTATGTAGACCATTTATTTTCTGTGCTGCCAGTGATTATAGAAAGAAATGGACAAGCCAGCTGCATGTAATTGGAATGGATCATATTGTCGACAAAAAGAAGGTCAACAGTCATTAGGTCGACCAATATTGGTCGACAGGCCATATGTCGACACATCAAAAAAGACAGTACGCAAACGAATAATGCATAGAATTTGCATAAAGGGCCCTTTACCTATCGTACTCATCCTTTCTGCAAATGCTTGAAATATCAAAATTAGACTACCTGCTTAAATTAATTAATTTGTTATATTTTATCTGTAACATGTACTTCACCCTAGTATTACATTTGTTATGCAATCTTGAAAATTGTTTTTAAAAAAAAAGTAGTCACCTCTGCAACACTGTATACTGTAATTGTGTATGGATTGTACAAAGCATCCAAGTGATTGCATTCAGTTTTGTCTAACTTACAGTATATTTATACTATTTAGTTGGAATTATTTTATCATTGCAAAGTCTTATAATATGTTCCGTTACCTTGTAGCACTATTAGGTTTTAATTAACTTATTCTTTAATGTCACTTTAGACTTCATTCACCTCTGTGCTCTGAGTTACAAATAACTCCAATTTTTGCATTAATAAACTGAGGCTCTGAATTGCTAAAAGTTCACTGTTTATTTCAAATTCCAGGACAGCAGCCCTTCCCCCACCCAGAATACATGTTACTGTGCTGTATCTCTATTCCCCAAGGAATCTACTTCAAAGGCCTCTCACACTGAGATTTTCACACCTACACAATTAAGAACTGGACTCTAAAGCTGCCAATACTGTACATCAGAACGACCTGAATACAATCACACACACATAGCGATTTGGGCTGCTTTTCTAATTGATTTGCTGAGTCACTTAGAAATACAGCACAAATCGCTATGTGTGTATGGACTATAGCGATAGTGATGTGCGTCCCTGCATGCTTGAAAGATCTAGTCATCACCCATGTTTTCTCTATTGCAAACACGGGCAGTGACAGATCGCTCAGCACACATCGCTGGTGCAGCTCTGTGTGCTGAGTGATCTTGCTGAGCCCGTGTGATCACCGATATCGCTGGGCAGAAAACCACTCAGCGCATACATACTGAGTGATTTTCCGCCTGCCCAGCGATGTCAGCGGGAGTGAATGGTTTTGTATAGCAGGACGCTTCCTGCTGAGGTGTCCTCAGTGCGGGAGTGCCAGAAGTGTCCACGGTACCATCAACCAAGTGCAAGGAGGACATCTCCCGCACTACTGACACTCCTGCACTGGGGATACTGCCAGCCCCCCTGCACTGATTACACCACCTACACCTCTGCACCGAGGACACTACTGGCACTCCCACATGTATTGGAGATATATTAATACTTCACAATTAGCTGCCGCTGCTGATATTCCCGTGTGCCTGATGGATAAATTGCCCTGCACATATGGATGTCCATGTTGCTGCCCACGGTGCTGTTGGTGGCTAGAGGTGGGAGGAGAAGCCACCGGCATCCTTGATTCTGCTGACCGGAAGTCTGACCCGGTCACATGCTCGTTGCCAGGGGTTACATGCTCGTTGCCAGGGGTTATATATGCTTTTTGCCATAGGGGTTATATGCTTAGAGCCAGGGGGTTACATGCTCATTCTGGGTAGCACTGGGTAATGGTCTAGTAATACCCCTGGCATCTGTCTCCTATAAGGGCCGTCTTCCATGCTGTCTGCATGGAATCTGCAGCTTCCAGTAGTAGGTAGAGCCTAAGCATATATTGTGCAGGTGCCCCCCCAGGACTCAGCCATTCCGGCTGCAGGCTTATGGCTGATCAGGCCCTGGGTCTCATGTTTCTTCACCCACTTGTATGGCAGGCAGAGCACCCAGTGACTTATTATGGAGCACAGCCCAAGCACAGGACTGATTTGTGGCAGACAGGCACAGCACCCACTTGTATGGCAGACAGAGCACCCAGTGATTTATTATGGCAACACAGCCTCAGCACTGGACCGATTTGTGGCAGACATACGCAGCACCCACTTGTATGGCAGACACTGTCGATCTTCAGACCGGATCCCAGTGAAATATATGTGGTATTGAAATACCAAAAATTCTCTCTACTCGCACCTTAACCACCAAACAATTGCAAAAAATGACAAGTATCAATAGTGCCTTTTAGATAGTATCATAATTTCTATATTGAATCTCTGTGTGGAGTATGTATGAACTCTTCATCAGCACATTATCAATCACAAGGAAAAAGATTTTTTTAAACATATAGGCAACATTGAGCCAGGTACATGTTGGAAGTTAGTATGAGAGATGTATTGGAAAAATATTAATACTTCACAATTAGCTGCTGCAGCTGATATTCCCGTGTGCATGATGGATAAATTGCCCTGCACATACGGCTCATGGGGGTCATTCTGACCCGATCGCTGCTGCTGACCAGCCGCTGCGGGCCGTGTAGTAATGAGTAGCTCCCGGCCAGCACGCTAAAGCTGCACTGGCCGGGATCTACTCCTGAAGTACAAAAGCATTGCCGCTGTGCAATACTTTTGCACTTCTGCAGGGGTGGGGGGGCGTAACTGACCTGCAGGGCGGACTGGCCCTGTGCTGGGCATCCCCCACATGTCTCTGTTCCTGATCGTAGCCCTGCAAAATTTTGCAGGGCTACGATCAACTCGGAATGACCCCCCCATAGCTGCAAATTTGTTAGCAGATGGGCAAAACCATGGGGGTCATGCAGGCCTGATTGCACGCTAGGTTGTTTTGCTGAGCTGCGATCAGGACATAACTGCGCATGTGTGTGCCCTGCAATACGCAGGCGCGTCGCACAGGTACAAAGTGGATCGTTGCTGAGCAATGGATTTAATGAAGAATCCATTCGCACAGACAATCGCAAGGAGATTAACTGGAAGAAAACATTTGTGGATGTCAACTGACCGTTTTCTGGGAGTGTTTGGAAAAACGCAGGTGTGTCTATGCGTTTGCAGGGTGGGTGTCTGATGTAAATTCAGGGCAAACACTTTAGCCTGTTCGTGTCCGGAATTGACGTCAGACACCTGCCCTGCAAACGCTTGGACACGCCTGCGTTTTTCCAAACGCTCCTAGAAAGCGTTCAGTTGCCACCCACAAATGCCCTCTTCCTGTCAATCTCCTTGCGATCTGCTGTGCGAATCGATTCTTCGTTAAATCCATTGCTCAGCAATGATCCGCTTTGTACCCGTACGACGCACATGCGCTTTGAGGTGCATACGCATGTGCAGTTTCGACCTGATCGCAATGCTGCAAAACAACCTAGCGTGCGATCATTTCGGAATGACCCCCATGGTTTTGCCCATTTGCAAATAAAATGCTGCTAGAATCAGGTCTGAACTACTCCCTCTAGAATCTCTTTATCAGACTTTCTGCTTGCTCAGTTTCTGAAAATGCCACCTGCTGTCTGAAAAGTGGTACTGCACTATATTTCAGAGGAGATACACATGGCTTGGCGTGTATATCTTAAGAGGAAAGCTTATCTCGTGCCATGAACGGCAGGCCATGATACTTTTTTCAGAAAGGTAATAGTGGACACATCTGTATCTTTGGCTCCATCCACTCTCACGGGATACCGTCAGGCCTGGTAGGAATGGGAAGACTTTTCCCATGACCAATGGCCTAGAGGTAAGAGGGGTCAGGTATTGTTTCTGGACTTCGTTTGGCAGCTCTTCGTGACGGGTAGATCGAGAGCCGTGGTGTCTCGATACCTCGCTGGAATATCCTTTTATTCATAGTTGAAGGGTGTTCTAGATTTTACGAAGAGTTTCCTGCTGACGAAGGCACTTAAAGGTTGGGCGCACTCTGCGCCGGTGCCTCCTGATAGTCGGCGTCCTATCGATGCGTCCCTGCTTTCTTCCCTCATGGGGGCGGTGGAGGCGGTGGCGGACTCCCATTTTTAAACACTTTTATTTCAGTTGGCTTTTTCCATGGCTTTCCATGGAGCGTTTAGGGTCTCTTAGTTGGTTGCGGCTTCTATAAAGTCGGATGCCATTATGTGGTGCGCGGATGTTGTCGTGGGTGTGGGGTCTGTGCTGTGCAGGCTGCGCAGCTCCAAAACTGATCAGATGGGTAGAGGTCATTGGAACACTTTGGCACCTTCAGGTAATGGGGCCTGTTGTCCGGTGGCATTGGCTAATCGGTATGCGGAGGTCAGGCCCTTGTTAGAAGGGTCTTGGCTTCTGCACTATGATGGGTTGCCATTGGCGAAATACCAATTTACTTGGATGATGCGGTGCTGCCTATCCAGTTTGGGCCTCTCCCCTCGGGATTTTGGTTTGCATTCATTTAGAATTGGGGCCGCCACTTTCGCAGCAGCAACAGGGTGCGCAGTGGACGAAATTAAGGCTTTGGGCCGCTGGAAGTCGGTGGCTTATAAGCGTTACATTCGGCCCGTTGTTACATGAGCGAGTTGTTTGTTCTACTAACATTTTGTTCATTTACTGTTTCTACGTTTCAGTTCAGTTTGTTCGTTTGTATTGTTTGTCTCCCCTGTCCTCCCTACTCGGATGGCTAGCTACTCGCCACTGCTGGCAGTGGGGGTCTGGAGTGCTTTGCGATTTTTTGCCTGAACTGACGAACTGATTCATTCAATTCGGCTAATTGACTTCTAATTACAAGTTCCTCAGCAGGTTTTTACGTTTCACCTCCAGCCGAGTTAGTCCGTGTGACCCCATACCCCTCCCCTCCCCCCCTCCACTCCCTAACAACCCCCCCCAATTCCCCTTTTTCTTCTTTTAAGTTTTCCTTCCATTTCTTTTTGTTGCTTCGATTGGCTTGAAGCTTGTCTGAGAGGAAAATCATAGCCCTCTATTCAATTTTTCTTTTTGGCAGATCCTCGTTCTTGTAGTTGGTTCCTGTTCTGGTCTGGGGTTTTTGCTTTCCTTTGTATATTCACGATTGTTTGTCTGTTTTTTCCCTTATAGGTTGGCAAGAGGATGAGTTTAGTGTTTGGGTGATTGGTGTCTCCTATGTTTTTTGGGCAGACGAGTTGGTGGCTTCAGAGGGGGCTCCTGGCTTTGTTGGGTCGGATAACGTGAGGTGGATAGGAGTTAGGGGGATGTTGTGGCAGGATCTGAAGGTTACCCTTTTGGAGCAGGTTAAGCATTTTGGGCTGCTCAGATTGTTGGTGATACACTTAGGTTGCAACGACCTCGGTAAGAGGAAGACAGTGAATCTTAGATTGGCCATTGTTCATGACTTACAGGTGATTGCGGGTGCTTGGCCGGGCTGTAGACTTGTCTGGTCCTGTATAGTGCCGCAGTTGTGTTGGCGTGGAGTTGCGGACTGTAGGGCGATCGATGCCTCTCGGTTGGAAGGTCAATTCCGCAGTTGCTAAGTTTGTGGTTGCTCTTGTCGGTGCTGTGGTGTGGCACCAGCGGATCAAGTTTCGGTTCTTCTACTTGTTTAGACTGGATGGGGTCCATTTGACTAGGCAGGGACTAGGTATTTTCCTTGAGGATCTGTTTTCGGTGGTTGGTTCTTTGGGTTAGGGGTGGCGGAGCGTAGTTGCTGTTGGGCAGAACTTTGCTGTTGGCGGGAAAGAACGGCAAGTTAACTTTTGTTGTATTAAAGGAGTTGATTGCAGGTCATTTGGTGGTTGGTTTTTTAGGTGCGCTCTCCTTCGCTGACTGGTATTACATCTGCTGGACCACCTTCATGGGGGCAGCCTCATCACCTTCACGGGTGGGTAGTCAAGATGGGGGTTGAGCGGATACCTATTGTTTGTTGGAAGGTTTACGTCAGTTTTTTATAAGATAGGTTTTTTGTTCATGGGATAGGGTTGTTTTAGCCGTTCTTTCTGGCCACCATACTTTAGTTTAATTATTCATCAGTTAATGGTTCATTTAAATAAATAGCTAACATTTTCTGCCAAATTCAAGTTTCCGTGTCTTTATTTATTATAGTTAAGTGTTAAGATGTTATGGTTTAAGTTTACGGACAATCCTCAGACTATATGAGGTTTATAACGGATACAGGGGGTAATTCCAAGTTGATCGGAGCAGGAAATTTTTTAGCAGTTGGGCAAAACCATGTGCACTGCAGGGGAGGCAAATATAACATTTGCAGAGAGAGTTAGATTTGGGTGGGTTATTTTGTTTCTGTGCAGGGTAAATACTGGCTGCTTTATGTTTACACTGCAATTTAGATTGCAGATTGAACTCACCACACCCAAATCTTACTCTCTCTGCACATGTTATATCTGCCTCCCCTGCAGTGCACATGGTTTTGCCCAACAGCTAAAAAAATTCCTGCTGCGATCAACTTGGAATTACCCCCACAGTTTGTGCATTCCAGGTACACAGATAGAGAAAAAGTATAACCTCCTAATTATGGTGCACCTTTTAATTCAATCAGTAAATACAGCTATATACCATATAGTCATAGATACATTTATGCATTCCGGCTGCATAAGAAGAGAAAAAGCATGCTCTTCCTATTCAGCACATCACACTGCACCTTGCTGTTAAATGCAATCAACAAATGCAAACACAAAGCAGATTTTACCAGATAGACATTCTGGTGTTGCCAATTACATTTTTTTTGCCTGATATAAAGAATCTTATTGGTATTGACTGTACTCGGGTTTCATTTACTTGATATTGTGTTAAATGAGGTACACCTTATCCAGGAGTGACAACAGAAAGAGGGCAGTGAAAATTGCAACTATTCTTCACTGCAGCTGTTTCCGTTGCTCACCTCCCATTGCCATAAGAAAAAAATGTCTGGTGCACATACATTTGAAAGAATTGTGCATAATTTAAATATTGTAAGAGATGTTTAAGAATTGTTATTCTGATTCAGGAGGTAGCACAGCATGTATATCAGTCATCCTCATTTGCTTCTCGTCATCATCATTGGAGCGGATAACGGGTGAGAGTAAAGATTTTTGCCACGCTTATAGAAACACAGATACAGCGCTACATATATGGCGTATACTGACACTGAATGTACGTTTCACCATGCGGGCTTGGTCACCAGTTAGCCTGACGTGGTGTTAACTGTGTATTGTTTTAAACGTCAGTCCCCCAACCTGCTTTCAATATGCTAATTAGGTAATTTCTTCACCTGTTGCTGATTGCTGGGTGGACTGTGTTGGGCAATTTCTCTATAGCTGTGCATACAGCAAGTTTACCAATTAACCCTAGTAACCCCTTATGGTAAATTAAGCCTAAAATAAAAAAGAGTATTTAATGTATATAAGCTGAATAAACGTGATTATATGACTAATGTCAATTTATATGAACTATTCTTTTGAACAGGATTGGAATTGGAATTGGAATTGGAATTTGGTTTTATTGTCATTAAATATTCAACACATGAACAATCAATGAAATTTTCATGTAAGCAAAAGAACAGACGCCACGGAATATGTATAACACAAAGAACATTACCATAAGATACTTTAAAAAAAGCCGTAAGAACACGGTAACACAAAAGCATAGACAGCTCCAGCAATCCTATCTACATTTAGAACCATTAAGCATTGTTATAGCCCTAGGAAAAAAGCTGTCTTTCAGCCGACTGGTCTTACACATTATCGATCTATAACGAGAATTAGAGGGGAGTAAGGTAAACATCCCATAATTAGGATGGGTCACATCACCCAATATACTCCCAGCCTTCACAAGGAGCCTCTTCTCGTAAACAGACTGGATACTAGGCAATTGTGACCCAATTATCTTGCCAGCAGTTTTCACAATTCTTTCCAACGACTTACGCTCTATAATACTACAATTTCCGAACCATGCTAGAATACCATAAGTAAGAACACTCTCGATAATACATTAATAAAAGTTAATTAAAATTTCCACTGTTATACCTGCTGATCGCATCTTCCTAAGAAAGTATAAACGCTGTTGAGCTTTCTTTGTAGCAGCATTAACATGAGAATTCCATGACAGATCATTAGATATAGTCAAGCCTAAAAATCTAAAAGATGTTACAATCTCCACCTCCTGCTTATCTAAAACTAAAGGACCATAAATATACCTATTTTTAGTTCTAAAATCTATAACCATCTCTTTAGTCTTTTTGACATTAAGTATCAAATGATTTTCTTGACTCCACTCCTTCAGCCTACCTACTTCAAATATAAAATGTGAGTCGTCATTTCCACTAATAAGACCCACGATGGCAATATCGTCTGCAAATTTGACTATGTGCACAGAATCTGACTTTGAGACGCAATCGTAGGTAAACAGAGAATAGAGTAACAGACTCAACACACAACCTTGTGGGACACCAGTGCTAATCATAAATATTCATCGTGATTAATCAAAATTGTTCAGCACGCTTATCTAATACATATAAGTTGGTCTAATGCAGGCATTCCCAACCACGGTCCTCAAGGCACACCAACAGTGCAGGTTTTAGTGATATCCAGGCTGAAGCACAGATGGTTAAATCAAAATAACTGAGCTACTAATTAAGTCACCTGTGCTGAAGCCTGGATATCACTAAAACATGCACTGTTAGTGTGCCTTGAGGACCGTGGTTGGGAATGCCTAGTCTAATGGTTTCAGATCTTCTTTAGAACAGTTTAAAACTGTATGGAATAAAACTGAATATCTATCACCATCTGGTGATCATCAGATAGCACTAAAATTCCTTTAATAATCATACATAATACAATAAAATTGAGAATATCAGGTAAGTATGTTATCATTTCACTCTAAAAACAGTTGTATCATCTTAATCATGCCCTAGCATTAACACTTCACTTGCATTGGTACTGATTAATTAGCTATATGTTCCTAAAACCAGAACCCCAGAATAAACTTTGTATTCCTACACCATATATATAGGAAACATTTATTATTTTTATTTGTTATTGTGATCTGTATTAAAGGTAAGTATATGTTTCACAGATTTTTCGAAACCATGATACAAGATAAGTATATATTTCTCAAAGATTTTTAGAGACCGTGATTGGTGTTTTTGACAAAACCCCCCCACAAAACTGTTTCCATTTTATATAAGTGCTGCGGTGCAAACAAAATGTGTTAGGGTACCTCCGTTACTCACCTGACGAGAGTATGACTTGTGGGCTTTAATATTAAAAAGATAATAACATAGGAATAGATAAAAAACAAAAAAGGGGGGTTTGGGTGGTGAAGGGGGTGTGGAAATGATCTAGGAGTGGCACTGCAGTGGCAGACAGAATGGAACTTCAAAAAACTAGTCCCCAAACATCACATCATGCAAAGAAGTAAAAGAGGTGCATGAGGTAGCTGTATGACTAAGCTAAGCGGCACAAACACCTGACCCATCTAGGAGTGGCACTGCAGTCCCACTGCACTAATGGCGGATACCAGACGCACATCTAACACCAACATAGCTGTCAAGTCCTTAGTTATCTTCTTTGTAACAGGATGACTGCTGTCATATTTCATCTTCCTCGCAAAGGACTGTTGGACAGTCATTTGCTTAGCTGAAGTAGTACAAGTGGTCTTCCGACTTCCCCTCTGGGATGATGATCGACTCCCAGCAGCAGCAACATCAGCAGCAGCAGCAGCAGCGGGAGGAAGTGGTTCTTGATCTTTCCCTAATTTATTCTCCAAATTTTGGTTCTCCATTATTTTTCTGGAGTTTTATAACAAAATGCAGCACAATAAAACGTACCTCTACGCCATATATGTAGCGCTGTATCTGTGTTTCTATATGCTTGGGCCGATATGCTTTTGAAAGCTGCATGGGGCGATGGCTATACACCACTGCAGGGACAAAGCTGTCCCTGCCTGCGGCAGGTGCTGGCTTCGGATTGCGTGGGGGATCTCGCGTGAGTAGCGAGATCCCACGCATGTGCAGAGGAACTGGCCGGGAAAGAGACACATTGCATCAGCACTGAGCCGATGAGGGGAGCATTTGCTCCTCTGCTTTGGCAGACAAGATGTTCTTACATCTTGCTGATGTCTCTTCCTGCTTCGCCAGCCAGGTTTGTTTTGCCTTGTAAACGTTTGCTGCTTTTAAAAAATGTACAAGTTCTGCCGGAGTCTCGGCGCTCTGGCCATCTCACATTCCAATACATCTGGCTCTCTGTGGTACATAAGATTTGTTAGCACAAACACTGTATACTTACATGCAACAACTCCATTCTTTGTCCCATAATTTTTTTTTTTTAAATGATTCAGTTGTAAAAGCAGTTTGCATCTAATTCAACCATATGAGACTATGGTGGTCATTCCGAGTTGTTCGCTCGCTAGCTGCTTTTAGCAGCATTGCAAACGCTAGGCCGCCGCCCTCTGGGAGTGTATCTTAGCTTAGTAGAATAGCAAACAAAAGAGTAGCATAACTGCTACTAAATATTTTCTTGCAGTTTCTGAGTAGCTCCAGACCTAATCCTAGATTGCGATCAGCTCAGTCCGTTTAGTTCCTGGTTTGACGTCACAAACACGCCCTGCGTTCGGCCAGCCACTCCCCCATTTCTTTAGACACTCCTGCGTTTTTGCCTGACATGCCTGCGTTTTTTAGCACACTCCCGGAAAACGCTCAGTTACCACCCAGAAACGCCCCTTTCCTGTCAATCACTCACCGATCAGCAGTGCGACTGAAAAGCGCCGCACGAACAACAGCAAAACTGCTAAGTTTTTAGTTAAATAACTAAGCGCATGCGTGCTGCATACCATGCGCATTTAACAACAAATCGCAGCAGAGCGAAAATCGGCAACGAGCGAACAACTCGGAATGACCACCTATGCAGGGAATTATTTTAGCTGCAGTAATTTACCATTGGCTAATTGATCCCCCAGGTCTATTTAATTAGCCCACAGGCTGCACTTAATTCTCTGATAAATGTCACATTTATGGGTGCCAGGAACATGTAACACATACTATAGGTCTGGGGAACTTATCCCGGATTCTATTTGTTAACACACATTAACATTTGATTTACTGGGCAAGAAAAAGGGCCTCTAGTTGAATAGCACTGGATATTAAAGCCCGAGTCTACCAACCTTTTTCACCCCATGTAAATTAATGGGGCTAATTAAATCCTCCCTATTAAGTAACATTATGGACTGGATGTACAGTACTAAAGGGAAAATGCAGTGGAATCCCAGTTTGTGTGGTTTTTACTGCATTTCAAGAATTCAAGGGCCAAATAGGCCCGATTTTTATGGAAAGAAGTCTGTAGTAGCATAACAACAGTTGGCCGACACTTCCCCCAGATAAGCGGCAAGTTAGTCATGGCCTCAAGGGCTGACCCAGTCATCATCTTAAGGGTGGACCGGTGCTATGCCAGATGGTGGGAAGTGGTACCGCTCAGCTAAAGGGCAGGAGTTACGGTCCCGCCGCATAGGTATTTTAGGCAAACTTAGGAATGAGGCTGTAGCCGAGGGCACGCACTGATTTCTCACCACCCACTTATAGAGTACCTTTTCTAATTCAATCAATAAATTTGGCTGTGACCTCTTTAAATCGCAATTCAGTTGTCTGAGTCATTACTTGGGGGAAAAGGTGGTAGGGGAGTGAGGGGATGAGAGTAAAAATAAAGCCAATGGATGGCTTACATAAATACTAAACCATAGTCAACCAGCTTTATCTGGTTTTATCCTATAGAAGGCTATGGGCTTCTTTTTTCACATCTTCCTGAAAGAGGTCCAATACGGATCCCTCCCACCATACCCTATAGAAGCTTATAAGCTTATATTAGCTTTCTTCCTGTGAGGGAGTGGCCAGAAAATCAACATGTATGTATGATAACTAGCTACAGTAATACAGTATCATAAAATGATGTAATGGGTGAGATTTAAACTGTTTTATTACAATAAGCCAAGATTAATCATAAAAAGGCATCCTTAAAACATAAGTCTTTTCCGATATCATTTGTTGTGTATGTGCTGTTTATGTTTTCATATGACTGCTACTGTAGGGGATGCAGTTAATATACCAGGATCCCGGTGTTCAGGAGACTGATGCCAGAATCCCAACAGCTGGTGAATAACTGATGCCCAGAATCCCCGACAAATGCTCGGTACTCCCACTCGGTTGGTGGGTTTATGCCACCAACTGAGCGGGAATAGAGCCTGTAGCGAGGGAAACCAAACTGCACATCTCTATTCAGATCATGTTGATAATCTGGTGTTGACAGTTTATACTACAACCAGGGCAGTAGAGAACCTGGCAAGGCCCAGATACTTTTCAGAGACCATAGCATAATCATGGTATGCTTGGCCCTGCACAATACAGAAAGAAATAGTACTTTAAGTGCATCCCTGACAACACTGCAGCCCAGCACACAGCAGCGTGCTGGGCTGAGAAGAGCTGCAAATGCTGTTGACAGGTAAAGGGGGGAATTGGGCCCCCTCTGAGCCCCTCCATCAGGCCTCGGTCCAGGTGAATAGTACCTTCCCCGACCCCTCTCGGCACCACTGACCATAAGCTACAGTTTCGGTCACTGCCACCAAGAAAATTAACTTCAAGAACATAATAACAACATAATAATGCTCTTTGTTGCTATCCATGCCATGCCATCAGATCATGAACTTAGAAATGTAATTGCGTAAAAATTATATAAAATAACATGTAATTAAATTGTTTAAGAAAACTGCATAATGCTTTTTACATGTGAATCTGCACCTACAGTATAATATGTATTTTTCTTTTTCATTCAATAGAAAATGTAAATATTACTGGGAGTACTGTATGTCATATATGTATATAATTTTGCTTTCAGTACAGTTAATTCATATAATCAGTCCCTGGAGTTCACATAAAACATGGCTTATTCAGCATAACTATACTTATTATTTTATAAAGAAGACAGAAAGTTGGCCTTATTTATTTTAATAAACGTAAATGACAGTAGTCTTATTGTTCATACTTCTGGCAATATACCATGATGTAAAAATAGTTCTGACAGTGTTCTTTGGTTTGACAAAGAACCTTTTTCTTAAATTTTAATAAAAGATGACAAAATAGTACAACATTAAAAGTATGACATTTTTATAAAAATAATAAGACATTCTATCCCTGGCAGAAGAAATAAGGGGGTTATTCCGAGTTGATCGCTCGCTCGCTAGCTAGTTTTAGCAGCCGTGCAAACGCTATGCTGCCGCCCACTGGGGAGTGTATTTTAGCTTAGCAGAAGTGCAAACGCATGTGCAGCCGAGCTCGGCAAAAACAGTTTGTGCAGTTTCTGAGTAACTCTGAACCTACTCAGTGCTTGAGATCACTTCAGCCTATTCGTGTCCGGATTTGACGACATACACCCGCCCAGCCACGCCTGCGTTTTTTCAGACACGCCTGTGTTTTTGCAAACACTCCCTTAAAACGGTCAGTTGACACCCAGAAACGCCCCTCCTTCCTGTCAATCTTCTTGCGGCCGTCAGTGCGACTGAAAACTTTGCTATAACCTGTGCAAAACAACAAATGCCTTTGTACCCGTACATTGCGCGTGCGCATTGCGGTGCATACGCATGCATAGAAATGCCAATTTTTAGCCTGATCACTGCGCTGTGAACAATGTCAGTTAGCGATCAACTCAGAATGACCCCCTAAATTCCAATATAACCACATTCACAAAATAACAAGCAAGAACATTCTTTTTTATCTGCATTTTCTTTAAGTTCAAAGTTGTTTGTTTTATGTTTACCTTTTAAATTAATTAATCAATCAATCTATCTATCTATCTATCTATCTATCTATCTATCTATCTATCTATCTATCTGTCTATCTATCGATTGTTTGATCAGACTACCTATCAAAAAGTGCTGACGTTGTTATTTTGATTAACATAGTTATTAAAAATACTAAGTAACCTGTGAAAATTGTCATAAAAAACTACAGATGATGGGATGGACAGCAATATAAAATAACAATTTAGATTTAGGAGCAACTCCAGCTTAGGGTGCAAACATGCACCTGCACAAACCGATAGCAAATTATAATTTGCATGTAGGGGAAAAATTCTAAATATATATGCAGTTTTATTTTTACACTGCAGTTTTGAGTAAAATTATGATGTGAGCCCCTCCCAGCTATAAAAATGTCCATGTACTTTAAAGTTTCCACCTTGTTACCTTGTAAATCAAGATGTTTTTCTTAGTAATTAATATTCACAAAAAAAGGAAAAGGATTCCAAATGTGATGCAATGTTGGAATGACTTTTTGTTTGTTCAACCACTTACAATTGTCTTTTCAAAAGTAACCTCAAAGATGTTTAAAGTTAAATCAGTTTAAAACATATTTGTAAAATCCTATTTAAATATTTATATGTACAAATATGCTTAGGGGTGTCTAAATTTCCCTTGAATCACCCCCCTACCCCCAGTGGCAATTGATTCTTCAGTGAAAATAAATGCATTGCCGCTCAGCCACCAGTGGTAATAATTCACTCAAGTATATTATCCCACCCCACATGCACACAAACACACATATATCTAATTCTACAGGCACAAATAGTTGAATGTGTTTTACATTGTAGCAGATGCTTCAGCAGTATTTGTGGTGCTTATCTACCCAGCACAGGGTATATAGTAGAGATGAGCGGGTTCGGTTTCTTTGAATCCGAACCCGCACGAACTTCACTTTTTTTTCCACGGGTCCGAGCGACTCGGATCTTCCCGCCTTGCTCGGTTAACCCGAGCGCGCCCGAACGTCATCATGACGCTGTCGGATTCTCGCGAGGCTCGGATTCTATCGCGAGACTCGGATTCTATATAAGGAGCCGCGCGTCGCCGCCATTTTCACTCGTGCATTGAGATTGATAGGGAGAGGACGTGTCTGGCGTCCTCTCCATTAGAATAGAGATAGATAGATTAGATAGAGAGAGATTGTGCAGAGTCGCAGACAGAGTTAGTTTACCACAGTCAGTGACCAGTGCAGTTGCTAGTTAACTTTTATTTAATATAATATATCCGTTCACTTCTCTCTGCTATATCCGTTCTCTGCCTGAAAAAAAAAACGATACACAGCACAGTCAGTCACACAGTGTGACTCAGTCTGTGTGCACTCAGCTCAGCCCAGTGTGCTGCACAGTCATCAATGTATAAATTAAAAGCTTATAATTAATTGTGGGGGAGACTGGGGAGCACTGCAGGTTGTTAGCAGGAGCCAGGAGTACAATTATATTAATTAACAGTGCACACTTTTGCTGCAGGAGTGGTGACCAGTGCCTGACCACCAGTATAGTATTGTTGTATACTACTAATATCTCTTTAAATATCAACCAGTCTATATTAGCAGCAGACACAGTACAGTGCGGTAGTTCACGGCTGTGGCTACCTCTGTGTCGGCACACGGCAGGCAGTCCGTCCGACCAGAATTGTATTATTTATTATTATATACCTACCACCTAACCGTGGTTTTTTTTTCATTCTTTATACCATCATAGTGTCATCCTAATTGTTACGAGTATACTACTATCTCTTTATCAACCAGTGTACAGTGCGGTAGTTCACGGCTGTGGCTACCTCTGTGTCGGCACACGGCAGGCAGTCCGTCCGACCAGAATTGTATTATTTATTATTATATACCTACCACCTAACCGTGGTTTTTTTTTCATTCTTTATACCGTCATAGTGTCATCCTAATTGTTACGAGTATACTACTATCTCTTTATCAACCAGTGTACAGTGCGGTAGTTCACGGCTGTGGCTACCTCTGTGTCGGCACACGGCAGGCAGTCCGTCCGACCAGAATTGTATTATTTATTATTATATACCTACCACCTAACCGTGGTTTTTTTTTCATTCTTTATACCGTCATAGTGTCATCCTAATTGTTACGAGTATACTACTATCTCTTTATCAACCAGTGTACAGTGCGGTAGTTCACGGCTGTGGCTACCTCTGTGTCGGCACACGGCAGGCAGTCCGTCCGACCAGAATTGTATTATTTATTATTATATACCTACCACCTAACCGTGGTTTTTTTTTCATTCTTTATACCGTCATAGTGTCATCCTAATTGTTACGAGTATACTACTATCTCTTTATCAACCAGTGTACAGTGCGGTAGTTCACGGCTGTGGCTACCTCTGTGTCGGCACACGGCAGGCAGTCCGTCCGACCAGAATTGTATTATTTATTATTATATACCTACCACCTAACCGTGGTTTTTTTTTCATTCTTTATACCGTCATAGTGTCATCCTAATTGTTACGAGTATACTACTATCTCTTTATCAACCAGTGTACAGTGCGGTAGTTCACGGCTGTGGCTACCTCTGTGTCGGCACACGGCAGGCAGTCCGTCCGACCAGAATTGTATTATTTATTATTATATACCTACCACCTAACCGTGGTTTTTTTTTCATTCTTTATACCGTCATAGTGTCATCCTAATTGTTACGAGTATACTACTATCTCTTTATCAACCAGTGTACAGCGCGGTAGTTCACGGCTGTGGCTACCTCTGTGTCGGCAGTCGGCAGGCAGTCCGTCCATCCATAATTGTATTATTATTATAATATATACCACCTAACCGTGGTTTTTTTTTCATTCTTTATACCGTCGTCATAGTGTCATACTAGTTGTTACGAGTATACTACTATCTCTTTATCAACCAGTGTACAGTGCGGTAGTTCACGGCTGTGGCTACCTCTGTGTCGGCAGGCAGTCCGTCCATCCATAATTGTATTATTATTATAATATATACCACCTAACCGTGGTTTTTTTTTCATTCTTTATACCGTCGTCATAGTGTCATACTAGTTGTTACGAGTATACTACTATCTCTTTATCAACCAGTGTACAGTGCGGTAGTTCACGGCTGTGGCTACCTCTGTGTCGGCAGTCGGCAGGCAGTCCGTCCATCCATAATTGTATTATTATTATAATATATACCACCTAACCGTGGTTTTTTTATACCACCTAACCGTGGCAGTCCGTCCATAATTGTATACTAGTATCCAATCCATCCATCTCCATTGTTTACCTGAGGTGCCTTTTAGTTCTGCCTATAAAATATGGAGAACAAAAAAGTTGAGGTTCCAAAATTAGGGAAAGATCAAGATCCACTTCCACCTCGTGCTGAAGCTGCTGCCACTAGTCATGGCCGAGACGATGAAATGCCAGCAACGTCGTCTGCCAAGGCCGATGCCCAATGTCATAGTACAGAGCATGTCAAATCCAAAACACCAAATATCAGAAAAAAAAGGACTCCAAAACCTAAAATAAAATTGTCGGAGGAGAAGCGTAAACTTGCCAATATGCCATTTACCACACGGAGTGGCAAGGAACGGCTGAGGCCCTGGCCTATGTTCATGGCTAGTGGTTCAGCTTCACATGAGGATGGAAGCACTCAGCCTCTCGCTAGAAAACTGAAAAGACTCAAGCTGGCAAAAGCACCGCAAAGAACTGTGCGTTCTTTGAAATCCCAAATCCACAAGGAGAGTCCAATTGTGTCGTTTGCGATGCCTGACCTTCCCAACACTGGACGTGAAGAGCATGCGCCTTCCACTATTTGCATGCCCCCTGCAAGTGCTGGAAGGAGCACCCGCAGTCCAGTTCCTGATAGTCAGATTGAAGATGTCAGTGTTGAAGTACACCAGGATGAAGAGGATATGGGTGTTGCTGGCGCTGGGGAGGAAATTGACCAGGAGGATTCTGATGGTGAGGTGGTTTGTTTAAGTCAGGCACCCGGGGAGACACCTGTTGTCCGTGGGAGGAATATGGCCGTTGACATGCCAGGTGAAAATACCCAAAAAATCAGCTCTTCGGTGTGGAGGTATTTCACCAGAAATGCGGACAACAGGTGTCAAGCCGTGTGTTCCCTTTGTCAAGCTGTAATAAGTAGGGGTAAGGACGTTAACCACCTCGGAACATCCTCCCTTATACGTCACCTGCAGCGCATTCATAATAAGTCAGTGACAAGTTCAAAAACTTTGGGTGACAGCGGAAGCAGTCCACTGACCAGTAAATCCCTTCCTCTTGTAACCAAGCTCACGCAAACCACCCCACCAACTCCCTCAGTGTCAATTTCCTCCTTCCCCAGGAATGCCAATAGTCCTGCAGGCCATGTCACTGGCAAGTCTGACGAGTCCTCTCCTGCCTGGGATTCCTCCGATGCATCCTTGCGTGTAATGCCTACTGCTGCTGGCGCTGCTGTTGTTGCCGCTGGGAGTCGATGGTCATCCCAGAGGGGAAGTCGTAAGCCCACTTGTACTACTTCCAGTAAGCAATTGACTGTTCAACAGTCCTTTGCGAGGAAGATGAAATATCACAGCAGTCATCCTACTGCAAAGCGGATAACTGAGTCCTTGACAACTATGTTGGTGTTAGACGTGCGTCCGGTATCCGCCGTTAGTTCACAGGGAACTAGACAATTTATTGAGGCAGTGTGCCCCCGTTACCAAATACCATCTAGGTTCCACTTCTCTAGGCAGGCGATACCGAGAATGTACACGGACGTCAGAAAAAGACTCACCAGTGTCCTAAAAAATGCAGTTGTACCCAATGTCCACTTAACCACGGACATGTGGACAAGTGGAGCAGGGCAGGGTCAGGACTATATGACTGTGACAGCCCACTGGGTAGATGTATGGACTCCCGCCGCAAGAACAGCAGCGGCGGCACCAGTAGCAGCATCTCGCAAACGCCAACTCTTTCCTAGGCAGGCTACGCTTTGTATCACCGCTTTCCAGAATACGCACACAGCTGAAAACCTCTTACGGCAACTGAGGAAGATCATCGCGGAATGGCTTACCCCAATTGGACTCTCCTGTGGATTTGTGGCATCGGACAACGCCAGCAATATTGTGTGTGCATTAAATATGGGCAAATTCCAGCACGTCCCATGTTTTGCACATACCTTGAATTTGGTGGTGCAGAATTTTTTAAAAAACGACAGGGGCGTGCAAGAGATGCTGTCGGTGGCCAGAAAAATTGCGGGACACTTTCGGCGTACAGGCACCACGTACAGAAGACTGGAGCACCACCAAAAACTACTGAACCTGCCCTGCCATCATCTGAAGCAAGAAGTGGTAACGAGGTGGAATTCAACCCTCTATATGCTTCAGAGGTTGGAGGAGCAGCAAAAGGCCATTCAAGCCTATACAATTGAGCACGATATAGGAGATGGAATGCACCTGTCTCAAGTGCAGTGGAGAATGATTTCAACGTTGTGCAAGGTTCTGATGCCCTTTGAACTTGCCACACGTGAAGTCAGTTCAGACACTGCCAGCCTGAGTCAGGTCATTCCCCTCATCAGGCTTTTGCAGAAGAAGCTGGAGGCATTGAAGAAGGAGCTAACACGGAGCGATTCCGCTAGGCATGTGGGACTTGTGGATGCAGCCCTTAATTCGCTTAACAAGGATTCACGGGTGGTCAATCTGTTGAAATCAGAGCACTACATTTTGGCCACCGTGCTCGATCCTAGATTTAAAGCCTACCTTGGATCTCTCTTTCCGGCAGACACAGGTCTGCTGGGGTTGAAAGACCTGCTGGTGACAAAATTGTCAAGTCAAGCGGAACGCGACCTGTCAACATCTCCTCCTTCACATTCTCCCGCAACTGGGGGTGCGAGGAAAAGGCTCAGAATTCCGAGCCCACCCGCTGGCGGTGATGCAGGGCAGTCTGGAGCGACTGCTGATGCTGACATCTGGTCCGGACTGAAGGACCTGACAACGATTACGGACATGTCGTCTACTGTCACTGCATATGATTCTCTCAACATTGATAGAATGGTGGAGGATTATATGAGTGACCGCATCCAAGTAGGCACGTCACACAGTCCGTACTTATACTGGCAGGAAAAAGAGGCAATTTGGAGGCCCTTGCACAAACTGGCTTTATTCTACCTAAGTTGCCCTCCCACAAGTGTGTACTCCGAAAGAGTGTTTAGTGCCGCCGCTCACCTTGTCAGCAATCGGCGTACGAGGTTACATCCAGAAAATGTGGAGAAGATGATGTTCATTAAAATGAATTATAATCAATTCCTCCGCGGAGACATTGACCAGCAGCAATTGCCTCCACAAAGTACACAGGGAGCTGAGATGGTGGATTCCAGTGGGGACGAATTGATAATCTGTGAGGAGGGGGATGTACACGGTGATATATCGGAGGGTGAAGATGAGGTGGACATCTTGCCTCTGTAGAGCCAGTTTGTGCAAGGAGAGATTAATTGCTTCTTTTTTGGGGGGGGTCCAAACCAACCCGTCATATCAGTCACAGTCGTGTGGCAGACCCTGTCACTGAAATGATGGGTTGGTTAAAGTGTGCATGTCCTGTTTTGTTTATACAACATAAGGGTGGGTGGGAGGGCCCAAGGATAATTCCATCTTGCACCTCTTTTTTCTTTTCTTTTTCTTTGCATCATGTGCTGATTGGGGAGGGTTTTTTGGAAGGGACATCCTGCGTGACACTGCAGTGCCACTCCTAGATGGGCCCGGTGTTTGTGTCGGCCACTAGGGTCGCTAATCTTACTCACACAGCTACCTCATTGCGCCTCTTTTTTTCTTTGCGTCATGTGCTGTTTGGGGAGGGTTTTTTGGAAGGGACATCCTGCGTGACACTGCAGTGCCACTCCTAGATGTGCCCGGTGTTTGTGTCGGCCACTAGGGTCGCTAATCTTACTCACACAGTCAGCTACCTCATTGCGCCTCTTTTTTTCTTTGCGTCATGTGCTGTTTGGGGAGGGTTTTTTGGAAGGGCCATCCTGCGTGACACTGCAGTGCCACTCCTAGATGGGCCCGGTGTTTGTGTCGGCCACTAGGGTCGCTTATCTTACTCACACAGCGACCTCGGTGCAAATTTTAGGACTAAAAATAATATTGTGAGGTGTGATGTGTTCAGAATAGGCTGAAAATGAGTGTAAATTATGTTTTTTGAGGTTAATAATACTTTGGGATCAAAATTACCCCCAAATTCTATGATTTAAGCTGTTTTTTAGGGTTTTTTTAAAAAAACACCCGAATCCAAAACACACCCGAATCCGACAAAAAAAATTCGGTGAGGTTTTGCCAAAACGCGGTCGAACCCAAAACACGGCCGCGGAACCGAACCCAAAACCAAAACACAAAACCCGAAAAATTTCCGGCGCTCATCTCTAGTATATAGAAGGGGAAGGGGAAGAAAAAGTGATAGCGAGAAAGGGATGTCCTCACAATGGGGCTAATTCAGACCTGATCGCTGCTGTGCATTTTTTTTGCACGGCAGCCGATCAGGTCTGAACTGCGCATGTGCCGATGCCGCAGTGCGCCGGCGCATGCCAGACAGCCAGAGGAGGTCGCTGGGTGGGAGGGGGGCGGGCCACCATCATTTGGCCGCCGTTTAGGAGGTGCGGTTTGGGCAATGCAGGCATGCCCAGACTGTTGGGAGGGGGGGCGGGCGGGCCATGGCAGCTGCGTGATGTCACACACAGCCACTGGGACCCTCACAGCAATGAGTAGCTCCCTGCCAGCATGCAATGTGCAATGCTTTTGTACTTGTGCAACTGGGCAGGGCCTTACATGCGGGGTGGACTAGCCCTGTGCTGGGCGTCCCCCTGCATGTCAGGGAAGCTGATCGCAGATGTGCTAAATTTGGCACATCTATAATCGGGTCTGAATTACGCCCAATAGACAATGCATAATCTGTTAGAAATTATTAAACACAATTTATTTTAGAGTATAAAATCAGAAGATTATAGACAGAGCTGTTACTAGGATAAGGAAGATGGTGCCTTACACACCACACAATTTCCATGTGGACGCACTGTCTGTGTAGCACCCTAGGGTTGGCAGGTATGTTTAAGTGGTTGGAAGAGCTATTACAGATTTTTGGTGACTATGTGACAGACCTTTTCCCTAAAGTGTTCAAACCCATACCTTGTCTTTAGTACCTTGCTCAGAGAAGTAGGATGGATTGATATGCAACAGGAATGGGGCAGCAATTCCAAAAGGATGTCTTTTTATTGAGCAGCAATGAACTGGATTAAAAGAAGATGGTTGTTGTTTGGAAAAATTAGACAATAACAAGAATGAGATGGCATCAAAGAAGATTGGTAAATCACAGTGGACTTTAGCTATTGACATGCAGAAAACATTTAGTAATTCAATAGAACAATCAATATAATCACAGATATATGCTTTTTCCAATATGACATAATAACAATGTGGTGATGAGGAGTGATGAAAAATACAGTTCCCAATGACATTTTCTATATGCCTAGCTTTCATAACAAGGATGTTTCAAGTTTCACCAGCAATTAACATTGGAGCTCTTTTTAAATCCTGATATGCTACAGTTTTACATTGGGTTTATGGCTTATGTGAACACGATGAATCATGGATTCACAAGAATGTCACTATATCTTAGTCTATTCAAAGAGGATGAAATTAGCGAAGGTATATTAGTGTCTCTCAACAAATGCAGCTTACTTAGTAGTAAGGGATCCTTGGGGAAATAAACTTAATGTAACTCCTTCAATGTAAAGTGATTAATTTCATTTGCTCAAATGACTCAGTCTCTTTCTCTTTAAAGGTCACTAAATATGTCTTTCAGCTGTTGAATAGAGTGTGTTTGTTTCAATAGCTGTACTCAAGCAGGGGCTGGTTTGTAAAATGTTGCTTTGAAGGGCTGTAATACACTGTTCTATTTACAATTTGCAGCATGTAACAAATTTACCCTTGGGCTTGGCACTTTGTTTGCCTGTTGTTCACAACAATAACAGTCTCTGTGTACTCAATCAGAACTTATGTGGTAGATGTACCCACTAGCTGGACCTGGTGTAATGTGTACAATATGCTTTAACTGGCATAATGTGTATAGGGGACTCTGTCTGGCATAATGTGAATAACATGCTCTACCTGGCATAATATGTATAGGGGCTCTGCCTGGCATAATGTGTATAACATGATTTACCTGGCGTGATGTGTATAAGGGGCACTGCCTGGCATAATGTGTATAAGGGGCTCTGTCTGGCATAATGTGTATAACATTCTCTACCTGAAGTAATGTGTATAAGGGGCTCTGCCTAGTAGTAATGTGTATAATGGGCTCTACCTGGAGTAATGTGCATAAAGGGCACTGCCTGGCAGTAACGTGTGTAAGGATCTCTACCGGGCAATAATGTGTGTAAATGGCTCTGCCTGGCATAATGTGTGTAAGGGGCTCTGTCTGGCATAATGTGTATAACTTACTCTATGTGGTGTAATATGTATAAGGTGCTCTGCCTGGCTTAATGTGTATAACATGCTCTGCCTTGCATAATATATGTAGGGGCACTGCCTGTCATAATGTGTATAACATAGTCTACCTGGCATAATGTGTATAAGGGGCTCTGAAAGGCGTAATGTGTGTAACATGCACTACCTAGCATAAAATATATAAGTGGTTCTGTGTGGTGAAATCTGTATAAGGGACTGTACCTGGCATAATCTGTATAAGGAGCTCTACCTGTCACAATGTGTATAACATGCTCTACCTTGTGTAATGTTTATAAGGGGCTCTGCCTGGTGTAATGTGAATAATGTATTCTATGTGGTATAATTTGTATAAATGGCTCTGCCTGGCATAATGTGTAGAAGGGGCTCTGTCTGACACAGTGTGTGTAAGGGGCTCTGCCTGGCAGTATGAACAGTTCATAAGTTGCTCTGCTGTAGGATAATGTGTATAAGGGTATCTGCCTGCCGTAATGTGTGTAAGGCACTCTACCTGGCATAATGTATGTGCTTTGGATCTTTCTCCTCCGTGTTTGGAGAATGGTACAGTCAATTATCTTGTATTTCAGAGATATAAGTTGATGTCCATTGTCTCTCAAATGTGCAGCCACTGGCTTGTCCATAGATTTACCTGTAAAGGCTGTCTTAATGGTTGACCAATGAAGAACCATTCATTCTTCAAATTTATGTGTAGTCAAGCCCACATAATATAGCCCACATGGGCAGAGGATAATGTAGACTACAAATCTGGAATCACAGGTAAGGAAAGACATGTCGTATATGACAGATTTGGGCTGAATGTGGATGTTTAAATGTATGTCCCATTATCAAATAATTACAGGTCACATGATTTGGACATTTATAAATTCCAGGTTTCTTGAACTAAAACTCAGGGAAATGTATCCAATCAAAGCCAGTAATATCCTTGTGGCCTAAATGGTCCTTTAGATTCTGGCCACTGTGATAACAAGTCATGGGCCTGACTTTGTGAAAGCCTGGGAGATCCTTATCACAGAGACAATAGACCATAAGGTTTTACTGGCCTTTGGAATAACCTGGCTCAGTGTTTTGAACAAAGTTATCCATGGGTGTTACACTTTAAACATTTGTACCCATCTGTACAGACCCACAAAATCTAAAATGGGGAGTCAACAGACCCCACCCCTCTACAGACTTTGCCTCCATTAGGGCTGTTTCCAGAAATTTCTCAGGCTTGTTTTCAAACCTAATCCACCCCTGGCCACCAATATTGCTGCTCTTGGGAAAGGTGAGCTGCACCTTTATGCAAGACACCATTGGAGGACATCAGGAAGTTTGCACACTGGCTCTCCACTGCCAATGCACATATTGGACCATCAGCTGAGAAAAGTACATGAAAGGAGCCACCTTCAACATACAGATGTAATTAGATGACCCTCCATTATAGGCCAGTTAGAACCAGAGGACGGGTCCATTTCAGAAAACAGAATTTTAAAAACATCTGCTACACTCATTATTAAGCCAGGAAGAGAGTGACAATACAGCAGTGAGTTGACCGATGACGGATGCTCAGTCTTCAGGCTCTCCCCACCAGCTCTTAATTGTCACACAGTGCACATTTTGCCCGGCACAGGGGCATCTGCCTCCCACTTACCCCTACGCAGCTGCTTGCTTGGCAGTACTTTGTATAAATGGGTCTGGGACTCAGGGTCGACAACAAAAAGGTTGACACACTTAGGTCGACACCAATTGGTCGACATACCTTAGGTCGACATGGACAAAAGGTCGACAGGAACAAGGTCGACATGGAAAAAGGTCGACATGAGTTTTTTATGTGTTTTTTTTGTGTCGTTTTCTTCGTAGAGTGTCCGGGAACCCCAATTAGTGCACCGCGTCCCCTCGCATGGTGCCTTCACTCTGCTCCGCTTCGCTCGGCACAGATTACCATTCCAATCGTAGTCCACGTGGATCGTTAAGTATGAAAAGGTTCGAAAAAAGGAAAAAAAACATAAAAAACTCATGTCAACCTTTTTCCATGTCGACCTTGTTCCTGTCGACCTTTTGTCCATGTCAACCTAAGGCATGTCGACCAATTGGCGTCGACCTAAGGTGTGTCGACCTTTTTGTTGTCGACCTGGAGTCCGGATACCTTATAAATACCATTATTTTCACATAGATCCAGTGCATCACTTATCCATCCTGGGACTTGTGGTTCCACAAGACTGATTATTTTATATTGCAAGCCTCACACAGTATATATTTATATGCAATTAATTCATTAAGATCAATGTGAAGTTTTATTATATCACTGATGTATTTTTTATGAATACTGATATTAATGTCTATGCTGATTCTTTAGCTAATAAAAATATATTACAGATTGAGTATCCCATATCCATATATTCCGAAATACGGAATATTCCGAAATACGGAATTTTTTGAGTGAGAGTGAGATAGTGAAAGCTTTGTTTTCTGATGGCTCAATGTACACAAACTTTGTTTAATACACAAAGTTATTAATAATATTGTATTAAATGACCTTCAGGCTGCGTGTATAAGGTATATATGAAACATAAATGAATTGTGTGTATGTACACACACTTTGTTTAATGCACAAAGTTATAAAAAATATTGGCTAAAATGACCTTCAGGCTGTGTGTATAAGGTGTATATGAAACATAAATGAATTGTGTGTATGTACACACACTTTGTTTAATGCACAAAGTTATAAAAAATATTGGCTAAAATTACCTTCAGGCTGTGTGTATAAGGTGTATATGTAATATAAATGCATTCTGTGCTTAGATTTAGGTCCCATCACCATGATATCTCATTATGGGAGGCAATTATTCCAAAATACGGAAAAATCCGATATCCAAAATACCTCTGGTCCCAAGCATTTTGGATAAGGGATACTCAACCTGTATATTTATTCATTGTGTCTTGGCTTACCTTCCATATCTATGGACTACACATAAATTTCTTATTGTTATAATGTTATTAGTGCTGTTCTATAGGATAAACATTGGTTGGAATATTGTGGTTGAATTGCATCTGCAATTCAACACTTAGGAAGCAGCGGTTTATGAGTTATATATTTAAAATTATTCATATCTTTTATAATACTACATATTGGGGACTTTATAGTCCCCCCGATAGCGCATAAAAATGTGTTGTTTCATTTTATGTAAAACATATTTAAAATGCAATTCCCTGATGAAACCCCGTAGGGCGAAACTGGTTGGAGGATTCCTATACACTGAATGGAGATCCCTAGAAATGGAACCGGCTGCTCAGGAGAAACCAGAAGCAGCCGCTGTGCTTTCCAGCATCCAGGAATCACATGGCGGCCGCGGGGAAAACAAGTGCAAGTGTCTCTGCCTTCCACTGTGTCGCCTCATCTCAAATATGCTATTTAACTTGTGGCCATACAGATTTGTCAGTCATCAATATCTTACTATTGGTGGCTGATAATTCTTCTGCCTTACAGTAACTACACACACACACACACACACACACACACACACACACACACACACACACACACACACACACACATACACACACTCCCTACCACCAGTTACACCTATTATTCCAAATTCCTCTACCTTGTGTATCAAGATTGTAAATTCATTGAGGTAGGACAATCTTTACCTTCTCTTTCAATTCTTTGTAAAAATTTTGATCCTGTTTATATACAGTTGTGGGTATCATGTGGACGCTTTATAAATATAATAATAATAATAATAATAATAACAACTACAACTAGCTGATGTGCTCGGTTTCAATCGGGAAAGGTTTGCTGGGCAGAACATTTTACCCCTTTGCAACGCTTTAGGAGTTGAAAAATCATTGCTTAGTGGGTTGCTGCAAATAGATGGCCCAGTTTTCAGAACACCAAGCAAGTCACATGTTCCAGGTTACCCAGAAGGTGCACTGGGAGAGTTCACCAACTGTCACTTTTTGAAAGCGCACAATAGTGATACATTGTAAATGGCAGGCAGACATTTTACCACATAACTTTGAAAAAAAGCAACTAATCACCATGGCAATATAATTCTGCAAATTTATGGACCACGAGCTTTACTTTGGTATATGATGTGCCCTGATCAGACAGCAGCATCAGCACCATCATAGATATAAGTCACTCATAAAAGTCATCCTTCTGCTACATATATATATACATATATATATATAAAATACAGTAATTATAACTGTGACCAGATGACCTCACTCTGTCAAGCAATCATGGATAGAATAGTGGGTGTTTTTTTCGTCCTTCAGTGACCTGAGCGAGCTTACTCCACCACTGCTAGGGATTCCCTCTCATTGTCAGTAGCCGGCTGCTATTGAATCCCCCCAATAGTTGGCAGATAACTCGATGACGCAACCAGGCTTCTACACCAGTACCTGGAACGCCTTGTTTCATGCAAGCTCCTTCCACTGGCACCTGAATCTGACTACTTCTGTGTAATTTATGTGTGGATACACTGTTGCAAAACTCTCTGGGTAGTGCTGGCTACTTCCCCCTGACCCCTCACTATGACCAGTCTACGCTGGGTAGCTGGAAAAGGGTTTCATCTTGGAGACCCTGGGCTCAAACCAAAACAGCAAGAGAATGTAGTAGCATTTGGTGCTACTCTGGTAGTCCCAGGATACAAGCAGATGATGTCATCTTAAGGTAAGATATTTATACCTCAGGGTTTTAAAAAGACAAATCCCTAGCTAATTGTTCTTGGGCCAATCACAGCATACAAATGTCACAGAAGTGCAATTCCTACAGATGTTCAGGGGATACACTCATTCAGGGTGGCTTGCAGGCTCTATTTTTGTCCAATTCTAACACTATATCACAGAGAGTAAGCCTGCCATGTGTGCCTTAACCAATCAAGCTAAGTGCATCTGTTGTACATGCACTGTGCATGCGCACATTTAAAATGATCTATAATGGATATTGGATATTGCTCATGCTCTGCCTGAGATGACCCTAGGGGCTGGCAAGTCTGGATCAGGGGATGGTTTTCTCCAAAATTACTTCCAAGATTCTGTTAGGGGACCTGACCACCTTCCCTGGCTGAATTTGGGATCTAGAGGCTTGGTGACAAGATCCCCAGGCAGCAGCCTCCTGGTCACAGAGTGAAAGCTCTTTGGAGCTCCAATAAAACAATTAGCTGACTGTGTAAGGCAGGTATCCCTGCACCTCTAATATTTACTTAGAGTCATGAGGCTGTAGGGGAAAACATTCTGCTTCTCTGGGAGGTGTACTAGGAGAACCAGCAGCCCACGGAGGACTATATAGCCCTACGAAAAAGGTAAGTGCACTTCATTAGTTTTAAATTCATTCAACATTTTTATACATCCTATGTAGCCCTTTAAAATATACACTATATAATTTGTTCCGGGGGCCCTGCATTAGGCATCTGCAGTGCTTTACAGCAAAATCTATTTTAATATAGTTTTTTTTATATACACTGCTCAAAAAAATAAAGGGATCACTAAAATAACACATCCTAGATCTGAATGAATGAAATATTCTTATTAAATACTTTGTTCTTTACATAGTTGAATGTGCTGACAACAAAATCACACAAAAATTATCAATGGAAATCAAATTTATTAACCCATGGAGGTCTGGATTTGGAGTCACCCTCAAAATTAAAGTGGAAAAACACACTACAGGCTGATCCAACTTTGATGTAATGTCCTTAAAACAAGTCAAAATGAGGCTCAGTAGTGTGTGTGGCCTCCACGTGACTATATGACCTCCCTACAACCCACACAAGTGGCTCAGGTAGTGCAGCTCATCCAGGATGGCACATCAATACGAGCTGTGGCAAGAAGGTTTGCTGTGTCTGTCAGCGTAGTGTCCAGAGCATGGAGGCGCTACCAGGAGACAGGCCAGTATATCAGGAGACGTGGAGGAGGCCGTAGGAGGGCAACAACCCAGCAGCAGGACCGCTACCTCCGCCTTTGTGCAAGGAGGAACAGGAGGAGCACTGCCAGAGCCCTGCAAAATGACCTCCAGCAAGCCACAAATGTGCATGTGTCTACTCAAACGATCAGAAACAGACTCCATGAGGGTGGTATGATGGCCCGACGCCCACAGGTGGGGGTTGTGCTTACAGCACAACACCGTGCAGGACGTTTGGCATTTGCCAGAGAACACCAAGATTGGCAAATTCGCCACTGGCGCCCTGTGCTCTTCACAGATGAAAGCAGGTTCTCACTGAGCACATGTGACAGACGTGACAGAGTCTGGAGATGCCAAGAAGAATGTTCTGCTGCCTGCAACATCCTCCAGCATGACCGGTTTGACAGTGGGTCAGTAATGGTGTGGGGTGGCATTTCTTTGGGGGGCCGCACAGCCCTCCATGTGCTCGCCAGACGTAGCCTGACTGCTATTAGGTACCGAGATGAGATCCTCAGACCCCTTGTGAGACCATATGCTGGTGAGGTTGGCCCTGGGTTCCTCCTAATGCAAGACAATGCTAGACCTCATGTGGCTGGAGTTTGTCAGCAGTTCCTGCAAGACGAAGGCATTGATGCTATGGACTGGCCCGCCCGTTCCCCAGACCTGAATCCAAGTGAGCACATCTGGGACATCATGGCTTGCTCCATCCACCAATACCACGTTGCACCACAGACTGTCCAGGAGTTGGCGGATGCTTTAGTCCAGGTCTGGGAGAAGATCCCTCAGGAGACCATCCGCCACCTCATTAGGAGCATGCCCAGGCATTGTAGGGAGGTCATACAGGTACAAGGAGGCCACAGACACTACTGAGTCTTATTTTGACTTGTTTTAAGGACATTACATCAAAGTTGGATCAGCCTGTAGTGTGTTTTTCCACTTTAATTTTGAGGGTGACTCCAAATCCAGACCTCCATGGGTTAATAAATTTGATTTCCATTGATAATTTTTGTGTGATTTTGTTGTCAGCACATTCAACTATGTAAAGAACAAAGTATTTAATAAGAATATATCATTCATTCAAATCTAGGATGTGTTATTTTAGTGTTCCCTTTATTTTTTTGAGCAGTGTATATATATATATATATACATATATATATATATATATATATATAGTAACATAGTAACATAGTATTTGAGGTTGAATAGAGGCAAATTGCCCATTGTGTTCAACCTGTTTTAAGTTGTGATGATTCTACATACTTGCTAAATAATGTTTTATGACTAGTTAGCTACTATAACTCATGTTACCCCCGGATTAACCACGTTGATATTTTAAGTATTATAACCTTGGATAGCTTTTTCATTCAGAAATTTATCCATTCCTTTTTTAAATCCAATTACAGAGTCCGCCATTACCACCTTCCCTGGCTGGGAATTCCACATCCTGATTGCCCTAACAGTGAAGAACCCTTTCCTCCGTTGCGTTCGGAACTTTCTCTCCTCCAGGCGCAGCGACTGCCCACGTGTCCTAAACTGTATTCTTTTAATAAATAATTCCTCTGATAACTCTTTGTGATGTCCCTTTACATATTTGAAGATATTAATAATATCTCCTCTTAGGTGCCTCTTTTCTAGTGTATACATATTCAGCCTAGTAAGTCTTTCCTTATAGTCCAGTCCTTCTAGGCCTTTAACCAATTTAGTAGCTCGCCTTTGAACACTTTCGAGTTCACTGATGTCTTTTTTATACAATGGTGCCCAAAACTGAACACAATATTCCAGGTGCGGATGTACCAATGCTTTATACAGCGGCAGGATTACATACGAGTCCCTTGTCTCAATTCCCCTTTTTATGCACGCTAGCACCTTACTTTCCTTCTTTACTGCGTTTTGACATTGTGTACGGTTATTAAGCCTATTATCAATGAATACCCCCAAATCTTTTTCCAACTCTGTTTCCCCTAGGCGTTCCCCATTTAATATGTAGGATGCAAGTTTGTTTTTAGTCCCAAAATGCATAACCTTGCATTTGTCTGTATTGAACCTCATTTTCCATATAGACGCCCAGAGTTCAAGATTAGATAGATCATTCTGCAAGGACTCCACATCCAATTCTGAATTAATTACCTTACACAGTTTAGTATCATCTGCAAAGATTGACACTGTGCTTTCCAGGCCTATTTCTAGGTCATTGATAAATATGTTGAACAGTAGTGGTCCGAGTATGGACCCTTGTGGTATTCCGCTGTCTACTGGGGACCAGGTTGAGGACTTTCCGGACTACCACTACTTGCTGTACCCTGCTATCCAAGCAGCTGTATATATATATACACAGTATACTTTACACAGGATGTCCAAAAACTAATTACAGTGCTGGGACTTTAGCCATTTCAGTGCTGGCTGTTCTCAGTCCTAGGCTCCCTCTCCCAGTGCAGTGCACCACTGATTAACCAGCTGAATTGCCACAGCAGCTGGACTAAGGGGGTAATTCAGACCTGATCGTAGCAGCAAATTTGTTAGCAGTTGGGGAAAACCATGGGGGTCATTCTGACCCATTCGCATGCTGCAGTTCATTGCTGCAGTGCTATTGGGTCAGAAATGCGCATGTGCGGTGCCCACAACGTGCACGCGCGTCATTGTCCAGCAACAGCCGTCACCGGGGAAAGACCAGAAGAAAGAAGAAAGTGATCGCTAGTGCGATCGCATGATGATTGACAGCAGGGAGGCATTCCGGGGCGGATACTCACTGTTTTCCGGGCGTGGAGATCCGAACACAGGCATGTCAATGCATTTGGAGGGCGGATGTCTGACGTCAATTTTGTGCAGGACAATTAGTCTTGTCCTGCACAAAACTTTTCTAGCATAGCAGGAGTGCACAAGCGATCGCAGCCCTGCTATGCTAAAATACACTCCCCCATAGGCGGCGTCTAGTTGATCGCGTGAGCAGCAAAAGTTGCTACGCGTGATCAACTCGGAATGACCCCCCAATGTGCACTGCAGGTGGGGAAAATATAACATTTGCAGAGAGAGTTAGATTTGGGTGAGTTATTTTTTTTTCAGTGTATAGTAAATACTCCCTGCTTTATTTCTACACTGCAATTTAGATTTCAGTTTGGACACACCCCACCCAAATCTAACTCTCTCTGCACATGTTATATCTGCCCACCCTGAAGTGCACATTTTTTTGCCCAACTGTTAACAAATTTGCTGCTACGATCAGGTCTGAATTACCCCCTAAGTCCAGGCTTCGGCACTCAGCTGCTGTCCTCTCAGTGCTGGGGACCAGGACTATTGTACCAGCAGGATACTAGTGATCATATGGCTCTTTCCTGCACAAGTTGGACAAAAATGGAGCCAGGAACACAGCAAACACAAACAGTAATTATATAGGGAAGAGGCCTCATTTACCAAAGAGCTGTTGTATTTAACTGATCATATACAGTAATCCACTACCACAACTCTATCCTATTAGCATAACAGTCTGCCAACTGTTACATAATTCTAAACACACCAATAAGGGGGACATTTATCGTAGATCACATATTCAATACGATCTAGGCGTGATCTTACCACCCAGGATTGCATTTCAATATGAGATCACATTGAGCTTGTATTGGTCAGCACCCACAGGGACAAGGATTCCAAAAGGAGCTTGTCCATGTGATGTGGTGTGATGGCTGCTGGGGTAGCTGTGCATGCACATGCAGCCAGACCACACAAGCAGAGAGGCCATTTCTGGGGAGGTTTCCGGTGGAACCCTCTGCCGGTCACTATATGCTATAAATAGTCCATAGGGCAATCACCATTTTCAGATGGCAGTAGCTGTAGCAGCCAATATCTGGAATGCTTCGCATTGTGGATACTGGTAAATCTGGCAGCATCATATCCCCTATAAAAACTTATGGGGGATGCAGCTTCCAGAAGGAATGAAGGGATAGCAGCAGGTATGCTGCAGTCCTTCCTTCATGCATTTATTCAGCTGATACCTAATATTTGCGGCTAACCCCCGAAAACTAAGTTTTTGGGGAAACAGTAACAAATATGCAATGATAAATGGGCTCCTAAATGTCTTACACACAAACCCATCCCAGCCTAAAGATTTAACCTCTTCTGGCTTACAGTAAGGGCAGCCTCCTGTTAAAGTAAGTGTCAGAAAAAAAGCTTAGTTTTTATGTATAGTTTATTGAAGGTGAAAAAGCACATAAACATTGCAGTATTTCAAACCAACAGATCTGAAGTCCCCATCCCAATTTTATACACATGGAAAGACTATTGATTGTACAAGGTATTATACTGTAGTTTGAAATAAAATAGCACTCTAGAAAAAAAGCTGTTTTTTTTTTTTTTTAGGTGGGATCTTTGAAATCAAGTCAAATGCCATTTCAGTATGATTCTTATAAAAAGCAATGTTTCTACAGCTGACAATCTGAATTATCTGGAGTCATTCTGTAAACTACTGTATATCTGATATAGTAAGAATAATAAAGTTCAATGTTTGAGTTAAGAAATCAAGGCAGAGATGTTTCTTCATGCATGGCAAGCAATCCAAAACCTTGTCATGTCTGTGATTGTAATGCAAATATCTCTAAGGCTCACTAGAAGTCCCTGGTGATAGAATTTCCACTGCAGATACTGTATTTGCAAAAAAAAAACAATATTTTTTTTAGAAAAAGTATTGTATTGGTCATTGTGGCTTCAGTGGTGCTTTTTCATTCCCAAACTATTCAGTGTTGTGAGACAGCATTCAGAGTTTATAGTGTAGAATAAAGAAAGCACATTTTCTAACAGGCTTAATACACATATGTCCAGCCTCATTTTGTCCGCGATTGCTAATATTGTCCAATCTGGCTAATTGGAACGAAAATCTGGAAATGTATGGGATCAAATGACAATTGACCATTTGCGAAATTCTGGAAAACTATCAAAAACGGTCGTTCAGACGAATTGGTTAAAGCAAATGGAATTTGTCTTATTGATCATTTTTGTCTGTTTTTCATTGATTGGGAGCAAATGTTCAATTGTCATTACAAGATTTTAATTTCAACCAGCCAGATTAGACAATAAATCTTTAGGTGTATGGTCATTTTAAGAAGAGCATGGATGGATCTGTAGGTGGATTCCTTGTAAGGGAAACGCTGTCTTTGGTCTAAGGCTAAACTGCTAGCAGTTGGTCTGGTCGGACTCCTAACTGCTCAGAAATTAAATTTTTTGGGGATGACTGAAATAGGTTAAGCACATCTATTTACACTTATTCAACATGAATAAAAAAATTTAGAATATCGACTGTAGATATATTGGCCTATTGATGGTTGGAACGTCAAGATATTGCTGCTTTACATTGGGAATTAAGCTGGGCTGGCCAATCAGCAGTGATCTACTGCATGGCAGGCACAAGGGGAGGGTACCTGGAAGCAGGGGGATCGGGAGATCTCTGGAAGATTATCTTCTGGCAGCTGCCCAGTGGGCATTTCTGACTGTTTGCTTCGGATGCAGCCATGCCAGGCATGTACTTATTTATTCTGCAGTGCTTTACAGAGAATATTTCGTCACTCACATCAATAGCTGCCTCAGTGGAGCTTACAGTCTACAGTGCATCCAGAAAGTATTAACAGTGCTTCACTTTTTCCACATTTTGTTATGATACAGCCTTATTCTAAAATGGAATAAATTCATTTTCTCCCTCAAAATTCTACACACAATACCCCATAATGACAACTTGAAAAGCTTTTTTTTTTAGATTTTTGCTAATTTATTACAAATAAAAAAAACTAAGAAATTAAATTTACATAACGATTCACAGCCTTAGATATGAAGCTCAAAATTGAGCTCAGGTGCATTATGTTTCCACTGATCATCCTTGAGATGTTCCTACAGATTAATTGGAGTCCACCTGTGGTAAATTTAGTTGACTGTACATGATTTGGAAAGGCACACACCTGTCTATATAAGGTCCCACACTTGGCAGTGCATGTCTGAACACAAACCAAGCATGAAGTCAAAGGAATTGTCTGTAGAGCTGTGAGACAGGATTGTCTCGATGCACAAATCTGGGGTACAGAAAAATATCTGCTGCTTTGAAGGTCCCAATGAGCACAGTGGCCTCCATCATCTGTAAATGGGAAAAGTTCGGAACCACCAAGACTCTTCCTAGAGCTGGCCGGTCGTCTAAACTGAGCAATTAGGGGAGAAGGGCCCTAGTCAGGGAGGTGACCAAGAACCCGATGGTCACTCTATCAGAGCTACAGCATTCATCTGTGGAGAGAGGAGAAACTTCCAGAAGGACGACCATCTCTGCAGTAATCCACCAATCAGGCCTGTATGGCAGAGTGGCCAGATGGAAGCCAGCACCTAGTAAAAAGCACGTGTCAGCCCACTGGGAGTTTGTCAAAATGCACCTGAAGAATTCTCAGACCATGAGAAACAAAATTCTCTTATCTGATGAGACAAAGATTGAACTCTTTGGTGTGAATGCCAGGTGTCATGTTTGGAGGAAACCAGGCACTGCTCAAAACCAGGCCAATACCATCCGTACAGTGAAGCATGGTGGTGACAGCATCATGCTGCTGGGATGTTTTTCAGTGGCAGGAACTGGGAGACTAGTCAGGATAGAGGGAAAGATGAATGCAGCAATGTACAGAGAAATCCTGGTTTAAAACCTTCTCCACAGAGCTCTTGACCTCAGACTAGGGTGATGGCTCATCTTTCAGCAGGACAATGACCCTAAGCACACAGCCAAGATATCAAAGGAGTGGCTTCAGGACAACTCTGTGTATGTCCTTCAGTGGCCCAGCCAGAGCCCAGACTTGAATACGATTGAGCATCTCTGGAAAGATCTGAAAATGTCTGTGCTCCGACGCTTCCCATCCAACCTGATGGAGCTTGAGAGGTGCTGCAAAGAGGAATGGGTGAAACTGCCCAAACACAGGTGTGCCAAGCTTGTGGCATCATATTCAAAAAGACTTGAGGCTGTAATTGCTGCTATAGCTGCATTAACAAAGTATTGAGAAAAGCCTGTGACTACTTATGTACATGTGATTTCTTAGGTTTTTATTTTTAATAAATTTGCAAAAATCTCAAAAAACTTTTTTCACATTGTTATTATGGGGTATTATGTGTAGAATTTTGAGGGGAAAAAATTATTTATTACATTTTGTAATAAGGCTGTGACATAACAAAATATAGAAAAAGTGAAGCGCTGTGATTACTTTCCAGATGCACTGTATATTCCCTACCATATGTAAACACACATACATTCACGCTAGGGTTAATTTTTGTTGGGAGCCAATTAACCTACCAGTATATTTTTGGATTGTGGATGGAAATCTGAGTTTCCCAAGGAAATCCACAAAAGCGCAAAGAGAATATACAAATTCCACACAGTTAGGGCCAGTGGTTAAAGTGGGGGGGAACGAGGTGGAACTGAGTTCCACCACCTGTAATGGTAGGGGGAACTAGTTCCACCATCTCCATTGCCCTGCACAGTAATTCCAACAGAAAATCCCACCCCATCATCTGCGTCAATCGATGATACAGGCGGCACTAGTGTTACTGATGAGCTGCAGCCACCTACTCCTTCCTCAGGTCCTGGTGCCTCCATGGTCCTCCTCCAAGAGTTCCACCACCTCACCAGGACCACTTTAACCCCTGGTTAGGGCTATGGTGGGAATCAAACCCATGACCTCAATGCTGTAAGGGGTAGAGTCACAAGGGGCATCTTATCACAATAGTCTGCTATGGTAGGACTAACACCCCATAAGTCTATGGAAAGAGATGTGAAATGGACAAGGACTGATGGTTTTCATTTCACTTCCCAGTTCACAACGTTGGATATAGAAAAGTTGTAAAATTATTGATGCAACCATTATAATAGGGATGATAAAGGTGGCTGCTACCCTCCATGAATTGTGTATACAGTATATGTTGCCACATAGTAAATTCAATGGTTTGGCTCTAAAAACCACAACAGATGCATAGGAAGTATTGTAATCATTGTTTAATAATACTCTACAGTAGGTGTAATTTACTGAAACTTTCACATGTGCAGCAGTTTTTAAATAACTATCTGCCTGGAACTGTTAGAACAATCTGATCCAACCCATAACATTTTCTGAAACACTAACTTAAAATAAAAAAAACATTGCAATGATGTTAAAAATGTACATAGTATATTGTATAATTTAAGCTTATTTTTGTTTTGAGGTATAGTACTAGAAAGCTTTTATGCAGAGAAAAAGCTCAAATTACATGAAACATTTTTCATTAGGAATATACAGTTTTCCAAATGAACATTATTTTAGTGTCTATTTACTAATCATTCAACAGATAGATAGCTCAGTTCTCCAAAGTTTTACCTGTTTAACTGCTTTAACATTTAAATGCAGTACTGTACATTAAATTTCACTGGATTAAGTACAACAATAGATTTTGCTCTTCTGTATGTTATATCACATTAAACCAAGAAATATTGAACAGTTTTTGTTTGGTATTGACCATTGTTTTATTTTAATTATATGCTTGCTTTATTTTTATTTTTTTGTAGTGTAGTCTTTTAAACTGTGCTTTTGCCAACAATCTTCAGAAATAAGGCACTGAATCATAAGCCTGCTTTAATTTATTTTCTTATACCTTGCTGTGTGAGTGACAGTTTCAGTATTTGTCTGGCTTTCTATGCAATATTGAGCTGTTGTCAGTTTCTCATGCGAGTGACCACATCTGGAGTGCATTTGGGCACACACTGTAACGTGAGACAGTGGTAAAATAGATTTTGCTTTGCATTAAGTTAAATCTCGGCACATTGTACTCTCTAATGTGGATTTAAAATGTATCAGGTCATATATTATTTAACTGTATTGTATTTTGAGTTTTAAAACTTGCTACCTCATACTCAGTTTTAATAAATGTATGAGCAGAAAGAATATTTGAGTTGTACATCTTGGGAACTCAAGGACTTCAACACATTCTTCAAGCTTCAAAGAATTTAATATTACCTTCATAAAAGGACTTTTGAAGAGTAATTTGTTTTTGAGGAGTAATTCTTGAACATAAGAGAAATGACTGCATTGGTAATTCCTTATCATTCGCAGACTGTTTTATTGCTTTAATTTCCTGTATTAGTAACATAACAAGCAGCCTAACACAAGATATACAGTTGCAGACTTTGCAAATTATTAGAAGGCATAAGGTATTCGAAAGCTTTATGCCACTGGAAAAAATATATGTTTAGTTTAACTATGGGTATGTATTGCAACAGCAGTTGTTCCGTGTTACAACTGATGAGCAATTTATGCACTTAGTCCAAAATGGAACAGGAAGATATATGTTCTCTGTTAGTTGATTTTAGCTGTGAACATTTCATCCTCTTTAATAGATAATGTAAAAAAAAAGTAATAACCTTTCTTTCTTCTAAAGTATAGCACTGATTTAAAATTCTTATTGAGCATTGTATACCAAGTATGCACTGATATACAGTAAGTTGAGACTAAGATAACACTGTACACAAAAGTCATATCTAAAGGATGCACAAATATAGAGAGGTTGACAGATCTAGAAGGGTATTTCCCAAACCACCAAAATGTGCACATTTTCCATTAGAATGTAGTCTTAAGTATTCCCAGCCATACCCCAATCAAGCAACACAGTCAAGTGAATCATGCTTCCATATCCATTAATAAACTGTAAATTCAGCAAAATGCCTGTTCATACAGTAGATAACAGGAACAGTTGATAAAAATGATGTGGAAAAACAGATTTGGCTGGGTACTTATTTTCTTATGTGTGCATTAGAGTAACTTTCACACATACAGAAAGGTAGTGGTAGGATATTATAACTAAATGTCTAGGATCAAAGTATGTGTATTACTTCTTGGCAGCTAATCTAGAAGCCAAAACTTTACTGGATTGCTGAAAGTGGACTGTGCTAAAGCACAGACTTCATGTTGCTGTTCCTCCAGGGAGGCTTCAGTAACTGTAGCAAGATGGCCACTGACCTTATGTGTGACTCCATCTTGTCACTTTGTAAGAGCGATGTAGTGGTACATGGATGTCTACCACTGAGCTACAGTAAGACCTGCGATAACTCTGCTACTAAATGCTTTATATTGCATTCTGCACTGCTACCCACATCCTGCAAACACAGGCTGGTGAGCTGCATGACACCCTGTTCCGCTCAAGTTGCATGACACCCTTCTCTGCTGAAAAGGGCAGAGAGTTATACAACCTGGAAGTTTACTATTGAAATGCAACTGAAGCATGAGAGATTTTCAAAATGTATAGTAAAGTAGATCCCAGTGACAATCCAAACCCAGATGATATGGAAAGAGTTATGGGTACCGTTGGATCAAGTGCAGAGCAACATTTATACTCTAAAATACATGGGAAGGTATCAGGAAAAGTCACATGGATAGCACTGCATGCTGCATTTCAAGATGGAGGACTCATGAGAAGGATGAATTTAAAATGTGTATTATACAATACCACATTGACAGAATGATGTCCATTTCTCAGCAATTAAAGTCTGCTGTAGTGCAAGTAGATGATGATAATTGACTCATGAGTTTAACTTTCTAGTTGTGGCCATGGAAGCAAACACAGCAAAGGCAACCACAGACACAGTCAGAGCAAGACACAGTCAGAGCAAAGTTACTACAGTTCCAGTTCCAATAATGTGTGCCAAGTGATTCGAAAACTGAGACTAATGCATTTGCATAGAAAAATTAAATAAAATCATAAGATAGGTTACAAAGTATTTAAGTGCAAGCAAAAAAAATGTGAATCCTATCCAAAGCAAGAAATGCAACAGCAAACATGAATCAGCCTTGAGTGTTACAACTGTAGTAAAGATTGTTGCTGTAGCGATTGAGGTGTAAAATGCATTTCAGCTGCAATGAGCTGTGGTTCACAATGTTAACCAATTGTGACCCTATCACAATTAAAAGGAATGGCAATCAAGGGCGTACAGCTACTAAAGCTTGGGCAATGAAATGACACTTAAAAAATTTGGAATAAGAACAAAAGTCACAAAAATCTAAGTTTGTGTAATAGAGATGGGAACAAATCTAAGAGCCATCAGTGTCCTAAAACAGAGAGACCACAGAGTTAATTTCACTAAAGAAAAGTTTGGTGTGCAGGTATTGTGCAAAACAGAAAAGGGACCATCATAGCTACAGACACAAAGTATCATCAATTATATGTCATTGATAACTAGCACTGTTACGCAATAATGATAACAGATCTATGCCTACAGCCTTGAGCATTTGCTCCTGCAAACTGTTGATTGTCATAGCAAAGCAGATGCTTACAGGAAACTGCAGGCACTTCAATTGTAAAGGAAAATTGTTGGGGATAAGGAGTATACATGGTATAAACACAGTCTCACTTGTGCCACATAATGTTAACATTTCTGTCTCAATTAGGTTCCTCTGCAGAGCAGTCACTAATTCAGGTTCCATTGCAAAACTTGGTCAGAGTCAAGTTCCACAGAAGCATGATCGGGAAACCAACTTTCAGTGCGCTGAGTGTCAAGCATCTGTTTTTCCTTTATTGCTCCTCTCTTTGATGTCATAGTAAGATTATACAGTACAAACTCAGTATCATTTTAGGTCACTAAGATATACAATAGTGAAAACAGGATCCAAACTCATCCAGCAGTTTTTGTGTGATTACGGAATAAACATACAAACATGCAAAAATGCAGACATTTTTATTCATCTCCATAGTTGATAAACAGTCCTATGTACAGACACAATCCTTACAGTTTTATCTACATATATAAAAGTGAAAATATGTATGTACTGTATGTATGTATGTATATATGTATGTATGTTTGTCCTTCATAGGCTCCTACATGACTTGATGGATCTCAACCAAACATGGTATGCATACCCTTCATTATCCAACTTAAAATACTGGAAGGGTTTTCTACTAAATAAAATCTACCTTTTGGGGCCAGGGCCACATACATTTTATATATATAAAATGCATTGCTCTGTTTGGTTTGTTTGTCTATCCGGCTATGCATTCGGACACCGCTGCACTGATTGGGATGAAACCAAGGTGAGGGGGACCATTTGGATCCTGGCCAGGTTTTTTTTGGGTTTGGGTCCTGGTCGGACCTCATGGTGGAGTGCGCTGGTCAGAACTTTGACCCAGGGAGCCTGCTCTGGGCCTTCCACTTGATGGACTTTGAGGAAAACTTCAAAGAATGGTAACGTTGGATCCCAGAAGACATATTAGGGGGTTGGGGTCCCAGCCAGACCTCTTGTTGGTGTACACTGGGCAGAACTTTCACACAGGGAGGCTTTTCACTGGATGGATTTGGATGAAAACTTTAATGAACTGTAATAAGTGACAGAAATAACCATAATAAAATGACTTGAAATAATTGATTGTTATAACGTATAAATCAGTGAACTAAAATAACTGACAGAAATTGTGGTGGGAAGACAAAAAAATGTTGTGCACCCAAAAGTCTTGGAATAAAAACATTGATAATAGAAGGAAAACTTATAACCCATCTTGCAATGGAAAAGTAATTATAAAACTTAACAGAAAGAAAAGCTGGTGATCAGGGCTACTGACGACAACCCAAAAACAAAAACAGCACTTTGCTGTCACCTCAAGGGTGTGCTGGAAGAGCTACTGAGCTACTAATTATTTTTAATATGTTAACAGCTACATATAACTGGAAAATTGAAAGCCAAGCAATGCTGGGTACTTCAGGCAGCAGATAAAAATTAGTATCATTGGCATACATGAAGTGATGTAATAGTCCACCTCTGATTATCAGAGGTATAAAAATCAGCCATATCTCAGTCTACAATTACCCCTTGATGAAGTCAGATCGACGAAACGCGTTGGACACATCTCTTTGACCTCCTATACCTAAGATAAGGATATTTTATTCTAAAAATGCTGATATAATTATTTTTAATATAACTAGTATTTTTTCTGATATTTATATATTGTTGTTGTTTGTATTTTTTACATTTTTAGCCACCTCCATTTTTTTAGGTTATTGATGTTAATATTAAATATACTCTGTCCCTAATAAATGTAGTATCTTTTTCAATTCATTATTTTTTAATTTTTTTTTACAAATTGATCATATTCTCATTTTTATATAATATATACACCATTGGTCGCTGATACCCCTATCCCCTCTTTATATATATATATATATATATATATATATATATATATATATATATTTATTTTTTTTAATTATTTTTAATGTACTTTTCTGACAGTAGGACTCAAGGTGCTTTTTCATTTGCATTTAAAAAACAAAGAAAACCTAGTTTTTAAAAAACTAGGCCACAAAGAGTACATAATGCAAAAAAAAGAGGTGCAAGAAGGAATTGTCCTTAGGCCATCCCACCCTTATGTTGTATAAACAGGACACGCACACTTTAACAAACCAATCATTTCAGCGCAAGGGTCTGTTAAACAACTGTGGCTGAAGTGATTGGTTCGTTTGAACCCCTACAAAATAAGCTGCCAATTAATCTGTGTCTGCACAAACTGACTCTGCAGAGGCAAGATCTCGTCCTCATCCTCATCAACCGATTCCTTACCCCTTTCAGTGTTGTTTACATCCTCATCCTCACAGAGTATTATTTTGTTCCTGCTGGAATCCACCACCACAGGTTCCTCTGTACTTTCTGGAGGTTGGTCTTCCCGGAAGAATTGATAATTAATTTTAATGAACATCATCTTCTCCACATTGTGTGGAAGTAACCTCCTACGCTTATCGCTGACAAGGTTACTGGCTGCACTGAAAACTCTGTTGGAGTACACACCGGAGGGGGGACAACTTAGATAAAATAGAGACAGTTTGTACAGGGGCCTCCAAATTGCCTCTTTTTCTTGAAAGTACAGGTATGGACTGTCTGACATGTCTACTTGGATTCTGTCACCAATGTAATCCTCCACCATTCTTTCAATGGTGACCGCATCATATCCAGTGACAGTAGACATGTCTTAAATTGTTGGCAGGTCCTTCAGTCTGGACCAGATGTCCAAAGTTTATCCTGCCTGCCCTGCATCACCACCAGCAGGTTGCTTAGGAATCAGATATCTAAGTTGTTTCCTGGCAGTACCAGTTGCAGGAGAAAATGAAGAAAGATCTGTTGCCATGTCATGTTCTGCTTCAGCTGACAGTGTTTTCACCAGCAGGTCTTTGCACCTATACAGGCTTGTGTCCGCAGGAAAGAGAGACACCACGTAGGCTTTAGACCTAGGTTCAAGCACGGTGAACAAAATGTAGTGCTCTGATTTCAACAGATTGACCACCCTCGGATCCTGGCAAAGCAAATGAACGGCTTCATCCACAAGTCCCACATAATTAGTGGAATCACTCCAACTTAGCTCCTCCTTCACTTTCTTTAGCTGTTTCTGCAAAAGCCTGATGAGGGGAATGACCTGACTCAACTGTCAGTGTCTGAACTGACTTTACATGTGGCAAGTTCGAAGGATTGGAGAACCTTGCACAACAGAGAAATCAACCTCCACTGTGTCTGAGTCAGGTGCATACCCCCTCCTTTGCCTATGTCATATGTGGATGTATAGGCTTGAATGGCCTTTTGCTGCTCCCCCATCCTCTGAAGTACAGTATATAGAAGGTTCAGTTCCACCATATTACAACCTCTTGCTTCAGGTGATGACAGGTTCAAAAGTGTTTGCTGGCGCTCCAGTTTTCGGCATGTAGTTGCTGAATGGTGAAAGTGTCCTAACATTTTTTGGGCCACCGAAAGCATCTACTGCACGGCCCTGTTGTTTCTCAAAAAATGCTGCACAATCAAATTTATTGTGTGAGCAAAACATGGGACATACTGGAATTTGCCCTGATTTAATGCATGCACAATATTGGTGGCGTTGTCTAATATCACAAATCCCCAGGAGAGTTTAAGTGGGGTAAGCCATTGGGTGATAATTTCCCTCAGTTTCTCTAAGAGGTTGTCCTCTTACTGAAACCGGTGATTACACAGCGTAGCCTACCTTGGAACGAGCTGGCGTTTCTGAGATGCTGCTACAGGTGCCGCTGCTGTTGTTCCTGCGCAAGGCAATACAGCTACCCAGTGGGCTGTCACAGTCAAATAGTCCTTAGTCTGCCCTGTTCCACTTGTCCACATGTCCATGGTTAAGTGGACAGTGGGTACAACTGAATTTTTAGGACACTTTGGACACTTTTTCTGATGTCTCTGTACATTCTTGGTATCGCCTGCCTATTGAAGTGGAATCTAGACGGGATTTGGTACCAGGGACACACTACCTCCATCAATTGTCTAAATCCCACTGCACTAATGGTGGATACCGGATGCACGTCTTTCACCAACATAGCTGTCAAGGCCACAGTTATATGCTTTGCAACAGGGTGACTGCTGTCATACTTCATCCTCCTCGCAAAGCACTGTTGGGCAGACAATTGCTTAGTGAAAGAAGTAGTGGTGTTCTAACTTCCTCTACGGGATGATGAATGACTCCCAGCAGCAACAGCAGCAGTGGCAGTAGGCATAGCAATGCAGAATCCTCCGGAGAAATCCCTGGTAGGAGAGGAGTCAGTCATGCCAGTGACATGGCCTGCAAGACTGCTTCTGATCTTGATTAAGGAAGAAATTGACAAGAAGGGAGTTGCTGGTGTGATTTGCAGGAGCTTGGATACAACAGGACAAAGATACTGAGGTGTCCCTTGACTGCTTACAGTCTTAGCCACAGTTTCTGAACTTGACAGTGACTTTTTAAGAATGTGCTGCAGGCAGGGATGATGTTCCTAGGTGGTTAACATCCTTACCCCTACTTATTACACATTTACATAAGGTACATATGGCAAGACAGTAGTTGTCCGGATATGGATAGAAATAATTCCAGACTGAAGAGGTGGATTTTTTTTGGTCTTCTGCCCAGGCATGTCCATGGGCTTATTTATCCCATGGACAACTGTCTCCACCGGGGCCTGATTTAAACAAACCACATCACCATCAGAATCCTCCTCCTCAACTTCCTCCTCAGCGCCAGCTACACCCATATCCTCATCCTGGTGTACTGCAACATTGACATCTTCAATTTGAATATCAGAAACTGAACTGTGGGTGCTTCTTACAGTACTTGCAGAGTGTGTGCAAATGGTGGAAGGAGCCACCTCTTCCCCGTCCAGTGTTGGGAAGGTCAGGCATCGCAACCGCTGACACACTTGGACTCTCCTTGAGGATTTGAGATACCATCTTAGAATGCACAGTTCTTTGCTGTGCTTTGCCTGCCTACCTATTTTCATTTTTCTAGCGGGAGGATGAGGGCTTCCATTGTCATGTGAAGCTGAACCCCTAGTCATGAACATAGGCCATGGCCTTAACCGTTCCTTGCCACTTCGTGTCGTAAATAGCATATTGGCAAGTTTACGTTTCTCCTCAGATTTTTTAAATAAATTTTTTCGGGTCATTTTACTGAACTTTTGCTTTTTGGATTTTACATGCCCTATACTATGACATTGGGCATTGGCCTTGGCAGACGATATTGATGGCATTTCATCATCTATGTCATGACTAGTGGCAGCAGCTTCAGCACTAGAAGGAAGTGGTTCTTGATATTTCCCTATTTTATCCTCCAAATTTTTGTTATCCATTATTTTTATAGAGTTATATAACAATATGCGGCACAGGAGAGCATACCCCTAAACCACAGACACATGGCAAAGCCTGTAAAAATTATTTGGATAATAACCCTTTTATTTTGAATTATTATAATAGTATGCAGCACAGGAGAGCATACCCCTACACCACACAGGGAAAACCCTATAAAAATTATTTGGATTAAATATTAATAACCTTTTTATTTGGAGTAAATAATATACAGCACAGTACAGCACCACTGGACTTATACGGCAGTACCACTGGACTTATACGGCAGTACCGCTGGACTTATATGGCTGTATCACTGGACTTATATGGCTGTACTGCTGGTCTTATACAGCAGTACCACTGGACTTATACGGCAGTACCACTGGACTTATATGACTATACCACTGGACTTATACGTCTGTACTGCTGGACTTCTACATTAGTAATGCTGGACTTATATGGCTGTACCACTGGACTTATATGGCTGTACCACTGGACATATACGGCAGTACCACTGGATTTACATGGCTTTACCGCTGGATTTATACGCCAATACCGCTGAACTTATATGGCAGTACCGCTGGACTTATACGGCTGTACCTCTGGACTTATACGGCTGTACCGCTGGACTTATATGGCAGTACCACTGGACTGGACATATACAGCAGCACCACTGCACTTATGGCAGCACAGGACACCAACACTGGACTGATGCAGCACAAGACATCACCACTGGATTGATGCAGCACAAGACAGCACCATTGGACTGGATTTATACAGCAGCACCACTGGACTTATGGCAGCACAGGACACCACCACTGTGACTGGACTGATGCAGCACAAGACACCACCACTGGATTGATGCAGCACGAGACAGGACCACTGGAATGATACAAAAGAGCAGGTCACCACCCCACATGCCATGCCACTTTCCCGCACAGACACTGAGGAGACAAGTCCTCTCGCTACACTATTCAGGAATGGAGTGAAGATGGCGGGGTGAGAGGCATGAAATATACAAAGTCCGGATCTCGAGAGAATCCGACACAAGGATGATGACATTTTGCCTTGTCCTGTTGTCCACCATACCCTATGGATGAGGCTGCCATGCCTACAGCCATCTAAGGAAAGGTAACAAATCTGGGTACATATTATACTGTACTCTAGGTAGACTACTGGACTGTGGTAACTGCTATTGTCTTTTACTAGTGATATTTGGAAAATCAGCTGAGTCCAGATAGCCAGCTGTATTGCTAATTATATACTAACTGCACTACAAATCAACCTATTTAAAGCTGCTGTACTGTTAACATCCATACCGGACTCATTCTGCTTGATTAATATCTTGTGCTGTTCTGCATGCGGACATATTAAATACTTAACTGCTATTTGCTGGACTAACATCTAGAGTTGCCTGCTTGTGAACTTACTAACAACCTAATACTGCACTATGCTAAATAGGAGATATTGAAAGTATAATTAATTATCTATAAGGTATTATGTGCTCTTTTTAGATTTATTAATGTGGAATTGTTTTATTGTTGTATATTTTAGTTAATTGGTACTGGCCGGTATCTTATTGTGATATTTGTGTGTATATATATTTTTATGTTATAAAGTGAAAATATTCTTATACAAAGTGAGAAGCGCTGTCTTATTCTTTGTTTGGTTTTGTTCTGGGAACCAATTCTGGTGGGAAAACCCGAGCCAGACTCAGTTCTCAACTCGGATCAGGGGTGTTTGGTGGGGATCAGATTTCCAAAATCCGAACCCGCTCATCCCTATAGTATACTATCCCTTGATATTATCCTTCCAGTATTTTCCCCATTATAGATGTCAAACTTGCTGGTCTATAATTGCCAGGATGAGTTTTAATTCCCTTTTTAAATATTGGGACTACCTCTGCTATATGCCAGTCCTTTGGTATCATTCCTGATGAAATTAACTCACTGAAAATCAATTATAGGGGCCTCGATATATATCTGAGTTAAGTCCCATAAAAACCTGGAGGTGTAGTCCAGCCAGCCCAGGAGATTTATTTATCTTAATTTTACTTAGTCTCTCCTGGACTACTTCTTCGTTTAACCAAGTTCTTTGCAACGGGTCATTTTTATTGCTTATGTTGTGCACTTTTCCCATCAACTGGTCCTCTCTCGTGAATACAGATGAAAAGAATTTATTCAATAAATCTGCTTTTCCCCTATCATCATTAATCAGGACATCCAACTCACCCTTTAGTGGTCTAATATTCTCCTTTTTTAACCTTTTACCATTTATATACTTAAAGAACTTTTTGGGGTTTGTTTTTTTCTCCTTTGCGATTTTTTTTTTAAACAAGATATGCCAAAAGATGCCAGCTTAACTGAGCTGACATCTTGCAATACAACTTTGCCTATGTTCCAGAGATCTGTCTAGGATACAAAGAGAAAGTAACATGGAATATTTGTTATTATATTAGAATTGCAATGATTCCAAAAAGTAACCATTTACCTATTGTTTTACAGGTATCAAAACTGTTCAATATTGTTCCATTTGTTCTAAAGTGAGTAAATTGGTGGAAAAAAGGGGGTATTGCTATGGCTTTTAATTATACATTTCTGTTTTAAAATGAGTATTTACTTCATTTGTAGAAGATTCTACCTAGGTCATGTGGCAAGGTCTGGCACTGGTAAACAAAGCTTACAGTATCTATACAGTAGAAAACTGGCCCAGGTGTTTTGGCTTCAATGTTATTGACTAACTAGACAAATTATGAAGTGAAAGTGTCATGGTATCCTGACTATACTGTAGATCTACATTAAAAAGGTCTACAGTCAATAGGTCTACCACTAATAAAAGACATGCATTAGGTCAACAGGGGCAAAAGGTTGACAGGGTTTAAAAGGTCTACATGAAAAAGACAGACAGGGTTTAAAAGGTGGACAGAGTCAAAAGGTAATTTTTCAAACTTTTCATACTTTATCATATATGTGGACTATGCTTGAGAATAGTAACCTACAAGCGAAGTGTGCCTTGTGAGGGGAAGCGGTACACTAGTGGGGCTTGATTGTGGCAGAAAAGTGACAAAACAGCCCAAAAAAATTGTGTCTACCTTTTGTGTGCCAACCATTTCCATGTCGACTTTTTGACCCTGTCTACCTTTTGACCCTGTCGACCTTTTGATCCCATCGACCTTAACTTCTGTCTACGTGTTCTATGTCAGCCTTTTGATCCTGTCGACCTTTTGAACCTGTCAACCTACCATTAGTGGTAGACCTATTGTCTATAGACATTTTTAGCGTAGGTATAATCCACAACCAGTGTCATTATAGTAAGAGATGATTTAACTTCAGCAATAGCACAGAGATCCACATTAAGTGTCAGCAATGATCATAATCTTGGCATCCTAGGCCTGATTCTGAGACTCACGCTGCTGTGAACCAGTTAGTGACTTTTGCCATAGTCACATATGCGCCTATATGCTAATATAGTATCAGCCATTCCCCTGGTATACAAGCATGCATCCGTCTGTATGTGCAAGGACTGATATGTCCACTTTGAGCATATTCAGAGCCTTTGATACTGTTTGGTGTCTCTTTAGAGGCCACCATCAGTCGCACCATCAAAACTTGTACCAGCTCTATGCTACGTACCAATTTTTCATCTGAGTTTGGCCTCCAATGTGAGTAATTAAGCATCTGTTTACACAGCCACCTTAGTACCACACCCATGACACTCGCATAACATGTCCAAAAGATGAAACATCTCCATGTATCTGAAAAGCCACTGGGAGAGTCACTGCCCAGGAATGCCCAGCTCATTTCCAATACATTTATGAATCCATGTGCCTGTGTGCGTACACATCATGGGACGCATGTGCAGTATGAAATTTTAGAGATTTTCCAGCACACAGTTGCAAAAAATTGCTCAACTTTGTGAATATTGGCATTGCATGACAATCAGGCCCAGTATCTCTTATTGCCTTATCGAAGGTAAACTAATTTATTTGGGAAAAGAAAAGCTATATCTTTTAAATGTACAGTTATTGTATAACATGTTTTAGTACTCTCAGAACCTATGTACAATATACAGTAGTTAGTTTGTAGAATGATTCCAAATTTCAGTACAATATTATCAGATATTTGTTTAACTAGTTTATGGAGGAAATATACAAACATGTACTATTGGAAAGTGGCAACAAAGCTTACAATGATCTTTAATGAGCCACAAAGTTACTACTTACAGTACATATATATTGTTCAACAAAGTGGAAAGGGACAATACACTTTTAAGTATGACTTCTTTGTTAGTGCTATAAAAATGTGATCTTCAAATCTAAAATATGCTAAACTGTACTGAAAGGCACACTGTGTAAATGTATATGTTTGATCATATGTTCTAAAGAACAGTATTGTACATTGTATAGTATAAATAATTGGTCATAAGTAGGAAAAGGGTTCAATTTGTCCTTCTTGGAACCAAAATACTGTAGGCTGCGAGAATAATGATTTCAAATATTTTCTTAAAACTTAAACACAAAGCATTTCCAGTGGGCTTGCCACATACAATCCTCTGGTACATTATCCTAGTCAAGTACAGTTAGTTCAAAGCAAATGGTCTCACTGTAATCATAGTATCTCTGGTTTTTCAGTCAATGTGCTTTTACTTTATTGTGTCATTTTTACTTTCTATAAAAATAAAATAAAAGACATGGTGTATGTATTTGAAAAATCTTTTCGCCCAGTTGCTGAATTTATAGATCTAGCAGAACTGTAAAGTCATTTACTGCTTTGGCTTTCAATGCTGTTGACTGCTTGAGCCAATTTAAAAAAAACATTTGTTGAGCTATTATAACAGTGTGTATTCTCAGTATGATGTAGAAGCAATTACGTGGACATAGTGAGTGGAAAATTAATAAAATAATTACACTGAGGACTACTTACAACTACCATTACTTGTTCTTTGTTAATTAGTTCACAATAGGAAACAAATAAATAACTTACCCATACTTAACACCTTTGTCAAAAATACTTGTTTTTAATGTTATGGTTTGGTGAATTAATTTGATTTACATTGCTCATTCAAAACACTGTTGGCTATTATTTATTAGTTTAGTAGTATATGTTTAAAAAAAAAATGCTACCACCATTATTGTAGTTTTAGATTGAAATCACTTTTTTAATGTATTTTGATAATGTTGCAATAAGTTCAACTGCTAAGGATTAAAGGAGGTGGCCAGTTAGAATGATCGTATTCTACTTATACATTATAATTTGATCTTTGGAGGAGTGACCAACTCAGTTTGTGTAATTAGCTAATAAACACAGGCTTATGACAATAAGGCAACTGACATTTTCACGTTTGGTTATTTTGAAGGCTCATATATTGTACACTGTGACTTTGGGCCAATTTGGTTTATACTGTCTTATGACACTGAGAATGATTTAAGGATCTAGGATATGTAATTTACCCTCTGTTCTTCTCACAGAAAAAAAAAAAAAAAAATGGGATGAATGCCACTACATCAGTTAACTTACCGTCTTTTGATAATAACACTCTCTGTCTTCTCCAACAGTAAACTCTGCTTTTGCACTGCAGTTTAGATTAGCAACGCAAGCAGAAAAGCAGTAGTAATATGTATTATAACCAATAGAGTTTGGATTTCTAAAAGATTTATATACAATCTACATGATTCAACACAGTTTGGTATAGTTGCCAGGAATATCGCATTAATAACTAATATGTGATGAGCTTTGTATAACAGCTAGTAAACTGTTTTTGTACACTAGTGACCTCTGCTTTATATACCACCTACCCATGTGGTGTCTATTTTATACACTAACAGAAATGACTATGAAAGCCAACAGACTGGGAGAGGATAGAATTTTGAATAGTACAGTATAATGGAGTGCTTATCATTTCTGGTCCTCAAGTACCACCAACAGACCATGGGGTCAATCTTATTAGCCACAAAGAGGGCAAGTTATTACTGTAGCTGCATAGAAATGCTGGAAACTTCACCATAATATGTCAACCTAGTGGGCCAATCTCACCATGGACGTGAACATTTGTGTATGATTAAATAAATCTAGAATACTGCCACTGACCTAGGGACAAAACTAGGGGTACTGTAGCCTGTGTATTGCATCAAGGCCTGCCACTATGAAGGGGGCCACAGTCGGTGACTGTATCATGAGTCATTAGTACACTGCAACTTCACTGCTCTGTAGGCCTTAAGAGGATGCTGTCCAGCTGGAAGAGGAGGTGGATGGGCAGGAAGGCTCCCCTAATCTCTCCCCGGCTCCTTCTCTCTACCTTTTTTAATGGCTGGGACTGGGTGCTGATGGCAATGCAGTCCTGCTCTTGCCACCAGGAAGGATGTCATAATCTTCATAGGGTGGATAGGAGGAGCTGGCTTGCCCATGTCTGCAGTGCAAGCCATCTCACAGCCTGACTCAAGCCAGCAACATAATTCTTGTGAATGCCCAAGCATCGGTCCCCAGGAGTAAGTAAAGTTTAGTCACACTGTTAATATCAAACTGAATAACTGAGTGCAAATGAATGCCAGCCACCTCACAGCTGAGCCAGTTAAGCAGTTCTGTTGTGGGCCCAGGCTTCCCTGGTACTTCCTTAATCTTCCCTTCCTCTGGGCTATGAGCCCTATTTTAATTAATTAACAACAAACTACTGGGACAGGGAGCTTAATGATGGTAGTTTAAAATAATGGGACCAGTTAAATTACAGCTAATACTAGTTATGGTGATCCACTGCTTACCCCTGCACCCACTGCCTCTCCTATTCAGCCATTACCTCTCCCTGTCAACTACTGCCTCTCCAGTGACCCTGTGCAACCCATTGTCTCACCAGTCACCCCCTGCCACCTGCTGCCTCCACCTCCTGCCTCCCCCTTCCTCTCTTCATGTGTGTATTAGGGGGGCAGCTGTAACCAAAACTCACAAGTTCCACCAGTACACTGACCTGCCAACAAAGAAAAAAGGATTTGCCAGACTAAGATAGATTTACAGTAAAACATTTAGAGCGATCACAAGTCAAGGGTGAATGTAGTTGACAATAGAGCTGTCCATAGAATTACAGAATTATGCATTGGGCAATAGTCAGGTAAAGCTGAATAAGTGGTCTTGAGCAGAGCAGTAATGTCATATTAAAAATCAAAGTTTACTAACTGAAGATACGTTATACAGTACCACAAAATATTAAGTATCTTGATGTGCAATTGCACTTGTATTTGGACACTTCATTTGCTGACAGCTATGATTCCAGAAACTGATTTAAAAATGCTTACTGTATAGTATATACAGGCTTAATTCATAGTTTATAGGGGTCTCATATTAGAGCTCTAAAATACTTTTCCATAATTGTTTATGTATCTCATTGAGTAAAACTACATTTGTCAGATATACTGTAAATATGAAGTTATGGGAAAGTTTATTTTGCATTTTTTCCACTAATCTTTGATTTGTTGAAACTTTTAATTAATCAAATTTGAGCACAGGTTTGAACAAAAAAATAAAAATCTGTCTTTTTTTTAATTACTAGATTACACTGGATGAAGAGAGGATCAAGGGCTTCAATCAATATTAACTGCGGATTATATCTGATGAAGACCAAGACATTGTTAGCACATACTGTAACATGGATTGGTAAGTGTTTTAAGTTTCTTAACTTTCAGTAATGATGGCAATCAATTTTTTTTTACATTTTGCTTTTGTTTCAACTGTGGACCGATCTAAGTGATCCATACATCAGTACACAGGTAACTCATTCTACAATAATTCATAGGAAGAGGATGACCTTGGAGGTTGCATGCATTACTTTCGTTGTGTATGTACCTTTTCACCACCTGAGACCAAAGGAGCAGACTAAAGCCCTACTTCTAGACTTGGAGCAATTGTTTTAACCATGACCATCACATAACATTATCGCTAAGGGTCTATTTATCAATAATTGTATTCTCAATGCAATCTGGGTGCAATCTACACCTGAGCCCATCCCTGAGATGTGTTCAGAGTGGTAGCAGGACTCATGCGCCCAAATTCTGACCTTGCATGGGTGGTGGCCATTGCCAGGGAGGGTTCTGGTGGAACCCCCTGCCAGTTACTATTGTGATCTGTAGCCCATAGGCTACAACAGGCTAAAGCCATCTTCAGATGGTGTTAGCTGCGAGAAGGAGGGGGCAAGCTTGAGAATGCTTTGCATTATGGAGATTGGTAAGTCTGACAGCATTTAGTCAGAGAGCGTTTGATTCTGCACAGTACCTGTCAGGTAGAGTTATGCTGTACAAATGTATTTACAGTATATGAAAGCATTACATCCCCTATAGGAACCTATGGTGGTTGTGGCTGCTGCTGGGAATGTGGGGATTGCAGCATATAGTAAAACATGTTGTATAAGGGGTTTTGCAGTGTATAGGTGGTGCACAATTAGTAGCTTAGCAACTAATGACTTAAAGCTCTTGTTAAAGAGTCACATAAAGGTTGCAGTTTATAGATACAACCAAACTTATTTGTGCAAGTTGTGGAATTTGTTTATTGCTATTACTATATAACATTTTTCTGTAAGTTCACAATTATAAAAATAAAATAAATGACGTTCCATGCCTACAAAAGAAGCATTAGCAGATAAATACACTCAAAAGATCATAACCCAAAAGATTGAATGTATTATTTTCAGTAGCATTCAGTGTTTTGTACATTCCAATACATTGTTAACTTATTTGTTTTGCATTCTTTAAAGATTATATGTGACTAGGTACATAACACATCTGAAATGCTGTGGCTCCAACAGAAGCACACAAACTTCAAGGCTACAGAGCTGTTTAATTGTGTAGTAATACAATGCATTAATGTGTCAGAAATATGCATCAAACCAAGGAATTATTTTAGCAAATAATATATTTTAAAATAACTAAATTGTTTGTATATAAGTAAATCTGTCCAATACAATATGTACAGTGTAATAAAATAAATATATATATATATATTTGTATGTGTGTGTATATATATATGTGTGTGTATATATATATATATATATATATATATGTATATATATATATATTTATATATGTGTGTATATATATATATATATATATATATATATATATATAAAATCACAGAATGCCGGCAATCCAGTGCTGTATGCTCTTACTTGCCCCGGTGCCCTCCTGGGTCAAACAGTCCCTATATGTAGAAATGCACGGGTCTTTATACAGTTGAATAAAGGACTACTGAGCCAGTTCCATTGTCCAACATTTTGGAGTTGCCACATTTATCAAGTTATCAAGAACATGTTCTTGATAAAGATGGTAACACTGAAACGTTGGGCTATGGAACTGACGTAGTAGTCCTTTATTCGATTGTATGAGACCCGTGAGTGGCGCCCTCTTTGAACACATATTTATGTGTCCACTTACATCTAGCCTCCCTGTACGTTAAACAACAAATGCTGTGGTGTGACTTTGTAGCGGTGAGTGTCTTTACGTGCAACTTTTTCCATTAAAATGCGTCTTATTTGCAAAATGATGTGAATGGGATGCACAATCATCTTATGCTGATTATATATGATTTGCCTATATTCTGTGTATGACTGTGGCTGTATCTGCATATGAAATGCCTTCCTCATCATCAGCATCATTTTCAGCAAAAAAAGACACCTGACACAGAACCTTTCAGCTCTCTAATGCCAAGCATCTACCGCTACTTTGTGTATTGAAGCAAGATGGATGACACAATAACTGCATATATATATATATATATATATATATAGTACATATTGCAGTTGCTTAGGAAGGTAGATTTCATTTCACTATAGGACAGAGCGAAATCCTTAATTTTATGTTTATTCTATACACATTGGAGAATTTACATGCAGTGGCATACTCAGTGATGATTTATGTCAAGGCAATACTTTTTGGTGTATATTTACTACACATTAGCACATTTTGGTCCCTTATTTAAAAGCTATTGGATCTATCCCTGTGTTTTATGATGCTAAGGTAATTAATCAGATGTTTGAACAAAGCTATTCCAGAAAATCAAGATAAGGCTGAACTGTGAATTTTAGTTTCAGTCATGGAAATGTAAGTTTGGTTTTGATTGTATTTTAAATTATTAATTCAAACGCCAAAACTTTTCCTCAGTTTAATAACCAAAGGTTTTAAATGTTCTCTAGTGTTTTTCAAGGACTATGGGACTAATTCAGACCTGATCGCTGAGCTGCAAAAATTGTTGTTCTGCGATCAGATAGTCACTGCACAAGGGGAGTGTATATTCATCGTGCAAGTGTGCGATCGCATGTGTACGCCGATCTGCAAAAATCCCTCAGTCAGCGGATTGCTGCAAATTTGTTCGCACCTCACTCACCAGTGAATGGTTTTTCAACTGTGTGCAGTCTGTGCGCAGCCCAGGACAACTCCTACAGTGCGATCAGAATGGGCCCCTGAAAATGCTTGGGAATGCCTGTTTTTCCTGACACTCCCAGAAAACGCTCAGTTACCACCCACAAACTGCCTCCTCCTGTCAATCAGCATGTGAATGACTGTGCGATTAGAATTTTTGCACCATGCTGTCGCTGACCGACGATGCCTGTTGTTGTTTGCCGACAGGCATGCGCATTGTGGTGCATGTGCAGTTAATCACCAATTGCCCGCTGTGCGAAAACACACAGCAGCGATCAGGTCTGAATCATCCCCTTAGTTTAATCAAGTAAAACAAATCTACATAATACAGACTATTACAAAAAGTGTAATGATAAAGAAGATTAAGCTGAATGATCTTCGAATAAGTCTGTGCAATATTGTGTAAATGGACATATATAGATACTGATTTGCAGTTCCTAGTTACATAGTTGTTGAGGTTGAAAAAAGACAAATGGCCATCGAGTTCAACCTGTATTATAATTATTTTTATCTTAAGTAAATGGTGTATCCTTGGGTATTTTTTTCCGCTAGGAATTTATCTAATCCATTTTTAAACTTATTGATTGAGTCCACCATTACTACCTTCTCTGGCAGAGAATTCCAAATCCTTACTGTTCTTACAGTGAAGAACCCTTTTCTCCGTTGTGTATGGAATTTTTTTCTTCTGACGTCAGGGGATGTCCTCGTGTCCTATGTAGTGTTTTTTTGATAAACAAATCATTTGATAAATCCTTGTATTGTCCCTTAATGTACTTAAAAATAATAATAATGTGGGTAATTCCAAGTTGATCGCAGCAGGAAAGTTTTTAGCAGTTGGGCAAAACCATGTGCACTGCAGGGGAGGCAGATATAACATGTGCAGAGAGAGTTAGATTTGGGTGGGGTGTGTTCAAACTGAAATCTAAATTGCAGTGTAAAAACAAGCAGCCAGTATTTACCCTGCACAGAAATGAAATAACCCACCCAAATCTAACTCTCTCTGCAAATGTTATATCTGCCCCCCCTGCAGTGCACATGGTTTTGCCCAATTGCTAACAAACTTGCTGCTGCGATCAACTCAGAAAAACCCCCAATGTCTCCTCTCAGTCGCCTCTTTTCCAGTATAAACAAATCTAACCTTTTAAGTCTTTCCTCATAATCCAGTGCCTCTAACGCCTTAACCAGTTTAGTGGCTCGCCTCTGAACCTTTTCGAGTTCCAAGATATCTTTTTTATAGTGAGGTGCCCAGAACTGTACACAATATTCCAGATGTGGCCACGCCAATGATTTATAGAGTAGCAGGATTACACTCTCATCACTTGTCTCTATTCCCCGTTTTATGCATGCTAACACCTTACTTGCTTTTGTTGCTACATTTTGACATTGCGTACTGCTACTAAATTTATTGTCGATAAGCACTCTCAAATCTTTTTTAACTACTGTTATCCAAACATTTTTCCCATTTAATTTATAGGCTGCCTGAATGTTCTTAGGTGGTCATTCTGAGTTGTTCGCTCGCTAGCAGTTTTTAGCAGCCGTGCAAACGCTATGCCGCCTCCCACTGGGAGTGTATTTTAGCTTAGCAGAAGTGCAAACGAAAGGATTGCAGAGCGGCTGCAAAGTATTTTTGTGCAGTTCTAGAGTAGCTCAATACCTACTCAGCGCTTGCGATGACTTCAGACTGTTCAGTTCCTGTTTTGATGTCACAAACACGCCCTGCGTTCGTCCAGCTGCACCTGCATTTTTCCTGGCATGCCTGCATTTTTTCAAACACTCCCTGAAAACGGTCAGTTGACACCCAGAAACGCCCCCTTCATGAAATTCACTCTGCGGCCAGCAGTGCTACTGAAAAGCTTCGCTAGACCTTGTGTTAAACTACATAGTTCGTTGTAATAATATATCGCGCGTGCGCATTGCGCCGCATGCACAGAAGTGCCTTTTTTTGCCTCATCACTGCACAGCGAACGAAAGCAGCTAGCGATCAACTCGTAATGACCACCTTAGTCCCAAAGTGCATAACTTTACATTTGTCTGTATTGAACCTCATTCTCCATTTATCTGCCCATACCTCAAGTGTAGACAAGTAATTCTGTAGAGACTCAACATCCTTGTATGAATTAATTACTCTACATAGCTTAGTATCATCTGCGAAAATTGACACTGTGCTTTCCAGTCCCTCTCCTAGGTCATTAATGAATATGTTAAACAACAATGGTCAGAGTACGGAACCCTGCAGTATTCCACTGAGCACTGAAGCCCATTCAGAGCACAATCCATTAATCCCCACTAGCTGTTCCCTATTAAACAGCCAATGATTCACCCAAGTACAAATAGTGTCACCTAACCCAAGCTCCCTTAATTTGAGAATTAGTCTCTTATGTGGAACTTTGTCAAAGGCCTAAGCAAAACCCAAAAAGATCACATCCACTGCTTGACCCTGATCAATATTATCGCTCACTTTCTCGTGGAAGCTTATTAAGTTAGTTTGACAGGATCTGTCCTTCACAAAACCATGCTGATTCCTAGTAATAACCTTGGAGGTATGCAAGTACTCAAGCATGCTGTCCCTTAATGTACCTTTTAGTAATTTAGATACCGTCTAGTATCTATAGATGTCAACCTTACCGGTCTATAGTTACCGGGGTGAGTTTTAGTACCCTTTTTAAATATTGGGACTACCTCTGCTATACGCCAGTCCTTTGGTATCGTTCCTGATCTAATTGACTCTCTGAAAATCCAATATATGGGTCTCGATATCTCTACATTAAGTTTCATAAGAAACCTGGGGTGGAGTCCATCTGGTCCAGGAGATTTATTTACCTTAAGTTTACTTAGTCTCTCCCGGACTACTTCCTCATTAAACCAAGTACCTAGCATTGGGTCATAATCGTAGCTTATGTTAGGCTCTACTCTCGTCAACCTGTCCTCTTCGTGAATACTGATGAATAGAATTTATTGAATAAATCTGCTTTTTCCCTATCATTTATCAAGACATCCAAATTTCCCTTTAAAGTCCCAATATTCTCCCTTTTTAACCTTTTACCTTTTATGTCCTTAAATAACTTTTTGGGGTTTGTTATACTCTCCTTTGTGATTAGTTTTTTGTTTTCTATTTTTGCTGCTCTGATATCATTTTTGCATTTTTTGTTACATTCCTTGTAAAACTGGAACGATTCCACCAATCCGGCAGACTTAAATGCTTTGGAAGCACTACTTTTTTTTTATCCATTTCTTCCTTGGCCCTCTTATTAAGCCACATTGGCTTGCATTTCCTACTCCTGTTTTTGTTGACTTTGGGAATATACAAATGAGTGTATTCATTGAGCGTAGTTGTAAAAACATCACAAATTTCAGCAGTATTCTTACCATGCAATACAATTTCCCTATTGTTGTCCCTCATTGCTTGTTGCAGCAATATGAAATTAGCTTTCTTAAAGTTAAAAGTCTTAGTTAGACCCTTATATTGTTGTTTTTGGAAGCTGATATCGAATGTGATCATATTGTGATTGCTATTTCCTAGGGTCTCTCCTACTTTAGTATTTGATATTATTTGCTCATTATTAGTATTAGGTCCAATATAGCCCTAAGCCTAGTTGGTTCCCCGATTACCTGGGACAAGTAGTGATCTTTTAGCTTGTTTAAGGACCTATTACCCCTTGTTGTATTTACTGTTTCGATGTTACAGTTTGTCTGGGTAATTAAAATCCCCAACAATATGATGTCCCTCATACCTGCAGCTTTTTTGATTTGCTGCAAGAGTAGTAATTCATCAGACACACTAATATCTGGCGGTTTATAGCATGTCCCTATTAAAAGTTTTTTTGTATCTTTACACCCACTCAAAATCTCAACCCACAATGACTCCACGTTATCTCCAGTCGCCTCGTTAAGGACTTCTTTTAAATACGGTTTTAAGAAAGGTTTAACATATAGACAAACACCCCCTCCCTTTTTATTAGTCCTTTCTCTCCTGAAGAGGGTGTACCCCTCCATGTTTGCAGCCCAGTTGTGAGAATCGTCCCACCATGTCTCTGTAATGCCTATTATATCATATTGGTCATTAAGTGCAATTGTTTCTAAATCCCCCATTTTACTTGCTAGGCCTCTTGCATTTGTAATCATACACTTAAGTCTGGTAATTCCCTGAACCGTATGTTTTGTTGTGGATAACGTACCCTTAGGAACCTGAGTTTCCCTTAAATTACCATCGCTGACTATTTTTCTCCTTCCCCCCTCTCCACCCTCATTATACTTAATACATCCCATTTTTCTTTGCTCTCTAGTTGTCCCACTAATTCTTTCTAATCCCTCCCCCCAGGCACCTAGTTTAAAATCTCCTCCAACCTTCTAACCATCCTTCCCCCCAGAACTGCTGCCTCCTCCTCATTCAGGTGCAATCCATCGCAACAAAAAAGATGGTGCCTGACTGTGAAGTCCGCCCCGTGTTCTAAGAACACAAACCCCTCTTTACTGCACCAGTCCCTATGCCTCACATTTATCTCCCTAATCTCCCTCTGCCTCCATGTACTAGTGCGTTGCACAGGTAATATTTCAGACAATATTACCTTAGATGTCCTCGCCTTTAATTTTTGGCCTAGGTCCCTATAATCTTTCTTAAGGACATTCCACCTACCACTAACTTTGTCGTTGGTGCCAACGTGTACCAAGACCACCTGGTCATTCCTGGCATTTTCAACAATCTTTCTACCCGGTCCACAATGTGCCGTTCCCAAGCACCCGGGAGACAACAGACTGTACAGTGATCACTGTCCCGGTAGCAGATTGCCCTGTCTGTTCTCCTGATAATAGAATCCCCTACCACCACAATCTGGCTAGGTACCTTGCTTTCTTTTGTTCCCTTTGTCCTGGAGGGACTGCTCCTCCAGTTGATAGAGGGCATGGTATCCTCCAGCGCCGTAATTTCCTCACTGCCCTCCCCAGAACCTTCGTCCAATCGGATGAATTTATTGGGGTTTGGCAGATTGGAGATGTCCTGTCTCCCCCTCTTCTTCTTCCATCCAACCGTTACCCAGCTAGCTACCTGATTATCCTTGTCCTCGTCTACCTCCTGCAACTCCTCCACTGTTCTATTTAAGCTCTGCTCGAGATTGTGAATCTCCCTCAGTCGCGTAATGGTTTGCTCTAGATCAGTTACCTGGGCTTCCAGGGCAACCGTTCGCATACACCTCGCGCAGATGTATTCACACTGGGCCGGTTGCTCCAGGTGTGCATAAATCTTGCACAACATAAACTGAGTAAGATCCTCAATCACGGCCACCCCCATTTTGTTTAAAAAAACCTCTACAAACCTCTTGTGTACCTTTAGAAAAACAATACAGTACAATACAAAAGATACAGACTATGCAATACAATACAAACAGTATAAACTATACTACACAATATGATACTATAGCCTAGCTGTGGAAGGAAACAATTTTCAACACTGTAAAGTAATTGGTAATTCAATGTCTAAAAAATGTATCAATGGAAAACAGTCAATAATACAGTCAATACAATAATAAATATGATACTTGCATGTCCGGGGGGAGTCACGACCACCTGCAGCAGCACCTACTCACTGCTACTTGCTTCCTCTGGGTTGGATCTTTCCAGCAGCCCTTCTCCAGCCTCAGTATCAGTCATCCCCTGCCGCTTTCACTCTCCAAGCTCCTTGCTCTGCTGCTCACCACCGTTGCCCACCGTCTCCCTTGCTGATGGAACCTGATTTTTTTGTCTCCCCACTGGTGCCCGGCTTGCTCCTGGCTCCCTCTTGCACGTGCACCCTCATGTGCGTCACTTCCGTTTCCGCCCATAGCCTGCACAGCTGCTTCCACCCACAGCCTGGCCAGCCCGCTCGTCACAGCCTGGTCATCCCGCTCATCTCACTTCCTGGTTCAGCTTACACTGCACTCCTGGTTCAATGCACACTGTTCAGCCTTCAGCACACACTGTTCAGCCTTGTGGTATACAGTATCTGAGCTACTGTATACACTTTATTTTGTTATTCGCCTAAGTTCACAAGCTATTTCCCCATGATGGAGACTTGCATATTAGAAGTGGAACTACTGTATGTTTCATAGACATCGGTCAGCTCTCAACCCTACTTACTGTACTTTTATGCTGACTGGTGTAGCAACACCATCTATAGAGCAGAAGCAGCCTTAATTATGCTACATTGAAACATTTTTACCCTGCTCTTTTGTATTTAATGGAAATTAAACAGTTTTTATTTTAATGAAGCTGCACTATTTGTAGTGGTTTTTATTTCCTTTTTCCTTCTCTCTACAATCTGTTCCATTATTTCATCCCTCCTTGTTTCATCCTCCAAATAAGCCCATTTTCTGCTAAACAATTGTACAGATGTGTTCACTTACATCTAGTCTACCTGCTCATTAAACAGTCTTTCTAGTCATACCATGTCGCTGAACATCATTATGTGCAAATTTTCCATTAAAGGCCCTCATTCCGAGTCGTTCGCTCGGTAAATTTCATCGCATCGCAGTGATTTTCCGCTTAGTGCGCATGCGTAATGTCCGCACTGCGACTGCGCCAAGTAATTTTGCAATGAAGATAGTATTTTTACTCACGGCTTTTTCTTCGCTCCGGCGATCGTAATGTGATTGACAGGAAATGGGTGTTACTGGGCGGAAACAGGCCGTTTTATGGGCGTGTGGGAAAAAACGCTACCGTTTCCGGAAAAAACGCGGGAGTGGCTGGAGAAACGGAGGAGTGTCTGGGCGAACGCTGGGAGTGTTTGTGACGTCAACCCAGGAACGACAAGCACTGAACTGATCGCAGATGCCGAGTAAGTCTGAAGCTACTCTGAAACTGCTAAGAAGTTTGTAATCGCAATATTGCGAATACATCGTTCGCAATTTTAAGATGCTAAGATTCACTCCCAGTAGGCGGCGGCTTAGCGTGTGCAATACTGCTAAAATCGCCTTGCGAGCGAACAACTCGGAATGACCTCCAAAGTGCACTTTTTTGCAAAATTATGCAAATATTGTGCACAAGCACACTGCGGATTAAAATTATATGCGGCATGCCTATATTCTGTATGTGACCGTGACTGTATCTGCATACCATGTCATATTGCAGTTACAGCCGCAGATGCAGGATATAGGCATGCTGCGTATCATTTTAATCAGTATAAGCTTGTGCGTTTTATTCACATCGTTTTGCAAATAAGACTCATTTTTGGCAAAAAAAGGTACCAAACAATAACAAAGTTGTACGGGACTTGTCAGCTCACTTACGCCAGGACTTTCACACCACATGGTGTACTGAGGCAAGATGTATGAGGACACATCTGTATGTACACTACATAGTGAATAATGTTGGTATATGGAGTGCGTAACTACTCTTACTCCTTGTTGCTTCACACCTGAAGCATTCTTCTTAAAGTTAGTCTGTGCATGCATACCACAATCCTATTCACTGTATTTGAGCACTGCAGTAGTACACACATGTGTACTATACAACCTCTGCTGGCACCCTGTAATACCTCCTGTGTGTTCTGTGATGCTGCCTACATACATGGCCGCCTGGTCTTTGTATGCTCTGCACTACCTTTGATGTATGCTCCGCTTATCAGCGCTGTGGGAGTATCAGTACTGTTAGTATGGCTTTACCATCACTGAGCCTTACAAATAAACTACAGATGGAGCCACGCTATTCGTGGCTCTGTCTGTGCCTGGGCGTCTGGGGTGCCTGGGTGTCCGTGACACACATGCACCCCATTCACTAGAATGGGAGTGTCTCTATGCGCTCCCAGCGTGACTAGGCGAATGGATCACCTAGTCATGCCGAGAGCGCTTGTATGCGATGGAGCCGCCCTAGATGAGTGTGGCTCCATCTGTAGTTGCTGGGTAAGTATATGCGCCTGGTATATCTAACATCTAGTATATTTCTAAAACAAATTGCTATGTACAGACATAACCCTTACAGTTTTATTATATGTAAAGATGTTTTTTCTTCAATGACTTCTATTTTATAGTGTTAACCAATTAAGTTGATGCATTGGGGTGCCAGACTAAGCCAGTAAGCCAATCTTGAAAGCGATTCGCCATCTTACAGGCAGCTAGTGGAGGAAGTAGAGAATGGGTGTTATGTGGCTGGAACAGGACTGGTTGGTTACAGCCTGACAGCTGTGTTTTGTACCAGCTGTAAGCAGTGCAATAATTTTGCAGTAGTCTAATTGAGATTATGCAAATCCATGAATGACTTTTGGCAGATCTTGAGGGGGAATTAAGTGCTTGATACTGGATATGTTGCTCAGATGAAGGAATGAGGATTTGATTGTGGCTGATTTCTGATGTGTAAGAGTCAAGCCACCATCCAAGACAGCGTCAACATACCTTACATGATCAGTGTTTTGTCATTCTGAACTCCCAAGTGTAAGTCCAGTTGGTTGGCTATGCTGCATTCTAGTCCTTTGATACTGAGGTCCTATCATAAGGACATCTGTTTTATCAGGATTCATTTGCATCCAAATGGCGCTCATCCACTCATGGAGCACAGCTAGACTGTGTCAGGAAGCGCAGCAAAACTTATTGGCCCTTACCTGTGTGCTGGTGTGCTGCTCTCCAGAGATCCCACGGCTCACTCCGGGGTCCTTCCTGTAGAGGGCATTATTGTCTGTAGTGCACCCTAACTTCCCTGGTGTGTACCCCACAATCTTTCCCATGAACCGCTGGCACTGGGTGCTGCCATGTTGCCTGCGGTCAGCTGATCATGAACCCACCAACCTCAAGTTCCGGTCAGCTGACTTGTGCCTACAATCACCAAATCAGCAAAGTAGAATAAAGGACTGAATGGACACTCAGCAAGAGCCCTGAAAAACATTGCTAACCTTAGCTGTGTTCTTAGGCTCAAGGTTCCTGTGCTAACTCACAGTACCTGTACTCTGCTAATCTGATACTGAGTTGTGGAACTACAGATCTCAGCCAGCTCTAATAATAGTTATCATCTCTGTGCCTCGGCAATCTGCAGCTACACTACAGGTATTGTCACTGTAGTGATTACAACAGGTTACCTGAACTCAGCTATTCTACCTGCATGCCTCTACGAGTCACTGAGTCAAACCTGCAATGATTGGGTGGTTGTTATCACCTTCCACTTAACACTGCATTATCACTCATCCAGGCTTAATACCTCTGCCCCAGAGTCCTGTTTGCTAAATACCTGCACTGGAGTACAATATTTTTCCGACCACTTCTGTGAGTAATACAGATTTGCCCAGAGTCTAGCATTCAGTGATTCCAGAAATTAGCACTATGGCTGGGATATAATGGTGGTTGAGTTTGCAGAAATGATAAACTTTTACAGACATAGCAGCAAAAATCAGACATTTTGCAAAGTCGGCCAATCTGTAAGTGGCTGAGTACATGAAAACTTGGCTGCTTTCTGCTCTAAAGGAGAGCGGACGGGAAAAACTTGGATCCATGTGTTTTTCCCATGTTAAACATACAACTCGGCCGATGTATTGGACTCTGAGGGGTATATTTACTAACATTCGTAATTCTCCCGATTTGGTGGGAGAATAATCACGAATGACATCGAAAGTGTAAAACTGCAACTTTTTGAATTTGTTACGACGGATTTACTAAGCTGTCGTATTCGGGTTTTTCTTTTGTTCCGATGTCGATGTCATTCGTGTTTTTTTTTCTTTTTTTCACGGCAGTGATTAGCAAAACACTGCCGACTTTTTAAAAATTAATCTCGGCCGGATCTGTGTGATCTGTGCTGGGTTTTTTTTTTTAAATTAAACAGTGTAAAATCAAAAAAAAAATTGCGTGGGGTCCCCCCTCCTAAGCATAACCAGCCTCGGGCTCTTTGAGCCGATCCTGGTTGCAGAAATATGGGGAAAAAAATGACAGGGGTTCCCCCATATTTAAGCAACCAGCATCGGGCTCTGTGCCTGGTCCTGGTTCCAAAAATACGGGGGAAAAAAAGAGTAGGGGTCCCCCGTATTTTTAAAACCAGCACCAGGCTCCACTAGCTGGACAGATAATGCCACAGCCGGGGGTCACTTTTATATAGTGCCCTGCGGCCGTGGCATCAAAAATCCAACTAGTCACCCCTGGCCGGGGTACCCTGGGGGAGTGGGGACCCCTTCAATCAAGGGGTCCCCCCCCCAGCCACCCAAGGGCCAGGGGTGAAACCCGAGGCTGTCCCCCCCCATCCAATGGGCTGCGGATGGGGGGGCTGATAGCCTTTTGTGATAATGAAAAGATATTGTTTTTAGTAGCAGTACTACAAGGCCCAGCAAGCCTCCCCCGCATGCTGGTACTTGGAGAACCACAAGTACCAGCATGCGGCGGAAAAACGGGCCCGCTGGTACCTGTAGTACTATTACTAAAAAAATACCCAAAAAAAGACAAGACACACACACCGTGAAAGTAAAGATTTATTACATACATGCACACAAACATACATACATACTTACCTTATGTTCACACGCAGGTCGGTCCTCTTCTCCAGTAGAATCCAAGGGGTACCTGTTGAATAAATTCTACTCACCAGATCCAGGGTCCCAGGGTCCTCGGGGCAACCATTTGTAATCCAGGTACTTGAATAAAATAACAAAACGGATACCCGAGCCACGAACTGAAAGGGGCCCCATGTTTTCACATGGGACTTCTTTCCCCGAATGCCAGAAACCCACTCTGACTTCTGTCTAAGTGGGTTTCTTCAGCCAATCAGGGAGCGCCACGTTGTAGCACTCTCCTGATCGGCTGTGTGCTCCTGTACTGAGTGACAGGCGGCACACGGCAGTGTTACAATGTAGCGCCTATGCGCTCCATTGTAACCAATGGTGGGAACTTTCTGCTCAGCGGTGACGTCACTTTAGGTCAACCGCAGGGCAGAAAGTTCCCACCATTGGTTACAATGGAGCGCATAGGCGCTACATTGTAACACTGCCGTGTGCCGCCTGTCACTCAGTACAGGAGCACACAGCTGATCAGGAGAGTGCTACAACGTGGCCCTCCCTGATTGGCTGAAGAAACCCACTTAGACAGAAGTCAGAGTGGGTTTCTGGCATTCGGGGAAAGGAGTCCCATGTGAAAACATGGGGCCCCTTTCAGTTCGTGGCTCGGGTATCCGTTTTGTTATTTTATTCAAGTACCTGGATTACAAATGGTTGCCCCGAGGACCCTGGGACCCTGGATCTGGTGAGTAGAATTTATTCAACAGGTACCCCTTGGATTCTACTGGAGAAGAGGACCGACCTGCGTGTGAACATAAGGTAAGTATGTATGTATGTTTGTGTGCATGTATGTAATAAATCTTTACTTTCACAGTGTGTGTGTCTTGTCTTTTTTTGGGTATTTTTTTAGTAATAGTACTACAGGTACCAGCGGGCCCGTTTTTCCGCCGCATGCTGGTACTTGTGGTTCTCCAAGTACCAGCATGCGGGGGAGGCTTGCTGGGCCTTGTAGTACTGCTACTAAAAACAATATCTTTTCATTATCACAAAAGGCTATCAGCCCCCCCATCCGCAGCCCATTGGATGGGGGGGACAGCCTCGGGCTTCACCCCTGGCCCTTGGGTGGCTGGGGGGGGGACCCCTTGATTGAAGGGGTCCCCACTCCCCCAGGGAACCCCGGCCAGGGGTGACTAGTTGGATTTTTGATGCCACGGCCGCAGGGCACTATATAAAAGTGACCCCCGGATGTGGCATTATCTGTCCAGCTAGTGGAGCCCGGTGCTGGTTTTAAAAATACGGGGGACCCCTACTCTTTTTTCCCCCGTATTTTTGGAACCAGGACCAGGCGCAGAGCCCGATGCTGGTTGCTTAAATATGGGGGAACCCCTGTCATTTTCCCCCCCATATTTCTGCAACCAGGATCGGCTCAAAGAGCCCGAGGCTGGTTATGCTTAGGAGGGGGGACCCCACGCAATTTTTTTAAGAAAATAACCACTTTCCCACCCCTTCCGACTGATATACATGCACGGATCTCATGGATCCCTGCATGCCTATACAATCACGGATTAAAAATGCAGGTCTGTTTTTTTTTAGCACTTTTTTACGAGTTGTAATTTTTCACGGCAGTGTTTTTTTTTTTTTGCTTTGCACTTCTTAGTAAATTACCGAGGTTCATAGTTAAACAGCCGCGTTTTGACCGATGGTGTATTCATTCGTAATTTTTTTGTTGGACTTCCAAAAAATTACGAATGCCCTCATCACTGCCGTGATTATTGCTTAGTAAATTACTGAGATGACACTTTGATGAAAAAACGGCATCTCGGTCAAAATCGGGACCTTAGTAAATATACCCCTGAGTTTGGAAATCTCACACAAAACAGCCCTACAAAGTCAGACATAAATAGACTAGTTTTTTTTATGCGAGTTGAATTTGACATTGTTAAAAATCAATTACAAGTACACAATTACAGCACATTTGCAACAAATAAACATTTTTAAAACTATTTCTAACCTTAAAATAAAAAAATAAAAAAACTTTGATCTCTCAAAATAGTCCATGCAGTGTAAATGTAATTTTTGCACATATTACCCTGGGAAATGAGTCCTCCAGGATGCACAAGCAGCTTATGCTGATTTTAATGATATCTGGCATGGCTATATTTTGTGTGTCACTGTGACAGTATCAGTATACCAAATATACTGATAAATAATATACATTTATATAAGAGTCTAATGCAGCTGGGTGGCCTAAAAGGGAAAAAGTGTGGAGCAATACATAGGGTTGAGCAGACTATTGTAAGGGTATTGAACCTTAAACGATCTCTCCTTATGAAAAACTTCCTGTACGTTTTAACAACAGGCTTCTTTACATGATGTTACGCAGTTTGCTGTGCAGTACGGATGGCCCTGTAAAGTTCACAAAACAATGTCAATAGTGGTTTATCATAAAATGCAGATGATGACAGATGATGGTAAGTTGGGAGCAATGTATTGTATTAAGAATATTGAACTCGAATTCCTCTGCAATGCGTCTTCATATCAACACAGATACTGTATGTATTATTAGAAATCACAGGATTCACACACCAAATGATTTAGGGGTAATTCAGATCTGATTGCTGCCGTGCGTTTTTGCACAGCGGGTGATCAGATCTGACCTGCACATGCATATGCACTGCACTGTGCCGGATCGCCGGTCAGCGACAGGTTTGTGCGAAGGATCCATTCGCACGGGCGCTCAAATCCGATCCTGAGCAGACTGATGTCATCGCAGCGGCTGAGTAAGTCCTGGGCTGAGTAGAGACTGCACAAAATCAGTTTGTGCAGCTCTGCTACAAATGCGTTTGCACACTTGCACAGTAAAAATACGCTCCCCCTGTAGGCGGGGACTATCTGAACGAAGGGCTGCAAAAATCACTGCCTAGCGATCAAATATGAATTACCCCCCTAATCCTTTATTACACAGTCAACTGCATTCATGACAAAATGCAGTTCAGTACCTCTATATAGTGTAATGAATGAAAGGTACTACCAGCCAATCAGCAGGTCACGCTACAGAAGCTTTGTTGGCTATTTGACACATGTGCTGTGCAGTTCAGGAAAAGCAACATGTGGTGGACAGAAAGTTGTATTACACTCTCTGGATTTTCCAGTGCCTCAGTATATAAAGTTACAACCAGGGCCTGTTCTAGACCAAGCAGAGCCCATGGCAAAAATTTCCTTTGTCCCCCCTCCCCCTCCCCCCCCCCAAAAAAGAACATATCTTAGTTTTAGTAGAACGATATGCTGTGCAAGCCAGGGTGCAGGTCAGATTGTTTCTCTGACCTTTTTGCCTTTTTTTATTACCCAGATTGCATTCTTTTTTCTACTTTTTCATCTTAATTCAATAATGGTGTACTAAGTACTTGGGATTAATATTTTAACAGACTCTCTATACCCTACACTATATTCCTGACCCCACTATACCTTACCATCACTAACCCCTGTATACCCTACTCCACATCATTGCTCCCAGTACTGCACATACAATACACAAAATGCTTCAGTATAGTGCCAAATACATATAATGCTCACAGTATAGTTCCAGATACATGTAATGCCTCCAGATACATGTAATACCCCTGCTATAGTGGCAGATATACATAAGGGCCCTCATTCCGAGTTGTTCGCTCGGTATTTTTCATCGCATCGCAGTGAAAATCCGCTTAGTACGCATGCGCAATGTTCGCACTGCGACTGCGCCAAGTAACTTTACTATGAAGAAAGTAATTTTACTCACGGCTTTTTCATCGCTCCGGCGATCGTAATGTGATTGACAGGAAATGGGTGTTACTGGGCGGAAACACGGCGTTTCAGGGGCGTGTGGCTGAAAACGCTACCGTTTCCGGAAAAAACGCAGGAGTGGCCGGGGAAACGGTGGGAGTGCCTGGGCGAACGCTGGGTGTGTTTGTGACGTCAACCAGGAACGACAAGCACTGAAATGATCGCACAGGCAGAGTAAGTCTGAAGCTACTCTGAAACTGCTAAGTAGTTAGTAATCGCAATATTGCGAATACATCGGTCGCAATTTTAAGAAGCTAAGATTCACTCCCAGTAGGCGGCGGCTTAGCGTGTGTAACTCTGCTAAATTCGCCTTGCGACCGATCAACTCGGAATGAGGGCCAATATCCCATGTATAGTGCCAGATACACATAATGCCCCCAGTATAGAGCAAGTTTCACATAATGCCCCCAGTATAGTGTTAGATACATATAATGCCCTAAGTAGTGCCAGGCACACTTACTGCCCCAGTATAGTGCCAGATACACATATTACCCCAGTATATTGCCAGATACATAAAATGCCCCCCTATAGTGCCAGATACACATAATACCCCCAGTATAGTGCCAGATACATAAAAAGCCCAAAGTATAGTGCCAGATACAGTTAATGCCCCCAGTATTGAGCTGCCAGACACAGGTAATGCCCCAGTATAGTTTCAGATACAGGCAATGCTCCAGTATAGTGCCATATACACATAAAGCCCCTGTACTGCCAGATACACATAATGTCCCCAATACTGCCAGTTACTCATAATGCCCCTCCCTAGCAGTGCTCAGCACCCAGGGCCTCCACCATTCTGTTGCTGGGCTGCATCTGCTGGACCACTGCATCTGTGCCTGGGGGCAGGAGAGAGCAGCATGTGCCTCTCCTGCCCCATCACTGAGTCCTGTCTCCAATGAAAATTTTAAATATAGCTGCGGCTCATGAACCAATCACAGCTCATGGTCCAGCAGCCAACGAGGAACTGTGAGCTGTGATTGGCTGATGGCTGGCAACATATTTAAAATTAATATGGTGTTGGTGGTGGGCAAGAGCAGGCAGCCACCATCAGATTGCCGCCTCTGTTTACAATGTTATGTTACATTAAGCAATTTAGATTCCAGACAGCAGCATGGCAAAGCATGACTATCAGGGTGCTCTACATTGGTGTGGAGCAAAGGTGTAGCAGGACACACCTGCTCTGGAGTTTAATAGGTTTCTGACAACTTTTGTGAATAGATCCAATTTTCAGCTATGCTGCATCTAATCTCAGAGCTATACAGACTTTGAAAATCTAAAGGGGGGTACTGACGGGAGAGATGTGTGCTGAGCGATCTTAACACAGACCGCTCAGCACACATCTCTCCCCCCGCTCAGTACAGCGTGATGTGCTGAGCGAGGGGGGGGTGACGACAGGGGGACGCTCACTTCACACAGCGCTGAAGTGAACGACCCACTAGATTGAGCCTGCATGCAGGCTCAATCTAGCACCGGCGATAGCGATGTGCAGGGCCGTGCATCGCTATCGCTGGGGGGCATACACACGGCAGATCCGTGCTTAAAATCTAAGCAACCTAGTCAGATTGCTTAGATTTTAAACACGGATCTCTCCATGTGTACCCCCCTTTAGCCTTGGCGACATTATTTTTTGACCGCATACTATCCATTGTCAATCAGTAAGCTGGCAAAACCTGGTTGGTTTTGCATGGTAAACATTTGCTTCTTTAAAAAAATGTACGAGTTCGGCCGGAGTCTCGGAGCTCTGGCTGTCTCGCAAGCCATTACATTCGGCCCCATGTATTTGTTCTAACTCGTGCTCTAATTTCCAGCTGTCAAGTCAATTGATTCTAAGATTTTGCCGTGATTGAGCAATAGACGTTTATTTTAATATATATTAGTAAGGATACTTGTAAACAAACACTGTGAAGAGTATAATAAATGAGAATGTAACACATAACATGTTTTTCTGCCTTTGTCCACATGGTATATGTTCTAATAATTATTCTGTTGACAACAACCATGTTAATGCAGAGCTGTGAATCACATAGGTATGTCTAATTGGACATGCATATATAGATGTAGGGCTAGTTGTGCATATATTAAACATATAAAACCCAAGTGCATCTTTCTTTCTAAAATATAGAAGGAGAGCGAAATGACAGACATAGGAATGGAGAGAGTTAAACCTCCTGTGAGGGGTGGACCTAACTGTTATGAAAAGTACAGCCAATGGTAGAGAGGGGAGGGATCAGTATATATAGGGATGTATAGGCTACAGTAGCTAAGTCTCTCTTGCTGCTGGTTTGCCTTGCTAGAGTATTGCTGAGTGAGAGCTGAATAACAACAGTGCTGCTGCAGCTGCACCTACACAACACCCAGCAGAAGATTTAGCACAGCAGTATGCACAGAAGCCAGTAGTACCAGAAGCAGCAGCAAGTATTTGGACATCTGGACTAATAGGACAGTGATTGTATCACAGAAAGGTGAGCAGCATGACCACACATGCTCACTCACAGACACACAAAGACTTTGGCTAGGCAGTGCAGATGCTATTTTTTTATTAGATCTGTATTGCTGGGCTGTGTTGTACTTTTACCTTTCATTTTACAGCATCAGATTCAGGAAGTGAAAATCCAGTGAAATGAATGAGACAGTGAGAAGCCTAATGCAGCTGCTGGCTCTATTCTGTCTGTGTCTGTGTCTGACTCCTCCTTCCTGATGAACTAATCTTTGCCAAAGCTGTGAACTGAATGAACTAGTTCACTTTGAAGATTAGTTCATTTTGAACTAATCATTCATGAACTACCCATCACTAGCCAGTTTCAACGTCTCCCCTGCTGCCTCCCTTACAGCCGGAGTCCGGCGGGAAGCGGCGGCGGGGGGGCGTCCCAGAAGAGGGCGCGGCAGCATTGAGCCCCGCAGAGGTGCCTTCCCTGCAGACGGAGAGAGCTCCGGCCTGCAGGGGGGGGCACGCGCGGTGGGGGGGCGGTGGCAGGCACAGCAGCAATAGTGAGGGCCAGCAGGCGCAGGATAGGATAGATGATTGGTGGGGGGCCACGCCAATTGTTGGTCAGGGGGGCCAGCGGATCACCAGCAGGCCAGGCGGGGCATTGGCTGTTGAGTCCCTTATCGGCGCCTGCCGGCCGACAGGCCAGGAGAGGTGCGCCGGCATCTGCGGGGGCTCCCGCCGGTGCCGGCCGCGACTTTTGGGGAAGTCAGGAGGCTTCCGGAGAGTTGGCGACGGTGGAGGCGGCATTTGGCCCATTGGCCGCAGCCGCATCCCCGGGGGCAGCAAGGCATTCCGGCGCGCACACAGAAGCGAGGGCGTCCGGTACGCAGCCGGGGTCAGCGGCTCAGCAAATAGCGCGCACTTGCTGTGAGCGCGGACGCTAGGTGGGGACGTCTTTGCCCCGGAGTGCTAGGCAGGCCCCGGGAGTGGTTTCCGGGTCCCGTGCTTTGTCTTCTTTTTCAGGTGATCGCGGAGAGGTTGAGGTGGACGTGAGCGATGAGGAGGATTTCGAAGTTTCTACGCCGGAGGACTCCCAGTCCGAACAGTCGACAGCATCAGGTGAGGTTGAGCAGTCGGCGTCGGGCTCCAGCGCGCGCTCCTGTTCTCTCAGTTCCTCCTCTTCTTCATCCCTGTCGTCGCAAGCGTCCGACATCAGTAGCACGACTAGGGCAAAAAAGCGTGCGACGAAGTACGCTAAGAGGGCGGCAGGGCAGCAGGAGAGGCGGAAGAGACGCAAGCGGCTTAGCGAGGACGCTCGCAGGGCCAAGAAGCGCCGTGATTTGCCGGGAGTAGTCCACTGTGATTATACGGCAGTGTTGAGGGGGTTGCGGGATAGCTGCCGTAGGAAGATCTGCAGAGGCGATTACGTGGATATGTTCGTGCTGACTAAGGACGCGAAGAAGGAGTATAAGGCAGCGACAGCTAAGAAAGGCATCGGAGCTGAAGCTTTCCGTACTTTCAACAACTGGCTGGCCGGTTTTTGCATCTTCTGGAAGATAGGCATGAGGAACATATGAACGTCATACGATGCCTGCACTTGATACACGATATGCAGTGCACATCGTCAGGAATCGAATGGCGGATGTATGATGAGAAGTTCCGGGAGAAGCAGGACTGCTTACAGATTATTGAATTTGGTTGCAAGGATGTGGAGGTCTGGCTCCAGGTCACCAGGGCTTCTCAACCCGCAAAGGAGCCCCGGAATCCGGGGGCGGACGGGCAACGCGCAGGGTCGTCCGCCCAGGGGAGTAGCGCGGAAGGGGGACCGGGTAGCAGAGGTAGGTTTGCTATCCGCGGGGGAGGACAGGCCCCCGCGAAGGGGAAGTGCTTCGCATTTAATAATGCGACCTGTTCCTTCGGCAAGCAGTGTCGGTTTTCGACATTCGTGCTTGCAATGTGGCGGCTTCCACCCGGCCTCCAACTGTTTTAAAGGAAATTGGCAAGGCGCGAGGGGAAAGCAAAGCTACGCAAAACCCGGCGCAAGCGGGATCGCTCAACAGGGCCCCAACGCCAATTAATTTGGACGCCATGTCCAAATGGTTGGATTGGTATCCGAATAGTACGGACGCCCAGTTTTTGTTTCAGGGTTTTAAGTTTGGTTTCCGCTTGCCAGTTGCGGGCGAGGTGTCGGTCAAGGCTCTCCAGAATCTTCACTCCGCTCGCGCCTTGCCGTCTGTTTTGCGCGAGAAAGTTGATAAAGAGGTGCCAATGGGTAGGATGGAGGGCCCGTTTAGCTCGCCCCCAGTGGATGACTTGGTCATTTCCCCAGTGGGGGTAGTCCCCAAGAAGACTCCGGGTGCCTTTCGGCTCATTCAACATCTTTCTTACCCGTCAGGGTCGTCGGTCAACGACGCGATACCGCCAGCACACTGCTCGGTGGTGTACCAATCGTTTTACGAGGCACTGGAGTTGGTTCGTAGTTACGGCCCTGGAGCTCTGATGGCTAAGATCGATGTTGAGTCCGCGTTTCGGTTGCTCCCGTTGCATCCGGACTCAGTCCGTTTTATGGGTTTTTTGGATCGGAGCGGAATATTTCATTGACAAATGTTTGCCGATGGGATGTTCTGTTTCCTGCTCGTTTTTGAAAGGTTTAGCACATTCTTGCATTGGTGCGTGGAGTCTACTTCAGGGGGTCATGGAGTTGCGCATTACCTCGATGATTTCCTGTGTGTGGGACCGGCGAATTCACTGCACTGCAGCGACTTGCTGTTCAGCATCCGTGCGTTCTTTTATCACTTTGGCATTCCTGTGGCCGAGGAAAAAATGGAGGGGCCGGTTTCCTGTTTGTCGTTCTTGGGGATTGAAATCGACACGGTGACAGGCTCGTGTCGCCTTCCTCAGGCCAAGGTCGCGAAGCTCCACGAGGTTATTTGCCAGTTCGTGATGTCGCGCAAAGTCACGCTGAGGCAGGCGCAGTCCTTGCTGGGCCTCTTGAACTTTGCTTGCCGGGTGATCCCGATGGGCAGGGTTTTCTGCCGAAAGCTGGAGAGGGCGACGGCGGGGTGTGCCAGGCCGCATCATTTCATTCGTTTGTCCTCCGAGATTAAGAGGGATTTGGTCGTCTGGGCCTCGTTCCTGGAGGACTTTAATGGGGTGCGTATCTGGCTGGCCCCAACGATTGACAATGCAAGGTTACAGCTGTTTACCGATGCGGCGGGTTCCTCTGGGTTCGGTTGCTACCTAGAGGGATCTTGGGGCGTGGTCTCGTGGCCTGAGGAATGGCGTTGCGAAGGTTTCACTAAGGACCTTTTGCTGCTGGAGCTTTTCCCCATTATGGTAGCACTGGAGGTTTGGGCCGATCATCTGGCTCATCGCAGCATTTTGTTTAGATGTGACAATCTGGGCATGGTGCATGCGATCAATAACCAGAGGGCGAAGTCGCTGGTGGTTCTGAGGGTGCTTGGGCGATTGCTGCTGACATGCTTGCATAAGAATGTATGGTTCCGCGCGCAGCATGTGCCAGGACTTGAGAACGGAATTGCCGACTCGTTGTCCCGCGGTCAGTGGGAGAGATTTCGTTTGTTGGCACCCGAGGCCGATGAGTAGGGGTTTCAATGTCCCGGTTATGTCTGGCAGGTGATCGGACCAGACTGGAGGGTCTAGCGATGCGGTCAGTGGCTCCGAACACGCTCAAGGCTTACGGTCAAGCTTGGAGCGAGTGGGAAGAGTTTGTCCGAGGACGTAGTCAAGAAGGTAAGAGCGGGCATCGGATGATGCTTTCTTTTATTTGGCAGCTTTTTGTCATGGGTAGGTCCAGAGCGGTGGTGTCCCGGTACTTAGCAGGGATTTCATTTTTTAATAAAATCAAGGGTGTCCCTGACGGGACAAAGAGCGGGCTTCTGGTAAAGGCGATGAAAGGGTGGGTGCGCGTGGCGCCAACGCCGCCTGATAGGCGACACCCCATCGATGCGGCCTTGATACCGGCTGTCATTGATGCGGTAGACAGTATCGCGTCGTCAATTTATTGAATCGCTTTTGTTCCAGTTGGCGTTCTCCATGGCTTACCATGGAGCCTTTCGGGTTTCGGAGCTGGTAGCGCATGCTTCTGGATGACGTGGTGGTGGGTGAGAGGTCCTTGCTGTGGAGATTGCGTCGCTCTAAGACGGACCAAGTAGGTAGAGGGCGATGGGTCACTTTGGTACCGTCTCTGGAGGGGAGCATTTGCCCGGTGAGATTGGCATCGAAATATGCAGCAGTTCGGCCCGGTGTGCAGGGGTCGTGGCTGCTGCATTATGATGGTTTACGTTTGACGAAATATCAGTTTCGTTGGATGCTGAGTCGCTGTCTGGCGGGCTTGGGCCGTTCACCCGCTGCTTTAGGTATGCATTATTTCCGAATCGGGGTGGCGATGTCGGCTGCGTCGGCGGGTTTTTCCGTTGCGGAGATTCAGGCAGTGGGGCGTGGGAAGTCGTCAAGTTACAGACGATATATTCGCCCAGTTTGATGAGTTTTTAGTTTGATTAACAGTTCAGTTTTATTAGCCGTTGTATAAGTTCATGTTGTAAGGTTAAGTACGTCCTTGTGCAGTTGTGTCTGTTTGTCTCCCCTGTTTGTCCTACTCAGGGATTAGCTACTCGCCGCTGCTGGCAGCGGGGGTCTGGAGTTCTTTTGCGATTTTTTGCCTGACTTGACAGACTGAATTTCAATCTACAATTCGGCTGATCAGTACAACTCAAAGTCCCTCAGCAGGTTTTTACGCTTTCACCTCCAGCTGAGTTCTTACATGTTTTTCCCATTTTAAACCCCCCCCCCCCTTTTAATTTTCCTTATTTTCCTTTGATCTTTCCCGTTGTGTTTTTATGTTATGCTTCGATTAGTTGGAAGCTTGTTTAGATCGGCTAGGCCGTGACTTATGCAAGACACGAAAACCCCTTTTTTCTTTTGGCAGATCCTTCAGGTTAATGCATTCAATAAGCTCCTGTTAGGATACTTATTAACCAATTTTTACTCCTTTCCTTCTCTTCAGGTTGGGTAGAAGACGATTTGGCAATCTGGGTAGTTGGCCACTCTTATGTTTACTGGGCAGCCAGGTTTTTGGCCTCGGAGGGGGCGCAGTTTTTTCCTTGGGCTCATGGCGTTCGTTGGCTTGGTTGGCGAGGGATGATGTGGCAAGATCTGAAGAGTAGATTGGTCAGTCAGGCAGTGAGCATGAAGTCCCTAGGGTGCTGGTTGTCCATTTGGGTGGCAACGATCTGGGGAAGAGGACATCTTTGGAGCTGCGATGGGCCATGATGGAGGATCTGGCCAGTGTGGCCGCAGCGTGGCCCAATTGTGTTTTGGTGTTCTCTATGAAGGTGCCAAGGTTGCGTTGGCGAGGAGTGTCGGACGGTCGCCCGATTGATGAGACCAGGCAAAAGGTGAATGCGGCTGTGGCGAAGTGGGTGTTGGCTCACGGAGGGAGAGTGGTTCACCACCCTAGGATTTGGTTTCGTGCCAGTCACCTTTTTCGGCCTGATGGTGTGCATCTGTCCAAGGAAGGGGTGTTGTTTTTCCTGGAGGATCTGTTTCTGGTGTTTCAGGAGTTAGGTTGAGGGTATGGTGGCGGTGCGAAGACTCTGGGGAAGAGTCTTTTGCTGTTGGCGGAAAAGAACGGCAGGTTGTAGTTTGACTTGTTAGTTACAGTTGTTTACAGTATTGGTGTGGTTTAGGTGCACTCACCTCCATTGACTTTTAAGGCCGCTAGATCACCCATCAGGGGGCAGCGTCATCACCCATCAGGGTGGGCAGTCAGCGTGGAGGTCTGAGTCGGGCACCTATTACCTATGTATGGTTTGTGGTAAATTAGGATCGTTTGGGTTTTAATGTTTTTTGAGGTTATCGTCAGTGGAATATAGCCGTTCTTTTTTCTGCCACCATATGCCGGCTGAATCGGCATGTTAACTTAAATTTTACTTTACAGGTTTTTTCTAATGGTTAGGGTACAATAAATGGCTAACAATTTTCTGCCAAATTCAAGTCTCCGTGTCATTATTTCTTGGTATTAAAGGTATTGAATGCTTTACTTTTTGAATAAGGGTTCACACATTATCATTAGGAGGTTTAGGAGAGCGAAATGACAGACATAGGAATGGAGAGTTAAACCTCCTGTGAGGGGTGGACCTAACTGTTATGAAAAGTACAGCCAATGGTAGAGAGGGGAGGGATCAGTATATATAGGGATGTATAGGCTAGCTAAGTCTCTCTTGCTGCTGGTCTGCCTTCCCGCCCTCCCACCCCATTTGGTAGAGGTTTTGGCACGGAGTGCCTTGGCTCTAAATTGTTAGTGTGGTTTATCGTTGGCTATTGTTGGCGGAAAAGAACGGCAGGTTGTAGTTTGACTTGTTAGTTTACAGTATTGGTGTGGTTTAGGTGCACTCACCTCCATTGACTTTTAAGGCCGCTAGATCACCCATCAGGGGGCAGCGTCATCACCCATCAGGGTGGGCAGTCAGCGTGGAGGTCTGAGTCGGGCACCTATTACTTATGTATGGTTTGTGGTAAATTAGGATTGTTTGGGTTTTAATATTTTATGCCGGCTGAATCGGCATGTTAACTTAAATTTTACTTTACAGATTTTTTCTAATGGTTAGGGTACAATAAATGGCTAACATTTTTCTGCCAAATTCAAGTCTCCGTGTCATTATTTCTTGGTATTAAAGGTATTGAATGCTTTACTTTTTGAATAAGGGTCCACACATTATCATTAGGAGGTTTAAAGAAATCTTCATGTTTTACATTAATAATAATGAATGTATTACAAATGTCTTGTAAGTCATTGTCATTATTATTTAATTTTTTTCAATTATTTATCTGCATTGCACTGTAGCACATTTCTTAGTAGTAAATATATCTCCTGTAAAAAGAGAAAATATTAAGTTTTAAGCTTTGTTAACCCAACATATGGATTATGTTTGGTTTTCTTATCCACACACCAATCATCTCTGTGTAGGTAGTTATTGATATTGCTTTTGTAATTATTTGAAATCTGTAGAACACAATTTCTCAGGAAATGCTGTCACGAGTACAAAGAGAATATTAGTATTCAATTAAAAAGATTTGGAAGATTCAAAAGTTGGAAAATATAAATCATCATAATAAGACCACCACAGGTCTTGTACATCAATAAATATTTTTTTTCTTTAATTGGTCCTTTTATTGTTCCTGTCTTCAAAAAAATATTAAGTATACAGTAGGTAAAATAGTGACACTTTCATTCTCCTGTTTAGAAGGTATTATTTATTGCAAATGTACCTGAGCTTAGACATTTTGGGGTAAATTTACTAAGATTCGTATTTTCCCGTTTCAGGTCAAAGTTCAATCACGAATGACATCGAAAGTGTAAAACTGCAACTTTTTGAATTGATTACGACTAATTTACTAAGCTGTCGTATTCGGGTTTTTCTTTTGTTCCGATGTCGATGTCATTCGTGGTTTTTTTTCTATTTTTACGGCAGTGATTAGCAAAACACTGCCGACTTTTTTACAATGAATCTCGGCCGGATCTGTGTGATCCGTGCTGGGGTTCATTTTTTTTGTTTTTTTTAAATTAAACACTGTCAAATATTTTAAAAAAAATTGCGTGGGGTCCCCCCTCCTAAGCATAACCAGCCTCAGGCTCTTTGAGCCGATCCTGGTTGCCGAAATATGGGGAAAAAAATGACAGGGGTTCCCCCATATTTAAGCAACCAGCATCGGGCTCTGCGCCTGGTCCTGGTTCCAAAAATACGGGGGACAAAAAGAGTAGGGGTCCCCCGTATTTTTAAAACCAGCACTGGGCTCCACTAGCTGGACAGATAATGCCACAGCCGGGGGTCACTTTTATATAGTGCCCTGCGGCCGTGGCATCAAAAATCCAACTAGTCACCCCTGGCCGGGGTACCCTGGGGGAGTGGGGACCCCTTCAATCAAGGGGTCCCCCCCCAGCCACCCAAGGGCCAGGGGTGAAGCCCGAGGCTGTCCCCCCCCATCCAATGGGCTGCGGATGTGGGGGCTGATAGCCTTTGTTGTAAAAGAAAAGATATTGTTTTTAGTAGCAGTACTACAAGTCCCAGCAAGCCTCCCCCGCATGCTGGTACTTGGAAAACCACAAGTACCAGCATGCGGCGGAAAAACGGGCCCGCTGGTACCTGTAGTACTACTACTAAAAAAATACCCAAAAAAACACAAGACACACACACCGTGAAAGTATAATTTTATTACATACATACACACATACATACATACTTACCTTATGTTCCCACGCAGGTCGGTCCTCTTCTCCAGTAGAATCCAAGGGGTACCTGTTGAAGAAATTATACTCACGAGATCCAGGGGTCCAGGGTCCTCGGGGAATCCAGGTGTAATCCACGTACTTGAAAAAAATAACAAAACGGACACCCGAGCCACGCACTAAAAGGGGACCCATGTTTGCACATGGATCCCCTTTTCCCGACTGCCAGAAACCCACTCTGACTGATGTCTAAGTGGGTTTCTTTAGCCAATCAGGGAGTGCCACGTTGTAGCACTCTCCTGATCGGCTGTGTGCTCCTGTACTGAGTGACAGGCGGCACACGGCAGTGTTACAATGTAGCGCCTATGCGCTCCATTGTAACCAATGCTGGGAACTTTCTGCCCTGCGGTTGACCTAAAGTGACGTCACCGCTGAGCAGAAAGTTCCCAGCATTGGTTACAATGGAGCGCATAGGCGCAACATTGTAACACTGCCGTGTGCCGCCTGTCACTCAGTACAGGAGCACACAGCCGATCAGGAGAGTGCTACAACGTGGCGCTCCCTGATTGGCTGAAGAAACCCACTTAGACATCAGTCAGAGTGGGTTTCTGGCAGTCGGGAAAAGGGGATCCATGTACAAACATGGGTCCCCTTTTAGTGCGTGGCTCGGGTGTCCGTTTTGTTATTTTTTTCAAGTACGTGGATTACACCTGGATTCCCCGAGGACCCTGGACCCCTGGATCTCGTGAGTATAATTTCTTCAACAGGTACCCCTTGGATTCTACTGGAGAAGAGGACCGACCTGCGTGGGAACATAAGGTAAGTATGTATGTATGTGTGTATGTATGTAATAAAATTATACTTTCACGGTGTGTGTGTCTTGTGTTTTTTTGGGTATTTTTTTAGTAGTAGTACTACAGGTACCAGCGGGCCCGTTTTTCCGCCGCATGCTGGTACTTGTGGTTCTCCAAGTACCAGCATGCGGGGGAGGCTTGCTGGGACTTGTAGTACTGCTACTAAAAACAATATCTTTTCTTTTACAACAAAGGCTATCAGCCCCCCCATCCGCAGCCCATTGGATGGGGGGGACAGCCTCGGGCTTCACCCCTGGCCCTTGGGTGGCTGGGGGGGGGACCCCTTGATTGAAGGGGTCACCACTCCCCCAGGGTACCCCGGCCAGGGGTGACTAGTTGGATTTTTGATGCTACGGCCGCAGGGCACTATATAAAAGTGACCCCCGGCTGTGGCATTATCTGTCCAGCTAGTGGAGCCCGGTGCTGGTTTTAAAAATACGGGGGACCCCTACTCTTTTTGTCCCCCGTATTTTTGGAACCAGGACCAGGCGCAGAGCCCGATGCTGGTTGCTTAAATATGGGGGAACCCCTGTCAATTTTTTTCCCATATTTCGGCAACCAGGATCGGCTCAAAGAGCCCGAGGCTGGTTATGCTTAGGAGGGGGGACCCCACGCAATTTTTTTTGAAAAAATAAGCACTTTCCCACCCCTTCCCACTGATATACATGCACGGATCTCATGGATCCGTGCATGCCTATCCAATCACGAATAAAAAAAAAAGGTCTGTTTTTTTTTAGCACTTTTTTACGAGTTGTAATTTTTCACGGCAGTGTTTGTTTTTTTTTGCTTTGCACTTCTTAGTAAATGACCGAGATTCATACTTAAACAGCCGCGTTTTGACCGATGGTGTATTCATTCGTGATTTTTTTCCTAGGACTTCAAAATATTACGAATGCCCTCATCACTGCCGTGATTATTGCTTAGTAAATTACCGAGATGACACTTTGATGAAAAAACGGCATCTCGGTCAAAATCGGGAGCTTAGTAAATTTACCCCTTTGTCTTAAAAAAAAAATTTTTTTAAAGTTTAAAAAAACCACATGTCCACCAGGGAAGTGATGCAAAGCTTTACTTTGGAACTTGCAAATGTATTGTGCAATAGAGTTTTGATATTATACTAGTGCCAAATTCATATATACTGTAATGTACATTTCTATAAAAAAAAAAAATATATATATATATATATATATATATATAATTTGTATGTTTTGCATACATCTACTGTATTTGCATACATCTAAAATAAGATTGGGGAAATTTGTACCACTTATACTGTAGGGATATGAGTTGCAAGTGGACAGTATGCCAGCTGTCATGATCCTGACAGAGGGGTGAGCGATAGAAAGCCCAGTGCTGGCTTGCTGCACTCGCTACGTTGCGGGCACGGTAGCTTGCTGCACTTGCCACAGGTTCTATTCTCCCTTTATGGGTGTTGTGGACACCTACAGAAGGAGAATAGCCTGTGTTGCCGGTATTCCGGCACCAGTATTTCACCCCCTCTTGGGATACTGGTATTGGTATTGCAGCCACCGAATCCCAACTGGCGGTATTTTAACCACTACCCATACTGTATGTACATTTATTACTGCAATTAACTATATAACAACAGCAATACTACAAATGTGGACTAGTCTATTGGTTCCATAACTGGCCTTGTTTTTGGAGAAAATGTATAACATCTTTAGGATGGATTGGATAGAGGCAACAGGCAATAAAGGGAGAAAAACAAGAAAGTTCTTTGAGACATGGGGAAATTTTATGAAGACCCTGTCACCTCTTATCCAGGAGAGAATTAAAAAATGTTTTACTGAAATAATATGGAACGAGGAAGGGGGGGACTAGAGAAACACCATGTTCCTCTATAAATTGGAACTCATACTGTATATAGATATAGAAAATTCAGCCTATTCAGATATGTGTTGGTTTGGGTTCCTGCCAAGGTGAAGTTAGGGAGTCATAGAATGAGATTTTGGTATCGGGATTATAAACTCAGATTGAAGCAATATGAAATAACTATGCTTTTAATTTAACTTCCATGAAAGGAATGGTATAAGCTCACATTGTAAGCCACTATGTAAGTGCGATGACAAGTTAAAATATAACATGCAATATGTGAAAATGTGTATTGAAAAAATATTATGTGATTTTGAAAAAAAACTGTTTTTTAATTTAAAGTGCAATAAAGACATTTAAAAAAAGAAAACAACTCTATAACAATGTATAATCTATTAAACTCTTCAGTGAATCCTAGTGATAACTCAAAGCTAGTGATGATCCCACAAGTCATAGATCACAATGTTTTAAATTGGATGGAGGAAAGATTACAATTTTTCTGGGGCACTCTTTATACAAATAATGTGTATGTTAAAATATAACTTTTATTATAGGTCATTAAAACATGATGTCATAGATCCTAGAGACCAGTATAAGGTACTACAAATTTACAAAAGTGAACACAAAATTAATAAAAATTAATTAAACAGCTAAACACTACATATCAACCGATGTCTAAATGGGTAGTATGATAATGTCTAAATGGGTAGTATTCTGCATAGTGAACTATCCTTTGAACCACTGGTTGAACTGTATCAGTGGAAGAAGAGAAATCTGTTCAGTTAAAAGATAGCATTGCATATTGCAGATGCAATGTGATTGGCAAAAATATGATTTGTACTATAGACTACCAAAACTTTGTAAAGTATTTCATCTGTTTATAATAAAATATCTGATTTTTTTTTGTTAATTCTTCCAGCATTAATCTTCTGGTAGTGGTACAAAACATGATATAGGGGGTAATTCAGACCTGATCGCTAGGATGCATTTTTTGTATCCTTGAGATCAGGTAGTCACCGCTTATAGGGGGAGGGGTAATTCGCTGTTCAAATGTGCATTCGGAATTTTAGCAGAGCTGCACAAACTAATTCTGTGCAGTGTCCGCGCAGCCCAGGACTTACTCTTCCACTGCGATGATCGGGGCTGGAGCTGATAGAAACCCTCCCTCGAAACACCTGGTCCCTCCTGCATTTTTCCGGACACTCCTTTAAAACGGTCAGTTGCCACCCACAAATGCCCTCTTCCTGTCATTCTCCTTGCGATCGCTGGTGCGTTCAGAAATTTTGCACCATCCCATCGCTGCCCGGTGATCCCCATTGCTGCGGTCCATCCCTCCTGTGCATTGTGGTGCATATGCATGCGCAGTTCAGACCTGATCACCCACTGTGCGAAAACACACAGCAGCAATCAGGTCTGAATTAGCCCCATAATTAGAAATGTTTTTGCATGTTCAGAGAAAAACATAATAGGCATGTGTACAACAAAAATCACATTCCTTATTAAACGCAGTTTGAACATATGTCTCTATATCTACCCAGCAGAGTCTCTTAGTGAAATAATTACATAGTTACATACTGCAGTTGGTGAGGTTGAAAAAAGACAAAATGTCCACTGAGTTCAACCTGTATTATAAAATTATATATCATTTAGCTGCTGTAACCTTGGATATTTATTTCAGTTAGGAATATATCTAATCCATTTTTAAACTTATATAGTGAGTCCACCATAACTACCTCTTCTGGTAGAGAATTTTAAATCCTTACTGCTCTTACTGTGAAGAACCCTTTCCTCCGTTGGGTATGATTTTTTTTTCTTCTAACCTCAGGTGGTGTCCTCGTGTCCTGTGTAGCTTTTTTTGATAAACAGATCATCTGATAAGTCCTTGTATTGTCCCCTAATGTATTTAGAAATATTTATAGTGTCCCCTCTCAGCTGCCTCTTTTCCAGTGTAAACATATCTAACCTTGTAAGTCTTTCCTCATAATTCAGTGCCTCTAACCCCTTAACCAGTTTGGTTTCTCACCTCTGTACCCTTTCGAGTTCCAAGATAACATTTTTATAGTGCGGAGCCCAGAACTGTACACAATATTCCAGGTGCGGCCGTACCAATGACTTATAAAGTGGCAGGATTACACTCTTATCCCTAGTCTCCATTCCCCGTTTTATGCATGCTAACACCTTATTTGCTTTTGTTACTGCATTTTGACACTGTGTATTGCTACTATGTCTATTATTGATGAGCACATCCAAATCCTTTTCAACTGCCGTCATCCCTACATTTTCCCCATTTCATTTATAGGCTGCCCAATTGTTCTTAGTACCAAAGTGCATAACTTTATATTTTTCTATATTGAACTTCATTCTCCATTTGTCTGCCCAGACCTCCAGCCTGGCTAAATCATTCCATAGAGACTCAACATCCTTGTCTGTATTTATTACTCAACACAGTTTAATATCATCTGTGAAAATTGACACTGTGCTTTCTATGCCCACTCCTAGGTCATTAATGAATATGTTAAAGAGCAATGGCCCAAGTACTGACCCTGCGGTATTCCCCCAAGCACTGAGGGCCATTCAGAGAATATCCCATTAGTCACCACTCACTGTTTTCTGTTGTACAGCCAATTACTTACCCAAGTACAAATAGTGTTTCCTACCCCAAGCTCTCTCAATTTGAAAATTAGTCTCTTATGTGGCACTTTGCCAAATGCCTTGGCAAAGTCCAAAAAGACCACATCCACTGCTTTTCCCTGAGCAATATTTTCGCTCACTTTCTCATAGAAGCTTATTAAGTTAGTTTGAAATGACCTGTCCTTCACAAAACCATGTTGATTCCTTTTAATAACCTTGGAGATATCCAAGTACTCTAGTATACTATCCCTTAATATACCTTACAGTATTTTCTGAACTATAGATGTCAAACTTACCAGCCTATAGTTGCCAGGATGAGTTTTAATTCCCCTTTTAAATATTGGGACTAGCTCTGCTATACGCCAGTTCTTCCGTATCATCCCTGATGTAATTGATTCATTGGTAATCAAATATAGGGGCCTCGATAGCTCTGAGTTAAGTTCCATGAGAACCCTGGGGTGTAGACTATTTGGTCCAGAAGATTTATTTATCTCTTAATTAACAAATGAGTGTACTTATTGAGCACAGTTGTAAAAACATCCCACATTTCAGCCGTATTCTTACCATGAAACACAATTTCCTAATTGATGTCCTTCATTGATTGCTTCAGCATGTCGAAATTACAGTAGCTTTTCTAAAGTTAACAGTATTAGTTAGACCCTTATAGTGTTGTCTTTGAAAGCTGATATCGAATGTGATCATATTATGATTGCTATTTCCCAAAGTCCCCCTTACTTTGGTATTTGATATTATCTCTGCATTATTAGTTATTACTAGGTCCAGTATAGTCCTATGTCTAGTTTGTTCCTCAATTACTTGAAACAAGTAATGATCTTTTAGAATGTTTAAGAACCTGTGTACCCTAGATGTATTTACTGTTTTGGTGTTCCAATTTATGTAAAGTCCCAAATGACAATGACCTCCCTCATTCCTGCAGCTTTTTTGATTTGCTGCAAGAGTTGTAATTCATCAGACACACTAATATCTGGTGGTATGTAGCATGTCCCTATTAAAAGCTTTTTTGTATCTTTACCCCCACTCGAGATCTCAACCCATAATGACTCCACGTTATCTCCAGTCCCCTCATAAATGACCTCCTTTACGTATGGTTTTAAGAATGGCTTAACATAAAGACAAACACCCCCTCCTTTTTTATTAGTCCTACCTCTCCTGAAGAGGGTGTACCCCTCCATGTTTGCCGTCCAGTCGTGAGAATCATTCCACCATGTCTCTGTAATGCCTGTGATATCATATTGGTCATTAAGTGCAGTTGTTCTTAATTCCACCATTTTACTTGTTAAACTTCTTGCATTTGCAAGCATACACTTAAGTTTAGTACTTCCCTGATCTGCAAGTTTTGTTGTAGACAACGTTTCCTTAAGAACTTACGTTTTCCTTAATTTACCATCGCTGTCTATTTATCTCCTTCCCTCCTTTCCACCCCATTATATGTTATACGTTATACATCCCATTTTTCTACTATCTCTAGTTGTCCAATTACTTCTTTCTTGTCCCTCCGACCCAAGCACCTAGTTTAAAATCTCCTCCGACCTTTTAACCATCCTTCCCCCCAGTATCGCTGCCCCCTCTTCATTCAGGTGAAATTCAGCGCAACAAGAAAGATGGCACCTTACTGAGAAGTCCGCCCAGTGTTCTAATAACACAAACCCCTCTTTACTGCACCAGTCCCTGAGCCACACATTTGCCTCCCTAATCTCCCTTTGCCTCCCTGGACTATCGCATGGCACAGGTAATATTTCAGAGAATATTACCCTAGATGTCCTTGCTTTTAATTTCTGGTCTAGGTCCCTATAATATTTCTTAAGGACATACCACCTACCACTAACTTTGTTGTTGATATATCCATATTATGTAGGAGACTGCTTACTAAGATATGTCGATATTTTTCATCCACAGACCCTTATGCAAAGCAATCATGAACTGTACTAATCATGTCATATATGTACACTGATCATACTGTTCCCCATTATAATATGATCTTGATAGATATCCCTATACTGTGTGATATGGCCTCTCGTCAGCAGAATCAATAATATGTGTACATTACATGATAAACAGTTGAGGTAAGTAGCTGTAATCAACTAATAAAGTCCTAAGCAATATGATATCAGGCTGTGCAAGCACACTAATTGATTGTAGGTTACATTTTAATATAGGATAAGGGAAACAACAGGTATCAGAAATGATATGATTCATAAACTGCTGCTTCTACATCTCTGCTTACATTAAAAAAATAATGTGAGAGTGAGAGCACGGGGACGCAAATATGATTCTGAAAGAAGAAAGTGAAAAAGATTGGATCTGCTGTTGTGGAAGTCCCTACCTCCGTTAACCCTGTTAGTAAAATCCAGTGCAGGGTAGACAGGGGATTGTACCACAATGAGAGTCCAATTAGCAACACATTTAGTACAGTGCACATGTAATTTCACATAACATTTCAAGGTAGATTTCAATCCAATAGCATGTTAGCAACAAGGTGGAGTTTCAAACCATGCAGTATATAAATCACATATGTGTATTTACCAGACAACAAGTTCTGGAATAAAACCCCTCATAAATACCAGAAGTTGTGCTGAAGTCCGGTCGCTGCACAGACTGGAACCTCTTGACTGGATGCTTATTTCCCCAGGAAGTAGCTTGATCACCTTTGCCCAAAAAAGAGTATGCACTGCATCCCCTTTTATACCTTAGGGTGTTATGAAGTTAATTAGATAATTGTGTGGACTGGAAATGTGATAGTTTCTCCACCACTAATGGTGAAGGTTTAGATAGTATCCCAGCAACCATGTCCCCTGACTACTGAAAAGAAGACCACCCTCCATAGTTTACTTAGGGGCATATTTATCATCCTTTATTTGTCATAATTTCTACACTCCTCAGGGGATGTAAAACCTGTGACATTCATCAAGCTCTGAAAATGCTTTATTTTCAGAGGTTGAAAGAGTAATTGTTCGCCATCCTGAGATGGCGAACAGCCCCCAAATCTCTTCACAAGCTGCTGTGTATATGGCAGCTTGTGCAGCAGAAGGGGGCTGCTGCTGCAGTGAGACCTCTGCAGCCGGGCAGCCCCTGCAATAAGGTGCTGGCAAGTTGGGGGGAGCTGCTACAGATACCCAGCAATTATGTTCCAGCAGGAGGGTGGAGGTCATGGTGGTGGATACCCGACAATTAAGTTCCAGTTGGGGGAGGGGGCCGCAGTGGCAGTGACCCTGCAATGATGTTCCAATAGTGAGGAGGCTTTAGTATTATCCATCATGATGGACATATCTGTTAGCTTATTGCATTATGCATACATGGTTGCTTGGTAGCCATTTGCAGTACATGTCACATTATATATAATGTCTTCTTTTATATAAATGTGTAATAAGCAGAAAACCTCAAATTTATTTGGTTTCCTGAGGTTCTTTTACCACAGTAATTTGATTGCATGCATTTTTTTCCATGCGGATATTTACTATGTTGGGGGGGGGGGGAGACTGCAGACCCTAATTCCAAACATAACAAGAGGTTCTATGATGCTGATACTTGTAGTTCCACAGAGAAAAAAGAAAGTGCAGATGCACACTCTATAGTAGTAAGCACTGATAATCAGAATAATAATAAACTCTACAATCTAACAAAGGGCAAAACTTAGATGCTTAGCATAATTTTTTGCCAAAAATAATGGGCCCACCAACCATGACCAGGTCACCTTAACTGGTGGGTCCCTAAAACTAAGGTTCAAGTCTAGGGCACAGGACACCTCAAGTCAGCACAGGCCAATCGCCCTAAGGCATCACACTAGTGAGAGGTGAAAGTGTTAGTAAGTGTTACATAAATAAGAAGCAGAAGCTATGTGTTAGGAGTGTTACATTGGTGAGAAGTACTAATTAGAATTTTAAAAGGTTTTACATACTGTACTGTAGGTATAAATATAATTAAGTGCTGAAAAAAGTGCTAGATTAAGTATTATTTAACAAGAGATAAAGTGCAGACGGATAATGACCAGCCAACCAGCTCCTAATTGTCATTTTTTCAAATACAGCCTGTGACATCGCAGTTAGGAAGCTGATTGGCTGGTCATTTATCACTCTTTATCCACCTGCACTTTATCTCTTTTTAAAGCTTAATACATATGGGCCTATGTTCTTTATGGGATATGCTAGAAAGCAGTTTTAGCCCACTGAAAAGCTCATGGCAATCATATTTGGTGTATATTGTCAACCATCCATCACTGGCACTCTGGTATAGGAACAATGATATACAACAGAGTAGCCCAGTTTGGCACAGCTTCAGGTAGACCCATCATTTTACCCTTCATCACTTCATTTATTTCACATACTGTACTGTACTGTATAGAAAGTATTAGGTGATAAAGCAGAGGTTACTATGTAACTCCAATCCACTGACTTTACTTCTGTGCATGGAATTGGTCATAACCATTAGGTCAGTGGCGCATCTATAATGGGTGCAATGAGTGTGGTGCACATGGGCCTACATCGCACATCCTGCACCCATTTATTGAATACTTACTCCTCTCGACTCCCACATCAGCAATAGCAGTGCTGCACAAATCATCGGGAAAATGGTGTGGTAGCCATTTTCTTGTTGTTTTGTGCATGTGCAGTAGGAAAATATCCACCTCACCATTTCTCCAGAGACTTGAGCATGCGCACTGGAATTTGGTACAGCGCTAGGGTCTCCAAATGACCCTAGTGCTCAGAGCCCCATTATGCTACTGCCTAGAGAGGAGGAGCCCAGATGAAGAATGCACATGGCCTCATCCTCTCTTAATATACCCCTGCATTAGGAACGAGTGTGGTATGGAAGGTAGATAGTAACTAGGTCAACAGTGTCTAGGTTGACCACTATTGGTCGACAGTAACTAGGTTGACAGGGTCTTTAGGTCAACATGGTCTAGGTCAACAGGTAAAAAAGTCGACATGAGTTTTTTATTTTTTTGGGTGTTGTTTTCTTCGTAGAGTGACTGGGAACCCCAATTAGTGCACTGTGTCCCCACGCATGGCTCACTTTGCTCACCATGCGCTCGGCACAGATTACCGTTCCAATTATAGTCCACATGGTTCGTTAAGTATGAAAAGGTTCAAAAAAAGAAAAACATTGTAAAAAACTCATGTTGACCTTTTGACCTGTTTACCTAGAACATGTCGACTTAGAGACCCTGTCGACCTAGAAACGCTGTCGACTTAGTTACTGTCGACCAATAGTAGTCAACATAGACAGTGTCGACCTAGTTACTGTCGACCTACAGACCGGATCCCACTAGGAACTTGTAAAATTGCAGTATGATTGCTAAATGGACAAGGCTAAAAACAAATCAGTGAGCAAATATATTACTAACCAGGCATACACCCAGTGGTGGGATGTTATATTAATCAGTGAATCATGCATGCCCAGCATTTATCAATCTTAAAATATACTTTGACAATAAAATGTTTAAAAAATAGGACATCTTTCAGCATTGGGTCCTTGTTAAATGATAAGAGTAAGTTTCGACTTCAGAACAGAGTATTCGACTTTCAGCAAGGTGTGTTTAGTTTGGTCACATAATATGGTTCATCATTAATTGAAATTAAATTTTTAATTCCAAGTAATTGCCATTACCAAACTCGGTGTGTGGCTACCAACAAGCTCTTGGGTTGATTATGAGGTATATGCAAATGCATTTGCAACTGCGGCTTTGTACGCAGTGGTACTGCAAAAATATTCCAATGTTGCAGCAGCTGAAATGTGTACAGCGATTTACCCACCTGCATTGGTGGGTAAATTGGTCATAACATTGAATATCTGAGCAACCCTTTGCTTGCTCAAACCATTTGTGGAAACTAAGCCACCGGGGTCATTACAAATTCATACACAGACACAGGGGTAACTGTAGTAGGGTCTGAGTAGCCAGAGGTCTGGGATTTCATGCAAGAATGACCATATTTTTAAAACTACTATCATTTGCAAGTCAAAACCAACTTGGTTTTGTCCCTGTAATGATTGCCAATTTACATATATGGCCATTCTTGGATGAAATCCCAGACCTCCAGCAACTTAGACCCTATTATGTTCACACCACAGTCTCTAGCTGCGGAAAGCCTCTGTAGTACTTGCATCATGACTGTCTTTGACTAGTCACCCCCTGTAATCCCCCACAAACGTATACTGTTAATCACTCTACATACAAATTTTCACTGTGACCACCAGCAAAAATCAATCACAACACATGTGCAGTACAAATAAAAAATCACTAAATGCCCCAAACATCAGTATTGCATCTATCTCTGAATTATGGGGTCCGGCACTCTGTCACATAATGCACTACCCTTGGTAAAGAATGTCAAAAACAATTCAATGCAAGGCAAACCCTCAGAATCAATGCTAGACACAGTAAGAAATATATAGTGAGGACCACATCAATGATGAAATGAAATATAAATATTCATTTCTTACAAAGAGGATTAGATAGACTATATAAGTACACATGCATACCCTTTGTGGTCTAGTAATATTTATATGCACTTTTACCTTTGATGTAGCCCTCATTATATCTATTTTACAGTGCTGGGTGATTAGCGTTGATTCTGGGGGAGTAGATTACATGGTGCTGTATTTTGCATTCTTTACCAATATTGTTATTTTCCCTTTATGATATGCATGTTAGGTTTTAGAAAGGGATATTTGTCATTTTAGATGGATCATTTTATGTACTGTTGCCTGCCATCGCTATGCACTTAGTGTTTGTTCTCACTTTGCATTTTGGGTAATGGTGTATTTTTGTTACTAGGTGACTAGTGGACTGTCTGGGCATGCCAGTGAGTGTGCGTCACCAGCTAGTGACATCAGGTGGTCTGAGGGGTTGCTCTGTTCACTTTCAAAGGGTGTTCTATAAAAGTAAGATGCTCTGTATTTATTATTTGATCCTGATGAAAGTTCATAAATATCAAAACGTTAATTAAAAGGGGTGACTCCCGTGTACTCATTCATATGCTATGACAATCCCGAAAGTGCCGCCTGCCTGTCTATAGCTGAATCCAGTGATTCTTCACTGTAAATAGGCAATGGTAGATTCAACTGTTGCAACATTTGCCAAGCTGACCAACTGTGTTAGAGTCTTCCGTATCTGGTCAGTCCCACTCTGTCTCTCAGAAACACTGCAACGGCTATTACATTACTGTTACAAATAAGATATACTTTAAACAATGAGGTTTCCAATTGTAACGCGCAACTTAATTTGTTGCGCTATATAAGAAACTTAATAAATAATAATTGAGGTCACATACTGTACCACATGCATCCCAGATATAGTATATTTATGTCTATCTATCTATCTATCTATCTATCTATCTATCTATCTATCTATCTATCTATCTATTTATTTATTTAAATATATACAGTTTATTTTCTCTTATTTTCATGGTTGCTTATAATGGTTATCTTTCATGGGTATTTTCTTTTATTTTCATGATTATTTATAAAGCTTCCAATGGGAATTTGTCATTGACTTTTACTTAGTTTTTCCCCTTCAATGTATTTAATGGATTAGGTAAGGAATGCTTCTTTGTACTTAAAATGTGTTCATGCACAGGTGACATTTTGGTATAAATATCAAAATCTCCTCCTCAGAGAACAGACCTTTTCTTCATAAACATTGACATGATATAAACAAAATTAGATAATATTTCAACATAGACTTACTTTATTTACTTCACTGACCTTTTGCTTAATGCTAAGCATGTAGCTAATTAGTGAGTGATTTGTGCAGGTATAACAGCAGTGTCTTAACTCTCTAACATGACCGTTGTGAAGTGTACAGGTCAATAAAGTGTGTTATAGTCTGAAACAAATGTGTTTGAATAATCAGTTATATGTTTGGGGCAGTGTAAGCTTATACATTACTACGTTTTAGGATGGTATAAGAAAATTTGTTAACCCTTTGAATGAATTCATAATACCACATTAAAGTGAAATGATTTGTTCTTCATTAAGTCCTAATAACAAATATTCTAGTTCAAATAAAGACGATAATAAAACAACACACAAAACATTGTAGTTTTTTTAAATCAATCAATCCCTCATTAACATAATTTTTGGGAAAAACACATATCAAGCCTAAATTAATCAGATTTATTAAGGCAATAGTTTGGGACAGATGTTGAAGTCAATGAGATGACAAAAAGATGAGTTTGAGCGGCATTAAATCACAGTAGGCACTGAACAAATATATAATATTCAGCTCTAATAAAACATTTTACAGGAAGAAAATACATCAATGGATGCACAAAAAAAAAACCTGCTGTAGGTTAACGGTTGAAGATTTCCATGACTTCTTTGTCTAATGTCTGCATTGGCTCATCATAAGGAAACATTAAATAAGAACTTAATGCATGGGAACACTTTAAAGATGAAATCATTGCTCTCTGAAAAGAGCATTAAGTCAATAAGCAAAAAAAATGCATAATTGGTACAACAATGTGCGTAATGCAGCCTAATCCTACTGTATATAGACTGGAAAAACCCATCTATAGTAATTTGTGCCATGTGTCTTGCGCCATATGGCTAAAAATGAATTGATGTTTAAGGGCACATGAGGAGAGTAAACACAGTCAAGCAATTCACCTGAGGCCGAAATCAGAATCAGCTTTATTGGCTAGATGTACTTGCGTACACTAGGAATTTTTTACGGTACAGTGCATCATCAAGCAGCAACATGAAGGGGGAATACACAGCATAAATTACAAACATTACATGTATGTTTTCATACTGCACATTGCAACTGTACAATAGACTCGACATATTAGACACATTATACATGTTAGACTTTTTATATATTGTTCAGCTGGTGGACAGCTAGTGGTAAGAAGTTTTTAATGGATATGATCGACTTCACGGGAATGGACCTGTAGCGTCTGCCTGATGGAAGCGGGTCAAACAGTTTGTGACCTGGGTGCTGCATATCTGCCACGATTTCCTCTGCTTGCTTCCCGGCCCTTGACTGGTATGATTCCTGGACAGGAGGGAGGTCAGCCCTAACAATATTTTCAGCTGTCCTCACCACCCTTTGCAACCTCCATCTGTCACTCTCATTGGAAGCTCCATTTCCAGGCTGTGATCGAGAAATATAGGACCGATTCTACAATCGCAGTGTAGAAGATGAGCAGTAGCTTCTGCTGGATGTTGAATTTCCTGAGTTGCCTCAGAAAGACCATCCTCTGCTGGGTCTTCTTTATGACAGTGCTTATGTTGGGTCCCCATTTGAGGTCTGAGGAAATTTTTGACCCTAGGAATTTGAAGGAGTCAACCCACAACACCACCCTGTCGGCTATTATGAATGGTTGCAAGGCATTGGGTTTCCTTCTGAAATCCACCACCATCCCAACTGTTTTTAGGGGATTTAGGTCAAGGTTGTTCCTGCAGCACCACTGTGGTAGCCGTTCCACTTCGCGTCTGTATGCAGATTCTTCTTTGAGGTAAAGTTGTTGGTATATAGAGGAGAGAGCAGGGGGGAGAGGACACATCCTTGAGGGGCCCCCATACTGATCGTGCATCCACTAGATGTGAATGACTCAGCTTTCCCCACCTGTTTCCTTGCTATCAGGAAGTCGACGATCCAGAAGCATGTTGATTCTGGTACCCATAAGGAGAGGAGTTTGGCTTGCAGGATACTGGGGATGATTTTGTTCAATACTGAACTGAAGTCGACAAATAGGACCCTCGCATAAGAGCTTAGTCAGTCTAGGTGCTGTAGGATGTAGTGCAGTCCCAAGTTAACTGCATCCACGACACTCCTGTTCACTCAGTATGTGTACTGCAAGGGGTCTAGGTGGGTGTTAGTAGTTTCTCTCAGGTGGTTCAGCACCAGTCTTTCAAACACTTTCTTTGCCACAGATGTTAGACTGATTGGCCTGTAGTCGTTTAGGTCTTTTGTAGCTCTGCTCTTTGGAACCGGGACGATTGTTGAACATTTAAAGCAGGAGTGACTGGGACAGGAGGCATCCTTCTCAAATCTGCAGTAAAAGTTGTTCAGCTCATCCGCCAGCTCCTGGTGCATGACAGTGGGCTTTTCGGGTTTTATTTTAGCTGGTTATGGCTTGCATACTTCTCCAAACTGATGTGGGGTCGTTGAATGAAAGGTTGTTAGTCAGCTTGTTTGAGAATCGGTTTTTAGCCGGCCTGATTTTGTTTGTCATACAGGACCCTGTCCCCACTGCTGTATGCCCCCTGCTTGGCCCGACTAAGCTTTCTGAGCTAGTAGTTGAACCAAGGCTTGTTGTTTTTGTTGGCATATAGGTGTCCTCGCAGAAGCTGATGTAGGATTTCACCACATCAGCCAGGTCATCCAGGTCGGTAGCAGAAATTTTAAAAAACCTTCCAATATGTGCATTCAAAACAGGCCTGAAGCTTTAGTTTTGCTTTGCTTGTCCAACGTTTGACGGACCTGACCATGGGCTTTTCCGTCCTCAGCTTCTGGATGTATGTGGGGAGCAGATGGACTATGCAGTGGTCGGACAGGCCTAGGGCTGTGCAGGGTTTGGACCGGTAAGCTGTCTTGATGGAGGTATAGCAGTGGTCCAGGGTACACCCCTCCCTGGTATGGCACTTTACTTGCTGCTTGTACTTATGTAGCTTCTAGCTCAGGTTGACATTGTTGAAGTATCCCAGTACTGTAAGCAGTGAGTCCAGATATTTGAGTTCTGTATCTATTATCCTGGTGGCCAGCTGTTGCGGGGAATTGTTTGCGCTTTTTTCAGGGGGATATACACCCCCACCAGTACTGTTAAGGCAAATTCCCGGGGGGTTAGAATGGGTTGCAGCTGATGATGAGCATCTCCAATTGCAGGCTGCTTGATTTACTTAGGATCGTATCGTCGGACCACAACCCTTCATTTATGTAGAAGCAGATGCCACCACCTCTGGTTTTAGTACAACTTGGCAGATCCTCTTTGGGTCCTTGTTTGAGAAGGTAGGGCCTTTAGGCCCAATAGATATATAGAAAAAAAATCACTGCAATCAGAGAAGGGCAATTAAAAAATCTATAAACAAATAATATATAAATAGATTCACAAACAACAATATTACACATATAAAATAGTAAACAAGCTTTAAGTTTAAAAACTTTAAGTACATTAGTATCTCATATAGGCAATTGCTACTGGGAATAGTGCTGTAGCACATGTTATCCAGTGCTTATTAGTATAAATTGATAAACATTAAAATAACAGTCTCTCCCAAGACAATTGATTGCTCTCTCACTGGCGTCCCAGTGAGGTTAGTACAACAGACTCAGCTATTTTTTAAGCTCTCAAAAGTACATGCATTTGGGGGTTAGTGGGATAAAAGTTGCTTGCAGTCACAGAAATGCATAGAAATTTACCACTGTGCTGGTTCCTGTGTTATAGTAATCCAGGTTCCTTTGCAAAATGCACTTATGGTGATATCTTATTGGAAAAAGGTATGCTGCGCCGTTTTTAAAAGCTGAATGCTGGCTTCACTCTGTGTGTTTGCACTTTCCATGATTTATCTGGGTAGAGTACAGAGCTGGATTAACAGGTAACGCTGTCCACCACCGTATAGCCAGTGGACGCTGCTCCACACTGAGAGGCAGGAGATCCATCAGGTGAAGTCCACGTGTATGCAGTGTTGATAAAGCTGGAGAGCAGAGAGCGGTAAATCCGACAGCGGGAGAAGTGGACAAAAGGAGCAAGTGTTAAGCGGTTTCCTCTCCCAGCAACCTGGAGACTTTCTCAAGACATATCACTTCCTCCTCCTGCTTGATATTTATACCCAAATAGCAGATCAAATTAAGTTCAGGTGAACTTGTTAACTTTATAAGCCACACATAATCACTAGAGAACATTTCATGTGTCTAATATGGATGTTTCTTTCCTATGTAAATGTATACATGTATACATGTCTCTCAGTGATTAATAAAAGCAACATTTAGTAAAGCAACACTTTATAAAACAAATTCGTAAAGCCTGCATGTGAAAAACAATTGTCAGACACTAATATATTCCTAAGTAATCACAATTTAAATTTAAATGAGCTTCACTGAGTACCTGTGCACATAATGCTATTAATATTCAATGTTTAATATAATATCCAGTAAGGTATATTTCATGGTTTAGATCATATTACATCGGCTGTACTACAATATATATGTGCGCCTAATAGTTTGCACTTATCCCTGATGTGGAATTTGTATATACAGTAATTGAAAAACTATATCTCCACAACAACACTAAAGAAAACATACCTTCATCTTCCCTGATATAACACTTAGTGGGTTTTTTTTAAACACTGAGGTAGAGCCACTAATTACTACTATATATACACAAATGTATCCAAGTGTGTGCACAAAGAAAAATACCCAACTTAATTAATCTAAACAAGTCCAGTGCTTCATTTAAACCTTGTGGATGTAAAGTATCCAATTTAAAAATCCAGGAGGATTCTCCAATGTATAATTTCCTAAACCTGTCACACACACCCCCCCATCCCAAGGTGTTGGTGAATTTCTCCACACCAACAATGGTTAAAGACGCAGGATCTCCATTGTGTACCCTAGAAAAATGTCGAGAGTGTGCAATTTCTTTATAATGTTCAGTCTACAGTATGTTCTCTAAATCTGGACTTAAGTGACCTAATCATTCTTCCAAAGTACTGTAATGAACATGAGCATTGTAGCACATATACACGTTATTCTGAATTGCAATTAATAAACTATTTCATTTGATGTATGCTTCTATTCGTGGTGGAGGTAGCTTCTAATGACCTATTTTTCATGTACTAACAAGTCAAACAAACTGGTTTATTGCAACAATAATTGTCCATTGGTTTCCTAGGTAGTCATGAAGGCTTGATTTCACATTCTAAAAGTTTGAGATAACTTGGTGCTATCATTTCTTGAAGGTTTGTATCTCTTCTAAATATCACCAGTGATTTTTCTGCTAAACATTTGTTTAAAACTGGATCTTGCTTAACAAGTTCAAAGTTGGTCTGAATGATTCTCTTGATAGCAGTGGATTTGTTATTGAATTTTGAAAGAAATTTTACCGAATCTTTAAAGTTGATATCACTACACATGTTGTTGATGACACTTTTCTCATGTTTATTTTTGTTTTTAGTTTTAGCCTTCTTCAGCTCATTATTTACAACTGGTTTTGTATTTAGAGATTCCAAAAGAGTAGCTCTAGGAATGGAGTTTGCATAAACCCATGCTTCTTTCAACAGATGGGGGTATATGCAATTCACGGCGATTCGCGGCAAATTATCGCCGTTTTTTAATTCGACACAATTCGACAGGTGAATTCTGGCAGGTGGCTGCCGGAATTCACCATATTCAATGAAAAACGGATTCGACAGTCCCGCGGGCGAAAAACGGCCGATTTGCCGGATTTTGCAGCAAATTAAAAAAACGGGAAAAAATGGGAAAAACCCGGAAAAAAATGGCATGGGGTCCCCCCTCCAAAGCATAACCAGCCTCGGGCTCTTCGAGCTGGTCCTGGTTTTAAAAATCCGGGGTCAAAATTGACAGCGGATCCCCCGTATTTTTAAAACCAGCACCGGGCTCTGCGCCTGATGCTGGTGCAAAAAATATGGGGGACAAAACGAGTAGGGGTCCCCCGTATTTTTTACACCAGCATCGGGCTCCACTAGCTGGACAGATAATGCCACAGCCGGGGGTCACTTTTATACAGTGCCCTGCGGCCGTGGCATTAAATATACAACTAGTCACCCCTGGCCGGGGTACCCTGGGGGAGTGGGGACCCCTTCAATCAAGGGGTCCCCCCCCAGCCACCCAAGGGCCAGGGGTGAAGCCCGAGGCTGTCCCCCCCATCCAAGGGCTGCGGATGGGAGGCTGATAGCCTTGAGAAAAATGTCTGAATATTGTTTTTTCCAGTAGTACTACAAGTCCCAGCAAGCCTCCCCCGCAAGCTGGTACTTGGAGAACCACATGTACCAGCATGCGGGAGAAAAACGGGCCCGCTGGTACCTGTAGTACTACTGAAAAAAAAATACCCAAATAAAAACAGGACACACACACCGTGACAAGTACAACTTTATTACATACTGCCGACACACACATACTTACCTATGTTGACACGAAGCAATCGGTCCTCTTCTCCAAGTAGAATCCATGGATACCTGAAAATAAAAGATAATTATACTTACCTTCCAGCGTCCAGAGATACATCCACATCCAGAAAATAATCCAGGTACTTGGCAAAAAAAAAAACGCAATGACCCGATCCTGCGGACTGAAAGGGGTCCCATATTGACACATGAGACCCCTTTCCCCGAATGTGCCGGGACACCACGTGACTCCTGTCACTGAGGTCCCTCCAGCCAATCAGGAAGCGCTACTACGTGGCGCTCACCTGATTGGCTGTGCTGTGCTGTGACAGCGCATCGCAAAGCCTCTCCATTATATTCAATGGTGGGAACTTTGCCGTCAGCGGGGGGGTTACCCGCGGTCAGCTGCTGACCGGCGGGTGACCCCACCGCTGACGCAAAGTTCCCACCATTGAATATAATGGAGAGGCTTTGCGATGCGCTGTCTGAGCTCAGACGCGCAGAGCCAATCAGCAGAGTGCAAGGACGTTGCACTCGCTGATTGGCTGAAGAGACCTTTCAGTGACAGCTGTCACGTAGAGGTCTCTGCATTCGGGGAAAGGGGTCTCATGTGTCAACATGGGACCCCTTTCAGTCCGCTGGCACAGGTTTTTGCGTTTTGTTATTTTGCCAAGTACCTGGATTATTTTCTGGACGTGGATGTATCTCTGGACGCTGGAAGGTGAGTATAATTATCTTTTATTTTCAGGTATCCGTGGATTCTACTTGGAGAAGAGGACCGACTGCTTCGTGTCAACATAGGTAAGTATGTGTGTGTCGGCAGTATGTAATAAAGTTGTACTTGTCACGGTGTGTGTGTCCTGTTTTTATTTGGGTATTTTTTTTCAGTAGTACTACAGGTACCAGCGGGCCCGTTTTTCTCCCGCATGCTGGTACTTGTGGTTCTCCAAGTACCAACTTGCGGGGGAGGCTTGCTGGGACTTGTAGTACTACTGGAAAAAACAATATTCAGACATTTTTCTCAAGGCTATCAGCCTCCCATCCGCAGCCCTTGGATGGGGGGGACAGCCTCGGGCTTTATCCCTGGCCCTTGGGTGGCTGGGGGGGGACCCCTTGATTGAAGGGGTCCCCACTCCCCCAGGGTACCCCGGCCAGGGGTGACTAGTTGGATATTTAATGCCACGGCCGCAGGGCGCTGTATAAAAGTGACCCCCGGCTGTGGCATTATCTGTCCAGCTAGTGGAGCCCGATGCTGGTGTATAAAATACGGGGGACCCCTACTCTTTTTGTCCCCCGTATTTTTTGCACCAGCATCAGGCGCAGAGCCCGGTGCTGGTTTTAAAAATACGGGGGATCCCCTGTCAAATTTTTCCCCGCATTTTTAGAACCAGGACCAGCTCGAAGAGCCCGAGGCTGGTTATGCTTTGGAGGGGGGACCCCACGCCATTTTTTTCCTTGATTTTACCGTTCCAGCTATAAAAAAAAATATATATATTTTAAAAAATATATAAATAATACTTGTGCCTCCAAAAAAGACAAACCAAGTACCTAATCCCTTCTAATATAAATAGATATGCTATTACCAAAAAAAAAACACAAAAAAAAACATGTTTTAATTTTTTTTTATTGGTTTCACCCTCCAAAGTGTGGCGGATTGAAAATGACGAATTTACTGTCTAAAAGCACTGTTGTCGAATTTCCAAACTTGAATTGAATAGACTTTGGTCGAATTGCAGCATGTGTATCATTGCAAAAAAGTCGAATTTGTCAAAAGTCGAATTTCAAAAAGTCGAATTTTGAAATTCTGTTTTTTTGTCGGAAAGTACTGAATTGCATTGTCGATTTTTTTTTTTTGGCGAAAAATTCCCAAAATTCGACAATTTCGGGAATTCGACCGCAATTGCATATACCCCATGATCTGGATACCCTCTTAATTCAAACTTCATAGTCAATGGTACAATTGCATCGAAGATGTATAATTTGATTTTTTTGGGATATTATTTACTGTACCCATGATCTGTGATGATCACTGGAAAAATGTCAATAATTACCAGATCTCACTGGTTTTATATAGTTACAGATATAATAACATCATTTTTAATTGAGAATGTGATACCTAGGAAATGCATGCTCAAAAAAAAATCAAAATTATAAGTGAGCTTCAAATTATTGTCATTTAAATAATTTACAAAATCAAGTCCTCTTTGTTGACCACCCTTCCAAATAATAAACAAGTCATCTATGAAACATCCACGAAGGACCAAGTTCTCTTTACATGGGCTGCTCCAGATGTACTCCTCCTCAAAGCGGACCATAGAAAGATTTGCGAAACTGGGCACAAACCCAGTCCCCATGGCCGTCCTAAGGCGCTGTAGAAAATATTAATTGTTAAATAAAAAATATTTGTGAGTTAAAATAAAAATAATTATTTATTGATGACTCTAATAGAGAGTGCAAAAGTATATAATAAAAACAATCATACCTTCTGAAGAAACCGACACTAGCTAAGTCGGAGAAATGCATCAAGGGTCTGAGATACGGAACTGCAATACCACTTTTCCAATTTTCCAGGACATCTTTACCCAGCTATACTAAAGACTGCCAGTGCTGATATAGGTGCACTTCACCGATTGATACTTACAGCCCGGCTTGTTGCTGCTTCTTCAAGTGCCATCCGGTCCTTGTGCGATAGGACCCGGCACCAACGCTATACATCCACCGCCGCTGTAGCCGCTTCGTCCTTGTGCAATAGGACACGGCAATAGGAACAGTACGTATGGTGAGAATATACTTAACCACAGCAGACGGGTGTTATAATTACGTTGTTAAAGAAGTAGGAGGCACTTTTCCTTTGATGAAATATTGCGCATCATTGCACCAATACTGGCATCATTGAATGGGCATTATATATACAGCACAATAGGCACTATACGCAAAAACCGGGATTCAGCAGTACAATACTTGTCTTGGACATTTAGGAATGCTTTTTTCATTTGTATATCATTGGATTTATAACCACAGGAATTTAAAGGAACTTTATCAACATATCTATTCTTATATACTATTTATCAACTACATGGTATATACCATATGAGCTAAAATTTATCTTGATTGGTTTGTGGTTCTTTAGCTCTGATATATATGTTTAATTAAATATAAATATATGTTGTGCAGAATAATAAATTGTTTTTAATATATACTTTTGCGCTCTCTATTAGAGTCATCTATAAATAATTTTGGTACTTAGGTATAATAGAATACCTTTTGAGAGCAGCATTTTATTAATTATTAATAGTGTGGTTTTATATACTAAAGTGCCTGTATTGATTTTCCGCTCTAGGACTATCTTTTAACTAAAAATAAAAAGAATGGCTTCCAAAACAAAGTCACGTTGTCCCTGGGTTATCTTAGAATCTCTTTCCAAGTAATATTTACCAGATTCAATTCCTTTCTGATGAGGTATATTAGTATACAAAGTTTGGACATCGAGGCTGTGATCACAATTAGACTGATAGTGGCGGCCATCAGGAAGGTGGTGTTGTGGGGGCATTAAGCATATGAAGCACTGTTTTATCTTAATTGTGTTTGTACCCACATAAGAGTGGATACAGACAGTGACAGAGCTATAGCAATTGCACTGAATGCAACCACTTGTTAAAAACCCCTTTGGTGACATGAGGTTAGTTAGTTAATACGGGGGGGAGTTATATTGATTTATTATAATAACAACCTAAATTACTACGTGGAATACAGAATTTTCATAGTCCATCTATTGAAAGGGATCCCCCATTACTCCTCACTTCATTCTAGAACCTTTCTGCTTACTGCAACCATATATGTACTGTAGATCACTATAGGGATTGAGGCAATGCTGGGGTGGGGGGATTTATTACTTCCAAACCTATTGCTGGAAGAACATATCTGCTTCCCATTGACTAATTTGAAATTTAAGGTAGAGTGTAGAACCAATGATTTGGTTCCAGTTTAGCTCTGTTAACTCAACACTTTGAGCGCATTGGGGACAGATTTAGATAGTTAGTCTACATCTTGGTGCTCGGCTCTACCATTCCACTGCCATGGAATTCAGTAATAGAAAGAAAACTCACTTTACGAAGAATTTCAAAACTAGAATTTCATCCACAAAACATTTTTAAAGTTAATACAATATGGTAAATAATTGTTTTGAAAACTTGTTTTCATTGTTCACCATATATATTGGTTACCAAGCAAAATCAAATGAATTGCTCTAAAAGCAGGTACCTGATAAACAGCAGTGATTTTTTTTTTTCCGTACAGTATGTTTACATTTGCAGGTAGTCTTAAAATTTACCTAATTCACGATATGGTATAAATGTCTACATTTTTCACACAGCTCCTCTCTTTGAACAATAGTTATGTTATTTTCAAAAGTATTCCACAAAATATTCACCTCATTCCAGTTTTGACATGGAATTTTCACAATGTAACCTTAACTGCTCTGTATGAAATTCACCCTCTGATTTTTTTCAACATAGACATCTCCCTTATCATACTGTAACCCAGCCAAGCCATAGAGCAGAATTAAATCACACCCATTGCTATTTATAGACCAATCATAAAATGAAGATGGCAGAACTTAAATATAGTATTAAATTAAAAACAAAATCAGCAAATAAAAGTTGTATTTCTGCAACTTTGGACCTCTAAGAAACTGTCTGTTCTGCCACAAAACTGTCGGTTTTATTGGGAATTGCTTATTTATTTCTTAGTCCACCCTAGCATATATTATTGTTTGTTGATTCATATACAATTGTTTGTGGAAATATACTGATTATACAGGACAATGTAATTTTCTGCTTGTGGAAATATATCCCCTAAAATACTGTACTATAATTGTATTGTTGCCTTTTTCTATTCAAAAGTACTTTCAAATATATTTATTTGTAAGAAAATAGGAATACCAGCTTTGTATGCTCCCTCGGCTCCCTTACCATGTACGCACTTATGCGCAAGACCCTCTTCCCTTTTGTGCTAGCTCTCTCGCTCTTCTCTAGAGTACCTTTTAACATCTCTGAAGAATCTATACTTGGTCCACTCCTCTTATTCTTTATAACCTTTTTCGTTGCTACCAATGCTCATTGCCCCTTTTTTTCCAGTCCCATTCAATGACTTTAACACCAAATTCAGTAGGTAAGCAGAACAGGGCTCTGTGTTGCATCTTCTTACCTGCTATAGTTGGAGAGCACTGGGATCTGGAGCAAATGTTGCCAGAGGCACTGCTATCACATTGTAACAACTTCAGTCCCAGGAAGTCCACGTACCCCCATCCAGTGGCCAGACAACTTCCACTGATACCTCATTGCAGTGAGAGGTTGTGCATCTGTTACCACTGCATTGAGATCAGCCGAGACCCAGAAGTCATGCCTTACCCCCTCCCAGCAGTCAAATGTCACACTGTCTGGTTAGAAAACACCACAGCCAGTCCACCCTGGCAGTTCCCCTAGACATTAGATGTGGAGGTGGGATTAGGATCAATGTTGTTTTGTGTGCTCCCAGAACCTAGTTGCTCTGCCGCCCCCACAAGCCTTCATTGGACCATTCTGCTTATCTATGTTTCTAAGATTTGTTAACATAAAATGTTCTATTGTTACTTGTATATTCTCTATGTGGTGCTGTGGACACTATGTTACACCTTAAAAAAACAGATAACCCCCTTGTTTCCTACACTCCTCAGTGACTAAGACACTGTTTACTTTCTTTAAGTTGGCTACAGGGTGTGGGATGGGCAAGGGATGCCAGCAGTTAGGATGCTGGTGGTCAGAATACTGACCCCATCATTCTGACTGCCATAATCCCAACAAGGGTGTGTAAGTAAAGTAATACTAAACCTAACCCATCCTTCTTGTGGCCTAACTCTTCTACTAACCCTAACCCTCCCTTCCCACAGCCTAACCCTAACCTTCACCAACATACTTATGTTCAGGATCCCAGCTGTCAGGATTCCGGTGTCTGCATTCTGACAGGTGTTGGGATTCCAGTGCCATTCTCCTGACCGCTGGCATCCTATACGTCGGGATGCCAATTAGATCCCCACTGAGCAGAGAAGGATTTACCACAAGGCAACCAAGGCAGCTGCTTAGGGCTAGGTTGGTCTCAGGGGCCCTGATGAAAGGCTGTATAAAGGGCATTTCGGGCAGACCACGAGTTTCACTGAAATTGTCGGAGTGCTGAGCTGGCTGAATACTCCCAGCAGGCTGTCAGTAATTAGACACCTGCTGGGTGCTGGCTCTAGCGCATGCCTTTGTCTCCAGTCCTGCAGTACTGTGCGTGTGACCAGTCATGACACACATGTGCATGATGTAAGATGCTTAGAGAGAAGAACCAGGATGTGCACAGAAAAAACACATGAGTTCTTCCAGTGTACTTTATTACAGTTTTTTATACATTTTATATAACATCCACCACCTACTACAAATTCCAATCAGGCGTGAGTGGGGGTTGATGGGGGGGGGGGGGGGGTAGACAGTGTTATTTTAAGTACTGTGTCTAACATCTGCCTGTGACAGTCATGGCTGGGGAGGAGGCATATACTGACTGGTGATATATCAATATGCTATTATACTGTATTTTAAGTACTACCATGTATGGGAGATGCCTGCTACAACCTGAGGGGCACTTATATATAATCAAAACTAAATAAGGGGTACAGTAATGGGTATTATAACAGATGGGGGACCTACTAGCCTGCTACAATCAGTAAGGGGGGGAGGCACTATAATGCAGTCAACACTAATGTAATTGGGTGTAATAACAAGTATTAGAAGGTTTGGGGGCCTGCATTAAATATCAGTGCCCTCCCACACAAACACACACATACTGATTGCAACACATTACCCATCCCCTATTAGCAGGTCTTCCATCCCTTATAATATACATTATTGCACCTCTCAGTGACTGTGACTGTATTGACTATATATCAGTGACTTTAGTGTGACTCCATTATACAAGGTCTGACAATTAAGTTAGCGGATTTACCAGTAGGCATCCAAGGCAGCCGCAAGGTCCCAGCTGGTTCCAGGGGGCACTCGCCAACAGATCAGTCAGGAAGGAATTTCTGATTTCCGCCAAAAATGTCCGAGTGCTGGTCTTGCTGAAATCAGTGACTAGATACCTGCCAGGTGTGGGTTTTAAGGGCAGAAAGGACAGTGTAATGGTTAGCATTACTGCCTCACAGCACTGAGGTCATGGGTTCAATTCCCACTGTGTGGAGTTTGTATATTCTCCCCGTACTTGCATGAGTTTCCTCCAGGTACTCTAGTTTTCTCCCACCATCCAAAAATATACTGACAGGTTAATTGGCTCCCAACCAAATTAACCCTAGTGTGAATGTGTACATGTGGTAGGGAATATCGAGTGTAAGCTCCACTGGGGAATGGAATGGTGTGAATGGCCAAATGTTCTCTGTAAAGCTAGTAATAAATAATAATCAATACACTAGTACAACTACCATCCGTCTGCTATAATCGGCTATGGGCAGATTGGGGAGCAAACACTGACTGCAGCAGGACCTTTATTCTACAATTGGTGGGGAGTGGGGGGCACACTGAGGGTTGTTTGAGGAAGGGGGGCTGAAACAGTGTCTTGCTTAGGGTCCCATGAGGTCTAAATCCGCCTCTGCCACTGAGTACTATACGGATCCCCCTGTAACTCACCATTGCATCCTTTTCAATTTTTTTCTCTCCCCTCTGTTATTTTTTTTAATGTTCCGTATTTATGCTTTATAGCTGTTGTACTTTGTAATTACTGTATGCTGTATGTAGTATGTGCTTTTACCTTATTTTTCATTTACTTCCTTGGACAGTACTGTGTACATGTTATGGAATTTCATAAATAAAAGTTAATAATTTTTACGACACACAGGAAAAAGACAATTTCTTCAAAAGCTGTGTGACAGCAAACATTCCTTTATTGTTTGTATTTGCAAGGGGAAATATGTGTAGGATTCAGTTGTTCTCTGTAATTTGTATTCCTAAGCACATGATAAATGCTTATTTTTAAATTTTCATTTTAAAATAGTTAAAGTACCTCAAATAAATAAGTAGAGCATGTAGACAATGTTATCATTCACGACCACAAAATTGAAGTTTAAATATTACTAAAATAATAAAACAAATGCCAAGAAGGTAGAATAGAAAGGGCTTGAAATTATTTTTCCTGGAACACTTTATTCAAGGAATTCCATATCAATCACAAATCCCCTTATTTTTAATAAATTCCAATAAACAAAACGCTCAGAAAATGTATGTTTCAATATTAAACGTAAAAATAATTTTATTCTAATGTTATACATAATGTATGCATTGTAATATGCAATGTATCAGCTACAGTTTACAGTTGCTAATTAGTAATTATGGATTCAAATGTTTTTTCAATATTTTTACTGTATTCAAGATTGATCAATAGCAACCAAAAAAAATGCATTCTCAAATAACATGCACACAGTACATTTTGAATAACTATAATAATTGCCATTATAATGTTTTACATCTACATAATAGAATTGGAACCTTTTATTTATTATGCATATTTAGTTTATACATTATATAAATAGCTGCTATATTTTATAATATGTTTTTTTTGCCATTGAGTAACATTGTATAACAAACATTAGGAAATGTGGGTATAGCATGTGGATCTGTAATAAATACATTATATAATTCTAGATATACTGTACTCTGATTATATATTACTGTATATACTTATATACAGAACACAAGCTTTCCTATTAATACATGTAACATGTATGTAATCCTGAAGTAGTTTACACTAAGTTACCCACTGAACCCAAACACTTTTGTTTATTTTATATTTTCATTTAGTTTTAATTTTGCTGAACTAATCAAAATTACAGTAATGTTAAATGGTTTTAATAGGTTACTACACATCATCAACATGGTTATACTGCATCCCCACTTTGCTCAAAGTCATTAAAAATCCACTTAAACTACAAATGACAAAATAAACTTAGCAATTCTAATGACTTCTTGTTTTGAAACAATTAAGTTAGCTTCCCATGGTAAAAGTAACAGCATACAGTATACAGAGTGATAGTCACAATGTTATACTGTATTTCATAGAAATGACATTCTGTCTTACAAAGATTATGCTTTGTGAGTAAAATTTCAGTTTATACCCATTGTTAACCTTTTTATATTGTATATTGAGAATGTCTTCCTATCACTGAAACATATATTTATTCTTTGAACTGCAGAAAATGATTATTGTTCAGTAACCATTACTTAGAGTTCTTGTTTATTTTCTATAAATGATGGGTGTGTTCCACAATCTATTTTATAATAGCTGTTAGAAGGATAACAGGCTATCAAATAGAGTTGTTGACTTTAACAACTATTGTCATTCAGTAGAATAGTTTCTTCACCTGGATTCACCTATTCTGTTTAGGAGTATTTGCAATATGGTACACTGACAAAAGAATAATGGCAGAGTTTAAAATAAACTATTAAAAAAAAATAAAGCAAAATACAAAATTGCAATCACACAATACAGTTATTTTCTTGTCTGTACACAGCACATGTGTGGAGATGGATGAACAACTGTGTCATAATCTGTAAATCAATTATTTACTTCAATTGTGTGAGATTTGGTAAGCCAGAAAAAAATAACGTGCTAACGGTCTTTAACTGGAAAATTTAGTGTGCAAAATTTAGATTTTTTTTTTAACATAATTTTCTTAGGCTTGTTCTTTTTTTCTTGTACTGCTGAATTGTTACTCTGAATTTGTATCTACTGTATAACATCATCCCTAAAATCTGTTGTGATTTTCAATCCTAACGTGTGATTCAGAGATGGTTGTAAAAGCCACCGCTGTTGCATGTCTGTATTAAAATACTGTGCAAAAATATGTAAACGTTACAGCTGCCAGCATTTGCACTGAGATGACCACCGGCAGCTTTGCAATTCCGATGCTTGTGTACAAAGACGCTAGCATTGGTTGCACCATCAGACTTCTGAGTAATCCTATGGTTACTGAGAATTAGTGTTGCAATTAAGATGCTTGGGCCAGTGGTACTGCCTACGAGGATGCATCCACTGGCTGCAACTATCCCCAAAATGGTAATAACACACCTGGATTTCTGTCGCAATGGCCCGTTACCTTCGACAAATGTTCTTCTCAATCACTGTGTTCAAATCCAAGCAACATTGGCAATCCATCATGGCACACACACAGTAGGACTCAGATGCATGTGCAGTACAAAAGACAGGCTGTTTCCATAAGCATTGGCAACGTGACCATCTCTGAATCAGACATATTTGTCTACCAAAAATCTTGTCCAGTGTTTAATTTCATTTGTTTACTTTCTGACAGCAAATGTAAATCTTTTTCTGCATTATCACCAAAATAACAAGTTTTGTATACATAACTGAGAAATAAAAAAAAGTGTATGGAAAAAGTAAAATGATATATACTGAACAAAATCATTAATCTGTTCAAAAACATAATTCTTATCATCACCTCAACCTTATTCCAAGTTTCAAGAGAATGTAGAAGCCTTTATATTATTTTATTTTCTGCCATAATGTTTCTTTTCCATGTCTACACCCATTCTTTGTCTTTATTTGATTTACTTAGCCTATCAGTGTCCCACAGTCATGTTTAATTTTGTTTGCTTAATCTGTTTAAAATAAGAAAATTAATAACTATAACTTGAAAACTAATAACAGACTTTCAAAGACCTGATAATAAAATTACTTAGCTGTCCAGCTGATCCAAATGACTAAATAACTGCTAGATACAGTAATTGTCTTATACAGTATATCCTATTGTGCTCACACATGGGGAGAGATGCAGAGTAAGAACTAAGGCAGCTGTTTTTGCTCCATGCATGGCAAGAATGGGAATGCGTGAAAATGAACTATTTCAGAGTCAAATCTTATTTGAATGTGTTGACTGTTATGGCCACAGAGGCATGGAAAGGAGCGTTCTCTCATAGGCAATGTATATTAAGGATGTGTTCATGAAAATGCAGCCATCCACAGATAAACGTAAGCATGCAACTTGCATAACAAACCAGGTTCTGTGGGCCTGATTCAGGTTTGTTAGCAAAGCAAAAAAGCACACTAATGGGCACAACCATGTTGCTATGCAGCTGGGGCAGATGCAACATGTGCAGAGAGATTTAGATTTGGGTGGTTTATATTGTTTCTGTACAACATAAATACTGGCTGCTTTTGCATGTAGTCCACAAATGTTACACAGCTTGATTTTTACACTGTAATTTAGATTTCAGTTTGACCACCATCCACACAAATCCAAATCTCTCTGCAGATGTTACATCTGCCCACATGCAGTGCGGCATAATTTTGCCCGGTTGTGTGCTTTTTTGCTTTGTTAGCAAACCTGAATCGGGCCCTGTATGTACAAAAACATCATGATGATGATGCTGAGGAATGGAGGCATGAAGTCATTCATTCTCACTGGATGATTGCTGAAACACCGATACAACTGCCAACACTGCTCTTATGAAGTACATCTATATCCGATGGTTGAGAAAATGCATAATTGGAGCAGTTTATTGCAGGAGCAAGCAATTGTGCAGGTGTGCTAATGTGGTTTTCTATTGTTTCAACTCAGTTGTACATGCATCTGTCACTAGCTCAGAGATTGTCTGGAAAAAGTATTAATGAATAATAATTGAGAAATCTCACCCTCATGTTGGGGTATGTGTATTAGGTTCTGAGTTTACTGGAGGTGTGAGATGTTGGTCGAGAATGGCCATATTTTTTAAAGTGACAACCATTTACAAAGCAAATCCCGTACCTCCGCCAAAACTCAGAACCTATAACATATATATATATATATATATATACCCCTGTTAACATGCCCTATTAATGTGTTCTATGTTGTTATTATAGTCAGGTCAGGTTAGTACAACACTTTGCTTCATTACCAATTTTCCAAACATTCACTGAGGTCTGTTTATATGACAAATGTAATGTTATTTTTTGTATAGATTTAGATGCATTGACCGGTACTGAATAGTCCATACTGTATGCATGCACCAGATGACATATGCAATAATAGTGGCCTGTGTGCAGTAACTTTGTCATCATGAGTGTAGTCATGTGGATATCAACACTAAGGAGGATATCCCCCCTAGCCTCCCCAATTTTTTTTCGTATGTGAAAAACATGGTTTTATTGCATTTTTTGAACATTACCAACATTTTTCTTTTTTCCCTATCCTATTTATCCATATGAAAAATTTCCAATGTTCGTGCAAAAAATACATAGGACCTGCAAAAAGTCATAGACTTATTAATTTAGCCGCAATTGGATAATAAATGCATAGTTGCAAGGAATTTGGTTTTGCCTACCTCAGGTGCCAGCATCTGGGTTAATTGGATAGCCTCATTGGCAGTAATTATCTGTGGTAAATTACTTCTGCTAATAGGATCATGTCTCAGTGTAACACCCAAGAGTTGGATGGTATACCTAAGTGGTTGAGAGAGGTATCACAGGTGTTGGGTGGCTATGTGACAGACCTTTCCCCTAAAATGTTACTCTCATCCCTTGTTATGTAGTACTGTGTTCAGAGAGGTAGGATAGAATAATATGAAACAAGAGTGAGTTAGCAGTTCCAATAGGATGTCTTTTTATTGAGCCACAATGAACTCTTGATTGAGAATGATGATTTGTTAATTGGCATAAAAGATGAATAATCACCAGAATTAGTTGGCATCAAAGAAGAATAAAGAGAAGACAATTGGCTACAGTTCACATCACAATGGATCATTCATAAATACAGAAATACAATCAAGGGTGATTCTCCAGAAAGTGAACATAAAGTCCCGTGCATCAGACACTTTTATTTTTTTTTCCTTTTAAACTGATCTTTTAAGAAATTGTTCTTATATGAAAGCTTAATTGCCTAGTAGCAATGCCTTACCCTATAACTTAAAACACACTAAAATCTTGGTATTTTGCAGAAGTATGTCTTTTGAATTTGTGTAGCTGTCCCGTGCATCATAGAGAATCGCCCTCAATTGAATCACAGATATTGGCATATTATAATTACAACCACTTTTCCCTAGCCAAGTTGTAATGCTGTTCACCAGCAAATAACTTTGGAGCTCTTGTAAAAAGTCTATGGTGCTACAGTGTTGTAGTGGGGGATTGGTCCACAGTTATATAAAGAAACCTGGGCTGTAATAATGTCAATGTATCTCAGTTCTATTAACAAGAGTATGTAGCTTGTGAAGGACTTGTGGTGTCTCCTTACAAATATAACTCAGTTGGGAATGAGGGTCACTTAGATAAATAGACTCTTTTGGTTAAAGGTCTTACATTCACTTACACAAATAACTCTTTTCTAGATTAAATATCTTATTGCACCAATAACTCAGTCTTTTCCAGACTAAATATCTCACTTGCACATGTATCAACAGCTCAGTCTTTTGTGTCCCAACAGTGCTAAAGCAGAGGGAGGGTTGCCTTTACTGCCTCCTAAACAGGGATTAACTCATGGATATGGTGCTATGCTATCTCAATGTACTCAGAACTACAGGACAGAGGATTTCACCTGCTGGACCAGTTCACTGTTACAAGATGGCAGCGGCTTCCATGCCTTTCACTAGGCCTGGCAGTGTCCAGTCTCTGGCTGTAATGTCTCTCACTTGCACGACCAGCTCTTGGCCTTCCAGTAGCATGCTACTGCTTCTACTCTGCAGCACTGCTCTCACTGTCCAGCATGACTCTGCGGTTGGCATCTGTTCTCAGCTCCAACTCGGCTCCTTGCTCAGCATGCATCCAGCATCTCCAGTCACTCCTGAAGACTCCTCCTTCTTCTTCCCACAAGGCTCCGCTCCTCCCAGGCTGCCATGCCCAATCAACCACCAGCATTCAGACCATGTGACCAAACCAGGGCCCACACTTATCTCCTGCTGTGCCAGCACTTCCCCTTTCTGCTGTGGACCTGTTAGTGAAACTGTTAAAGGGACTCGCACATAATTTTCCAGGGCTACATAACCCTGTGCTTGGTAAATCACAAGATTTCTGAACATTCAGAAATATGGGCTTTAGCCATATTTTTCTTGGGAGTATTTTAGTAACTATACTAATTATGGTGACTCTTCTATTTTTGTGGAAATCATATATGATTAATGTTAGTAAATACTGTAACTTTGTTCCAGATGTTGATATACAGTAGACAATTGCGATGGTAGTCACAATAGTTGCACAGCAGATGTGAAAGTGATTATAAGGTCACACAGAGCATCATTAACCAGGATGCTTGATTAATTTTTACACAGCAGTATAACAGACAATACAGGAACACAGTGGTAATGTAGGCATTAACAGCAGTAATCTAAGGTTGCACAAATGTGGCAAATGCAGGTATCAGGTCACTGTATCTTGCACATGTCTGCAGTTTTGTGACACTCTTACACAGTATAGATGGCTGTAGTTTGCACATGTACAGTAGCAGATCAGATTGGAGGTCGCAGACTCTGGGTCCTATTGCCCAGCATAATCTATCCAGTACAAGGACAGAGGCAGCACCGAGGGCCTGTCCTTCAATGGGAAGCAGTCAGGATCCCAGGTGTCGGGATCCTGGAAGTCAGAATACTGATGCTGGAATCCTGACCATATTATGGAATGCCAGCAGTGGCATCCAGAATGGGTGCACCATCCCGGCTCGGAATCCCGACAGCTGGAATGCCAAATAAAAACACACTGTGGCACTGGAGAGGTAAGCAGCAGGGGAGGCTATGTTTAGGCTATGTTCCGGGGAGTTAAGGTTAGGCATCCCCCTTGGAGGGTTACAGTTAGGATGTGGGGGGCAAGGGATAGGTTTAGGCACCTACAGGAGGTGGTTAGGGTTAGGCACCAAGGGGGAGGTTAGGGTTAGGCTCAGGGTAGTTAGGGTTAAAGCAAAGGGGGTGGGGGAATGGGAGAACACCCCTTACTCACCCTTGTCTGCTTTTTCACCAGCAGGATCCCATTGTCGATATTTCAAGCACCAGGTTCCCATGCAATGGGATTTCATACTGATTCCCCTTCAAGAACAGTCATGTGTTGAATCATCTTAAAGAGAAACTTTCCATTGGTTCAAATAATAATCTATCTTTTTATTATGCAATATCTATTTTTATGACAAGGCACAAACCAGTTTAATTATTTGAAACAAAAATGCTTTTATCTGATAAAAAAAAAAATTCTGGCAAAAAAGCAGACACTGAAAAATTGTGAAAGTATAAAACTAAGAAAATTGCGCTTTTTAATTTTTTTTATTTTTTGCACCCAGGGCTAATGTGTGTTGTCTATGACTACCTCCAAGAGCTTCCTAGTTGGTGCCTGTAGCTGAACAGCAGGTGGGGAGATGGTTAGCATGTAGGGCTGCTCATCCTCATTCTATTCAGACTCCTTTGCTGGTGTTTGTTTGATTTTCCCAATCTGGTCTCTAAATCCACATCAACAAGAGAAGAAAAAAATGAACTCCTTCCCTTTTACTGGGTTCTGTATATTTTATCAAAATTCATCATGTCAACACTGATGACATGTCAACATGATTAGAATGTTGAAAAACAGTGTGACCCAATGCAGCACTCACTTACCTGCTTGCCAATCTCTGACTGCTCCAGCTGTGTCTTCTGGGTCTGGCAGGCAGGTGATAGTGAGTTCTAGCTGGCATTCAACAGTTCCTGGGGTGAGTAACACTAACTACTATCCATTATCCTAACCCGTAACTCTCCCCTCCCACAGCCTAAAACTAATCCATCCCCTTAGTGCCTAACCTTAACCTTCCTCTCCCACAGCCTAACTCTAAGCCTCCCCTTGCACAGCCTATCCCTTATATTGGCATTCTGCAAAATGTCAACTTTAGTGAACATGTTGACATTCTACATACAGTATGTCAACATGTTCCACATCAACATACCAGTATCCACGATGTTGATATAACGATTGTCGTTATTGTGATGTCCACATTATGACTGTCAACATTGTAATTGTCAACATGGTGACTTCATTCCCTTTTTTTGCTTTATTACAATATTATCTTTCTATACATAACATTTCTTAATGGCTTTTTGCTTCTGTCGAGAAAGAGAGAGTTGGGGAATGCAATTTGTAGTTCAATGGGAATAGAAAATAATGCATTAGCTAAATCCCACAGGGTATACTGATGCATTGTGTAGTATCCTCTTCATAGTTATCTTATCTGGAACAGCTGTCACTAAAAGTGGAGCCACTTAAAGTTTATATACACATTTATCATTGATGGTCATTTATGAGGATCCAATTGTCAACCAAATTATTCATACCAGAGCACTGAATGGGCTATTATAGTATATAATATACCCGTTTGATTAAAAGACTGTATAGTCTCTGTTATTTCCTTATGGACACCGAGGTTCAATGCTGTTTCAAATACTGTATACAGATTTGTCAGGAGGTGGTATGTACACAGGTGTCCATCTGGCATACGCTCTTAACTGACCTTATGTCAGTGAACACACATAACCCACATGCTAATTCCTCATTTAAAGTATTAATAGTTTGCCCTCTTAATGTATCCATGGCAAGGTAACTAGTTGCTTAAACAACAAACACTACAAACATTACACAACAGAACAATAGAAGCATTAAGCAATATTTCTTCTTATACAGTATATACAGTATAAAAAAATTACACAGTATATCAATTATATAACAGAACTGTGTACATAAAGCAACATTCATGGTTATTTAATCTGTATAGAATGTGAAAGGAACTGTTTGCTATATTATTTGCCAACAATGATATCTTGAAGAGTCTTGTCTACATATACTGCAAAATCATATAAGCATAACAGAATAGAAGAATACATGGTTCCCTAATCCTGATTAGGGGTTTAGGTGTATTTTGCTTACTTAATTATTTAATAACATTTTATTTAAGCACCCCTATCTACCACAGAGCTTAATTGTGTGTGTCATGAATATAGTCTTTAGGTATAACTATTGCATTTAAATAAAGCAATTGTATAACCTAATAAAAAATAAACTTGAAAGCTGTAATCCAGTTGCAAAATCTCTCAAAATATTGTATGATTTATACTCCTACTAATCAAAATATGTAACAAGATCTAAGGTAAGCTCTGTGTTAAAATTCACAGTGAATTTATCATGGAAACCTACATATAAAAAGTTTTAAAATATGTAGTAGATGGGTTATTGCTGATAAAATGAATCCAAATAAAATTCTCAATCCAAGAAGTGTCAGCTGCACAAACATTAAGGCTCACAGTCACCTTTACACTTGCTGTCACACAGGGCCTAATACAGACCTAATCTCTAGCAGGCGATTTTTGCACTGCTGCGAACAGATAGTTGCCGCCTACAAGGGGAGTGCATTTTAGCTGTGGTTTTTCGGTTTGTTTTTTTGCCAAGTACGTGGATTACAAGATCAGAAGAGGACCGATCTACACTGGATTTTTGTGAGTATAATTTTATTTTCAGGTACCCCATGGATTCTACTTGGAGAAGTGGACCCTCGTGTGAACATAGGTAAGTATGTGTGAATGTAGGTGTGCATGTATGTAATAAAGTTTTACTTTCAAGGTGTGTGAGTTCTGTTTTTATTTGGATATTTTTTTTGTAGTAGTACTACAGGTACCAGCGGGCCCGTTTTTCGACCGCATGCTGGTACTTGTGGTTCTCCAAGTACCAGCTTGCGGGGAGGCTTTCTGGGACTTGTAGTACTGCTAAAAAAAAAAACCAACAACAATATTCTTATTTTTACACATGGCTATCAGCCCCCCATCCGCAGCCCTTGGATCGGGGGGACAACCTAGGGCTTCACCCCTGGCCCTAGGGTGGCTGGAGGGGGGACCCCTTGATTTAAGGGGTCCCCACTCCTCCAGGGTACCCCGGCCAGGGGTGACTAGTTAGTGATTTAATGCCAGGGCTGCAGGGACCTATATAAAAGTGTCCCCTGGCTGTGGCATTATCTCTCTGACTAGTGGAGCCCGGTGCTGGTGTTAAAAATACGGGGGACCCCTACGCTTTTTGTCCCCCATATTTTTGGCACCAGGACCAGGCGCAGAGCCCAGTGCTGGTTGTTAAAATATGGGGGAACCCCTGTCAATTTTTTTCCCATATTTTTGCAACCAGGACCGGCTCAAAGAGCCCGAGGCTGGTTGTGCTTAGGAGGGGGGACCTCACGCAATTTTTTTCTTGATTTTTAACACTTTAATTTTTTTTTTAAAGGTGCACAATGAAGCCCTGCACGGATCTCACAGATCCGGCTGGGATTCATTGTGTTTTGTCAGGCAGTGTTTTACTCATCACTCCCGTAAAACACTGCCTGACATTACGAATCACATCGACATCGGAAAAGACGAATCTTGCAAACTCGGCAGCTTAGTAAATGACCGTATCAGGATTAAAAAAGTTGCAGTAAAATGCACCCGATACCATCCGAGTTCAAACACCCTTAAAAACGGCTAAAACATGAATATTAGTAAATATACCCCAAGGTATTTTTTTTGTATCTAAAACTAAAATGTAGAAATAGGCAGATTATTTTATTCACAGTAATTTAGAATGGTAGCAAATGTAGCACCATATATGTGTAATATTTGCTGCTAACATTGAGAAGTCACTAAACCTAGACTATCTAAATGTACTGCAATAGTTTGATTATAACTATTTCAAAATATGCTTCTGTTCAGTTAATTCATATTCTAAATTCCATTTTATGCCCAGAACCTTTAATCAGCATCCTGTGTGATTCATATTTGACACTGTGTCCTTGGTTACAAATTGCATAAACATGTTAAAGGAAGGAATTATTATAGACTATTGAAAACTGAGAAAGTAACAGGAATTTTCAATTTTCTAACATTTATTTGAATATGTGATACATTTTAACAGATGTGCAGCTGAGAATGTATCAAATTTCTTTCAGCGCATAACATGACCTTCTAAAACATAACATTTCAATTTACAATTGAAAAGTACATAATAATGAAGCAATCAGTTGATTTTCTAGCTTCCTACATTTAGACATGGACATTAAGCAACATATTTGTTTCTGACAGCAAACACCTTTCTGCTGATAATGCTTAAAGAGTAGGTATATTTCCTCTTATATGTGCCATTTTTAACTGTATTATCCAAGTCTAAAACAATAGAGCATTTGCCCATTAGGAAGGATGGATAGATAGATAGATAGATAGATAGATAGATAGATAGATAGATAGATAGATAGATAGATAGATAGATAGATACAGCATTAGACAAGCCACACAAATATAAAAAAGAAAACCTAGAGCACACAGTAAACATACAGTAATGAATAATTGGTGTAGGCATTTTGGTTAATACCTTCCATGGGTTTTGTATTCTTACAAGGTACCAGGTGAGGCAGCAGTCCTGGTAGGACTGTGTATGATAACTCTTGATGGAATAGTCTATCAATAGAAGAGATGACACAAAATGGGGTGATTGCTGCATTCCAACACTCAGATTATGGTCTCAAAAAAATTGCCAGGGCCATGTACAGTATGAGCCATACAAGTGTCAGACTGGGGAATGAAAGGCCCAGCAGGAGGAATGCAGTGGTAGGGTCCCATGCCTCCAACCATTAGAGAGTTCTAACCATTTGACAGTGCAAGTTTGGGGCCTGTGAGAAATATATGCAGATAATACTGATAGTCTATGCATGTTAATGTACCAGATTCATAGCAGCAATGTAATGTAGAGAATACCATAGTCCTGTGCAGCATAAGGTAACATATGTATAATGTATAATTCAAATGTACAGTCTGGAACCTGATCCCTAGAGGAGGGGGTGAGCCCATAGGCAGTGGGGCCAATCAGGGATTCCCCTGTGCCCCTGTGGGCCAATATGACCCTGGGCCCAATCTACATTTCGAAAACTGAAACTTGTATGATATACCTTGTATGGAAAGAGCCATGTGAAGTACATCCTGGAATTGGAGGAACCATCTGAGGCTACTATCTAAGATGCACTGCATAGGTTGCAGCTGGCAGGATGTGCAATCAGTGGAGGTACACATTACAGGAATACTGTAGCACACATTGGGGAACGAAGTACGCTGTAAAAAGAAGTACATGGTAAGCACACATTTGCAGGTAACCAATGGAAAGTGAAAAATTGGGATTACATATTATTTTTATAAAATTATTAATGTCCTGGTCTCAGGGGAGCAGTACGGGTGGGTTTGAAAATGTGGGAAGCACACTACTTTCCAATGGAAATGTCCCTGCTGAGCCTCGTCCCTGCTCAACTTGAGGAGTAGGCCTGGGACAGTCATGATTTTGTCAGCCAGAGGGGCAGTATACCTGATCCTAGTGTTTTCATGGCAAAGTTGAGGATAGGCCACATAATGATCCTGAGCTGCAGTGTTTGTGAAACTTGTTTCATGTGAGATTCTAGAGTAGTTCAAAGTTCAAATCCAGTTCAAACTCCGGTTCTAACTGCATCCTTTAAATTACTTCATTAAAATGCATCCTTAACAAGGTCCTACCAGCAGATCTTGACTATAATGCTCTTAAATACTACACATAGCTGCACACAGGGGGAAGGGGGAAATGTGTTCATCAGTATGTTCAGCTAACTAATCAACAGGTGGGGTGTTGCAGTGCAGACAGTATCACAGTTGCAGACAAACTTTCCTGAGGTGACAATTCTCACAAATTTAAGGTCTCCTTCTGTTTGCCCATAATCTCCAAATCAGTGCTTCTCAACCACTATCCTCATGTACCACTAACAGGTCATATTTTGTGGATTTCTGTCTGTGGAAACAGATTGGAATAATTACTGACCCAGAAAAATAGATGAACTCACCTGTGCATGATTAAGGAATCCTCAAAACATGACATACTGTACAGTACTGTATTGGTGGTATGTGAGCAGGGTGGTCTTCAATATGCCGCCGGCTGGGATCCCGGCGACCAGTATGCTGGGATCCCAACTGTCAGCATGCCGATACATATTCTCCCTCTTGGGGGTTGAATAGAGAATAGATAGCTTGGCACGCATAGCACACCACTGTGCCCGCAGCATGGTGAGCACAGCAAGCCCGCAAGAAGCTCATTAGCACTCACCCAGCTGTCGGTATGCCGGCGGTTGGGATACTGGTGCTGGTATGCTGGCCCCCAGGATCCTGGCAGCTGCCCACTCACACTACACCCTGTGAGCAATAGCTGCAAGGGAAGATAATAACCAAATAGCAATGGTCCGATTTAACAAATTTATTCATAAACCAAGCAATGATATAAAACACAAAGAAAGGATTGGTAATACCTGTACATTAAATATAAAATATGATGCTTACTGAATCTCTGACCAATAAAGGAGTGTTCTATGTTGTATTAGATGAGAAGCCCAAGAAGCTATTGAGTGTATAACTGGGCATTAGAAGTAGGCTATTATAAATAAGAACATCGCCAATTTGTAACAGTTTTTTGTGTGGTTTTTCATATTTTTTTCATTATGTTTATTTTTACATGCTCATAATGTAATTAATATAAATATTAGACATAAGCGGGTTCAGTTCTCAGAGAACCGAACCCCCCTGAACTTCACATTCCAAGCCAGAATCCAAGTCTGGCTCGGGACTTCCCGTCAGACTTAGAAACCAGAATGAGGCAAAACGTCATCATCCCGCTGTTGGATTCCCACGGGTTTTTCATATAAACAGTTTCAGGTCACTGCCATTTTCACTCCGGACTTGGATAGTGATGGAGACAGCCCTCTGTCTCTCTCTCTGGGTGGTGGCATCAGCTGGGTCAGTGTATACTCTGTAGGGGTGCTGTTCCTGTCACTGTGGTGTCCCTGTGATGTTAGGGGTGTGGTCCTGGCTGTCACTGGTGTTTCATGTGCTGTTAGGGGTGCTGCAGCTGTACATGGGTGTTGCTGTCCTGACTGTCACTGTGTTGGACAAGTGGCAGGGGCACTGTCCTCCTGCATGCAGTGAAAATGCAGGGGTGCTGGCCCTGCCTTGTATGCTGTAAAAATTCAGTGGTGCTATTGTTAAAATAAATGTACACTGGACTTGTCTTGTATGCTGTAAAAATTCAGGGGTGCTGTTGTTGAAATAAAAATACACTAGCCCTGTCTTGTATGTTGTAAAAATTCAGGGGTGCTGTTGTTAAAATAAATGTACACTGGCCCTGTCTTGTATCCTGTTAAAATTCAGTTGTGCTGTTTATAAATGTACACTGGCCTTGTTTTGTATGCTGTAAAAATTCAGGTGCGCACTGAAAATAAATGTACACTGGTCCTGTATGCTATAAAAATTCAGGGGTGCAGTTGTTAAATAAAATTACACTGGTCCTGTATGCTTTAAAAATATAGAGGTGCTGTTGTTAAAATAAAAGTTCACTTGTCCTGTATACTGTAAAAATACAGGGGTGCTGTTAAAATAAAAGTACACTGGTCATGTACTGTATGCTGCAAAAATACAAGGGTGCTGTGAAATGTTCACTGGCCTTGTCTTGTATGCTGTAAAATTACAGGGGTGTTGAAAATACAGGGGTGCTGCACTGTCCGCGATTACAATGTCTAGGCCTGACCTTCACAACACTTTATGGAAGAGGAGGCTCCTACCACCATTTGCACACCCTCTGCAAGTGCTGGGAGGAGCATGGCCAGTCCAGTTGCTGATATTGAGATTGAGGATGTCAATGTAGAAGTACAACAGGATAAGTAGGATATTGGTGTAGCTGGAATTGAGGAGGAAGTTGATGATGAGGATTCTGATGGTGATATTTTGCCCAACTGCTAAAAAATGTCCTGCTGCGATCAACTTGGAATTACCCCCATGGTTTTGCCTAACTGCTAACAAATTTGCTGCTGTGATCAACTCTGAATTAGGCCCAATGACTTATGATGAATGTGCAGCAGGTGAGTTATAAGGGAGGATGTTCCTAGGTGGTTAACGTCATTACCCCTATTTATTATGGATTGACAAAAGCAACAGATGGTTTGAAACCTTTTGTCTGGAATTGTGGAGAAATAATTCCACACCGAAGAGATTGCTTTTGTGGTATTTTGCCCAGGCATGACAATGGGCTTTTTCATCCCATGGACAACAACTGTCTTCACTGGTGCCTTATTCAAACAAACGTGCAGGGGAGGCAGATGTAACATGTGCAGAGAGAGTCAGATTTGGGTGTGTTATTTTGTTTCTGTGCAGGGTAAATACTGGCTGCTTTATGTTTACACTGCAATTTAGATTGCAGATTGAACTCACCACACCCAAATCTAACTCTCTCTGCACATGTTATATCTGCCCCCCCTGCAGTGCACATGGTTTTGCCCAACTGCTAAAAAATTTCCTGCTGCGATCAACTTGAAATTACCCCCCATCTGCACTGCAGGGTAGGCAGATATAACATGTGCAGAGAGAGTTAGATTTGGGTGGGGTGTGTTCAAACTGATATCTAAATTGCAGTTTAAAAATAAAGCAGCCAGTATATACCTTACACAGAAACAAAATAACCCACCCAAATCTTACTCTCTTTGCAAATGTTATATCTGCCACACCTGTACTGCACTTATGCAGAGAGAGTTAGATTTGGGTGGAGTGTGTTCAAACTGAAATCTAAATTGCAGTGTAAAAATAAAGGAGCCAGTATATACCTTGCACAGAAACAAAACAACCCACCCAAATCTTACTCTCTGTGCAAATGTTATATCTGCCACACCTGCACTGCACATGGTTTTGCCCAATTGCTAACAAACTTGCTGCTGCGATCAACTCTGAATTACCCCACTTGTCAAGATCAGAAACTTTGGGTAATAGAGTAAGCAGTCCACTGACACCTAAATAATGTGGCTTGTTTGAATATTATTTCTCTGTGAGGATGTAAACACTGAAGGGGTGTCTGAGAATGACATCTTGCCTCTGTAGAGCCAGTTTGTGCAAGGAGAGCTTTATTTTTGGTGGGGGCCCAAACAAACTAATAATTTCAACCACAGTCATGTGGCAGACCCTGTCACTGAAATTAATGGTTTGTTAAAGTTTGCATGTCCTGTTTATACAACATAAGGGTGGGTGTGAGGGCCCAAGGACAATTCCATCTTAGAAACATAGAAACATAGAAATTGTCGGCAGATAAGAACCACTTGGCCCATTTAGTCTGCCCCTTTTTTTTTTACATTATTTTTATCTCTAACCTTATTTGATCCTTATTTCTTTGTAAGGATATCCTTATGTCTATCCAATGCATGTTTAAATTGCTCTACTGTCTTAACCTCTACCACCTCTGATGGGAGGCTATTCCACTTGTCCACTACCCTTTCTGCGAAATACTTTTTCCGCAAATTTCCCCTGAACCTCCCCCCCTCCAGTCTCAGTGCATGTCCTTGTGTCCTATTGCTTCTCTTCATTTGGAGAATGTTTCCCTCCTGGACTTTGTTAAAACCCTTGATATATTTGAAAGTTTATATCATGTCCCCCCTTTCCCTTCTCTGCTCCAAACTATACATATTGAGATTTCTTAGTCTTTCTGGGTATGTTTTGTGATGTAGGCCATGCACCATTTTAGTTGCCCTCCTTTGTACAGTTTCTAATGTATTAATATCCTTTTGAAGATATGGCCTCCAGAACTGAATACAGTATTCTAGATGAGGCCGTACCAATGACCTATACAGTGGCATTATTACGTCTTTCTTTCTGCTGCTGATTCCTCTCCCAATGCAGCCAAGCATCTGACTAGCCTTCCTCATTGCCTTGTTACATTGCTTACCTGCCTTTAAGTCATCTGAAATAGTGACTCCTAGATCCCATTCCTCCTCAGTAGTTTCCAGTATAGTGCCATTGATACTATATTTAGCTTTTGGATTTTTGAGACCCAAGTGCATGATTTTGCATTTTTTGGCATTAAACTGTAATTGCCACACTATTGACCATTCCTCTAGTCTACCTAGATCCTCAATCATTTGTTTTACCCCACCTTGTGTGTCTACCCTGTTGCATACCTTTGTGTCATCTGCAAAAAGGCATACTTTCCCTTTAATGCCATTTGCAATGTCACCAATAAAGATATTAAAAAGCACTGGTCCAAGTACAGATCCTTGGGGTACTCCACTGGTAACATTTCCCTCCTGTGAATGCACTCCATTTACCACAACTCTCTGTTTTCTATCCTTCAACCAAGTTCTTATCCATTCAATAATCCTAATATCCAATCCCAAACGTTCAAGTTTATTTAGCAGTCTGCGATGTGGAACAGTGTCAAAAGCCTTACTAAAGTCTAGATAAGCTATATCCATGGCTCCACCTTTATCCATCACTTTAGTCACACAATCAAAAAAGTCAATAAGATTTGTTTAACATGATCTCCCCCCAGTGAATCCATGCTGTTTGGGATCCTGTAAATTGCCGGATTTGAGATAATCTACAACTCTTTCTTTTAAGAGTGTTTCCATCAATTTCCCTACTACTGATGTAAGACTCACTGGTCTGTAGTTGTTTGCCTCTTCCTTGCTTCCACTTTTGTGCAGTGGGACTACGTTTGCTCTTTTCCAGTCCTCTGGAATTACTCCTGTAGTAAATGACTGGTTGAATAATTCTGTCAATGGTGCTACCAGCACCTCTTTAAGTTCTTTTAGTATCCTTGGATGTATCCCATCTGGCCCCATAGATTTGTCCACTTTCATCTTTGAGAGTTCTGTTTGGACCTTCTCCTCTGTAAATGTACTTGTTTCATTTTTCTGAATATCCCTGCAACTTAACTGTGGCCCCTTCCCCTCTCTTTCAGTAGTAAATACTGAGCAAAAATAATCATTAAGATGATCTGTTATGAAATTGTCTCATTCAACAAGACTCCCAGTGTCCGTCTTTAGTTTTATAATTCCGCCTTTTGTTTTTCTCCTTTGCTTATATACCTAAAAAAAGTTTTGCCTCCTTTACCCACTGACTGGGCCATTTTCTCCTCAGCTTGTGCCTTTGCACATCTGATTACCTTCTTAGTCTCCTTCTGTCTAACAAGACATATCTCTTTGTCTTCATTGTTTTGTGTCTGCTTATATTTCCTAAAAGCCATCTTTTTTGCTCTCACAATATTTGCTACTTCTTTTGCAAACCACACTGGCTTCCTTTTCGTTGTTTTTTTCCTAACAGTTTTGATACAAAGGTCTGTTGCCTTCTATATTGCACATTTTAATGTGCATCTTGCACGTCTTTAATGTGCATCTTGCACGTCTTTTATTTGCAACATTATTCCAGGGGTGCTGCCCTATGTGGGGTGCTGCCCCTCTGCCCGATAAGTCCAGGGGTGCTGCCTCACTTCAGTTTAAGTCCAGGGGTGCTTTTACTTGTCTACTGTGCTGTGTAATTCTCCAGGGATGCTGCCTATGCTGTATAAATCCAGGGGTGCTGCCGTATAATTCCAAGTGTTCTGCTGTACTTAATCATAGGTTAAAATTAAAGCGGATATGAAACAATCTTCAACATCAAAACAGATTTGTGAAAATATAGCCACAAAGGTGAAAATGAAAATTGCAATTTTGATGAATGTTTTAAAATGAAACCACATTTGTGGCCAAAATCAATCAATCTCAGAAGAGACAGAAACATAATCCAGTGCAACTGTCTGAGAGGTAGAAGAGAGATTTTCTGCAGGAGCATTAGAGAGAGTCAACCTTAATTTTGATTTATTATTAATGTTTCACATTTTCGGATTATTTATTTACAAGATGTGCATTTGTTGTGTTTGGTTCTTTTCCTAAGGGCTGCATAGGGTTATCGCAAGACCTCGCGGTGTTAGAAGAACAGAGTTTCAGTGATCTTGCAATGCATCAGCTTTCCAATGCATTGCAGCACTAGATGGGCCAGGAGCTTCTGTGAGGCACAAACAGATACTGAATAAGGCCCAGTATGGAGTTTTATGGTGGCTTACAGACAGGAAGATGTCTGGCTTGCTAGGGTGAGGCATACTGTGGGCACAGAGGTTAGCAGTGCTTCCTCCCACAATCCTACTTATAGTATGAAATTATTTTCGACTGTAAGCTCCACTAGGGCAGGGGCTCTATAACAAAATAAAATCATTGCACAGTCCTGCTTAGTATTACTGTACCAAACCCACCCAAACTCAACTTGCCCCATCCGTGGCTGCTGTGGGGGCTCAGGAGGGGCTGCTAAAACATCTAAGGGGCTACTTTATTTAAAAATTAAATATGAAAAAAATAAACAAAACACACAGGTATGCTCACATGCATGTAACTGGGACACACAGGTATGCTCACATGCATGTAACTGGGACACACAGGTATGCTCACATGCATGTAACTGGGAGCTGTGAAAAACAAAAATAAGACATCTGCCACAATATATGTATATAAAAAAAGAAACCCACAAGATTTTCACGAAATAAGTCTCCAGACTCCGTGAAGGGGAAAATATCCAATCTTGATCCTGTGGTATACACCAGTTTATTTGCATCCCAGCATTAAATACGAGATTATCTTAATCCCTGAAAATGGAGAAGGGGGTAAAAATTTGGTGGCTTTGACCCCTAGTTTTTCAATTTGTCCAGTACTGTGGTAGTTACATATTTGCTTGGTTGATCTTTCTGTTCCACACCAATATAGGAGTGGAGGTGAAAGCCTGTGTGTTGTTCCTGATTTCGTGTGCCTCTCTAATTTTAATCACATTCTTGGCACTGTCTTCTTCCTCTTGCCACTTCTCATAATGTGCAAAGTCATCAAAGAAGGAGGTGGTATGTTTGTAACTATCTGTGATTCGGAGAACTTGGTGAGCTTTTTCCAGGGGGACCACCTGTCGCTGAAATTATGGTTTTATTAAACTGTGCATGTCCTGTTTAAACAACATAAGGATGGGTGGGAGTTCCATCTTGCGCCTCTTTTTTTTTCTTTGCATGATGTGCTCTTCGGGGCCTATTTTTTAAAACTGCCATCCTGTCTGCCACTGCAGTGCCACTCCTAGATGGGCCAGGTGTTTGTGCCGCCCACTTGTGTTGCTTAGCTTAGTCATCCTGCAACCTCAGTACAACCTTTTGGCCTAAAAACAATATTGTGCAGTGTCCAGAATAGACTGGAAATGAATGTTACCAAGGTAATTAATACCTTAGTATCAAAATTACCCCCACATTCTGCAATTTTAGCTGTTTTTATGTTTTTTTTTTAAAACAGATCCAAAACCAACACCCAAAAGGGTGGTTTTGGCAAAACCAATCCAGATCCAAAACATGAATGGAGATCCAGATCCAAAACTAAAACACAAAACCCGAAAAGTGTCCACCGCGCAGCTCTAATAAATATCCAAGATACTGGGGGATATCCAATTAGCCCCAGTAATTTACCGGGGCTTATTGTCCCACAAGGGGCTATCCTATTATCCCCGATAAGCCAGCAGGAGCGGTGGCTTATAGGGGGTTGCCTGAAGCTGCACTGGGTGCCGGCTCCTGACAGCGCCCAGTGCAGCATTGCTCCTCCGGCTCCCCTGGTCACATGGCCGCTTTCCATCATGTGACCGCGTCCAGGGGCGGAGGAGAGGGGGGATGCAATCACAGCGCTGCCCCCGGCTTCTCTGCACCGAGGACAGCTTTTGGTTGCCTGCAGTCCCAGCCTGCTGCTGCTGCAGCGGACATCGGATGCTGCAGGTTGTCTCGCTCATCAGGGTTTTTGTGCAAAAACTGGGCTGTTTCTACCGAAAGCACACAGGTTTCACTGAACCTGTGTGTTTTTGGGAGAAAGGGTGATCAATCTGGATAGCCTGTAAAAAAATATCAGTGAAACATCGGGAAAAATAAGTTTTTTGCACCCAATGTTTTACTGGGCCTAATAGGATATCCCCCACTGACTCTGCTTCTCATTATCTCACTGCTGAATCTGGCAGTCCCATTTCACTTCACTTTCTGGGTATATGCTAAAATAATTTTCAAAGTCAATTGATTATCACTAGCACAATAATTTAATTTGTGATGTAGGGCAAGCAATTATAAACCTTGCAGCAGTGATCTCACATCCTGTAGTTCAGCAGTTTAGCACCTACACCACGTGAACAACAGCCAATCTTTATTCTTAGGTGGTGAAACCACTATGACCATAGCACTAATATGCTAGTGTCTGTGCTGAAGCCACTCTGTCTTAGCGGAAATCACAAAAGGGATGGTTTTGAAACCATCGATTGTGGCCTTTTTTGCCATCTATGATGTATTACTTCTGCAACTTCACTGGCACTGATAGCTTACTCTTCAGGAATAATCGCGGTGTTTGTGTAGGTCTGAACATGTGCAGGTTTCAATCATCAATGGCTCAGCCAGCAATGATTTTATGTTGATGATTTAAAACCATTGGCCATCAATATTCATCACTATTTCATTCAACTCTGGTCCACCTCATGCTAACATGTCACTCACTCAATGACACTGGGAAGGATCTCAATATTGATTTTCCTTAAATGCATTGCTGCTACATCCCCATAGGCAGTCCGATCCAGTACACTGATAAAACTCCAGGTGAAGAGGCAGCCTCGCAGGTCTCCACTCTCTGACCAAAGCTGTCCTTTTAGCCTGATACATCTTCTGAACTGCCATTTGGTCCCAGGAACACAGTATATAGGGGTCTCTTTGCTAAGCATTAGATGGAGATAAAATGCATGGAGATAAAGTACCAGCCAACCAGCTCCTAACTGTCATTTTTAAAACACAGCCTATGACACGGCAGTTAGGAACTGATTGGCTGGTACTTTATCTCCATCCACTTTATCTCCATTCAAAGCTTAGTAAATAGTCCCCATAGTCTCCATCCTCGGGCTCTGTCACATGCTCTGCCGTGAGCTCAGGCTCCTTCTCCCCAGAATGAGCATGACAAGCTTCCAGAACCATCTCTTCTTGTAACTGCAGTCTAACATCCCCAAATAAATACCTTATATCTCCTAATAGCACATCTTCAAAAGAAATGTTCCCCAGCAATAAAACCAATGTAAAATTGCGGATGTCAAGTGTCATGTGTAACAAATGAAAAATGACAAGCGATAAAAAAAAAAACAAATAAAACAGAGAAAAATAGTATACAGTAAAAACACAAATATAAATCATTGCATGTTGCACTAAAAAAACTTAAAATGTTAGTATGCAATTACTCAATCAATGTAAGTACTTAAATATATATGTATATCATGATAAATGCATATGCGTTGAAGATAATGATCCATGTTTTCTAACAGAATGTCAGAGGAATAGATAATTTTATTTATTTGTGTTGTTATAACTGATATTCCATACAAGATCTCACGCTGACACATTTTGCCAACAATTGCTCCCTTTACCCCGTCTTCCTTTGTTGTTCTATGGTTTGTGTCCAGTAAATACCCTCTGGTGCAGTAATAATCTCTAGTTAAATTGTAATTGCTCTATTGACAGCACTACTGTACATTTTTGACACATCATTATTCACGATTAACCACTTGACCCGAAATAAATGTTAAGGCAATTACCAACAAGAGCTTTTTTATGAGAAATGAAGCAAAGTTTAGAGATAATCAAAATGCAAAGTCAATCCTGATAGCAATTGGAAAAATAGCTAATCCAATCAACACATTTTTATTAGCCAAGTTAATGCCAGTAGATATTATCTAGTAATTTAGTCTTATTAGGAAGAAAATAAAGCAGCTAATTGTTTACTGTCCTGGAATACATTCCAGAGTCCAATCTGCAACAGAGTTAGTTGTTATGTGTTTCATCTATTTTGTCACATTGAAATATGAAAATTGTTTAGCGAAAGGCATCTGCCGTGTCCCTTCTGTCAAACATTCATATGTTTTATTGCTTAAATTACACCTGGAGGTAATATACGTGAGCTTTACATTGACAACTGTTTGTATTACATTAAAGGATCTGTAAAACATTTATAGAATCTCAGTTTTAAAGAACTGTCAGGAAAGTTAGAAATTACACAAGTTGGGTGGCAGAGTGTTAAAAAAAGGTGTTAGGATATGATATGTCGACAGTCATAATGTTGACAGACATTATGTAGACAGTGATGAAATGTCATCATGTTTGAATGTCAAAATGATGGTGGTGGTACTAGTAGGAGGGACTGGGTAGGAGTAGCCGTAGTGATACATGGCAGCTTGGGGAGGTAGTGGGGGTGATAGTGGTAGTAGTAGAAGGCAGGTGGTTGGGACTGGGTAAGAGTAGTAGTAATGACAAATGGAAGCTGGGGAGGTGGCGGGATGGTGCAGAGAGAGGGCAGCACACAAACCCAGGTGAGCTGCTTTATAACAGCCCCTATCAAGAACTAGCAACCTCCTGCTGTCAAAGCCTGGGTAGGGGAGTCCATGCTGAGACAAGTAGATCTTCAGGGATTCAGGTTTCTTATATTCACTTTCTCTCCTGTACACTAACACATGTGGCTGTGTGCAGCAGCTCTCAGACAGGGGACAGAGAGCAAAATAGCCCTCAGAGTTATCTGTCATGTGCTCTACCAACATAGTACCAGCTACAGTGCACCTAGCCCCGGAGTCAGGGCAATATGGATATACTGTGCCCTCCTCCTACAGCTGAAGCCCAGCTGGAAAAGGTACTGTAGTCATTCTGCGCTAGCAGGCCCATCTAGTCTGCCCCTTTTAAATATTTGTCAGAAGTGGTATATAATATCACATAACCACCCAACACCCCTAATCTAACTGCCCAGCACCCCTTATCTTTACCAGCACCACTAATCTTACCACTCAGTATTGCCACCAGTGCCAGATGTGCCTGGAGCTGAAATATATGAAGGGTCTATTGTGTGCTACTGCAGGGGATGTGGCCAGTGCTGTGGCAGTGTGACAAGTGCTATGGGGGCGAGATGAGTTTAGTGTGGGTGTGTTCTGTATATGGTGTGTAGTTGGTTGCATGGAGGGCATAGATAGCACCTACCTTCAACCACTGTATTTTATAGTGGTGCTACAAAAAAAAAATTGGTGAAAGGGTGTGAACTGTATTGTCTACCAGGCTGACAGCCAAGCATGCGCAGAAAGCACATAGATGGAGCCCATGTCCCAGCAAGAGAACCTTCTTAAATTCATGTGAATACTGATTGTCATACAGGTTGAGTATCCCTTATCCAAAATGCTTTGGACCAGAAGTATTTTGGATAAGTATTTTGGATATCGGATTATTCCGTATTTTGGAATAATTGCATACCATAATGAGATACCATGATGATAGGACCCAGGTCTAAGCACAGAATGAATTTATGTTTCATATACACCTTATACACACAGCCTGAAGGTCATTTTAGCCAATATTTTTTTATAACTTTGTACATTAAACAAAGTGTGTGTACATTAACACAATTCATTTATGTTTCATATACACCTTATACACACAGCCTGAAGGTCATTTAATACAATATTTTTAATAACTTTGTGTATTAAACAAAGTTTGTGTACATCGAGCCATCAGAAAACAAATGTTTCACAATCTCACTCAAAAAATTCTGAATTTCGGAATATTCCGTATTTCGGAATATTTGGATATGGGATACTCAACCTGTATTCTAAATTTAAGCAGTAATATCATATCCCATCTGCATTTAAAATGAGGGATATTTATTATTATCCTTTATTTATATGGTGCCACAAGGGTTCCGCGGCACCCAATTACAGAGTACATAAACAAATAATCAAACAGGAAAACAGCAACTTACAGTTGATGACAGTATAGGACAAATACAGGGTAAATAAACATAGTTACATCAGCAGATGTATCAAACAGGAAAACAGCAACTTACAGTTGATGACAGTATAGGACAAATACAGGGTAAATAAACATAGTTACATCAGCAGATGACACTGGAATAAGTATCAGGTGTCAGAAGACTGCTGGATTTGGTGCAGTTGAAGATTATTAAAGTAAGAAAGGATAAGCACATGAGGGAAGAGGGCCCTGCTCGTGAGAGCTTACATTCTAAAGGGGAGGGGTAGACAGACAGGGGTGACACAGATGGGGTAAATAGAGAGCGTAGAACAGAGGGTTAGGATGAGATTTGGCTGGGTTTGGTGAAGAAGTGGGTCTTGAGAGCCCGTTTGAAGTTTTGTAGAGAGGTGGAGAGTCTGAGGGAGAGAGGTAGGGAATTCCAGAGAAGTGGTGCAGCACGTGAAAAATCTTGGCGGTAGGAGTGGGAGGAAGTAATCCATAGGCAGGAGAGTCGGCGTGCATTAGCAGAGCGAAGAGGATGGGTGGGAGTGTAAAGAGAGATAAGGTCAGAGATGTAGTTGGGAGAGGAGTGGGTGAGGGCTTAGTAAGCGAGTGTGAGAAGCTTGAAATGGATTCTGAAAGGGAAGGGGAGCCAGTGAAGGTCTAGTAAGAGAGGATAGGTGGACGTAGTGCGTTTGGTGAGAAAGATGAGCTGGGCAGCAGCATTGAGGATAGATTGGAGTGGAGAGAGGTATTTGTCAGGAATGCCAGACAGGAGGAGATTACAGTAGTCCAGTCTGGAGATGACCAGTGAGTGAGTAAGAGTCTTAGTAGCATCCTGGGTCAGAAAGGGTCTGATCCTGGAAAAACTTTTAGATGAAAACGGCAGGTTTGTGAGAGGTGCTGAATGTGTGGTTTGAAGGAGAGGGAGAAGTCAAGGATTACTCCAAGACAGGGCACTTGGGGGCTAGAGGAGATAGTAGTGCCATCAACAGATAATGAGATTGTAGGAGGTGAGGTTATGCGGGAGGGAGGGAAGATGATCAGCTCGGTCTTAGACATGTTAAGTTTAAGAAAGCGCTGGGACATCCAGGAAGAGGTAGCAGAGAGACAGTTGGAGATATGAGTGAGGAGAGCAGGGGAGAGGTCTGGAGAGGAAAGATAGATTTGGGTGTCATCAGCATAGAGATGATATTGGAAACCAATAGAACTAATGAGCTTACCTAGTGAGGACGTATAGAGAGAGAAGAGAAGCGGACCAAGGACAGAACCTTGGGGCACCCCTACAGTTAGTGGAAGTGAGGGGGAGGTGGAGTCATGAGAGGAGACAGAGAATGAATGGTCAGAAAGGTAGGAGGACAGCCAAGAGAGGGCAGTGTCACGCAGACCAATGGAGTGAAGGATTTGCAGTAGGAGAGGATTGTTCACAATGTCAAAAGCATCAGAGAGATCAAGGGGTCAGCTTGCTGGGGGTAGCTTGCGTGGATTTTAAGAAGTGTGGATTTAAGAAGTGTGTTACCCGAACAGTTAAAAAAAACAGTTATTCTTCTTGGGACTGGACTAATCATTTTTTTTTTTTCTTCTCATCTCTCAGGTATGTGAAATCATTGCTATCACACCACCAGGCTCAGATTGACACACATGCTGCTAGCAATCCACATCATATGTTTAAATGTATGTGAAATCATTGCTATCACACTACCAGGCTCAGATTGACACACATGCTGCTAGCAATCCACATCATATGTTTAAATGTATGTGAAATCATTGCTATCACACTACCAGGCTCAGATTGACACACATGCTGCTAGCAATCCACATCATATGTTTAAATGTATGTGATGTTTTTCTTGCCATTTCCTATGTATGTGATTGAATTTATTGTGGATAGCTAGAGTAGTTTTTGTCTGATTACCCACCCTGTGCAATTTGTTCTTTGATCAATAAGCATTTCAATCAGGTGACCAAATGTTCAGAGGTAGGACTATTCTTAATCAGAGTCAGTATTTCTTTAGATTTAGTTAAGGGGTCAGCTTGCTGGGGGTAGCTTGCGTGGATTTTAAGAAGTGTGTTATCCGAACAGTTAAAAAAAACAGTTGAAAAAACATTGAACAACATCAAGGAAAGGTAACTTACTTTTACAACTTACTCCTACTCCACTTTAACCCAAGAAAACACAAACAACCACAGCATGTTCATCAAACTACTGTTTCTTATTTCTATTCATGGAATTCTCACCAAATTTCACACATTGTACACTCACCCTGAAACTCACCCCTCTGTGCACATTACAGCTTCTATTCTCCACTCCCCTCTTCTAACCACTCATGAGCTTTATACTTACTTCTCTGCAAGTACTTTGACAACCACAATTGGCCACCAGAATAAACACTCGCAAACATCCACCAATATTTATCTCACTCTTCTGCTTTTATTAGTTGGTGACATATCACCAAATCCAGGCCCCAACCACCTTTCCCTCTCACACTCAGCTGTCTCAAAACAACATAGAAATCCATCTAACCTCATAAATATCACATGTCTCCCATCCCCCTCCAAGTCACTAAAATGTGCCTTATTGAATGCACGCTCTGTTTGCAACAAATTAACATCCATCCATGACCTCTTCATATCTCACAACTTTAATCTGCTGGCTATAACAGAAACATGGCTCACACAATCAGACACGGCCTCCCCTGCAGCACTGTCACACAGTGGTTTCCACTTCACACACACATCTAGGCCTAATAATAGTAAAGGTGGTGGGGTAGGAATCTTACTGTCACAGTTTTTCACATATACTGTTCTACCTCAGGTTCCATCACTCGCATTCACATCATTTGAAGTTCACTCTATCAGGATTTTCACCCCCTTCTCTCTGTGTGTTGCAGCTATCTATCGCCTCCTGGGCAACCTAAACAACAATTTCTAGAAGATTTTTCTGCCTGGCTCCCACACTTCTTATCCTCTGACATCTCCACCATCATTATGGGCGATTTCGATTTCAATATAGCTCTTGACAGTCCACAATCTGTTCATGCATCCAAACTCCTCTCTCTAACCTCCTCTCTTGGCCTAACCCAATTGTCCGACTCCTCTACTCACCAGGAGGGCCACTGCCTTGATCTTGTGTTCACCAGGCTCTGCTCAGTTTCCCAACTCATTAACACTCCTTTCCCTCTCTCTGATCACAACCTGATCACCTTCACATTCTCTTCTATTACTTTAAATTCTAGGACACTAAAACCAAGCAAGCCTCCTCTAACACGCAGAAATACTAACAATATACATTTTCAACAACTTTCCACTTCTCTGCAACAACGTCTCTCACCAATCTCTACATTCACCACACCTGACACTGCTGTATCCCACCTGCACCAGACCCTAGAGAGTGCCCTTGATGAAGTTGCTCCAGCTACCCATCACACTCCACGTAGGCTTAGATGCCAACCATGGCACTCTAAATCAACAAGACACCTACAAAAACTGTCCCGTAAGGTAGAACGTCAGTGGCGGAAATCTCAGAATCCAAGTGACTTTCTCACATATAAGACTGCCTACCACTCCTATCGTCAGGCCCTGGACACTGCCAAACAAACATATTTCCAATCTCTCATCTCTTATCATGCCACCAACCCCAAACAACTTTTTAATACATTTAAATCACTTCTTTACCCTCCCTCACCTCCCCCACTAGCTACTATCAGTGCACAAGAACTTGCTTCCTACTTCAAGGATAAGATTGATAAAATCCGAGATGAAATGGTATGCTCTAACTCAGCCAGTGACCTGCTCAAATCCCTATCTGAACCCTCTGGCACTTTCTCTTCATTTGATCCCACAAGTGAAGATTAAGTATCAACACTCTTTTCATCCTCCTACTCCACTACTTCTCCTCTTGATCCTATACCCTCACAGGTCAGCAAAAGTTTGTCTCCTGTGCTTATCCCAACCTTAACTAAAATCTGTAATCTCTCTCTCTCTCTACTGGCATCTTTCCATCTCTGTTTAAACATGCAGTGATTACTCCCATTCTGAAAAAACGCAACTCTGACCCAAACACACTCTCTAACTAACTACCGTCCCATTTCTCAGCTACCCAGTCCCTCCAAGCTACTTGAGAGACTTGCCTACACTCGCCTTACACACTTTCTTAACTCCCACAACTTACTGGACCCACTTCAATCAGGCTTTCGTGACCAACACTCCACGGAGACGGTACTGACCAAAGTAGTGAATGATCTGGTCACTGCTAGATCAAAAGGCCATTACACACTACTTATTCTTCTAGATCTCTCTGCTGCTTTTGACACTGTTGACCACTCTCTTCTCATACAAACACTAGAGTCCCTAGGTCTTCAGGACACAGCCCTTACTTGGTTCTCATCCTACCTATCTAATCGATCTTTCAGTGTTCACTTCTCTGATTCTACCTCCTCTTCTCTACCTCTATCAGTTGGAGTACCGCAAGGCTCAGTCTTAGGTCCTCTGCTCTTCTCAATCTATACCTCCTCTCTTGGTAAACTAATCAGCTCCTTCGGATTTCAGTATCATGTGTACGCTGATGATACTCAAATCTACCTGTCCTCCCCAGATTTATCACCATCTGTATTGGCTCGTGTCACTGGATGCCTGTCTGCCATTTCATCTTGGATGTCATCTCGCCATCTCAAACTCAACATTTCCAAAACAGAATTAATTATTTTCCCACCAGCTAATGGTAGTTACCAACCTGATATTGCCATAACTGTTGACAATGCAACTATCCACCCTACCCCACAAGCTTGCTGCCTAGGTGTCATCCTTGACTTTGAACTGTCATTTGTTCCACACATTCAGTCTGTCTCTAAATCATGTTACATGCACCTTAAAAACATATCCAAAATCCGCCCTTATCTTACACAAGACACTGCAAAAACTCTGATCCATGCACTCATCATCTCCCGCATTGATTATTGTAATAGTCTCCTTACTGGTCTTCCCAAACATAGGCTCTCACCACTTCAATCCATTTTAAATGCAGCTGCGAGGCTAATCTTCCTCGCCAGACGTTCTTCGTCTGCTGATCCGCTCTGTCAGTCCCTCCATTGGTTACCGGTATTCTACCGTGTCAAATATAAAATACTTTTACTTACATACAAGGCTATTACCCAAACTGCACCATCATACATCTCCTCACTCATCTCAAAATATCTCCCTACCAGACCCCTCCGCTCTGCACAAGATCTGCGTCTCTCATCCAGATGTATTACCCGTTCCCACTCAAAATTACAGGACTTTACCCGGGCTTCACCCACTCTGTGGAATGCCCTCCCACGCACAATAAGACTCTCCACTAGTCTCCAAACCTTTAAACGTTCCCTGAAAACTCATCTCTTCAGACAAGCCTACCAAATTCCTGACCCACACACATAACCTTCAATGCTTCCCTATCCAGTAAATTCCCTCTGCACAGTCCCCATAACCTCACATTTTGTCTTCCAACATTGCTGGGTGATCATATCATACAACCCACTAAGAACCTAGCAATCTGGGGAAACATTATGTAACAGGTTACATCTATCCTTGTGTATCAATACCTATTTCCCTATAGATTGTAAGCTTGCGAGCAGGGCCTTCCTACCGCTATGTCTGTCTTTGCCCTGTTTTGTTCTATAACTGTTGTTCTAATTGTAAAGCGCAACGGAATATGCTGCGCTATATAAGAAACTGCTAATAAATAAATAAATAAGTAGAATAAGTAGAGAGTAGTGTCCCTTAGATTTAGCAGCATGGAGGTCATTGCATACTTTTGTAAGGGCAGTTTCAGTGGAGTGGAGAGGACGGAAGCCAGACTGGAATGGGTCAAACAGTGAGTGTGAGGAAAGAAAGGAAGTAAGGCGGTTGTAGACAATACGGTCAAGGAGTTTGGAGGCAAAAGGGAGGAGAGAGATGGGTCGGTAGCTGGAGAGAGTGTTTGGATCAAGGGTAGGTTTTTTAATAGGAGAGATGAGTGCATGCTTGAAGGCAGAGGGGACAGTGCCTGATGAGAGGGAGAGATTGAGAAGGTGAGAAAGATGGGAACAAGCAGAAGGAGAGAGGTAGCAGAGGAGGCGGGAGGGGATAGGGTCAAGTGGGGAGGTGTTGAGGGGACAGGAATGAATAAAGGCCCTGACTTCCTCTCCAGATGCATGGGAGAAAGATGTCAGAGTAGGTGCGAGGGATGGAAAGGGCTGGTAAGGGATGGGAGAAGGCTGGTTACTGATGGTCTGGTGTGATGTCCTGATGTATGGAGTCAATTTTGGATGTGAAGTAAGTGGAAAAGTCAAGAGCAGAGAGTGAGGAAGGGAGATGAGGTGGAGGTGGGCAGAGGAGTGAGTTGAGAGTGGCAAAGAGGCACTGGGGGTTGGAAGACTGGGAGGAGATGAGGTTCTTGAAGTATGACTGTTTAGCAAGAGAAAGGGCAGCACTGAAGGATGAGAGCATAAGTTTGAAATGGAGGAAGTTTGCCTAAGAGCGTGATTTCCTCCAGTGTCGCTCAGCAGTACGTGAGCATTTTTGCAGATATCTGGTGCATTTGCTGTGCCAGGGTTGAGGTGTTAATTTGCGAGGGTGAATAGTGGTTGGTGGAGCAACAGAGTCAAGAGCAGAAGTAAGGGATGCATTGTATGTGGAAGTGGCTTGTTCAGGGCATGAGAGAGAGAATAGGAGAGAGAAGTGAGTCAAACAGGGAGGAAAGGAATGTGGTGTCAATAGCTTCAATGTTACGCTTAGTGATGGTAGCCTTAGGAGGTAGAGATGGGGAAGTCGAGAGAGATAGGTTAAAGGAGAGCAGGTGGTGGTCAGAGAGGGGAAATGGGGAGTTGGAAAAATCAGAAATATCACAGCGGTGAGTGAAGACCAGATCCAGTGAGCTTCCATTCACATGGGAGGGTGATGAGGTCCACTGGAAGAGACCAAGTGAAGATGTGAGGTTAAGGAGTTTAGAGGCAGGGGATTGTGTGGGGATGTCAATAGGGATGTTGAAATCGCCTAGGATAATGGAGGGAATGTCAGAAGAGAGGAAGTGAGGAAGCCAGGAAGCAAAGTTGTCGACGAATTTGGAAGCCGTACCAGATATGATAAACTGACTCCTTACTTACAGGACAGTTAGTCATAGTGCAACACGGCCAATTACAGATAATTTTTACAGTTCTATAACACATTACGCTATGCCCAGAAATCCCACACCATGGTATATACATATGTAATGTCTATTTGGGCTATCTACAGTATATGTGCACATACAGATGTAGCCAGCCTCATTCCTGCTGCAAAATATGCAAGTGATATGCACTCATTTATGTTTTTAAGTTTCACATCTGTTTAAATGTATAGTCATACTGTTAAAAATGTACAAAACTACATATAATAATTGTCAAGAAGGTTACAGTATGTAGCTTTAACAAGCAACAGAAATGAAATGCATAAACAACATAATTGTGTAGGTTTATAAAAAGTCACTGTGGATATTCTTGTAGATTGTATTTAATATTTGTTTTATGCTTTTGTTAACATTATTGATTTGATTGAGGTTGAGTGTGGTTTTCGACATTGTTAAGCATATATTTTTAGCAGTGTCCGCTGACTAATTAAACTTCACTGTGTATGCCGAGTTTGTAGTACTAATTTGTGTAGTTATTTAAATACTGTAAACTCTTCTCATTGTTGTAATTGTGAACTGGCTAAAAGAAATAGATCATCTATTACAGAACACAGCGCTTTCAGGAAACAACTGGAATGGAAATACAATGAGAAGTGAATTGTTTTGTCTGGATTTGAAATATCTCCTATATAATAGCCCAGATCTGTGACTCTGTGCCTGTGTGTATAATGCTGGGCATGGCTAGGAGCTCTCATTGGGTTAACAGCAGGTCTATCACATCCAGTCCACAGCTTATTGGGCGAGAAACGCCCTCCCACACAGGTTACATCCAATGGGAGGCTCTGCCCTTTGGCTGCTGTGTGTTCCCAGAGCAGGATTAACAATGGGTCTGATGTAGCTGTAGCTCCAGGTCCACACCCCAAAATAGGCCCACTGCATCTGCAGCAACATACCCTCCAACAATTTACACATAATAGTCACTACAAATTTGAAAAGGGGGCGTGGCCACGGGCACAGTGGCGTGGCCATGCCCCTTTTCCTATACTTTCAATGAAAGTCTGGATAGCCAAAAATTGTTACAGACCATAAAAAAAGGTACTGTACCTGCCAAAAAGGTACAGTTGGAAGGTATGCCACTGCATCTGCAGCAAGTCTCTGCGCTGTAGATAAGGTAAAAAAATCATTTTACTGCAGTAACCTATGTCCTGCTGCTAGTCCGCCTGCTCCCTCCGGCATCAACAATCCCCGGTCCCTAGCTGCGGCGCAGGTGGAACAAAAGCTGCTGCGGCCACTGGCATAGATGTGTATGAAAGCAGCGCACTGGAAGGCTTTCATAGCCCTCCCTGTACCTCATACTCTCTGAGCCCCGGAGCCTCCTCTGAGATGTCACAGAAGTGACTCCCCACCACAGCCACGCCCTGATCACCAGAGGCACTGATTTTGCAACACAGCACCTGGGAAGCCTGCCTGGAAGCCCTGAGATGGCTAATGTAACTGATAGAGTGGGTGATATCGCATACCTACCAACATGACCCTCTCCAGGAGGGACAGAATGCTCTGCTTCTGGACTTTTCTCTTAATTTGTGATAGCTGGCACCTGTGTTGAACAGGTTAATGGATAAGAAAGGTGTTTCAGCACAGATGATGGCAATCATAAATTACGAGGGAAGTCCAGGAGCAGAGCATTCTGTTGGGAGGTATGATATTGTGGAGGGTAATGTCTGAATACTGAATCAATGTAAAAGGTGACAGTGCTGTGCAGTGCAGTGGGTGAGTAGTGTCACTGACACTGCACAGCACTCTCACCTTTTACATTGATTTAGCCAGTCAGTCAGTTCTACCAACCAGTCACTATTGTTAGCACCTGTGTCCCAATGCATCGCATTACAGGGAAGTAGACACACTAAATAAACTACAGCTCCCAAAAGCCCTTAGCGCAGGAGCATTCCAGTGCTAAGGTCTGCAGGGAGCTGTAGTTTATTGAGTGCATCTTATTCCCTGTAATGCGGCGCATTGGAACACCGGTGCTAACAATAGTGACTGGCTGCTGTGCGAGTCTCAAAGCAACTGCCAAAGGGAGGACACCAGCTTAGCTGCTTCCATGGGGAGAAGCAGGAGAAGCATTTCCCACCCCTCCCCCACTCACAGTACCTCCGGGCCCCATCTGCGACACCCCCCTCCACCACCTGTGGTGGCTCTGGACCCCCTCCCCAACCCGCAGCACCCCCGCATCTGTCCATCCCCCGCCCTTGGCACTACCGCACCCTCCCGCACCCACAGCACCCCCGCAGCTGCTCCTCCCCCACCTGCAGTGTCTATGGACCCCCTCCCCCACCTACTGCACCCATGAACCTGCCCCTCCCACACCCACAGCACCACCACATAAGCCACTCCCCCACCAGCGGCACCTCCGCAACCACCCCTCCCCAACCCACGGCATCTCCGGACCCCCTCCCCAATCTGCGTCTCCCCCGCACCCACCACTACCCCAATCATAGTGCCTACTAGGTGATTCATCAGGCATTGCGTGCGCTGTTCATGACCCCTTTGTCCGTGCAATACTTAACCACTCACACAATTATGATTGGAGGTAATACTTCATATAAGAAAAATATTGCACGCTACAAGGGCGTGCAACGATTAAGGTGTGACGGTGTGAAGAGCGCCCATAGGGCACAATGAATCACCTAGTAGATAATAATAGCTTATTATAGATGTTATTGGGTGGTATTCATGTGACCAACGGTCGGGAGACCGACGGTCACATGACCTCCTCCAGCATCCCGACCCCACTATCCCGATGGTCGGCATGCCGACCAACAGGGACTATTTCCACTCGTGGGTGTCCACGACACCCATAGAGTGGGAATAGAACCCGTGGTGACCATAGGTCGCCACCGAGCCCGCGTCGGTAAGCTGACCGGCGGTCAGGAGACCACCGGTCAGCCATACTACACCCATGTTATTATATACTTCCTAATACTTTGCACTGTTCTTAGCCTTGTTAAATACTGGAAATCAGTGGTATTCAGGTGTGCTACAGTACTTTAATTGAGATATGTGTGTACAGTACAAGCAAGCAACAAAAAATGAGTATTGTATAAGATCAGATTGTATTTACAATATCTTTATATATAAATGCGAAAGCCCTCATTCATTCATTCATTCATTCATTCATTCATTCATTCATTCATTCATTCATTCACTCTCTCACAGACTGACTCATCACTAATTCTCTTACTTCCTGAAATGTTAGGAAGCTGACATTTAACATAGGTATTCTTCAGGTGGAAAATCGGAAAACTAAATAATTAGAACTTTAATAAACCTCCCCTAAGGGGATGAAAAGGGGTTTGACATAATTACATCATTACCGATGTGTGGCTTGCATTGCGTGAACAATAATGGCCAAATGGACAACCAGATAAAAATTTGGATTGCACCTCCAGTGTGTAAAATGTTATAAACTAAAAAAAATTTAAAGCCCTCACTTACTAACTGACTGAATCATTATTAATTATCTTATTTTCCAATATGTTAGTAAGATGAAATATTGCTGTTATTATTCTTTGTACATAATTGTTATTTAAAGAAAGTATGTATTGTATTTGTGTTAATTCCTATGGCGTACAGTTGTCCGGAGACAAATTCCGGGTGTGCGGAAGTATACCTGGTCAATAAACTTATTCTGATTCTGATCTAATTTAACATAAGTAATCTACAGGTGGGAAATAGGAAAATTACATAATTAGAATTTTAATAAACCACCCCTAAGGGGATGAAAAGGGTATTGACATAATGACATCATCACTGATGTGTGGCTTGCATTGCATGAACGATAATGCCCAAACGGACAATCAAATCAAAATTTAGATTGCAACTCCAGTGGGTAGAATTTAATAAATTACAAAAATGGCCCTGTCCATTTTTACCGTATCTGTTACGGGTGCTCCTCGGGTAACCCCAAGAACCATGGATTAATATTTACTTACATAAGATGTCTCAAATTTACATCTCTATAGATCTGCCAAATTTTTAACACATTTATATTTACAACCGTGAAAATCAGAAACCCCGTGCGAAGAACTGGTAAAACAGCTGGTATGCAATGTAATCCAAGAAAACCTAAAACATGCTGATCCCAATTAACACTGCTATTTACCCTTGCAAGACAACTCAATAAATATAATATAATATAATATACAGTATGTCACAGGAGAAGGGAATATTTTTAATTTAAATTGATAAAATAAGACATTAGTATTGTATACTGCCAATTTGTATTAGCATATACACAACAATCTATTACAGCTAAATCAGAGACAATAATTTATCATAAAAAGTGACATATTTCTAAAGGAAGGCAAAAGTTGGTTTCAAAATGTGAGGCATATTGGCAAACTTTTGAAAATAGGAGATTATAAATGGTGGTAGAATGCGCCACATGGAACGTGTCGCGCCTTCGAGAGAGTGTGTCATGCTCCTCCCAAAGAGCTTGTCTAGCTCCTCTCTTGACATACAGTAACTATTTCCAGTCAGGGTTGTGCCCTGCAGTGTCAGATGAATACTGAAGTACTAGGGACCTTATTCAGCCTCAAAAATTACTAAATTGCAAATGGCAGATTATCGGACGACTGCACATGTACTGCGAATGCATTGCGCATGTGTGACCAGAGATCTGCGATTCATATGGGATTGCATCTTGCCAGGAGGGTGATTGACAGGTGGTGGGCATTTGTGGGCGTGCACATGGCATTTGCATGGAGTGGTTGAGGAAACACAGTCATGTCATGCTGTTTTCGGGGACTGCATCTGATGTTGAAAACATGGCACCCGGTGCGACTGTATTCTCATTATTCTGATTAGCCCAGGGTCATCCGCAACTGTCAATGGTACTCAATTTCTGTGTATGCATCACAATTTTGCACTTGCATATGCAATTTTGTGTTTGCATCGGTGGCCGTCTTTTACCTTTGTGGGCAGCTCTTCACATGCAATTTTTAGCAGAATCAGGATTGAGAACATTGCTATTTCTGTCTCAATAGCAATCCAAGCTGAAAAAGGTCCTAAGAGGGTTAATAGTATAACATGGAGAATAATAATCACAGCTGCCAGCATTGCGTCCTGCAGGGAGAGGTGACCTCTGGCAATAGAGGGTGTAGGCAGCTGGTCTTAGCATATTAGGGTGTAATAGTGTAACAGATGGGCACCAGCAGGGTAATACTCTGATACAGGCACCATGGGATCAATTCCTCCAACCAGAAGAAATCTGTGTAATCCAAACTGATGTATATGCTTGTTGCTGCAATACTAATGATACCCCTCCTCCTCTCCATCCCTCCCCTTCCTGTTTATCTTGCTGTCTGCAGCTCCCACCACAGGTCACACCCTGTTTACTATTTTTGTTTGGACTTGGGGGAGAAGTCACTGCTGATGCAGGAAAGAATCAGCTGCAGCCACTGACATTTATTATGTTTGTATGCATGGTAAATGCTGGCTGCTTTTGCATGTAGCCCACAAATGCTGGGCTGCAGTTTTTTTATACTGCAGTCTTTCTGTATATGTTAAATCTGCCCCACCTGCAGTGCAAAGTTCCTTGCATTTATTTATTTATTTATTTATTTTGCTTTGCTGTCAACTCTTATTTAGCCTCAGAGTCTCTAAGCCAGGCCTGGCCGACCTGTGGCTCACCAGCTGTTGTAAAAGTACAAGTCCCATCATGCCATGCCACATTTTTGCTATTAGGAAAGGCTAAATCGGTGGCAGGGCATGCTGGGATGTGTAATTTAACACCATCTGGGGAGCCACAGGTTGACAAGGCCTGCCCTAAGCCTTTATATGTTACCTGAAACTGCAAGTAATGTTGGCCATACATCCGATTCCCCTATGCAGATCAGAATTGCCGACTGGGGAACTCCAACTGCCCATATCCCAGGGGATAGGCAAAATACTACATGTTTAAAATCCTGGCTTGCCATTTCCAATTACTTTTTGGTCGGAATCTGTAAATCGAGATTGCCCAACATGTTGGATTTTGCAGATCCCGAACGTGGCATCAGCAGAACCGGGAATTGTGCCAATGAATTGCAGATTTAACAGTTACATCAATTGATCACTTAACAATATACACTTATCCACCTAATGTTTTAGTTTCCGATTACAAAAAAAATTGAAAAAGGGTGTGAAAACACCCTTTTCACATAGGGGGTCATTCCGAGTTGTTCGCTCGCAAGCGGATTTTAGCAGATTTGCTCATGCTAAGCCGCCGCCTACTGGGAGTGAATCTTAGCATCTTAAAATTGCGAACGATGTATTCGCAATATTGCGATTACACACCTCGTAGCAGTTTCTGAGTAGCTTCAGACTTACTCGGCATCTGCGATCAGTTCAGTGCTTGTCGTTCCTGGTTTGACGTCACAAAGACACCCAGCGTTCGCCCAGACACTCCCCCGTTTCTCGGGCCACTCCTGCGTTTTTTCCGGAAACGGTAGCGTTTTTTCCCACACGCCCATAAAACGGCCTGTTTCCACCCAGTAACACCCATTTCCTGTCAATCACATTACGATCGCCAGAACGATGAAAAAGCCGTGAGTAAAAATCCTAACTGCATAGGAAATTTACTTGGCGCAGTCGCAGTGCGGACATTGCGCCTGCGCATTAAGCGGAAAATCGCTGCGATGCGAAGATTTTTACCGAGCGAACAACTCGGAATGACCCCCATTATTTTAGTTTCACTCATATGTATTAAAGGGCTTTTGGAGCAGTTTTCATGAAAAACTACTCCAAGCCCATAAATGTGTATTTTTTAGTAAACCAGATCTCTTTTCCCATACTTATAATGGGAAATGTGATATGGACAAATTAATAAAAAAAAAAGGGAAATGTAAAAAAATACTGCATTGTGCCCTGTGATAATTATGCCAACTTCAGCACTGCAATAGGAGTACCTCTGCGGGGAGCCAGCACTGTGATTTGCTATATGTGTCTGATGGACTCACAAGCTGATCACCTTAAAATAAATAAAAAATAGACTTAACCACCCAGGAGCCAGTAATCGGTGTTCCGGTCAGCGATGCCAGACATTGGGACCTCCTGCTGCTGTGCTGTGACTCCTGTGAGGTAAAGTGATGCTGTAGAGCTGCAGCTCACTTTACAGCACTGTGGATCACAACACACAGCAGTATCCTGGAAGCAGCAGTCGCTGACTAATGGATGGGTAAGTATAATTACGTGTGAGTGGTGCATGGCATGGTGATAGCCACGGTGGGGGAGTTCCCCGGTGGTGGCAGTAGTGATGGACTGCATCGCATGCGCAACAGAACATCAGGGTATTTTATGGGAAAAATACCCCAATGTTACTGCAGAGTTTCATTGCAGGGACAAAGCTTTCTCTCAAGCTCTGTACCTGCATGTGATAATTTATACATCCATGCAATGTACTGTACTCAATCATTGCATTGCAAGTTTGCCTGATTTTGTCAACTGTTAGCCACATCCTCAGATGCAGATGATGATGAATGAGGTCCTAAGACTTTAAACTTTTACTAGGAGAACGCTAATTACAATTATTTCTCCATTGCTTCATTGCTGTAATATATTGTCAATGTAATGATCCTGTTGGTTCTACAGAAATTTGTACCACTGTAATAATGAAACATAAACATTTTTAAAGTATCATCCGTTCACTGGTATAAGTGAGCACAATGGGGAAGGAACTTGTTAGTGCTGTTAAGAATTTGAAAGACGCATGCCCAGAGCAGAAAACAAGATCTCCTACTTAGATTGCTGCAGCCATCAGGGAGAAAAATGACTGTAGATAGGAGAAACATGAGACAAAGATTGGACAGAAGATAATGTAGTTTTATCTGTTTTCAAATTAAGTTTTAGTTTTCACAAATAATATATGCACTCAGCTAATCTAATTATTATTATTATTATTATTATTATTATCCTTTATTTTTATTGGGCCACAAGAGATCTGCAGCACCCAATTGCAGAGTACATAAACAAATAATCAAAACAAGATAACAGTGACTTACAGTTCAAGACAATATAGAACAAGTACAGGGTATATAAACATAGCTGCATCAGCAGACAACACTGAGATAAGTATTATGGTGGCAGAGATCCAAGGGATTTGGTGCCAGAAGGGCGTATGGAGTAGAAGAAGGTTTAAGTAAGAGAAGGAAAGAAACATGAGGGAAGAAGGCCCTGCTCTCAGAGCTTACATTCTAAAGGGGAGGGGACATAATAGACATATACTGTGTGTGTGTGTGTGTGTGTGTGTGTGTGTGTGTGTGTGTGTGTGTGTGTGTGTGTGTGTGTGTGTTTGTGTATATATATATATATATATATATATATATATATAAGAGGTATGCAATCATCTTGTTGACAGACAGAATGTCGAAAAGCATTATGCAGACTCCAGAAAGAAAGCACTAGTAGGACGACAAGTTAGAAATGTTACTTAAAGCAATATACATCCACTGGCAGTCCAGCCTCAAACATGATGGCAACCCTAACATTAAATTTAATGCTAAACCTAACCTTACCCCTAACCCTAATGGTATCCATAACCCCAAGTCACATTTCCCATGTTGACATTTTACAGATGGCAACAATGTACAATGGCCCTCATTCAGAGTTGTTCGCTCGGTAATTTTCTTCGCATCGCAGCGATTTTCCGCTATTTGCGCATGCGCAATGTTCGCGCTGCGACTGCGCCAAGTAAATTTGCTAAGAAGTTTGGTATTTTACTCACGGCATTACGAGGTTTTTTCTTCGTTCTGGTGATCGTTGTGTGATTGACAGGAAGCGGGTGTTTCTGGGCGGAAACTGGCCGTTTTATGGGAGTGTGTGAAAAAATGCTGCCGTTTCTGGGAAAAACGCGGGAGTGGCTGGAGAAACGGGGGAGTGTCTGGGAGAACGCTGGGTGTGTTTGTGACGTCAAACCAGGAACGAAACTGACTGAACTGATCGCAGTGGCAGAGTAAGTCTCGAGCTACTCAGAAACTGCTTAGAATTTTCTATTCGCAATTTTGAGAATCTTTCGTTCGCAATTTTGCTAAGCTAAGATTCACTCCCAGTAGGCGGCGGCTTAGCGTGTGCAATGCTGCTAAAAGCAGCTTGCGAGCGAACAACTCTGAATGAGGGCCCATGTGTAATGTCTCTAATAGTTACCTTTATTATTTCCTAATATATAATATTTGCAAATTTACAGTTACTGGTCTGGTTTTGGTATCAAAATTAATATGGCTTACATAGGGGCTAACTGTACTTGCCCTACGTGCATGGAACTTAATTCTGACATTTGTCCATATGCAGAGAAGCACGTATCTGTGTGCGAACACGGCTCCTCTGAATCCACTTGTTCAAATAGCCATCATCGTCATTTCTGCTCAAATACAGATACATTCCAGTCAGCAACAGCTGCATATGCATCTACTTTAAACTAGAGATGTACAGTACGCAGACCCCCATATTTTGGTTTTGGTTCTAATTCATCATCATGTTTTGGTTTCGGCAAAACCAACCTCTAGTGTTTTGGTTCCTATTCAATTTTTGGTTTTGTTAAAAATCGATTAAAAAATTAGCAATTGATAACAATTTATAAAACATATATAAAAACAAATAAAATGATTTATTTTTTCAATACAATATCTGAAATTTGGATTTAAAATTAGAATTCGGAACCACTGGAAGATCCAAAACTGGATTGTGGCTTTGACCCCCTATACATATATTTGGTTTGCTACTAATCATCAATATCAGTGCATAGTGTACCGTACCAGTTTCTACTTGGTGCAAGCGATATGCCTGGAAACAATTGTATTATATTACATTCAGGTCTATATGGCACACAGTTGCATCGACATGCCATCAATGAATTTTGCCTCTGTGAGAACACCCCCCACAGCACAAATATTTATTTTCAATCATAAATGTAAACTCTCTTTAAATGCATATGACACTCTTCTCTCTGGCGCTAATGTACAAGATATACCCCACCAACAGACATAAATTCAAGTTGGTATCATCCCTATTGTCAGCCTCTCTAAAAGTTTATTTAGAAAAAAATATATATAATTTTATAAACGTATTGCTCAGAAGTAAATATGCAGTGTAAACCAGATGTAATTACAGTTGTAGCAACACTCAAGGGTGTAAGTCCCAGAAGCAGTGGAGACACCTGCCTCTGGGCTCCAAACCCTGAAGGGGCACCTGCATGTATAGCAGCACCTGTGTGGTTCACAGCGCGATTCAAGTGGGACCACTGGTCTTCCAACAAAGCTCTGCGGTACACCCACTGCTGCAGTTAATCTGTCCAAGGAGCTCTGCTAACACCTGCAATAGGGGACAGGATGGCCCCTACCTGGTACCACTCAAGCCTGCATTGCAGCTAATGACTGTGCACCCACTGCTGCTGTCTGACTGTAAGATGGGACTTGATAGCGAACAGACATTAAATCTTGTAAGTTCAATCCTGATCCACCGGTCATTGTCACACAGCAAAGCTTGAGTCCTGCAAATTCACTGCAGGCACCAGTCTCTGTAGACCAGCTGAGAGTGCTATATATATAATAAGTAATCTATGTGTGTTTATACACACACCCTAACACACAACATATTTGTTTCCCCTTCAATTGTTGTTTAAGGGGGGGCACCAAACTCCAACTTGCCTCTGGCAAGTAGGTTGACCTTATGCCCCTGGCCACACTCACATTTATCCATCATCTATGGATGGCGTGGATAGTGTGCTTGCATCTATGGCGCGCACATACGTATGCCAGTGACATGTGGTGGGGTGAGGCAGGTAAGGCAGAGCCTATCCTGTCATACTAACATATACGCCAGCGTTCTGACTATATAAAGTATGTAAAAAATAGAAAGAATATGTTAGGAATACCAACTTTGTACTATTCTAATAGTCAAAACTCTGGAGGAAAAAGTCTACTGCAGGTGAGGCAGTGCCTCCCCTACCTATATTTTCTGTACATCTCTGATCAAAACTCACCACAATTCTAGCAGTAAATACTGCTGCACCTGTGTATAATGGCCACATGAACTCTTGTGCTCATATATTGTGTGTAAATATGGCTCTGGTATTAGCCATTGCTTTCTGAGCCATTTAACTGACCGCACGTCCCTGGCACATGCATGCTATAGACTTCAATGGTGCTATTGTCTGCCACTCTGTGTATGCCAGTGCGCACAATTCGTGGCAGCGATGAGCATTTCTACATCTGTGCAAATAAATAATTCTTGCAAAATAATTAAGCTTGTTCACCTTAGTACTCAGTGTTCTTCAAGTGTGTTCAGTTCTAAACCTGCATTTTAAAAAAGTCTATTAAATTCTTGATGACTTGCCCTTTGGAAAATAAACCAATGTTTGCTTTATACAGTTTTAAAAAAGGTAATCTGAGGTATGTGTATAACTATATATTTTTTGTTTTTATGCTATGACACTTTTTTTCTAAATATTTTTTATGTGCATTACTTCCAAACGTAGCAAGATAATATTACAATTACAATTTGCCTTCGACAAAACAAAGCAGTCATGATCGCATGACCTTACTTTAACTACATCAGGAGAAACTGCATGATTTAACAATGGGCTTACTTTGGTTTAGTTTGTATAGTTTCAATCAGATTGTATACAGTATAGGGTCTTTCCATGACTTGGTCTAAGAAAGCGACTCTAAAAGTAATGTTATCATCAGTATTCTTCAATCTCTAATATAAGCAACATAATTGAAAGTATTGATGACAGTTATTTCTTATAATAAATGAATCATAATAGAAATGTATAGGAAACAGAAGATTCAAGGTCAGAATACTTGTCTCAAGAGTGAAGATGATGAAATTACAGAATTTAGAAGAATTGATAAAAAAAAATCTGACAAATAAGGATAAAGAACAATCTTTGGTTATTGAGTTAAGTTCCCCACTGCCAATAATACCCTTTGTCCTATGAGTAAGTAATCTAAAGGCAAGATTTACTAAGTGGCGGGTTCTAAATCATGTTTTTGTGGTGGCTTTGCAAACTGCCGATTTACTAAACCCAAAACTGCTGCAAAAATGCAGAGAAAGCACAATTTACAGTAGAATAGAACACAAAAACAATCTTCAAAGTCCTAGACCATGGAAAGAATAGAAATCCTGAATTTCTCAAAGAGCATTTTGAAAACTTCTATAAAACTGCCGGCAAACTAACCCAAGAAAATAACTAGCCTCAGAAAGGCATGATTGTTGAAACAACAGGTAAATTAATTGATTTTGACAAGCAAGATTGATTGACAGGAATTTAATCCAAGTGGAATATGGAAGATTATGATGTGTCTTACCAGACACGACTGAACAGAAATACAGAAAGATACAAAACAAAACAACACAAATAAAAACACCCACATATGCCTACAAAAAAATACACATTGGACTTAAAAAGCTATTTGGAAAAGACTCCATAGGCAATTAGAAATGAGAGAACTATAATAAAATACTCACCATAATTCACAAATTACTTAAAAAAAAAATTCTTACAACTTTCCTATACGTTTTTCATTCTGTACTTGAACTCACAAACCCACAAAGTAAAAGTAGCCAGCTATCTGTTTTTATATCAATGAATGGTGCTTTCTATAACAAATAGAGTGGCACAAATAAATTTATATAAACAGAATAGTTTCTAATCCACAGTGGTGTGTTTCTATGTTGAAGTTATTGTTGTTGTTTTTTTTTTCTATGTGACCAAGCTCCCAATTAGCATGCATGTAGGAAATGGGACAGACCTTAAAGGATTATTATATAGACATTACGATTATTACATATGTATTCCCCCCCCCCCCCCAAATTGAAGACATAAACAAATGCAAACCACCAACATATATGTTTGGGATAGCTTTACCTTCTGCGATGTTCTCATTTCAAATGAAACTTTTTTTGAAACTCAAGAAAAAATGTCATTGCATTTGACATTCAGTGACAACGCAATATGAATTTTGACCCATAAATAATGTTATGCTCTAGTAAACATTGTTTATCTTTTCTGTTTTCTATGCAAAACACAAAGCTTTGCCTTTGTTTTATATAGTGATGAGCGGGTCCGGTTTCTCGGAAACCGAACCCCCCCGAACTTCACCTTTTTTACACGGGTCCGAGGCAGGTTAGAACCTTCCCGCCTTGCTCGGCTAACCCGAGCGCACCCGAACGTCATCATCCCGCTGTCGGATTCTCGCGAGATTCGGATTCTATATAAGCAGCCGCGCGTCGCCGCCATTTTCTCACTCGTGCATTGGAGATGATAGGGAGAGGACGTGGCTGGCGTACTCTCCGTTTATTGTAGAACTGGAAGTTGATTGGTTTATTGCTTTTGCTTAATTGTGGGGAGGATTGTGGAACAGCTGTTAGGAGGAGTACAGTGCAGAGTTTTGCTGATACGTGACCACCAGTTTTTATCCGTTCTCTGCCTGAAAAACCATATCTGTGCTCAGTGTGCTGCATAATATATCTGTGCTGAGTGCTCACACTGCTTAATTGTGGGGACTGGGGAGCAGCTATAGCAGGAGTACTGTGCAGAGTTTTGCTGACAGTGACCACCAGTATACGTTGTCTGCCTGAAGAAAAACACTCCATATCTGTGCTCAGTGTGCTGCTTCATTGTGGGGACTGGGGACCACCAGTATAATTAATATTATATAGGAGGAGTACAGTGCAGAGTGCACTGCTGTACCTACCTCTGTGTCGTCATCCATTAAGTATACTATCCATCTACATTCTATACCTGTGGTGCATTTTAGTTTTGCAGTTTGCTGACACAGTGTCCACCAGTATACTATATATAGCAGTACGGTAGGCCACTGCTGTACCTACCTCTGTGTCGTCACTCGTCATCCATTAAGTATACTATTATCCATCTACATTCTATACCTGTGGTGCATTTTAGTTTTGCAGTTTGCTGACAGTGTCCACCAGTATACTATATATAGCAGTACGGTAGGCCACTGCTGTACCTACCTCTGTGTCGTCACTCGTCATCCATTAAGTATACTATTATCCATCTACATTCTAAACCTGTGGTGCATTTTAGTTTTGCAGTTTGCTGACACAGTGTCCACCAGTATACTATATATAGCAGTACGGTAGGCCACTGCTGTACCTACCTCTGTGTCGTCACTCGTCATCCATTAAGTATACTATTATCCATCTACATTCTATACCTGTGGTGCATTTTAGTTTTGCAGTTTGCTAACACAGTGTCCACCAGTATACTATATATAGCAGTACGGTAGGCCACTGCTGTACCTACCTCTGTGTCGTCACTCATCATCCATTAAGTATACTATTATCCATCTACATTCTATATCTGTGGTGCATTTTAGTTTTGCAGTTTGCTGACACAGTGTCCACCAGTATACTATATATATAGCAGTACGGTAGGCCACTGCTGTACCTACCTCTGTGTCGTCACTCGTCGTCCATTAAGTATACTATTATCCATCTACATTCTATACCTGTGGTGCATTTTAGTTTTGCAGTTTGCTGACACAGTGACCACCAGTATACTATATATAGCAGTACGGTAGGCCACTGCTGTACCTACCTCTGTGTCTTCACTCGTCGTCCATTAAGTATACTATTATCCATCTACATTCTATACCTGTGGTGCTTTTTAGTTTTGCAGTTTGCTGACACAGTGACCACCAGTATACTATATATAGCAGTACGGTAGGCCACTGCTGTACCTACCTCTGTGTCATCATTCATTAAGTATACTATCCATCTACATTCTATACCTGTGGTGCATTTTAGTTTTGTAGTTTGCTGACACAGTTACCACCAGTATACTATATATAGCAGTACGGTAGGCCACTGCTGTACCTACCTCTGTGTCGTCATACATTAAGTATACTATCCATCTACATTCTATACCTGTGGTGCGCCTCTTTTTTTCTTTGCATCAAGTGCTGTTTGGGGACAATTTTTTTGAGTGCCATCCTGTCTTGACACTGCAGTGCCACTCCTAGATGGGCCAGGTGTTTGTGTCGGCCACTTGTGTCGCTTAGCTTAGTCAAACAGCCACCTTGGTGCGCCTCTTTTTTTCTTTGCATCATGTGCTGTTTGGGGACAATTTTTGGAAGTGCCATCCTGTCTTGATTGACACTGCAGTGCCACTCCTAGATGGGCCAGGTGTTTGTGTCGGCCACTTGTGTCGCTTAGCTTAGTCAAACAGCCACCTTGGTGCACCTCTTTTTTTCTTTGCATCATGTGCTGTTTGGGGAGTATTTTTTAAATCGGCCATCCTGCCTGACACTGCAGTGCCACTCCTAGATGGGCCAGGTGTTTGTGTCGGCCACTTGTGTCGCTTAGCTTAGTCAAACAGCCACCTTGGTGCGCCTCTTTTTTTCTTTGCATCATGTGCTGTTTGGGGACAATTTTTTGGAAGTGCCATCCTGTCTTGATTGACACTGCAGTGCCACTCCTAGATGGGCCAGGTGTTTGTGTCGGCCACTTGTGTCGCTTAGCTTAGTCAAACAGCCACCTTGGTGCGCCTCTTTTTTTCTTTGCATCATGTGCTGTTTGGGGAAAATTTTTTGGAAGTGCCATCCTGCCTGACACTGCAGTGCCACTCCTAGATGGGCCAGGTGTTTGTGTCGGCCACTTGGGTCGCTTAGCTTAGTCATCCAGCGACCTTGGTGCAAATTGTAGGACTAAAAATAATATTGTGAGGTGTGAGGTGTTCAGAATAGACTGGAAATGAGTGGAAATTATGGTAATTGAGGTTAATAATACTATGGGATCAAAATGACCCCCAAATTCTATGATTTAAGATGTTTTTTAGGGGGTTTTGAAAAAAACACCCAAATCCAAAACACACCCGAATCCGACAAAAAAATTTCGGTGAGGTTTTGCCAAAACGCGTCCGAATCCAAATCAAGGCCGCGGAACCGAATCCAAAACCAAAACACAAAACCCGAAAAATGTCCGGTGCACATCACTAGTTTTATATGATTTGAATCTAAACGTATTTGTATACATTTATTTCAGCTTTGCCAGTGCATTTATATACAAATCGGTTGTGATGTCTCATTTACAATTTTTGTGTGACAAAATATCATAGATTCATAACAGCTTAAGGTTCAAAAAATAAAATAACATAAAAATGCTATTAGTGACTAATAAATGTGAGGCAGTGATTTTAATTTTACACATAAGTTCCTTCAATAAATTCATATAAAATACAAAACATATGTGATCATTTTATGCATAACAAAATTTGTGAACAGAATAATAGTGAAGTATAAAACTTATTTTGCAAATCTGATAGAAAACCTAATTCTGTGTTGTCATGAGCTGTTGCGGCTCCCTGCCAGTGTCCGGTTATTGCTAAGTGAACTGATGCAGCCAAACTTCCGCTCCCCAGTTGCAAGGGAGAGAGACCTTGGGAACATACAGCAGGGCAGCTGCACAGGATTATTAGTTAATTTAGAGGCTTGGCTGGGCTCAGCATGTTATTGGCTCATCCTCCCTTTATAGCTGATTTCTGTCTCTCATTCAGTGCTGGTCATAGTTCCTGGTTGCTGCAGGAGCACTTGTTGCTGGGTTCAAAGTCTCAGTTTAAAGGACCTCATCTCCTGTTTTTTGTTCCCATCTTTGAACAGTCTTTCTGTGTCCAGTATTTATTCAGCACTATTGTTAGCTAGCAAACTTTTGCATTTGCCTCAGTTACACTTCTCTCTTGTAAACCTGTGCACAAGTGTTCAGTAGACATTATTGCTCCTCCCAGTCCTGAAGCAGCATCCCAGTTAGGGATTATTTTGTTTATATCTTCTCAGTCTCTACCTCCTCCAATTCCATCACTTCTCTTGCACCTCATTCTCAGCCTTGTCTCCATTGTTTGCCTTCCCTTTGCCTCACTACTCCCAACTCCTCTCTTGCTTTCGTACTCCTTCTCTCTACCAGCATTGATCCAGGTTACCCAGGGTTGAGCTTGTACTACCACCAGTGGCATAAGTCCTGGCGGCATCCCAGTACTGGTAGGTGCACTCTGCATTATGGGAAAAACTGCTGTTATAGGCATGAAGACCTGCTAGATAGTTCTATGGATCTCAGCCCTGGGTGTACATGGGTCACTGTACAGAAGATCCTCGGCAAGCCATCCATTCCAGAGAAGAAGACTCTACAGTTGTAATGTGTCTAGTGTCACACACATGAACCTCATGAACTCAGGTAGATTAAAGGAAAAAATATATTTTGTCAAAGACTAATAATAAAAATAATAATAATAATATTTATATTTTTTGATAGATTCAAAGCATTGATCATTTACATGTATTACAAAGAAGGCAGCCATCTTGGTGCACTTCAGTAGTTACAGTGAGTGAATAAAAAATATGAAATTTAAATTCAAGATACAGTACAAGCTACTGTACCAACAGTATCAAAAGTTGTATGGATTGTTCACACACTGAAGTACTAGTCAAGGCGGCTATCTTGGGTGCAATACATTCTGTAGGTTACATTGGGTGAGAATCAACAATTCATTGAACTAAGCATGGGTACATACAACTATGAATATACAATATACAAACAAGATAGTGTCGCAAATTGTTCATCCCAGCCACAGATGTAACTGGCGAGGCAGCAATCTTGAGAGCACCTAACTCATGGGTTGTATGGCAGGGATTCAGTTCATGTGTCAAGAATCACAGCTCCAAAATGGCATTTCTAGGATCAGTCCAGAAGCAGAGAGACAGGAGTGCAGTGGTGAGGTCAAGTAGACAAAGTCCTGGACATCCAGATGGGCAACAGCAGCTGCAGCAGAGTATGGGAGTCGATGCCCAAGATAAGCGCTTCACAAGTTCCATTTCCACCAATGGAAGTCCATTCATTGCCTCTGGAATGGGGGATCAGCAGGACCAGCACACATGCCACATATCCATGATGATAGCCACACCAATGACTCCAAAACCTACTGGGTCAGTAGGGAGAGAGTCACAGGGAGACAGAATACTGGGAACTTATACACGCCAGTTCTCTAGATGGTGCAGTGAGCAAATGTCTTGCATGCATGGAGGTCAAAGTCAAAACACAGCTCCAGGTCGCTAAATGGAGGACATTAGTTGAAAAAATACTGGCTATTGTAAAGTAGATGCATGCACAGTATTTATAGCTTCAAATTGCTTTATTTTCCATAATAAAATTTTTTATTGGTTTTTATATATGTCAATTAGGTTTAACTGTAGAATATTGATAAAAATATTGATACAGAGATGGATCCATTTGCTTCTTTCACCCACAGAAGATTGGGTATACAGTATATGTCCCAGCACTCCAGCATCCAGAAGAGATGACAGATGTTTCTGCACTGGCATCCCACTCTAATTGAACCCAAAATAAGTAAACATGCTCTTACTGTACTTGGCCTACTCTTGAACAATACTTCCCCTTTCATAGGGCTCACCCAGGCATAATGAGTTGTACATAAAAGATATGCAAAAATGTGGTATGTCTAAAATATTTAATTATTATTTGTTATAAAAACTCTATTAGAGGGGCGTGGCCTAGCTGCTGCTGTGAGTGGAAGTGTCTCAGCAGGGCTGCAGGATTTCTGGCACTTCTCTCCCTCCCTGCACATCCATCTCTGCTCCTTTCAGCCTGGTGCCCTCTCCCCCGCTCCTGCTGCTGTGCGCTGGCCGGTTGGTGAAGTCTGCGGAATTGGGGAGCACTCCTGGAGGCTCCTGCAGATTGCGGCCTACCTTCTGCCCTGAAGTCGGGGACTCAATTTTCAAGCCTACCCGGGCCGGACTTCCGGGACCCGGGAAAATGGGACGTGGCTCCGCCGGACGGCTCCTACCTCTCCCTGCATGCTCCTGGGGGTTTCTGGGGGCTCCCAGAGGCCGAGGACCCGTGGGCCCTTGTGCTTTTACTCCTGTGTGCCTGGGATCCACCTCTGTCTCCAGCTGGGAAGGAGACATTAACAGCCAGCGCCCATTTTGGATTCTTCAGTCTGTGCATCTCTGCAGCTCTGTCTCCTTCTGAGGCTGAAACTGAACCCTGAGCTAAACCAGGACCAGTGATATCTGCCTGGGGCTCTCCTCCAGCTTTTTCTACTACATCTCCCTTGCGGTGTATATTCCATTATGTGGTAGTGCTGCCAATTCCTGCTTTAATCCCCTGTACTGGATCTGTGAGTACCCCGTTGCTGGGATTTGTTGTGCCTCTCCCATATTTGTCGTTTCTCACCGACCCTGCAAAGATCTCTCTGCATGTAATAATGTTTGAATAGGGATGTGATGTGCTCTGTCCTCTCTACGCCTCCACCCGGGGTCCTCATGCATACATAGTAGCTTCTGTTTGGAACCAGCATACTACTCTGCCTCCAAGGCCTGTGACGCATTGGCCTTCCAGTTTCACTCATCTATTCCTTCTACTGCAGCCCTCTAACGATGCCCCCTAAAAAATTAAGGACGCACTCCCGCCCCCGGTGGCTTTCTCTAATCAAAAAGGGGCTCGTATCTCCTCATCTCCTGCTGGGAGCTCCATCCCATCGAGCCAACCTGACCATCCTAAGGAGAGTTCTGGCCATTCCTTATCGGTCCCTGGGGTGGACTCTAATTCTACGGGTCCTCTCACTGTCAAGACTCTGTGTCAAGTCCTTGCGGCTTTTAAATCTGAGCTCACTTAAGACCTCTCTCTGGCTATCCGTGAAGTTAAAGTGGAGCTAACTGCTTTAGGTGATCGCACAGACCACCTTGAACGTAAAATGGAGGAACTGGTGTCCTCTCATAATGACCTTATTTTGGCCTATGACCGACAACAAGCTGAGATGGAGACGTATAAAGACAAACTGGCGGATATAGATGACAGGTCGCAGAGAAATAATATTAAAATCCGAGGTATCCCAGACTCTGTGGCCAATTCGGAACTTCTGGACTATGCTATGTCCCTCTTCCGCAAACTGCTACCTGGGGCGGACGACAGAGACCTTCTCATCGATCGCATTCACCGGCTTCCGAAACCACGGTCGGTTTCCGCCGCCTACACTCGGGATACCCTCCTCCGTGTTCACTTCTTCATGACCAAGGAACGGATAATGCAAGCTGCCAGATCTGCGTCTGATTCGGATATGCTTGGAGGCATACAAATATTTCCTGACTTCTCGGCACTGACCATCTCTAAACGTAGAGCTCTGTCTCCTATCACGGAGGCACTATGTTCTCATGACATTAGATACATATGGGGCTTCCCAGTGAAATTGGTGATTTCCCATGAGAATTCCTCCTACATAGTTGCCACTCTGGATGCTGGGGTTAAGCTGCTTAATGACTGGGATGTTTCGGTCAAAGTGCCCTCTACATTGAAACATCGCCTGACACTTACCCGTGAGTGGTCTGCGACCTGACTGAGTATTCAATGTTCCAATTAATGTAGTTCCTGGTTGATATTCATGTTTGGTTGGGGACTCCGTCCCCCTTATAATGCATACCGGATACGTGAGTTTATATGTTATATATGTGTATGCTTTTGGTTCCTTCATTTGCTGTTTATATTACTATTTATTCTTTTTCTTCTTACTGTACACATGAGGGTATCTCACTAGTCACTTACATTATTTGTTGATGTGCTTGTTGGTACCCCTATTGGTACTTGTAGTTTGGCTATACGTTATTGCTCCAGGTATACATGTGCCTTTTGTACCCCTGGTGGTGATACTACTGCCACCTCCCCATACTTTTTCTACTGCATACCTTTCCCCTGCAGTAGCAATGCGGTCCCGATATAATGGGCCCTTTTGGTTTTTCCTGCCTGTCCTTTCCTCTTTTTTCCCTAGTTTGTCCCCCCCCCCCAATTTGGGATGTCATCTGTTTTTGCTTTTTCTATATTTTAAATGGAACGAATATATTCATTGAATGTTAAAGGGTTGAACTCCTCCAATAAACGCAGGCTAGCCTTGACCACTTTTCATAAACACAGAGCTGACATAGTTGCCTTGCAGGAAATGCATTTTTCATCAGCAGGTCCCCCGGCTCTGAGAGGCTGGAGATACCCAGTTGGCTTTTTTGCAAATGGCCCCTTCAAGCGCAATGGAGTGGCTGTTCTTTTTCGGAGCTCTGTTTTGTTTGAACTGCTGTCCCAGATAGCTGACAAGAATGGACGTTTCCTCATTCTAGTTGGAAAATTGGAGGATAAGATGGTTACGATTGTATCTCTCTACGCTCCCAAGTCTAACCAAGTCCCCTTCCTTAGAAAAGTTTGCTCGACTATTGCAAGGGTTTGTCAGGGTGCCCTGCTTATGTTGGGCAACTATAATTTAGTGCTTGATCCTAAATTAGATAGATCTCGGTCTTCGTCCCAGATGTCTGCGGCTCCGGCTGGCCTGTCACTAGCCTTCCGTAATTTGCTGGCAGAATATGACCTGTATAACTTGTGGAGAGTTCAGAACCCAACTTTGAGCGATTATACATATTTCTCTCCAGTGCACAATTCCTACTCTCGCATAGATCTTATTCTTTGCGATAAGTGGACTTTGCAGCACTCAGCACAGGTGGATGTTCTGCCTATTTCCTGGTCCAATCATGCTCCTCTCCTATGGTCTTGGAATATTTGCCACCAATTTACCCCCCCCCCCCCTCGGCCGTGGCGCCTATCCGCCCACCTGCTGTCGGACCCTATATCTAAAAAGCGAATGATGATTGCATCTTCCTCTATATGGAAACTAATTCCCCCTCAGATACTTCTGTCACGACTTTCTGGTGTGCCCTTAAGGCAGTTGTGCGAGGCACTGCAATCCAAGCCGGTGCTAGACTCAAACGACAAGCTATCCAACAACAACAAGACTTTGAATCTAAACTTAAGGAGGTTGAAGATAGGAATAAGCTCCACCCCTCTAGGGCCCTACGTAGGGAATTAAAGGATATCCGAGGCCAACTTCAGAAACTCCTTATGAGACGGACCCAGTTTGCTTTAAATAGGTTGAGACAGAAATTTTACCTGACTGGTAATAGACCGGGGAAAATGCTGGCTCACAAGCTCCGTGCTCTCCAGGCTCGTAATAGGATTAGACATCTGATTTCTCCTCAGGGTGGTAAAGTATCCAATCCATATGACATAGCGAATCAATTCGCTAGATATTATACCAAGCTGTACAACCTTTCTTCTGATCCCCCTACTTTTCAACCCACTCCTGATTCTATACAATCCTTCCTAGCCAACGTCAAACTCCCCTCCCTTTCTGCGGAACAGCTCGAGACACTAAATGCCCCGTGGAACCCCTCCGAGGTAATTCAAGTAATGAAATCACTCCCGCATAATAAAGCCCCCGGTCCAGATGGCTTCATAAATTAATTTTATGTTTCTCTCTGTGATCAACTATCGCCCACCCTGACCTCCTTGTATAATTCAATCTCCTCTCTTGGTGCTTTCCCTACAGAAATGCTGGAGGCTCAGATTATCACTATACCCAAGCCAGGTAAAAACCCAGCGCATTGTCAAAATTATAGGCCCATTGCACTATTGAACGGTGATATTAAAATTTTTGCCAAACTAGTCGCTTTCTGTTTAAATGTCTTTCTGCCATCTCTCATTGCCTACGACCAAGTTGGGTTTGTGCCTGGTAGACAGGCTTCTGAAAATACCCGTAGGGTTTTTGACTTGATTGATATCGTTCCCTCTAGCACTGGCCTTCTCCTGCTCTCTTTAGATGCAGAGAAGGCGTTTGATAGACTGAACTGGCAATATATGTCCTCGGTTCTAGACAAGTTTGATTTTAGTGGCCATATTCTTTCTTCGGTTTTATCTCTATATAGCTCCCCCTCTGCACGGGTATTTAGTAACGGTTTCCTCTCCGATACATTTCCTATTACGAATGGAACCCGACAGGGTTGCCCTTCATCACCCTTAATATTTACGTTGGGCATAGAACCCCTTGCTGAGAAGATTAGGGTGTCTGGGGGCTTCCCGGGGGTGACTATTGGCACTACTACTCACAAGTTGTGCCTCTTTGCGGACGACGTCCTTCTGTTTGTCACGGACCCGCTAACCTCCCTTCCTTGTTTGCATGCTATCTTGGGACAGTATAGTGAAGCTTCCTTTTATAAAATTAATACAACAAAGACAGATGCTCTCCCCATTAATATCCCAGCTCCCATAGTGTCCACCCTTCAATCACAATATCCATATAACTGGCGTTCGGCTTCAATTCAGTATTTGGGGATCCAAATTCCACCTTCTATGGCCTCTGTTTTTGATGTTAACTTACCTCCACTCATTAATAGTTTGTAAGAACTGACTAAGTCCTGGCTATCTTATGATATTTCGTGGATTGGCTGCCTAGCAGCCTTCAAAATGACTCTCTTACCTAAACTCATGTACTTATACAGAACCTTACCTTTTCTTTTCCCTAAAACGTACCTTGATAGATGTCATGCTATAATGCTACACTATGTCTGGAAGGCACGGCCACCCCGATTGGCTCGGTCCAAAATGATTCTCCCTCATAGAAAGGGAGGGCTAGATATGCCCGACCTGGTCCTTTACCAGGAGGCATGTGTGCTGGCCCAGTTTAAATACTGGTTGAGTGGGGCGCCTATAGTCGGATGGGTATCTCTTGAACGTACAGGGAGTTTGGACCTTCCCTTAGAAGACCTTTTTAAGATACACCCAAACTCTAGACCCCGCTTATTGTCCCTCCTCCCCGCCACTAGTACAAATCTGGGATAAATTGGTGACTCGCCTGCCTGGACATCAATTTCCATATTCTACTATCTCACTAAGAGCCATAGCTAAATTAATCCCTAATTTAAATCTCTCTACCTGGTTTGTTTGTGGTTTGACTGTCTTGGGGGACCTTATGGATGGTAATGTTATGCTATCGTTTTCTCAACTCCAGTCTCGATATAATCTCCCCAGTGGAGAATTATTGCATTATTTCCAAATTCACCACTGGCACAAAGATTTGCCTAGACAGGTGGCTCCTCCGAACCCGTTATCCCAGGTTGTCTTAACACGTGTATCTCTGTGTGACTCTAGAGGGGACATCTCGTTTTGGTACAGGACGCTTATCAGCTTGCTTACTACTACTAAGTCTAATGCGCAGCTGAAATGGGAACAAGACTTGGATCTTCCCCTATCTGAAGCCTAATGGGAACAAATTTTTATTTCTTCTTACCGAATGTTCAAGTGCTTGAATCACATGGAGATGCATATCAAACTTCTTAATAGACTATAAGTAACACCGGATAGGCTACACTCATTCTGGCAGTCTTGTTCCAAATATTGCTGGCGTAACTGTGGGGAAATAGGCCATATTTTCCATATTTTCTGGTCCTGTCCTTCCCTTCGACATTTCTGGAGCGAGATATTTGCTTTGATTAATTCGGTCTTACACCTGTCCCTCACCCCCTCTTCGGCCATGGCCCTGCTCCACATTTTTCCTGCTGAGATACCACCTCATCAGAGATATATGGTGGGGCATATTTGTATAGCTACCAGGGCTGCATTGGCCCAAAGTTGGAAACAAGCTTCTCCCCCTCCTCTTTCACTAGTCACCAACAAAATTCAATTCCATTTTACTATGGAAACTGAGTTCATGCCTAACTCTTCTGCGGCCTCCTCCCCAATGGTGAAATGGAGAGCATGGCATGACTATGTCACTGCTGGGGGGGAGGGTTTCGCCTTCCCCCTAACTGACTCGGCTTATACTTCCGCTCTGTGCACCGGCTGTGCCTTACTAGCCCTGTGTCTATTATTGATTATCTGTTTATTGATATGTTTTCATGTTTGACCCGTGTTTATCTTTATCTGTATCTTTTTCCAAGATGACTTTGTATTTTTCCTATTGTATCTATATTTGATTGTTATATTTAACTTCTGACAATTTTGATATTTGCATGTTTACATCCCATTCCCTTGGTACTTTGTACCCCCCCCTTCCTTCTTTCTTTCTGTACCCCTTCCCCTTGCAAAAAGAAAACTTGTTTTCAATAAAAACTATTGATGAAAAAAACCAAAAACTTTATTAGATTTTATGTAGAACCTGCATGTATACAGCTCTTGCCATCTTCAGGAACTTAGTGCTCTATTTATCAACTGGGAATAAATCCTTTTTATAGCATTTTCACAAAAATCTGCAATTTCTCCATTGCTGCCTCTCTTTTAATTTTTAAATGTTAAAGGCTGTGCTTACATTAGGTCTCTGCTGTCCTCCACACAAAGGGACACCCACAGCTGACACCATCAGCGGTCTCCCAATCTAATATGAGATTCGTTGAGTGTGCAGTATCTACACTCTGAATGTATCAGAATATGGTAATAGGGGACACTGTTACTGTTGTACACTGAACATTACCTTTATAGAACCACTGTTCCCTCTTGTGCTCCAATAAACATCTGTTCTTGTTCGAGCCAGTCTTGTGTGGACTATCATTTTTTCCTTCATCCATATATATTGGTGGCCTCACAATTAAATTACTTCTCGCTATGGAGGTGGTTGGTGCAATCAATATATTAAATATATAAAAACTCAAATTTTTGTCACTTGTCTAGTCATTTCAGGAATCTGCCGAATAGGAGAATCCTCTCCCCTCTCATTCTCCTAGTGGTTTCTTATCTCGCTCCTCCTGATACAGAACATTGGAAACACATGGGGGTTTATTTACTAATATTCGTGTTTTGACCGTTTTGAAGGGTGTTTGAACTCAAATGGTATCGGGTGCATTTTACTGCAACTTTTTGAATCCTGATACAGTCATTCACTAAGCTGCCGAGTTTTGCACAATCGTTTTTTCCGATGTCGATGTGATTTGTAATATCAGGCAGTGTTTTACGGGAGTGATGAGTAAAACACTGCCTGAAAAAACACAAGGAAACCCGGCCGGATCTGTGAGATCTGTGCTGGGCTTCATTGTGCAACTTTCGTATAAAAAAAAACATTGTTAAAAATCCCCAAAAAAAATGCGTGGGGTCCCCCCTCCTAAACAAAACCAGCCTCGGGCTCTTTGAGCCGGTCCTGGTTGAAAAAATATGGGGGAAAAAATGACAGGGGTTCCCCCATATTTAATCAACCAGCACCGGGCTCTGCGCCTGGTCCTGGTTCCAAAAATATGGGGGACAAAAAGCGTAGGGGTCCCCCGTATTTTTGAAACCAGCACCGGGCTCCACTAGCCAGGTACATAATGCCACAGCCGGGGGACACTTTTATATTGGTCCCTGCGGCCCTGGCATTACATACCCAACTAGTCACCCCTGGCCGGGGTACCCTGGAGGAGTGGGAACCCCTTAAATCAAGGGGTCCCCCCCTCCAGCCACCCAAGGGCCAGGGGTGAAGCCCGAGGCTGTCCCCCCCATCCAAGGGTGGCGGATGGGGGGCTGATAGCCTTTTTGTAAAAATGTGAATATTGTTTTTAGTAGCAGTACTACAAGTCCCAGCAAGCCTCCCCCGCAAGCTGGTACTTGGAGAACCACAAGTACCAGCATGCGGTGGAAAACCGGGCCTGCTGGTACCTGCTGTACTACTACTAAAAAAATACCCCAATAAAAACAGGAGACACACACCTTGAAAGTATAAGTTTATTACATACATGCGCACCTCCAAACATACGTACGTACCTATGTTCACAGAGCGTCGGTCCTCTTCTCCATGTAGAATCCATGGGGTACCTGTGGGAAAAATTATACTCACATAATCCAGTGTAGATCGGTCCTCTTCTGTTCTTTGGATAATACACGTACTTTGCAAAATAAAAAAACGGACACCCGACCACGCACTGAAAGGGGCCCCATGTTTTCACATGGGACCCCTTTCCCGACTGCCAGGACCCCCCTGACTTCTGTCTAAGACGGTTCCTTCAGCCAATCAGGGAGCGCCACGTCGTGGCAACCTCCTGATTGGCTATGTGCTCCTGTAGTGTCTGTCAGGCAGCACACGGCAGTGATACAATGTAGCGCCTATGCGCTCCATTGTAACCAATGGTGGGAACTTTGCAGATAGCGGTTGACCGAAAGTAACCTCACCGCTGACCGCAAATCTCCCACCATTGGCTACAATGGAGCGCATAGGCGCTACATTGTATCACTGCCATGTGCTGCCTGACAGACACTACAGGAGCACACAGCCAATCAGGAGGGTGCAACAACGTTGTGCTCCCTGATTGGCTGAAGGGACCCTCTTTGACAGGAGTCAGGGGGGGTCCTGGCAGTCGGGGAAAGGGGTCCCATGTGTAAACATGGGACCCCTTTCAGTGCATGGTCGGGTTTGCGTTTTATTTTTTTGCCAAGTACGTGGATTATTCAAAGGACGGATTCTTCACTGGATAATGTGAGTATAATTTTTTTCACAGGTACCCCGAGGATTCTACATGGAGAAGAGGACCGAGCCTCGTGGGAACATAGGTAAGTATGTGTGTATGTTGGTGTGCATGTATGTAATAAAGCTGTACTGTCAGGGTGTGTGTGTCCTGTTTTTATTGGGGTATTTTTTTTAGTAGTAGTACTACAGGTACCAGCGGGCCCGGTTTTCCACCGCATGCTGGTACTTGTGGTTCTCCAAGTACCAGCTTGCGGGGGAGGCTTGCTGGAACTTGTAGTACTGCTACGAAAAACAATATTCACACTTTCACACTTGGCTATCAGCCCCCCATCCGCCGCCCTTGGATGGGGGGGACAGCCTCGGGCTTCACCCCTGGCCCTTGGGTGGCTGGAGGGGGGGACCCCTTGATTGAAGAGGTCCCCACTCCTCCAGGGTACCCCGGCCAGGGGTGACTAGTTGGGGTTTTAATGGCACGGCCGCAGGGACCGATATCAAAGTGTCCCCCGGCTGTGGCATTATCTCCCCAGTTAGTGGAGCCCGGTGCTGGTTATGCTTAGGAGGTGGGACCCCACGCAATTATTTTTCTGATTTAACACTAAACAGACCCTTTTCCATAGATAACCATGCACAGATCTCACTAATCCGTGCATGGTTATCCAAACTCGACTGGAAAAAGCAGGTCTATTTTTTTGCTGCTTTTTTTAACGATTCGAAAAAAAACAGACCCGCACTTGAGCACTCAGAAACTAACACCCAAATACGAATGAATAGTGAATTCCCGTATTCTATGAAATAACTGCCGCATTTGACCGATGGTCTATTCATTCGTATTTCAGGACGCTGTCGTTCAAACCATTACGAATAGACCAGACACTGCCGAGATTGGTGCTTAGTAAATTCCCGGATTGGGACTTAGAAAAAAAACACAAATCGGACAAACTCGGATTTTTAGTAAATACTGGCCCTGGTCAGAGGAATGACCATCTCTGCTGGCTAAAATACAGTTTGAGTATCCCAAATTCAACTGCTTGGGACCATAAGTAATTTGGATATCAAATTTGTATGTATTTTGGAATAATTGCATACCATAATGAGATATCATGGTGATTGGACCCAAGTCTAAACACAGAATCCATTTATGTTTCATATATAGTACACCTTATACACACAGCCTGAAGGTAATTTTAGCAATATTTATAACTTTGTGCATTAAACAAAGTTTGTGTACATACACACAATTCATTTATATTTCATATATACCTTATACGCACAGACTGAAGGTCACTTAATACAATAGTTTTAAGCAAAGTTTGTGTAGATTAAGCCATCAAAAAACAAAAACTTCACTATATCAGTCTCACTCCAAAAATTCTGTATGTCAGAATATTCCGTATTTCAGAATATTTGGATATGGGATACTCAACTTATATTGGTAAATGTAAATAAAGTGATGATGTGAAAATTAGAAATTTAGAATACTCTTAATACAAAAAAAGCCAAATAATGATAAATAGACCCCATGATAGCATACACAAGAAAATTCAGATGTGCATTCCAAAATATGTCACTATAATCTCTACTAAACAAGCCAAACTACTTTCAGTGGTGGCACTGGGGTAGGTGACACCCTATGAGGCCAAGACCTTCCTTGAGTGTGCCCAAAAAAGATGTGTGGCTTCACAGGTTGGGGCATGGCCTCATGGAAGGACACATTTGCATCACTATGGAGGGAGCTAGTATTGCAGTAATCCCCACCCCAACCCGGTTACATAATTCTCCTGGGATGCTGAGCTGGCCCTGAGACTTATCAGCCTGCACTGTCGGCTCCATCTCTGTGAAAGGAGCTGAGCGCTGCAGGTCAATGTCACTGCAGCACCCATCTCCTGTAACTGCAGAGGAGCTGGCATTTTGGTGTCTCTCCCTCTGAGCATGACACATGGGTGCTGCCCCCCCTCCAATGTGATGCCTGTGACTACTTTATATTAACCAGCCAGCTGATTATGTTAATAATTCACCCATTATTGTAAATAATTTACCAAAAATGGTTGGTTCTTCTTATACAAAGATACCCATGAACATATTGCATATTATGATAAATAAAGCAATTGAATTAAATAAATATAATAAGAATGACTAGTACATTATATAGTATAATACAAACATTTAAGCTTCAGATCTTAACTAATTTTATCACACAGAACAGTTTCTCAGTTCACCAAAAAGTGCCATTATGTCCCCTCTTTGCCTACAGCAAGATCTATTCTCATCGTTCATCTATTTCACAGTGTCTAGTCACACAATCAGTAATTTATTCTGCAAGGAACAGACTATTATAATATATTGCGAGTGACTGTTATAAAATGTATATGCAAGGTTTTAAATTAATGGGTGTCTTTTTGTTAGCACATTAAAAAAAACATATGTGTAAAAAAATTGCTTGAAATATTTATATTCAGAAAAATTGTGATATTCACTCATGTATAAAGCTATGATCATTCAAACCTGAGAAATTAATCACAGTTAAGAGATCAAGAAATTTCCTAAAAGAGAAGAGGAGCCGTTCCACAGTAAATCATAGAACACAGCTAACATGAATCATTGGAAGAAGTACCAGCTCCTATGATTTAGGTGATATATTTAAAAAAGCGTTCCAGAGATTGACAGTTATAGGTATAAATGCTAAAATTATTCAGTAGTGCTCTCAGCTATTTTTCATTCTGCATCTGATTACTTCTATGAATTTAATTAAAGGGCTAACTGATAGATTCAGACCTTTTGTGACTTTAACAATTTTATATCCTTTTAAGTGTTTTTAGAACACTTTTTATGTATACCTGATTTATCATTAACATTTCCTTTAGTTGTAGGTAGGGATGAAATGTGCTTCGAATTATCTAACACATCAAAACAAAAGTTTAATCAATCAAAAAGTAATTTTTATCAAGTGTAGGCAGAGTTAGGCACATGACAACTCACTGTGTCATTGAAAAAACTTTATGCTTCTATATCTTATTATCAGTTTTGTATAAAAAAAATGTCTACTAGTACATGTTACCACAGAATAGAAATTACATTGCTAATACGGGATGTAGTTGGCATCTCAATGGTGACTATGCCAATGGTCACAATTCTGGCATCAAAATTCCGACAGTGCCTGCGGAATTCCGATGGTCATAATCTCAAAATTAATTATTAGGGTCAGGATTAGGGTTAGGAGTTAGCGTAAGGCACTTGGGGGAGGGTTAGTGTTAGGATGTCAGAGGGGTGTTTAGGGTTAGGGGGAGGGTAAGGGTTAGAGCTCCAAAATGTGTCAGGATTCTGTCTGTCGGTATGCCACTGTTTAAATAGTAATTAAAGCTACAGAAATACTATAATGCAGCATACAGCATTATACAGTATAGAGCATAAATTACATACAGTACTGTACATTGGAAACACAGTGGCATAACAGTGGCATACTGTAACTAGAGTTCCCATGTACTTTACAAATAGAATCAGTATATGATCCCGCTGCATAGAATGCTGAATGTCAGTATACTGACATCGGCATCCCGGGTGCTAGAATGCAGGCAGGCGGCGAGTGCAATGAAGACCCTTGCGGGCTTGGAGGCAAGCTTTGCTCACCACAGGTTCTATTCATCCTCTATGGGTGTCGCAGAGAGGGAATCACCTACCTTGCCAGTATTCTGGCGTCAGTATAATAGGTTAAGATTCCGAGCTATATAATAGGTGAGACAGCCGGGATCTCACTGGGCTGTATGTTAACCGCATACTGTAAAAATATAGTGCTTTACTCTATCCATAAACAGAATTTACCAGATCTCACTGTGTGCTCCTATTCTAGTGACTTATGGGGGTAATTCTAAGTTGATCGCAGCAGGATTTTTTTTAGCAGTTGGGCAAAACCATGTGAACTGCAGGGGAGGCAGATATAACATGTGCAGAGAGAATTAGATTTGGGTGTGGTGTGTTCAATCTGCAATCTAATTTGCAGTGTAAAAATAAAGCAGCCAGTATTTACCCTGCACAGAAAAAAAACAACCCACCCAAATCTAACTCTCTCTGCACATGTTATATCTGCCTCCCCTGCAGTGCACATGGTTTTGCCCGACTGCTAAAAAAAAATCCTGCTGCGATCAGCTTGGAATTACCCCCTATATGCAGTACAGAGCTATATGCTGAATGAATTTAGCTGAGTGATTTCACTTGTAATATCACAGTCCTTAAATCTATAAATCAGTCTCTTCCACACCAGGTATCCCTGCTAGTCTGGTTAGAAGCAGAGGACATTTAAAACTACAATCTCAAAACTCCAAGTAGGGTGGAAGATCATCATTAGCACTTTTGACCTCAGAGACCGAGTTTCACTTATGGGTGCTTGTGAACTAGGTGAAAACTGAGACCTTACAACAGAGAGTAAAGCATACTGGAGCCTGGAAAGAAAAGGGACAGAAGGAAAGACACACATAGACAGATCTTACCACTAGTATTCTCCTCAACTTGCCTCATGTGTCCACATAGCCCTGAGACACACACTGATAGGGAAAAAGTTAGAGAACTAACCATATTGAAATAAATGACACAGACCTAACTACAACAGAACAAATGTCAACACAACTAAAAAGTTCTAACTAGATGATGTATAATACACTATCTTTCAGGCCTATCTACAACCACAACAATTCAGAGAGAAACTTTACAGAACAATGGAGGTAATCTACCTGAAGTACAGACAATAGACTAGTCAAAACATGGGAGGAGCCACTAGCATGTGTTTTTAAATTATACTCTCTTAGACCTACCAGACTGACACCTTTTTTGTATTACCTGTGGCATTTTGTTTTTTCTACTGGTTGAGCTTTTCTACAATGTTTTGGTGGGAAAAGGTGGGCATATGTTGGGATGAACTGTTGACAGGATAACCATGGTGCTTGTGTCAGGGCAAGTCAGTTCAGAACACCTAAGTAGCCACATGATTCTAATGCCTGATCTAATAATGTGGTATGGGCCAAGTCCTAATCTAATGACCTAGTGCCCAATCCAACTGTAAGGCATAGGTCTAATGCCTGAGCTAATAGTGGGGCACATTCCTAGTGCCTAATCACATGGTGGTCCAGGGGATTAAAGGTGTGTGGAAACCCTTGCATTTCCTCGGGAGACCCGTCCACTTCCCCACAGGAGTCAAATCATCCACCAGCTAGGCCTTGACTGGTGAAGGTTTCACCTGGGTGGCAGAGGGCTAGCTAAAGCTCTTTTGCAAAAGCACTTCACTGATAACAGAGCTTGCCAGCTACACTTTTTCATCTTCCAGTCAGTGTTGCTCATTTTCATCCTCCCGCTGGGACTACTTCCTAAGCTGGTTCTTCCTTCTGCTTTTCTTCTTTGGGTCTTCTCTTCTCCCTCTCCACCAGCTTTCTGACCTTGTACCTCTCACGTCGGCTAACAAAATCCAGAGCGAATGAGTGAAGAAATGACATGGCAAGCCATGATTGCCTCACCTCAGCTACTCCTGATTGGCTGCTGGTCCACGAGCCATGATTGGCTCATGGCTGTTGCCAAATTTGAAATGCTGTGGCTGGTCCTCCATTGCTGCTGGGATCTGATACTCAATGTCAATGCCAGCCTATGATGTATCCCCAGTGAGAAACATCTCTTCATATCTTGTTTTCTTGCCTAAATCCACACAACCATGTCTGCCCTGAACTGTGGAAGTACACCCATGCTTAATTATTCAAATGTATAATTCACCAAAAATGTGTCAGGATGGAGCCATTATAATACAGGCATGTATGTATATTTGTAAACATACAGTATGCAGCCTCAGAAAAATCTGTATATATGCCTGAAAATTATATAATCTGTAATTGTTCAGGGGCTGGTTTAAATATTAAGTGTTGTTAATAACAGTAATCAGTAGTAGCAAACTGTCTGTGTTTGGCTGTTTGCAAATATATAATGCTTACAGTATATAAGCATTTTAATCAAACTCTGTTTTTTTTTTGGTTTTTTTTTGCATATGAGAGATAAGGAGTTGTTACTCTTGCATCAGAGATGGTTTTGTAATTTCATTGATCCATAATAATGAAAGCATTTCTTGCTCATAAAATAATGGTAGGTAAGTGTCTGTGATGTATGTCCGGTATAAGCTAAAAGCATATGCTACTGTGGCCAGCTGAAACACATCTTGATGTGTTGGTGGAAATAAAGTATTTTTGTGTATGTAAATTACTCTTATGAATTGGATAGAGAGTGCATTTCACCAGTAAACAAGGTTGTTGGGAAGTATTTTCATCATACAAGGCATTTAGATGTCGGTATCAGCGTTCTTTCTCTAACTATCTTATCATCTCTGGACTACTAATGCTTGGTGGTTGCAATCAATTGAATTTTATGTACAGTATTGCTTCCATGCTGATATGTCTGATTTTCTGGAGGTATGTAACAAATCTTTACTTAAATTTAAGGTCAAGAATAGAAATGTATCTACCTTCCACCTCCACCAATAACATTCACTTTTATCCTGGTCTCACAGGATCTTAGGCACACCGATCTGTTCCATTTTTGTTGGAAGCATAGAAGAAGAGAGGTCTTGGAATATGTGTATTTTGTAGTCATTAATATAATATTATAAGTATACAATAAGTGCTTTTACCATGTATTTTCGACCCACTATTTGCTATGTGTATGTGCGTGTTATACCTCCAGTGAAGTGCATACTCTGTGGGCAGGATGTACTTCACGTGGATCTATTCATACAGCGGTTATATCATACTACCACACACGTGTCTGTTTACCCATATGTGCTTTGGGACCTTGTATGGCTTGTCTCCCAAAGTGTAACCTTTGTAGTGTGCCCACCATGGCATGATGCAGCCATGGTGGGCACACTATGAATGTTACACTTTGGGAGACAAGCCATATAATAGAATATAAACCCATGGCAGTTATTACCCAAAATGTCTGCACCAACCCTACAATATGCTTATTGTGCTCTGTAAGTTTCTGTTGTTTTCAATTATTTTTGTGTGATTTTCTATTTACTGTAATACCAAATTCTGGTACAATGTACCATGTTTCTGAAATCTATACAGTGACTTTGAGTCGGAGAAAAGCACTATATACAGGGTGGGTGCAAGGTTCCTTTGCTCCCTAGGCAAGACTTCAGCCTACTGTTCCCAAAGCCAGATTCTACAGTGCTTCAGCTACTGACAGAGATGAGGGGGTAAACAAGGAGCCTGCACTTGGTACCCCTCCTCTCTTAATCAGCCCCGGCCCTCAGGTGAAAATGTGGAGTTGGTATGTTAGATTTTTAACAACTGCTGCCGGTAATAAGCTCAAGAAAAGATGCCTCTCTGAGACATCCTTAATTTCATGAAAGGCAGACTCAGGGGACACCATTAGATCACAGTACCCTAGGCGGCTGCATAAACCTACTTTTTGGTAGAGCCAGCACTGGCCATATAAATAAAATAATAGTAAAAATAATATTTGGATGGAATTTTCACTACTGGATAGCTTAGTGACCTAGAAAGAAACTGAGGTGTGTATTATCTCAATGTGACATCAGGGAGATGAGTGTTAAAGGAAAACCAGACAATTTGACGTGTGCAGTGAGTAGGATCCCCAAGTCTACAATGACTATACATATGTATATAAATATACATTTTTGGGAGCCGTATACCTCTAGAGACTGTTTATGAACTAGGGAGATAAGAAAACAATTGGGGGGAAGACATCCAAGTGAGCGAAGCCACAGGCAAATATTATTTATTATTAAAAAAGATTTAATAATTTCAATTGGCCATTGTAGCAGTTTCTTGTCTTTTGCTTTAACATCAGGCAGACAGCTGCTACATATTTTTAATCTGTGCTTTTATATTTCATCTCAGGGCTATGTAAGGTCTTTCATTTTCAGAAAAAAAAATTGGAAAACTTTATAAAAACTCAAGTCCAGATGTCTCATTTTTGGGGGGATTTATTATTCTTACAGCATACTGTTTCTTGGTATCTGTTTGGATGTCAACCATGTTAAGGTCGACAGTCATTAGGTTGACCACTATTGGTCAACACTGACGTGGACATATGGTCGACACATGACATGGTCGACACATGAAGAAGTTGACATGGCTTCTTTTAAAAGAAAATTAGATTTTTTTACTTTTTCATACTTTATCATCAACGTGGATTATGATTGGGAATGTTACACAGCGAGGCACCTTGCCCGCAGCATGGCGAGCAAAGTAACCCATGCAAGGGTACGCGTTACAGTAGTTGGGGTTCTTGGTCATGTTGCGAAAAAAATTACACCAAAAACAGTTAAAAAATCCATGTTGACATTTTTATGTGTTAACCTGTCCGTGTTGACCATTTCCATGTGTCGACTATTAGTCCATGTTGGCTGTGTCTATGTCGACCAATAGTGGTCAACCTAATGAATGTCGACCTTAACATGGTCGACCATTCATACCAGAACCTTGTTTTTTGGCTACCTATTTTATCACTGAAAAACTCCAGCCCAAATGTAATAACCTGGAAGTTAAGGCGCAAGGACAATTTAAAACTGAAATATCTTAAAAGAAGAAACCAATATGTTTTTCCCTTTTAAATTATTGCTGCTTTAAATCTAGCAGCTCAGGCTAGTGCCTGCAAGTCACATGCTGCTATACTTGAACCTCTGACTTATATAACTGGTTTAAATCATGATTCTCTGATGCTGCTTTATATACCTCAGTAGGGTATGATACTTCTTACTTGCAGATAAAGCTTTCTGATATTCTGCAAAGGTGTTTGTTTAATTTTCTGGAATAATAAAATAAGAAATTAAGATCTAGTATGCCCCTTCAAATTGCTGGCTGGGATTCTGATTATTATGCTCTGCACAGAAGAAGCACTTAGGAATTTGGCATAAAGGCATCAACAGTGTCAGGCCTTTTTCTGACTTGTAAAATAGTGAGTGATATGATGTCTATTATAGTTTCCTTTTTTATTGTGGTCAGTAGCTGCATCTTATATTTTCCCTCATTGTAGGAGAGCCAGCATTAAATATAAATTTTAATAATCACTAAGGTGGACTAAGGGACACTATTTTAATAAAAAAATCTTAATAAAAGGGTCAGTATAACAATGTGTGTACCACTTTTAAACACTGTTAATTTACTTAAAATTTAACAGTACAATAGTAATTTCAAAAAACACTCACAACACCAAACTAAACACTGCATTCAGTTTGCCACACATTGATAATCCCATATAGTAAATAGTAAGACAGACATACCATGGAGAGCACTTTTATGCTAATATTACAATTATAATACTTCTTTAATATCCTTTTCCCAAATCTAATAATGTTTTACATACATAATGAAAATTAATAGTGTATGGAATCCACTTATTCAGACTATTTCTACATATTGACTTGATCAAATCTCACCAAGTTGATTACCAATGTGATTTTTTTAAGCTTTTAACAATTTCTATGGAATGGTTTCAAGGGAACACTCAAGCTATGGCAAATCATAAAATTCATTTTGTTTTGCATCAATTCATTCATCCGTGTTTCAACTAATCACCTCATTTAAAAATTCAATAAACCTAAATACCTGGATTTATGGTGCTTTGTCAGAGTAAGCAAGGGAATATAAGCAATGCAGAACTACATGTCTATTGCAACTTAAAGACCAGCTTTGAGTTGAAAACAATTAAAAAGACTCTACAGCAATAATTATATTCACAGTGTTAGCAAATAAAATAAATTAAAACCGATTTAATTTCTGCTGTGGGAGATGGAGAGGAAATACTGAAAGGCTTTAATGTAGACACTTAAGACATTAAAGTTGTGCTAAAGTGAAACTTTAAACAGTCTATAAAGTGTTGCTGCAGCATTAGGAGCTCTTAATTGCAAAGAGTGTATATACAGTATGCTGCACAGGGGCATTTTACGACTATGCTGTTCTTTAACATTTTGTAATGGTTCAGTTCATTTCTATCTACTGTAATTTGAATTAAGAGATATTGCCTATAATGTGTCAGACGTGATAGAAAAGCAATAGCTGGAGGAAAAAGTATAATATAAGTTATAGTATAGTTTTTTGATTTTTCAAGTATTTATTGTTTACTTTGATTTTGTTTATGTAATACTTCTTTATACATATTGTATATTGTAGAGTCACATGGCCTTTACTATTACATGAAAGAGGGGAAAAAATAATTATTTTACAGCATCTTTTGAATTCAGCATTGCAAGTCTGTCTTTATTTGGAATCTTTTTTTTTATTTAGATTTCTTCAGTGATGTCAAATATCACAGAGAGAGACATGTATATATACAAAATAACTGACAACAGGTGGTCCTGTAATTTCTTAAACAGTTGTAAAGACTTCATACTGTAAATTGTGTACATTTTGAGGTAAAGTAATGCTCCTGTGTAAATTAGAGCATGCAAATACATGGAATATAAATCTTTTCTTTTTTCTTTTTAAATGTAATTATCTATTTTTTCATTTCTTATAACTTGATAAAATCTTTCTTTCGATTTTTCATGGTACTTGAATTCTGTGAATAAGTGGCAACATTTTTCCTTTTATTTGTTTTTAAATCTTATACTATAAGTATCTATCTATCTATCTATCTATCTGTCTGTCTGTCTGTCTGTCTGTCTGTCTATCTATCTACGGTATATAATAAATTATGCTTGAATCAAACTTTGAATTTTATGGAGAAAACTGGTGAGGGCACCCTTATATTTTATACTCCCCCCTCTCTCTCTCTCTCTCTCTCTCTCTCTCTCTCTATATATATATATATATATACATACATACATACATACATACATATATATACATACATACAGTATACAATACAATATGTTTGGTAACTAGATTTCTAATTGTATTGATACATTTTTTTACATTAAATTGATATGACTGTATAATGCAAAACAAGTATGCAAATTAAATTTCACATCATTATATATGGATATTTGTATACTGTATGTTTGTTTAACCAGTAGATTGACTGGTTTCAGAATGATGTTATAGTACAGTGACCAGCTACCATAAAGGACAGTCTGAGCACAAGGCATTAGGTATAATAACTGTAGTTACCAAGTTTAGATTTTTATTGGTTAGTACTGGTTATGTCAATGACCATCTTTATCCTGCTAGTAAAGGCTCATCTCCATCTATGTCCATCAGCCTCTAGTAGTACGATGATCACTCCATCAATACTTACATCTTAGCTGTATTATGTCTTGAGAACGTGTGGTGCTCTGTTACCTGTATTCTATTTCTGTTATTTATTTACTGTAATGCTATGTTTTGTTTCCTGTACTGTACTTTGGCCCTCATTCCGAGTTGTTCGCTCGGTATTTTTCATCGCATCGCAGTGAAAATCCGCTTAGTACGCATGCGCAATGTTCGCACTGCGACTGCGCCAAGTAACTTTACTATGAAGAAAGTATTTTTACTCACGGCTTTTTCTTCGCTCCGGCGATCGTAATGTGATTGACAGGAAATGGGTGTTACTGGGCGGATACACGGCGTTTCAGGGGCGTGTGGCTGAAAACGCTACCGTTTCCGGAAAAAACGCAGGAGTGGCCGGGGGAAACGGTGGGAGTGCCTGGGCGAACGCTGGGTGTGTTTGTGACGACAACCAGGAACGACAAGCACTGAAATGATCGCACAGGCAGAGTAAGTCTGGAGCTACTCTGAAACTGCTAACTCGTTTGTAATCGCAATATTGCGCGTACGTCGGTCGCAATTTTAAGAAGCTAAGATTCACTCCCAGTAGGCGGCGGCTTAGCGTGTGTAACTCTGCTACATTCGCCTTGCGAGCGAACAACTCGGAATGAGGGCCTTTGTACGGCGCTACGAAACACATGTGGCGCCTTATAAATTAAAATGTAATAATAATAATAATGATAATAATTTGGCTAGTGGATAATGACAGGAGATTAATGCATCAATGTTATTAGTGAACTGTTTTGCTTTGTACTGTTAAAATAGTTCTTTATAAAAGTAAAAGCCTCTATGAAACAATATTGAGAAGTTTTGTGTATTTTTATATAATAAATACTTTTGACCATACTTTATTGCTACATCCTGATATATAAGTTTCTGGTTTGATAACATTAACTATATACTTATTAACTTGATTACATGCATATACACATATTAGTTGCCTATATGATATACAGTCAAAAAGGGTTGGGTATGGGTGACCGGCATTTGGGATCCCGCTGGTCACTATACCGATGCTGGGATCCCCAGGTTTAGAATGCTGGTGGGGGGGGGGGGGGGGTGAGAGCAAAGAAACCCCTTGCAGGCTCGGTGGTGAGCTGTGCACACCAAAGGTTCTGTTCCCACTCTATGGGTGTCATGGATACCCATGAGTGTGAATAGTCCCTGTTAGTCAGCATGCTGACTGTCAGGATTTTGAGGGCTCAGGATGCAGGTGTCAGCATTGTGACCGGCGGTCTCCTTACCTCTGGTCACATAACTACATCCCATAAAAAGATGCCCGCCGATACTGATACACTCCGAGAGGAGGAGCGTACCATATTTATCTTAAAATTTTCATCTGTGTCGCATCGCAGACACAGCAGGAAGCCACTCACAGTTTACTAGAGATGCTAGGCTGTGACTTAATCCATACAGGAATTGGTTTAGAATATGTTCAAAGCAGGGCTGTGCGGTGAGGTCAATGTCTGAGGAGGCACTGGATAGTACCAGAGTAATATTTACATACAATATATGAGCACAAGGGGTCACGTGGGCATTATACACAGGTGCAGCAGTATATACTGCTTTAAATTTGGTGAGTTTTGATCAGAGATGAGTGGACAAGGTAGGCACTGCCTCACCTGTTATAGACTTTTTACTTCAAAGTTTTAACAATAAAATTGATTAGAAAAATACAAAGAAGATATTTCTAATATATTCTTTGTATTTTTCATATACTTTATACAGTTAAAACTCTGGTGCAAAAGTTAGTATGACAGGAAAGGCTTTGCCTCACCTGCCACATTTCATAAAGCACAACGGAACTTGGAGTGATGAAAAGCCACAGTTGCTCATGTCAGAGCCCTTTTTTACAGTTGCATTACCAGGATTTTAACCTTTTTTAAACTGTCCCACCTGTGACAAATTGTGCAACAAGATTGAGACCAACAGTTTTAGAACCTCCAAAGGCTATATTTATTATCATGAACGGAGTTTGCTTTTTTATTTATTAATTCCTGCAAGTTAAAACTAAAAAAGGCCAAAAATAATTAAATATAAGTATTAGCGAACTTAAAACCTAATTGTCGCCGCTCTTCATAGTTAGACTGTCAAGATCGGTGTTTGAATGTATGGAATGTAATATGGGTGTGTTGTGTGTACTGGGGGTAATATGGGGAGGGGTTGGTGTATACTGGAATGGAATATGAGTGTGCTGTGTGTACTGAGGGGTAGTGTTGGGGAGGGAGAGGAGCTGTGTATACTGTAGTGTAAAATCAGGGTGCTGTGTGCACTGAGGGGTGTTATGGTGGAGGGCACTGTGTATAATGAAAGTATTATGAGGAGTGCTGAATATTATTATGGGAGGTGCTGTGTGTACTGAGTGGTATTATGGGAGGTTTGTGCATTCTGAGTGGTATTATGGTAAGTGTTGTGTATACTGAGTGGTATTATAAAGGGTGCTGTGTGAACTCAGGGGTTATCAGGGACATAGCTACTGTATAACGGGGCCTGGAAACTTCTGGACTTGCTACGGACCATTTCACTTGGTCACTGGGTGCCTCCTTAGAGGCTGAGTGAGGTCATTTTGAAGAGATTCTCTGCCAGACCTCTATGTGGTCCTTCATTCATTCCTTACTCCTTCTCTACTAATTCAACTCATTTGCCTCTACAATACTTGTTTTAGTGTGGGATCCTACGCACAGCACAGGAACATTTCCTCCCTTAAAGGAACAGCTTTGGATGTCCCATGGTTTCCAGTGCCCTCCATGGAAGAAAGAGAAAATGGGATTTTTGTACTTTCATGTAAAATCTTTTTCTATGAGTCTATGGGGGACACTGGATGTTCTGCCTTAGTCCCTTGGCTGGCTAGGGGATTGTTCTATGGGATATATAAAAATCATGGTCTGCCATCCACTGTTGTCTGGTTTCTGCGACCCTGGTCTTCTCAGCTGCCAAACAAATCCTGGGCCCTGGTACAACTACTTCCTGGGCCCCCATGGCCCCCTGGAGGAGGTGTGTCCACAGCATGCTGGGGGCATGGCCACACCTTGATGAAGACCCCTCAGAGGTCAAAATGTGTTGGTGTTTACTGATTTGCTGCTGCCATTGGATCTGGGGGAGGTACAGCTTAATAGGGGAAGCTAGAAAAATAGCCCCTTTATGCTTTTATTGTGCCTTCGTTTGAAGGTCATTTTCGGTACGCATGTTGATGAATTACTTGTGAATTTCAAACATTTAATTTGTACAGTATACACCATGTTCTCCTACTTCTTGTCTTTCATGCACCCCAATTGAGAACTATCTGACTAAGGTGGAGACATTGTGATCACAAGTGTATTGATACGTACAAAGATTGGAGGAATCAGGAGGAAAAAAGATATTGTTTGAATTTTAACTTCACATTTGGACATTTGATTTTATTGACGTGACTATTTGGATTTGGTTTAATTGTGTCCTAATGGACTATATAGACACCTCATTTTAAGTGTCAATATACCCATGAGGATAAGTGCACAGGAACTATCCTTCTTTGTATTGCCATCCACTGTTGGCTGGTATCTTCGCACCTGGTCTTCTCAGGGATGCCAAGAGAAATTCTGGGCCTCAGTACAACAACTTCATGGGCCCCCATGGCCCCCTGGAGGTGGTGTGTCCACAGCATGCTGAAGGCATGGCCACTCCTTTTTAGGGGCATGTCTAGCACATGAGAAGCACTCACTTAACAGGAGCATGGCATTCCTCCCAGCCAGGGCAGTAGAGAGCCTGGCTGGCCCCAGGTACTTTTCAGGGGGCATGGCCAATCACAGGAAGCATGGCCATGCACCCTTAGAAAAAAATACAGATTTTTTTTATTTGAAGCACTTCCCTGGCATACTGCAGCCCAGCACACAGCAGCGTATATTGGGCTGAGAAGAAAAGCTACAGCTGCTGCTTCCAGGTAAGGGCGGTGGGACCTCGGCCTCCATCAGACCTGGGCCCAGGTAATTTGTACCCCCCCTTCTCTCGACACCACTGGGACTTATCCTCCTTTCCTCCTATTCTCTGTCCTTGGGCTTTGTTTGTATTAACCCGTCAACTCCTACTTTTATAGCATGTGTTTGCTAAATGCTACATCAAAGCTCATTGGTTGCATTTAGCAACTTCTCCACTGGTCCTCTTCTCCACTCTTTTCACCACTAGAAACATCAACCCTTAGTTCCCTATAGTGCGCTGGAATATTTATTTATAGAAAACCAATGTCGACCAAGAAAGCAGATCCAGAAACATCTTACAGAAATCCTGCTCACTACAGATATATTTACATTGCACAGAGTGCCCGTGGAGATGACGGGTCAGTGAAAATAATGTATTTGGAGGTTGTTGGCAAAAATGGAAAACTGTTCAAAACAAATGAAAATGATATTAATTTTGTAAATTCTGATCACATTCTTGAAGTGTTACCTACACCACTTGTGAGAGACAGTTTGTTTACAATAGTATTTGTAATAAAATTAACATATTAAATTACAAAAAAAGATTATTATATAGCAATCGAAGAGCACTGTTTTTGTTTTACATACATAAAATGGGTGATACTGGGAATTAGTTTGCACTGTGTCCCACCTCTGACAGCTAGTTGTCCCACCCATGACAAAATAAAACATCATTATTTTACATAAAACTAATATTTCTCTTCTTGTTTTTTGTAAAATATTCTATACCAAGTTATTACTTCCCAATGCGTAATTTATACATTTTATCCCACCTGTACATTCACAGAGATTGTATAAAGTTACTTGCTTTGTGAGAAGGAATTTCTACTTTCTGTCCCGCCTGTGACACAAATCTGAAAATAAGTAACGACACACCTACTATGCAAATAAAGAGATACCATACACATTGTATGTATGATACCATAATAATGTAAATATAATTCTTAATATGAGAAAACCTACTTTCAGAAGAAAACTCCAGTGCAATGAAACTGAATGCTCGCTCTCTCTCTCTCTCTCTCTCTCTCTCTATATATATATATATATATATGTAGAAATAGTCAGCGGCACCCAGGAAAATAAGGACACGTACAGCTGCCGTGAATAGCTAATGTTGGCATGCCAAGCAACATGTACAATAACAGTAAGATGAACATGGATACATCTATATACTGTATATATATATATATATATATATATATATATAGTTATCTAGAGCATTGAAAAATATGCAGAGAATCTCTTGAACAAGTTTTTTTTTTTAAGTTAACTATATAAAACAGAAACTCTGTCAGTAATTAATATGTAAAATTCAAGGTTGAAAGGTTATTAGCCAACAACTCAGCAATTGAGACAGGAAGTTGCAGAAATTATGATGGTTCAAATGCCATCAGATATTTGGGTCTCCATTAATTATAGCTCCTCTTTTTTCCCTACACAGCAGGTGTCATTTTCCTAATATATTTCCTGCCTATGCAACCTGATGCACTGTCTGCAGAATAAAGTATCTTTACAATAGCTTTTATCACAGTAAAAAATGCTGAGAAGCACCATTTGTCAGAATGTAGACGTAAAACACTAATGTTGCAGTTTTGCTCTAGGCAATTTTGTATAAAAACAAAAATCTGTAGAAAAGTTTATTTGGTAAAATGTAAAAAAAAAGAAAATAAAGCTTTCAGTTAAAAACAGACACTGCTGTGAAAACGGTGGTTATTTTTTTATTATTGTTTTACATATTCAGATATGATTTATTTCTGGTTATATGCACAGTTTTATTTATCATATTAGTTTATTAATGCTATTATTCGTATTATATTATATGAAATCCTTTTTTCCTAAGTTTTGTGGATTTCTGTTGACATACATGTAGCTGACAAAGTACTAGTGAATTGTTCTTTGTAAAGGATAATACATATCCTTTATCCATATGATTAACACTTACAAATATATAAGGGGACAATATACAGAGCTTGTGGAGGATCTGTTTTTCATAAGATCGACACAGAGGACACCCGCTTAGGTTAGAGTAGAAGAGATTTCGCACACAGAGGCAAAAAGTTTTCTTCACAGTACGGACAATTTGTGTTTGGAATTCCCTGCCTGAGAAAGTAGTAATAGCAGACTCGGTCAATACTTTTAAGAATGGGCTAGATAAATTCCTAATGTACAAGGATATACAGGGTTATGGTGGGTATATCACGCACTATCATTAACAAAAGAGAAAAAAATAATACAACTGCCGACATTCACAATAGATAATTTTAGTCCTAAAAATAATACAGTGTAGGAGAACATAAACAGGTTGAACTCGATGGACAAATTGTCTTTTTTCAACCTCAGAAACTACTGTATGTTACTATGTTACATATCACCTGTGCCTATTTAAAAAGAAAGGTCACTTCTTATATTAAAATAACCTTTTCACTAAAGGTAACTAGAACACCAGAGCAACCAAAGAATATCACTTTCGTTAATAACATAAGATCTTCCTTTATGAAATACCAGTAGATAATTGTTGCTAAATGGGATTTGTAACACCCTGTGTTGTGGTTCAATGATCAAAAATAGCATACAGATAGAAACATAATTTAGCCTGCAGACAGCAAGGGCTTGCCATTCAATTATGTATCATGCATAAACATTGATTTAACCATGAACTCACACTTGCAAAGCTGTTTCTGAATAAGCCTCTTGAACTGAACAGTCATTGGTAACAATATTACCTGTAAAACATGAGCACATTGAATGATTTATCTATATCTAAATTATGAAATGTCAGATTTTGCTATAATAGTGGTATGTGCTAAACATTTACCATACAGTATGCAAAAGGAGATAAGACTTATTTAATATTCTGTTTACAAAATAAAATAAAATTGATAATATGGTTTACACTATCTTAATACACTAAATCAGGGATGGGGAACCTTCAGCCCTCCAGCTGTTGTTGAACTACACATCCCAGCATGCTCTGCGACAGTTTTAGCATGGCCAAATAGCAAAACTGTAACAAGGCATGCTGGTATGTGTAGTTTAACAGCAGCTGGAGAGCCAAAGGTTCCCCGTCCCTGCACTAAATAATCCTCTTCAACTGGTGTAATTTTCATTCTTTCACCTTGATCTACAATTTAATTTCTTCTGACTTTTTTATTGCATAAAAAGTTCTCCAGAACTGATTGATACAGTTGTCCCATTTATAGAGAAAAATCTCAAGTAATAATGATAATTGAAAATACTATTTACTATATTAGTTGCTATCTTGCAATGGAGTGGTAATTATCTATCCTTATTTATGACCATTCATCTTCTATGAGTATTGAAGGTACACATGGTTAAACCATGTCTGGTTAATTTAATAATGGTGGGGATGATCGGGAGTCGGGACCATTGACTCTAAGGAGCAAAGGTCTTGTTCCATGTTTATAAGTAAAGCAAAAAAAAAAGCAACTGAGCAAAACCATGTTGCACTGTTGGTAGGGCAGATGTAACATGCAGAGAGAGTTAGATTTAGGAAGGGTATCCAAACTGAAATCTAAATTTCAGTGCAAACATATGGTAAAGCTGTCTAACATTTGTGGGCTACATGCAAAAGCAGCTATACATGCACTATACTCTGCTATACTGGCTGTGCTGTGTCCAGAGTCTCACAAGTGGCTGTGCTGTATATTGACTGTATATAGCAGGGACGGCCTAAGCTTCATATTTTTGGTAATTTTTTTCAATATTAGTGCCCCTTGATTGGATCAAATTCATAATTTGACCTAATGCGTCACAAAAAAGGGATATGGTCTCACAAGGAAGGGGCATGGCCACACAATAGTACCACCAAGGGGTGTGGTATGGCTGACCGGCAGTCAGGAGACCGCCGGTCAGCATACCAACTCTGTGATCCCGGCAGCTTACAGATGCCAGGATCCCGGCATGGAGGGGCAAGTGCAGCAAGCCCGTTGCAGGCTTGCTGCGCTCGCCAAGCTGCAGGCTCGGTGGCGACCTGCAGTTGCCATGGGTCCTATTCCCACTCTATGGGTGTCATGGACACCCACGAGTGGAAATAGTCCCTGGTGTTTGGCATGCCGACCGTGGAAATAGTGAGGGGGCGGGTCACATGAATACCACCACCCGCAAGGGTACAGGGAGATAGTCGGTGACTAGGGAGGCAGGGGTGACAAATGAGATCATGTGTGACTGGGGAGGCTTGGGTGACAGGGAGGTAGTGGGTGATTGGGATATAGTGGGTGACTGGCAATATAGTGGGTGACTGGGGAGGCTGGGGTGACAGGGACATAGTGGGTTGCTGGGGAGGCAGGGGTGACATGAAGATAAATTTTAATGCCAGGTTTCACAAATAATGTATTTTTTGCTTGTTTGCAATCATAAATTGTCATAACAAGCTGTGGATATTTTAAAAATGTGTTTGTGTGAGTGTGTGTATGTATGTATGTGTGTGTATATATATATATATATATATATATATATATATAGTGTGTGTGTGTATGTATACAGTAGTGTGTGTTCATTTAGCATTTCTGATAAACCCCCATGAAGTAAAATGATAGATAAACTAAATATACTGTAGAGACATAACTTAGATGCCTACTGTAAGTCATTAAATAGTGTAGGTTGAAGCATGTAAACAGACACAGCCATCATCGGGTAGCAGCTGCAGGGAGAGCGTACTAGCATTGGAACTAGCACACACATTTCCCAGTGATCGCTGTGCAGGAGGCATATGAAGTGTGAACAGGAATCCAGACCCCGAGCAGTTCCAAGCAATTATGTGAGGGGCTGCCCACAGGATGGAAGACATCAGCAGGAGGTGATCACCAAGCTGTCCTGCCTCCACCATCCACCAGCCCGAGGAATCAGGAAAGGGACTGATTGCTGGGAAACACCAGGCAGTGGCGTAGGAAGAGACCCAGTGTGAAATGGTCTTCTCATGGGCAGCATATGACCCGGTCAGCGGTGGGAGATGGCACCCTTGCAGACCTGACACCATACATGCATGTGTACTTTGCCTAATGGGCCATCCGGCCCTGTACATAAGGGCACACTGCATGCTGCTGAATAGATGTGCTTTGACCAGATTCTCAAGTGTCTGTGCTCTGTATAGTTACTGTATAGGGGGCATGCTACTGCCCTATACTCTGCTATAAATTGTATTGTTTGGTGCTCTTTAACATAGTGCACTCTGTTCACATGCATCTATAAGCCCTGTGATCCATGCAGTTTGAACCAAGCTATATGTTAAAAAACAGAAAAATAAAATATAATAATAATAATAATTAATAATAATTTTATTTATATAGCGCTCTTTCTCCAGTAGGACTCAAGGCACTTATATCATATATTTCTATTGTTTGCACTGTTTGGTGCACTATACCCTAGTGCTATTTGTTCACATGCATCTATAAGCCCTGTATATGCCATGCAGTTTAAACCAAGCTGAAAGTTCAAAAACAGAAAAAAAATACATCTAGAGTATAAATCTATTGTTTGTACTGTTTGGTGCACTTTACTGTAATGTACTTTATTCATAGCCCGGTGACTCCATGCAGTTTGAACCGAGCACTGAGTTAAAATATATATATATATATATATATATATACATATATATATCTATTGTTTCATAGAAACATAGAAACATAGAATTTGACTGCAGATAAGAAACACTTGGCCCATCTAGTCTGCCCTTTTTTTATCCTTTAGGTAATCTCAACCCTTTTTGAACCTTAATTCTCTGTAAGGATATTCATATGCCTATCCCAAGCATGTTTAAATTACTCTACCGTCTTAGCCTCTACCACCTCTGATGGGAGGCTATTCCACTTATCCACTACCCTTTCTGTGAAGTAATTTTTTCTTAAATTCCCACTGTTCTCTGCACTGTGCTCCAGTATGTTGTGGCAATGTTTCATAGATGTATCAGATACAGGGTTACCACTGATGTTCTACTAGAGAGTGGCACACCTTTGGGAGTATCCTTTAAATTGGAGTAACTGAATGTTATACGCAATTTTTAACCTTTGAGGCATTGTGGACTACGTATTTAAAGGCTTCGTGGTCTGTCTGGTTGTTTCAAGTGTCCAAGAGCAATACTTTCATTGCTTTATTAATTAATTGATGGCACTTACCAGTGAAATGAGATATAGCCATGATGAAGTCTTGGTATGAGACAAAACGCATTGGGTCATCTGTATACGTGACCTCCAATCAACAATAGGAGAAGGAGGATAGCATAGAGAATTATTTGCACATTGGTTCTCATTGTGACCTTCGAATTGTGTCAGCATTGGAAGTTACCATTTAACATCTGTATGGTCATAGACATTGATGCTGTTTTTTTATGTATTAACCTAAAAATTTTTATAAAGGAACACACTGTTAATTTTTAATGTTTGATTTACCAATGTATGAAACCTTGTATGGGTTCGAATATTCATTAGGAGTTGATACAACCCCATGGCGCCATTTTCAATATTGTTGTACATTACTTTTATCTTTATAAGAGATGGAAAGCAACAAATAACCTAAGCCTAGGTTATGATGCAGTCACCATGTTGATATTCAAATTGTTGACAATCATAATGTCAACATTGCAATATTGACAGTTATGATGAAATCTACAGAATAGAGAGATGTTCACAATGTTCTCATGTGATGTTGACATTCTGCAGGGAACTGAGGGTTAGGGTTGGGCTTTGTTACCAGATGGTTAGAGATAGGCTGCAGGATGAAGGGTGGGGGGGGGGGGGGCGGGTGGAAGGGGGTTTAGGGCTGTGCACTAGTGGGAGAGTTAGGATTGGAGTTAGGGTTAGGGGCTAGCAATACCATCAAGGGTTCAGGTGACTAACAGAACTCTGGATCAGCTGATCCCCAGGTCTAGAGGACAGTGCTGTACAAAACACTACCAATTAAGCAAATGGTGCATAACCAGGACACAGAGTTTTGTTTTGTTGAATTTTAATCCTGTCATACCTGTCATTATTATTATGTGTGTAATAGATACATCCATTTTAAGTTCTCTGTGACCTAGCCCACTCATTATTATCCTTCACAGTGTTGAAGATATTCTGTATTTCCAAATGTCCTTAGGTAAGCCAAGACATCCACACAAACTGTGATTAACAATATTTTTGAACAATGAGATTAATTATACTGTAAGTGTTCAGGCACTGGAGTATTTCATGAGTACACAGAAAGCCTACACTTAAACCACATGAGACTCCTGAGTTAAAAAGGAGAAGCTGCTACAAAAGAGAAAAGAATGAGGCCACGACCTACCTTACCTCCACCATAGACATTTTGATTAACTAATATGTTATCTGAGTTATTTTGATATTTTCTGACAGTGTGAAAATGGACAACACCTGTCATTTATATAAATTGGTTAAATCACTGACAGGTTTTGTCCATTTTCCAGTGTTTGGTAGCAAATAATCAAATGTCAGTTACTCTTATCCATTGCCAGATTTTGATTCCAACCTCAGATTATCTTCCAACTAAATGTATAGTGTATTCTCAGTTTAATTGCACCTTTTTGATAGTTTCTTGTATTGAATTCTCTACATGATACTGATACTGTTCACATATATCATAAATAGAGAAGAAATAGCTTGTGTCAGATCTTATTACGTGCCTCACCATAGATAAAAGAGTTTAGCAGACTCCATTTTTTCACTTTCTCGCAGTTGGGGCTGGAAGTTTAAGATCTCCTCCCTCTGCAGGACCCTGACAGCTCAAAATTATTCCACCTGTCTACCAAATAAAGACCTCCCTATGAGTCTCAAAACTGATTTCTGTACAGTCTAGGTAAGCCATCATGTATTTCTCCTCAGCTCCCAGCTCTCTCTCTTATCTCCTCTTCCATCTTTTCCACCAGCAGGAAACTCAGGGGTGCCGAGAAGGAGGGGAGGGTACTAATTGCCCGGGCCCAGGTCTGATGGAGGAGACTAATGGGGACTCAGGTCCCCCCCCTCCCTTCCACCTTACCTGGCAGCTGCAGCTTTTCTCCTCATCCTAGTACATGCTGCTGTGTGCTTGGCTGTAGTGTGGCCAGGGAGGCGTTTAAAATACAATTTTTACTGTATTTTTTTCTAAGTGTGCATGATCACTCCTCCTGCAATGAGGTCATGCCCCCTGAAAAGTACCTGGGCCCAGCCAGGCTCTCTACTGCCATGAGGAGACTCTCTATATCTTATCAATGCATGCCCACTCTGAGTGCAAATTTTACCTTCCACACATGTGCAGACGCAGTCCCGGTTACCATTTTCTAAAGTTTCTCTCTGACACCATTTTGGCTGCCTTCAAGCTCTCAGTCAACTCTGTTAGTCCAGTCTTTTATTGGGGATAAACTTGCATGATTTTACTGGAGGGACTGTGGACCTAATTCAGTATGAGTTGTAGATGTGCGAAAAAATGCTCACCTACAACTCTTTACTCTGACATGCAAGGGGACACCCAGCACAGGGCAATTCCACCCTGCATGCCGAGTCCTGACCCTTCCCCGCAAACATGCAAGCACATCGCAAGATGGCAATGCTCTTGCATGTTTAGGGTTGCCCTCTGTCTACTCAGCCTATCTGCTAAGGCAGACGGCTACCCGCCATGTTTTGGGTAGCAGCTGCTGCATATGACGTCACAGAGCCACTGCAGCCCATCCCACAAATGGTCTGTACATGCCTCTGTTGTCCATACCGCGCCCTCCCCCACTGCCATAACGCAACCCCCAAAATGCAAGCGCAACACCCCCTCCTGCCCCACGAATGCCTCTTTCTTTCAATCAGGCAGAGGCATTTGCACATGTGAGATGCCATCGCAACTCACTGTGTGCGCATACACAGTGTGGCTTTTGCACTTAAGGACACTGCACAGGGCTTCAGTATGCAAACGCTGTCGGAACAGCGTTCCATGCTAAATTAGGCCCGTGTCCTCTGTATATTGGCCCTCATTCCGAGTTGTTCGCTCGGTAAAAATCTTCGCATCGCAGCGATTTTCCGCTTAATGCGCATGCGCAATGTTCGCACTGCGACTGCGCCAAGTAAATTTGCTATGCACTTAGTAATTTTACTCACGGCTTTTTCATCGTTCTGGCGATCGTAATGTGATTGACAGGAAATGGGTGTTACTGGGCGGAAACAGGCCATTTTATGGGCGTGTGGGAAAAAACGCTACCGTTTCCGGAAAAAACGCAGGAGTGGCCGGAGAAACGGAGGAGTGTCTGGGCGAACGCCGGGAGTGTTTGTGGCGTCAAACCAGGAACAACAAGCACTGAACTGATCGCAGATGCCGAGTAAGTCTGAAGCTACTCAGAAACTGCTACGAGGTGTGTAATCGCAATATTGCGAATACATCGTTCGCATTTTTAAGATGCTAAGATTCACTCCCAGTAGGCGGCGGCTTAGCGTGAGCAACTCTGCTAAAATCGCTTTGCGAGCGAACAACTCGGAATGACCTCCATTGTGCATCTGTTTTGTTAATCCTGTATATTATATAATAAGGTTTACTTGCCATGGTAAAGTTCATCCCACAATCTTTCCTTCATGTTAGACACTTGAGTAGAAAGGCATAATCTGTAGCATACACTGTACAGACTCCACAGAGGTTCCCTAGTGGCTATGGCTTTAAAGAGGTGAGGCAGCAATTCCGACCACTGAGCTACTATGACACTATATATATATATATATATATATATATATATTAGTGATGTGCACCGGACATTTTTCGGGTTTTGTGTTTTGGTTTTGGATTCGGTTCCGCGGCCGTGTTTTGGATTCGGACGCGTTTTGGCAAAACCTCACCGAAATTTTTTTGTCGGATTCGGGTGTTTTTTTCAAAAAACCCTCAAAAACTGCTTAAATCATAGAATTTGGGGGGCATTTTGATCCCATAGTATTATTAACCTCAATAACCATAATTTCCACTCATTTCCAGTCTATTCTGAACACCTCACACCTCACAATATTATTTTTAGTCCTAAAATTTGCACCGAGGTCACTGGATGGCTAAACTAAGCGACACAAGTGGCCGACACAAACACCTGGCCCATCTAGGAGTGGCACTGCAGTGTCAGGCAGGATGGCACTTCAAAAAAATAGTCCCCAAACAGCACATAATGCAAAGAAAAAAAGAGGCGCACCAAGGTCACTGTGTGACTAAGATAAGCGACACAAGTGGCCGACACAAACACCTGGCCCAACTAGGAGTGGCACTGCAGTGTCAGACAGGATGGCACTTCAAAAAAATAGTCCCCAAACAGCACATGATGCAAAGAAAAAAAGAGGCGCACCAAGGTCGCTGTGTGACTAAGCTAAGCGACACAAGTGGCCGACACAAACACCTGGCCCATCTAGGAGTGGCACTGCAGTGTCAGACAGGATGGCACTTCAAAAAAATAGTCCCCAAACAGCACATGATGCAAAGAAAAAAAGAGGCGCACCAAGGTCGCTGTGTGACTAAGCTAAGCGACACAAGTGGCCGACACAAACACCTGGCCCATCTAGGAGTGGCACTGCAGTTTTCTAGCGAGAGGATGAGTGCTTCCATCCTCATGTGAAGCTGAACCACTAGCCATGAACATATGCCAGGGCCTCAGCCGTTCCTTACCACTCCGTGTCGTAAATGGCATATTAGCAAGTTTACGCTTCTCATCAGACGCTTTCAATTTTGATTTTTTGGTAATTTTACTGAACTTTTGTTTTTTGGATTTTACATGCTCTCTACTATGACATTGGGCATCGGCCTTGGCAGACGACGTTGATGGCATTTCATCGTCTCGGCCATGACTAGTGGCAGCAGCTTCAGCACGAGGTGGAAGTGGATCTTGATATTTCCCTATTTTAACCTCCACATTTTTGTTCTCCATTTTTTAATGTGTGGAATTATATGCCAGTATCAATAGCAATGGCCTACTACTATATATACTGCGCACAACTAAAATGCACCACAGGTATAGAATGTAGATGGATAGTATACTTGACAACACAGAGGTAGGTACAGCAGTGGCCTTCCGTACCATACTGCTATATATACTGGTGGTCACTGTGTCAGCAAACTGCAAAACTAAAATGCACCACAGGTATAGAATGAAGATGGATAGTATACTTAATGACGACACAGAGGTAGGTACAGCAGTGGCCTTCCATACCGTACTGCTATATATACTGGTGGTCACTGTGTCAGCAAACTGCAAAACTAAAATGCACCACAGGTATAGAATGTAGATGGATAGTATACTTAATGACGACACAGAGGTAGGTACAGCAGTGGCCTTCCGTACTGTACTGCTATATATACTGGTGGTCACTGTGTCAGCAAACTGCAAAACTAAAATGCACCACAGGTATAGAATGTAGATGGATAGTATACTTAATGACGACACAGAGGTAGGTACAGCAGTGGCCTTCCGTACCGTACTGCTATATATACTGGTGGTCACTGTGTCAGCAAACTGCACAACTGAAATGCACCATAGGTATATAATGTAGATGGATAGTATACTTAATGACGACACAGAGGTAGGTACAGCAGTGGCCTTCCGTACCGTACTGCTATATATACTGGTGGTCACTGTGTCAGCAAACTGCAAAACTAAAATGTACCACAGGTATAGAATTAGAATGTAGATGGATAGTATACTTAATGACGACACAGAGGTAGGTACAGCAGTGGCCTTCCGTACCGTACTGCAATATATACTGGTGGTCACTGTGTCAGCAAAACTCTGCACTGTACTCCTCTTATATAATATTATACTGGTGGTCCCGACTCCCCTGTCCCCACAATAAAGCAGCACACTGAGCACAGATATGGAGTGTTTTTCAGGCAGACAACGTATACCGGTGGTCACTGTCAGCAAAACTCTGCACTGTACTCCTACTATATAATACAGCTGCTCCCCAGTCCCCACAATTAAGCAGTGTGAGCATAGATATATGCAGCACATTGAGCACAGATATGGAGTGTTTTTTTCAGGCAGAGAACGGATAAAACTGGTGGTCACTGATCAGCAAAACTCTGCACTGTACTCCTACTATATTAATATAAAGCTGCTCCCCAGTCCGCACAATGATATAAGCAAGCACAAGTATTTGCATCAACTCAACAATTAATAAACGGAGAGGACGCCAGCCACGTCCTCTCTCTAACATTTCCAATGCACGAGTGAAAATGGCGGCGACGCACGGCTGCTTATATAGAATCCGAATCTCGCGAGAATCCGACAGCGGGATGATGACGTTCGGGTGCGCTCGGGTTAACCAAGCCATACGGGAGAATCCGAGTATGGCTCGGACCCGTGTAAAAAGGGTGAAGTTCGGGGGGGTTCGGTGTCCGAGAAACCGAACCCGCTCATCACTAATATATATATATATATATATATATATATATATATATATATATATATATATATATATATAAAAAACAATTAAAATAAAGTATTGTAGTACATTTTGTATTATAAAGTATTGCAGCAGTTTCATAAAAAGGAAAATTGGTATATAATTGTTGGTTTGTGTTATTCTGCCAATCCAGACTGTCTCTGTAGGGAAAAGTAAAAAAACATACACAGCAAACTAATCTATACAATCAATAATACTATTATTACATGATTTTTTGAAGAGCAAGTTTTTTCAAGTAACGTACTTACGTAGTAATTGTGATTTACCTATGAGAGTAAGCAAATCTAAAATGTAATATACTATGTGGATTTCTCTTCTATAATAAAGGTGACATACTGTATTCAGGGCCAGAGCTACCATCAAGCATTTTAGGCATTTGCCTGGGGGAGATGGGGGGGGGGGGGAAATCACTATTAAGCTTGCATGCACAAGCAATAATGGGGCAGATGTATTAACCTGGAGAAGGCATAAGGAAGTGATAAACCAGTGACATATGCAAGGTGATAAGGGCAGCAGCCAATCAGATCCTAACTGTTAATTTACATATTGGAGCTGATTGGCTGGTGCATTTATAACCTTGCACATATCACTGGTTTATCACTTCCTTATGCCTTTTCCAGGTTAATACATCTGCCCCAAGGTTCTCATACTACTTATGCCCTTATTTAGCAATGAGTGATACATTTCACTGTGAGTGATAAATTGCACCAGCCAATCAGCTCCTAACTTTCATGTCACAGGCTGGGTTTGAAAAATTACAGGAGCAGATTGGCTGGTACAATTTATCACTCATTGATAAATAAGGGCATTAGTACTGGCAGCAGAAGCTGTTCATATAAACAGCTGCCTCACTGGTTTAGCATTGCTGACAGGCAGCAGTGTCCCTCCCCTCTTGTCCCTCCCTGCCAGTGACTCATAGATGAAATAAGGAGCTCAGCTAGTCTCAGACAGCACAAGTCTATCCCAGAGCTGCATACATTTACAATGCAGTGCTACGCTTTTGAGGAAGAGGAGGCTTGGAGCCACCAGAGTAAGTGAGAGAGCAGCATCCCCCGGACTCCATGCTCAGGAAGGTGATGCCCACCTCTGTTCCTCCAGGGAGATGTCCACTAGTAGCACTCATGAACAGATGGAGCCATGCTCCTTGAGCGTGGCTGCATCGCAAATGGGTGCGCGTGGCATGCCTAGGCGCACGTGCCTTGCACAGTGCGACAAGGCACAGATGGAGCCCCAGGGGGTTTGTACAATGAGAGAGAAAACTGCATTACAGAATGGTCCTTCATTGGCGCTGTTACAACTATAAGTCCAATTATGTTCTTCCAGTAAATTAGGGCATTCTGGGATTTGCAGCAGCTGAGTTATAGGTTTTGTGTATAGATTTTGGTGCACAGAGCTTATTTGTATGTTATTTGTGTGCCTTGAGCTCTGCAATATATTATAACTGCTGCTGGGGGTGCACAATAGGAAACTGCATCCACAATGTACATTCTTGGACAGTCTCTGCTGCCACGTTACCACAGATAATGTACAGTATATGTCCCTGTTGTCCCATCACCACAAATAATGTACAGTATACATCCCTGCTGCCTCCCATCACCACTGATAATGTACAGTATATGTCCCTGTTGCCCCATCACCACAAAGAATGTACAGCATACATCCCTGCTGCCCCATCACCACAGATAATGTACAGTTTACAGTCCCTGCTGCCTCCAATCACCACAGATAATGTACAGTATACAGTCCCTGCTGACTCTTATCACCACAGATAATGTACAGTATACTGTACATACCTGCTGCCTTCCATCACCACAGATAATGTACAGTATACATTCCCTGCTGCCTCCCATCACCACAGATAATGTACAGAATACAGTCCCTACTCCGTCCCATCACCACAGATAATGTACAGTATACAACAAAACTCATACTGTTTGTGAGAACTCAAATGGCGGGATATACAGCCACCTGAGTCCGGTGGCTGTGCTTGAAACCCGGCTCGGGCTTTCCCGCCTGACTCAGAAACCAGAACGAGGCAAAACATCATCATCCTGCTGTCAGATTTTCGCGGGTTTTGGATTCCATAAAAGGAGCCGCGCATCGCCGCCATTTTCACTCTGGAATTGGAGAGTGTAGTGAGAGGCTGTGCCTCCGTCCTCAGTGTCTGTGCGGGAGGGAAAGTGTTGTGGCAATTCCAGTGCTGTCTTCTGCTGCTCAGTCCAGTGTAGTGTCCTCTGCTGCCATATGTCCAGTGCAGCTGTATAAGTCCAGTGCAGTGGGGCTGTGTTGTCCTGCATCAGTACAGTGGTAGTGTCTTGTGCTGCATCAGTCCAGTCACAGTGGTGGTGTCCTCTGCTGCCAAATGTCCAGTGCTGCTGTATAAGTTCAGTCCAGTGGTGCTGTGTTGTGCTGCATCAATCCAGTGGTGGTGTCCCTGTGCTGTCATATAAGTTCACTGATACTGCCGTATTAATCAAGTTCAGTGGTACTCCCGTATATGTCCAGTGATACTGGCATATAAATCCAGTCCAGTGATACTGCCGCAAAAATCCAGTGATACTGCCATATATGTCCAGTGGTACTGCCATATAATTCCAGTGATACTGATGTATATGTCCAGTGGTACTGCCATATAAGTCCAGTCCAGTGGTGCTGCCATATAAGTTCTGTGGTGCTGTCCTGTGCTGTATATTATTTACTCCAAATAAAGGGGTTATTAATATTTAATCCAAATAATTTTTACAGGGTTTTCCCTGTTTAGTGTAGAGGTACGCTCTCCTTTGCTGCATTTTGTTATATAACTCCAGAAATATAATGGAGAACAAAAATTTGGAGAATAAAATAGGGAAAGATCAAGAACCACTTCCTCCTACTGCTGCTGCTGCTGCTGCTGCTGCTGTTGTTGCTGCTGGGAGTCAATCATAATCCCAGAGGGGAAGTCGGAAGACCACTTGTACTACTTCAACTAAGCAAATGACTGTCAAATAGTCCTTTGCGAGAAAGATGAAAGATTACAGCAGTCATCCTGTTGCAAAGCGGATAACTGAGGCCTTGATAGCTATGTTGGTGTTAGACGTGCATCCGGTATCCGCCATTAGTGCAGTGGGACTGCAGTGCCACTCCTAGATGGGCCAGGTGTTTGTGCCGCACACTTGTGTCACTTAGCTTAGTCATACAGCTAACTCATTGCACCTTTTTTACTTCTTTGCCTGATGTGCTGTTTGGGGACTAGTTTTTTTAAGTACCATCCTGTCTGCCACTGCAGTGCCTCTCCTAGATGGGCCAGGTGTTTGTGCTGCACACTTGTGTCGCTTAGCTTAGTCATACAGCTACCTCGGTGCAACCTTTTGGCCTAAAAACAATATTGTGAGGTGTGCGGTGTTCAGAATGGACTGGAAATGAGTGGAAATGAATGTTACTGAGGTTAATAATACCGTAGGATCAAAATTACCCCCAAATTCTGTGATTTTAGCTGTTTATGTGTTTTTTTCTAAAATCATCCAGATCCAAAATCAAAACACGAAAGGGTGGTTTTGGCAGAACCAATCCAGATCCAAAACACGAGCATGGAACCAGAACCAGAACCAAACACACAAAACACAAAGAGCGCCCGCCGCACATCTCTAAACATAATCATATTATTTTAAACAGAACATCATCTTATTGTATATTGTGTAATGTTAAACAGCATATCAGAAATAATGGTATATAGTATCAAAGCTGAAATATGTAAGGCACGTGTAAATGCAAAATCTAACCAAGTTGGGTGTCACAGCCAACATGGCATGTATAAATGTATAGCCACCAGCAACAATAGCTTCTGTCAGCACATCAAAAATAGTTATAAAGCAGCCAGGGGGAATACCACAGTAACCCAGAAATGTCCTATACTTCTTATTCCATCTTATGATAAATCTGTAGTGACCTTTACAGGGAGGTATTATGTTTGTACAGCAGATTTATACCTAGAAATATTTCTTGTAGATAAATTTTGCTACCTATTCTAGCGAAAGAAAAAAAAATCTAAATATTTTGTAAGTCTAAAAAGTTATACATAAAATACAGTACATTTACTGTAGGTACTAAAATGGCATTACTTAAAAATGTGTTCAAATTCAAATAATTGTGGCAAGCATTGGAGCCTTCCTATTCCATTGTAATAATAGTAATCTTACAATAATAAATTAGAGATGAGCAGGTTCGGATTTAACGCCAGAATTAACGCCACTTCGGATTTATCCGGATTTTTCTTATTGGCTATCCAAAACACTTGACATCCGTGAGCCAATAAGATGCCATTTTGTGATTCGAGTAAATCCGAGCAAAACCGAGTAAAACCGAACCCGCTCATCTCTAGAATAAATGTGTACAAATAATATATATACAATCATTACAAAAAGCAATAGTTCAGTGTTACAAATTATTCCAGTGATCCTCAGCTAAGTGTATATATACAGATATGCCATCATACATTATTGCTGCAGTAGCGCCAAACAGCCCCTCTCGGCATGCCTGGTTCCGTGAGACTTGCTTGCGCAAAGCTTCATATTTTGCTAAAAATCCATTTTAAGGTGTGTACACATGGTGAGATTTATCCTTTGCGATTTTGACTATATAGTGTTAGGCAGCTTGTGATACCGATGCGCACTCCCGCAGGGTCGGTATCGCAAGGAAAGATAGACTGTGCAGGCAAGCAGTGGCGGATACAGACAGGGGCGAAATGGGCGAACGCCCCCCCTACACTGAACTGCACCGGGAAAAATGGCCGGGGCCGGGTTTTCAGATTTCAGTACTTCTAAATTCTGAATTCCGCCCGCCCCAGCGCCAGCGACGATCACCTGCTGCGAGCAGTGGCTGAGCGGCAGGCAGCAACCACTGACACTGCCGGCCGGGCCGCGGCCCGCCTACTGCCGCTGAGAGTGAAGTCTGAGGGTGCGAGAGACAGTGTGTGCTGTCAGTCAGTGAAGACCTCCCTTCCCCCGTCCCAGCGGCTCCTCCTCCTATGATGCCTCTGCGCAATGACACACACTGTCATGCGCAGTAGGCTTTAGTGGACGCCGAGAAAGCATTCAGGGGCAGGCTGGCGCCATTTTGCAGCAGAGAAGGAGCGGGCACGGACTCCATGGAGAGAGCTAGGCTAAAGCGATTGATTGTGTGTGTATGCCATGTCTCCTCCCCTCCAAGCTAAAGTGTGTGTGTGTGCCATATCTTCCACCCCCCCTTCTCCTCCTAGCTAAAGTGTGTGTGCCATGTCTCCCCTCCTAGCTAAAGTGTCTGTGTTCCATGTCTCCCCCCTCCCCTCCTAGCTAAAGTGTCTGTGTGCCATTACTCCCCCTCTTCTCCTAACTAAAGTGTATGATATGTCCCCCCTCCTAGCTAAAGTGTGTGTTCCACGTCTCCCCCCCTCCTACTAGCTAAAGTGTGTGTGTTCCACGTCTCCCCCCATAGCTAAAGTGTGTGTGTGCCACGTCTCCCCCCCTCCCCTCCTAGCTAAAGTATCTGTGTGCCATGTCTCCCCCCAATTCTCCTAGCTAAAGTGTGTGTCTGCTCTTGTACCGTCCCAGGCCCCAGTGTGTATGTCACCATGCCCCTCCTCCCCCAGTATGTTTGTCACCAAATCCCTCTCCTGGCCCCCGTATTTGTCACTATGTCCCTCAAAGACCCAGTGTGTATGTCACCATGTCCCTCCAAGACAGGGACAGCTCGACGGCCATTTGAGTGGAGTGGCGGGACACATGACTGATCTGGCAGAGGACCTCCAGTCCAGAAGCGGACCCCGGACAGTGAGACATGGGACAAAGATCCGCAGGCAGCTTGGGGTGAGATACTGTTTAAGCCCTTACGCTGCAATACTCGGAGTAAAGAAGGGTGCAGGCTCCCCTGTGGTTTTTTCCTTGCTGCCCCAGTATAAGTTAATAAGGGGGTAGGATTCCCCTTGCCCCCAGTGCCTGCATTATTTTGGCTCATTCAGTGTACTGTAATGTGAATTTCAGCTCATTCTGCGTGCTGTAATGTGAATTTCGGCTCATACAGTGTGCTATAATGTGAATTTCGGCTCATTCTGCATGCTATAATGTGAATTTCGGCTCATACAGTGTGCTATAATGTGAATTTTGGCTCATTCTGCGTGCTATAATGTGAATTTCAGCTCATACAGTGTGCTACAATGTGAATTTTGGCTCATTCAGTGTGCTATAATGTGAATTTCGGCTCATTCTGCATGCTACAATGTGAATTTCAGCTCATTTAGTGTGCTATAATGTGAATTTCGGCTCATACAGTGTGCTATAATGTGAATTTCGGCTCATACAGTGTGCTATAATGTGAATTTCAGCTCATTCAGTGTGCTATAATGTGAATTTCAGCTCATTCAGTGTGCTATAATGTGAATTTCGGCTCATTCAGTGTGCTATAATGTGAATTTCAGCTCATACAGTGTGCTATAATGTGAATTTCGGCTCATTCAGTGTGCTATAATGTGAATTTCAGCTCATACAGTGTTCTATAATGTGAATTTCGGCTCATTCAGTGTGCTACAATGTGAATTTCAGTTCATACAGTGTTCTATAATGTGAATTTTGGCTCATTCAGTGTGCTACAATGTGAATTTCAGCTCATACAGTGTGCTATAATGTAAATTTCGGCTCATTCAGTGTGCTATAGAAACATAGAATTTGTCGGCAGATAAGAACCACTTGGCCCATCTTGTCTGCCCCTTTTTTTTTTACATTATTTTTATCTCTAACCTTATTTGATCCTTATTTCTTTGTAAGGATATCCTTATGTCTATCCCATGCATGTTTAAATTGCCCTACTGTCTTATCCTCTACCACCCCTGATGGAAGGAATGGCGATTCGCCAGTCTGTATCACCAGTGCACAGGGTTCTCTCCACTAACTGGCAACATTTTATTAGTAATGGCAACAATAGGAAATTTTAGAAGCGAACAGGAAGGGCATTACTAAGTGGGAGGGGCTATGATTAGAGGGAGGGGTCATAATTCTTAAACCGTCCCCCCTAAAAGTTAAGTTTAGATCTGCCACTGCAGGCAAGTCGATCTTGGTTATCTAGTTTTCTATCTACTACAAAGTATAGTCAAAATAGTCACTTAGTCAAAATCGCACATAGTCAAAATTGAAGGAACAGATAGTCAAAATTGGTGCTTCTGGGGTCTGGGGGAGTTCAGAGAAAATTGCAAAGTCAAAATTGAAGATAGTCAAAATCTCATTATGTGTATGCACCTTAAGTCGCAACGCAGTGCAGCTACACTATTCTGACTAATTTGATATACGACTCTGTTTTTCCAATATAAGTTCCATTGTGCTATGTATACAGACTCAGTCATACACATCTATAAAAGTGTTGCATATCAAATTAATCAGCTTAATCTACGGATACCTCCTAGTTGCATCATTTTGTGATGAAGATGTCTTTTCAGCAAAAAAAGATGGCCAACACTAGTAGAGTTGCACGGGACCTGGCGGCTTATATGCACCAGCATCTGATGCTGCATGGCATATTGAGGTTAGATGTATGAGCACACATCTATATATATATATATATATATATATATATATATATATTATATACATACATACACACACAAACATACACACACACACAAACACACACACACACACACACACACACGGTATAAATAAATTATATCTATGTACTTATACGTATACACTTGGGGGGAATTAATTTGATTTACCCTGTGGCTACCACTAGAGGGCGCAAAACATTGCAATTTAATTATTACTCCATATAGACATCCAGTAGTCGTGGGGATGACATTTCTTCTCACAGCCTCCTGAGGTGCGAGGAGAAATGTGGGCAAAGTAGGCACATTGGGCATGTGAATGTGACTGATATTTTAATGTAGACATGCAAGATGTTGAAAGCGACTTTTATTTTAGTAAAGTCAGAAAAAATGAGCAATTTTACTGTGTCATTTGCCCCAAATATTGTTTAATTTGCCTCAAACATAGAAAGAAAGAATTCAATTCACTGGAAATATTACAAATGTATTTACTCAGTACTCACTAATCAGAAGGCTCTCTACATACACAATACTCTGCATAGCACACATGTCCATGACAAACCCTAGTTCAATGTAGCCTACATATGAAGGCACAGTTACCACCCACTTATGCAAATTCATCCAGTAGTGGAGATGCAAGTTAGCAGCATGCACAGTGCTGAATATTGTAAATTCTGTATGCAAAACCGACACTGTACTTGCAATCCTGATTCTGCCCCCTTTATAATTAGTAGATCTCATAAATGTACCTCTGTTTTGAGTCCCCAAATCAATTAAATAAACATTTAGTGATTGCTCCACCTTGCTAAGGTATCTCCTTTTATAAGGATACCCTAGTGTAGGCCAAAGCTAGGGTTCTGTGAGGGACAATAGAATAGAAGTTTCCCTTTTGAAGAAACCTTGTGCATTTAACTTAAAGTGGTTGGTGGTTAATAATTATGAAAAATGTAGACTTGTCTATTAAATAATGAATCAAAATGAGCACATAAAAAAATAATGCAAATAAAGATATTGAAAAAAATATAAATTGTAGTTTTGCTTAGTGATACAGTCTCTTCAATATTATACAATATTGGATCAGATTATTTTCCTGCAGTTTCACCTAGTTATAAATAAATTCACTTGAGACAGTGAATTTGTAATACAGGAAATGATAAAAATGAGCAGGACTTTGTACTTGGAGATAATAATTGGATAGGTCAGGTAGGTGAAAAAAATGACATATCCTATTCATGAAATGGACATCCTAATTTTCAGCAAACCTACTTGCTTTCATACGTTAAAGTTGCTGTGCTGATATTAAAGTCAAAGAAGTTGAAAATTGTCTTATTAATAGCAGCAATCAGCTGTTTAGTAGTTAAAATTTTTAACAGATGACTAGTGCTCGTCTTCCTAGCAGCCGCATTATAATAGAGTCTTAATAGAAGTGATGCTACAGTAATTAGCTTGACCTCTTTATATTAATGAGAGTAATAACTTTAGTTAACTTGGTCAGTAAAATGGAATTTGCATAAAGGCAATTTATATTTGGATCATAAATCTTCCAGTAATACAGTAAACAGTAAAAAAAAAAGTAGATGTGTGTGTGTGTGTGTGTGTGTGTGTGTGTGTGTGTGTGTGTGTATATATATATATATACAGTATATATAGCTTGCAATACAGGCGGCACTCTGAGACTTTCTTTAAGTTGCATAAGGTGATTAATTGCAGTGGAATCAAATTTCAGATGTGAGATTTGATTCCACTGCATTAAATCACCTTATGCAACTTAAAGAAAGTCTCCGAGTGCCGCCTGTATTGCAAGCTGTATTACCGTGACATCATTCCTGGTCTGGAGGGCACAGGAGCAGAGAAATACCGTTTAGGAGGGGGCAAGTGCCAGGTCATTCTGCTACATATACAGTATATATATATATATATATATATATATATATATATATATATATATATATACAGTATAATATATATACACTGCTCAAAAAAATAAAGGGAACACTTAAACAACACATCCTAGATCTGAATCAATGAAATATTCTTATTAAATACTTTGTTCTTTACATAGTTGAATGTGCTGACAACAAAATCACACAAAAATTATCAATGGAAATCAAATTTATTAACCCATGGAGGTCAGGATTTGGAGTCACACTTAAAATTAAAGTGGAAAAACACACTACAGGCTGATCCAACTTTGATGTAATGTCCTGAAAACAAGTCAAAATGAGGCTCAGTAGTGTGTGTGGCCTCCACGTGCCTGTATGACCTCCCTACAATGCCTGGGCATGCTCCTGATGAGGTGGTGGATGGTCTCCTGAGGGATCTCCTCCCAGGCCTGGACTAAAGCATCCGCCAACTCCTGGACAGTCTGTGGTGCACCGTGGCATTGGTGGATGGAGCGAGACATGATGTCCCAGATGTGCTCAATTGGATTCAGGTCTGGGAAACAGGCGGCCAGTCCATAGTATCAATGCCTCTGTCACAACGCCGCGGCCACCGCGCTTGCCTCTCTGGTTGCGCTGGGTCGCCTGGCGGTCGTCCCCGCTGGTGGGCTCCGGGTCCCGGCGTCCGTTGCCGCTGGTCCCGGCGGTCTTCCGGGGAATGGGCGGCGCCGGCGTGTCCAGCGTCCACGGAGGTGGGCGGGTGACGTCATCGGCTCTCTTCCTCCCCGCCAATCAAACCGGGATGGGAAGTTCAAAAGCAGATGCCGGGCAGAGCCCCGGCGCCTGAGTATATTCTCTTTCCCTGAAAGTGACTCCAGTGCTCCTGCCTGCATGGTTACCTGCTACTGCTTTGATAATCCCAGAGTTCTGGTGGGCAAAGTGACTCCTACTACTGCTTACAAGCTCTGGTACCCCTTTGCCGCACAGATCTCTGCGTCTCCTGCATTCTTCAGTGTCTTTAACCATCGCTCACAAGTTCATCAGTGTCTTTAAACATCGCTCACAAGTTCTTCATGCTTCAGTGTCTTTCACCATCGCTCATCGCTCACAAGTTCATCAGTGTCTTTCACCATCGCTCAAAAGTTCATCAGTGTCTTTAACCATCGCTCACAAGTTCATCGGTGTCTTTAAACATCGCTCACAAGTTCTTCATGCTTCAGTGTCTTTCACCATCGCTCACAAGTTCATCAGTGTCTTTCACCATCGCTCACAAGTTCATCACTGTCTTTAACCATCGCTCACAAGTTCATCAGTGTCTTTAAACATCGCTCACAAGTTCTTCATGCTTCAGTGTCTTTCACCATCGCTCACAAGTTCATCAGTGTCTTTCATCATCGCTCACAAGTTCATCAGTGTCTTTAAACGTCGCTCACAAGTTCTTCATTCTTCAGTATCTTTAAACATCGCTCACAAATTCTTCAGTGTCTTTCACCACCGCTCACAAGTTCATCAGTGTCTTTAAACATCGCTCACAAGTTCATCAGTGTCTTTAAACATCGCTCACAAGTTCTGCATTCTTCAGTGTCTTTAAACATCGCTCACAAATTCTTCCGTGTCTTTCAACATTGCTCACAAGTTCCCATTCTTCTATGTGCTTCAGCATCGTGCTCAAATCCTTCTCATCATAAAGTTCTTCAGCGTTTTACACCAATTATAACTGTTAAAGTTCTGCACGAGGAAAACCTATATCTGGCCATCTCTACTCCGACCCAGCTGTGGTTCCTCTTCCCGACCATCGGAAGAACCCCCGAGTTCTCAACACTCCCAACTCAGGTCAGTGATAGTATACTCAGGCCCCATGGACCCGGGGGATCGGAACCCAGAGTCAAGCGCCATCCAATATTTGGCATCTTGAGTTCAGAGTCAGGAGGCGGCACAGAGCCAGGTGATGCAGTATCTCCAGGAACTATCCGGCCATCTGGATCAAATTCAGGCCTCCCTGGCTTCTGTAGTTCCGGCTCCTGTTCTGGTATCCGCTCCAGTGCCCGTTCCCAGTAATGCCCAATCCTCGGCTGGAATTAGGTCCCGCCTTCAGCTTCCCACTCCCTCTCGTTATAATGGCAAGCCAAAGAATTGCCGAGGTTTTCTTGATCAGTGCGAGGTGCACTTTGAACTTCTTTCACACAATTTCCCTACGGATCGATCCAAAGTGGCATATATTATTTCTTTGCTCGAAGGGTCAGCCTTGGATTGGGTGTCCCTGTTATGGGAACGGTCAGATCCATTGGTTTCTAGTTACACCAATTTCATCGCATTCTTTTGTAGGATCTTCGATGAGCCCGGCAGAACAACTACTGCTTCTTCCGACTTACTCCATGTCCGTCAGGGCTCCCGCTCAGTCGGACAGTACGTGGTTCATTTTCAGACCATTGCCTCTGAATTGCACTGGAATAACGACGCCCTCAGGGCCGCTTTTTGGAACGGGCTCTCTGATCGTCTGAAAGATGAGCTGGTTACGAGGGATCTGCCAGATCCTTTAGAGGAATTGATCTCACTTTGCGTCAAAGTGGACCTTCGCATGCAGGAGCGTGGAATCGAACGCAGCCGGTCAGATCGATCCAGGTTCCGGCTCCCTCCCTCTAAGCAAACGGTTGTACCGAGTCCAGATGAACCGATGCAAATCAACCGATCCTGGTTGTCTCCGGAGGAACGACAGCGTCGACGGGAGGGTAAACTTTGCCTCTACTGCGGAGCTGCGGATCACTTCATCAAGTTCTGCAAGTCCCGTCCGGGAAACGGGCAGGCCTAGCTTGTTCTGGAGGAGTCAAGTTGGGGGTCACGTCCAAATCTTCTCCGATGGTGGATTGCCTACTCTCTGTATCTTTGTTTCTCGAGTCAAATGCCAAGTCTTTTAACGCCCTACTGGACTCTGGGGCTGCAGGGAATTTTGTTTCTCTTTCTTGTGCTCAGAGTTTGGGCGTAAAGCTGCAGTCCATCAAACGACCTATTACGTTGACCGCGATCAATGGTACCAGAATATCCAATGGTCTCATTATAATTCGCACAGAGCCAATCAAGTTACAGGTCGGAGCTCTGCATCAAGAACTTTTGGAGTTTTTAGAAATTCCAGAAATGCCTCACGATCTTGTTCTCGGGTTGCCTTGGCTCAAAATTCATAACCCCCATGTCGACTGGAATTCATCACAAATTCTATCCTGGAGTTCGTTTTGTCACTCTAATTGCCTCAGTCCCGTTTACCCACTCCGTACATCTGCCAGATCGGATGAAGAGCTCATTCCAGAGGCCTGTCGGGAGTTTACAGATGTGTTCTCTGAGCAGGCGGCCGATCAGTTACCACCCCATAGACCCTGGGACTGTCCCATTGAGCTTATCCCAGGAAAGATGCCACCTCGGGGTCGCACATATCCCCTGTCATTACCCGAGACCCAAGCTATGTCAGATTATATTAAATCTAATCTTCTGAAAGGATTCATCCGCCCCTCTACTTCCCCGGCTGGAGCAGGTTTCTTTTTCGTGAAGAAGAAGGATGGGGGGTTAAGACCATGTATCGACTATCATGGCTTAAACGATATTACCATCAAAAATAAATACCCCCTGCCGCTAATCACTGAGCTATTCGATAGGGTTCGTGGAGCCCACGTCTTTACTAAACTCGACTTGAGAGGGGCTTATAATCTTATTCGCATCCGACAGGGGAACGAATGGAAGACTGCCTTCAATACCAGGGATGGGCATTACCAATATCTGGTAATGCCATTCGGCCTCAGCAATGCTCCTGCCGTTTTCCAGGGTTTTGTAAATGAAATCTTCCGAGATATGTTATACCAAAGCGTAGTGGTGTACTTGGATGACATTCTAATATTTTCCAAGAATCTTGCAGAGCATCGACTACAGGTCAAAGAAGTACTTCTCCACCTCCGGAAAAACCGTCTCTATGGCAAAATTTCCAAATGTACCTCTGAGGTTCCTTTAATTCCGTTCCTCGATTATATCATCTCGGGTACGGAGCTTCGTATATGGATCTGGAAAAACTTACTGCCATTCGGGATTGGATTCAGCCTCTGTCTTTGAAAGCAGTACAAAGATTCCTAGGCTTTGCAAACTACTACAGGAAATTCATTAAGGGGTTCTCCACTATGGATGCACCCATTACCGCCTTGACCAAAAGGGGTCAGACCCAAGTCTTTGGCCTCCTGAGGCTGTAGTAGCATTTGCTCGGTTGAAATCAGCTTTCATGTCAGCCCCGGTACTCCAGCAGCCGAACTTCTCGGAACCATTCTTCTTGGAAGTCGATGCCTCCTCTGTCGGCATCGGTGCCGTTCTGTCACAATACTCTTCTGATGGGAAGCTGCATCCTTGCGGTTTTCATTCTCGTAAGTTCTCCCCTGCTGAGCGAAATTACACTATTGGAGATCAGGAACTTCTGGCAATAAAATCCACCCTAGAGGAATGGAGGTACTTACTGAAGGTGCTAAACATCTAATCACCATTTACACCGATCACAAGAACTTATTGTATATCAAACCTGCCCAGTGCTTAAATCCCCGTCAAGCTAGATGGGTGCTCTTCTTCACTCTGTTCTCGTTTGTTATCAAGTACCGGGCTGGGTCTCTCAATGCTAAAGCTGATGCTTTGTCTCGTTCACTCATGGCCTCGGATGAAGAGAATTCCTTTGAGAAAAGTCTAATTCTTAGTCCAGTCACCATTTCTGCAGATCCCACTTCTTTAGGTCCTCCTCCTGGGAGAATGTCTGTACCAGTGGAATTCCGTCCAAAGTTACTGCTGTGGGCCCTTGTCTCCAAGTTCATCGGTCACCCAGGAGTTCAAAAAATGTGCGAGTTTCTGCGAAGGTTGTATTGGTGGGACACCATGAAGAAGGATATACAAGATTATGTTAATTCTTGTGCTCAATGTGCCCAGCACAAAACTCCTCGTCTGCCTCCTGCTGGCTTGCTTCGTCCACTATCCATTCCTAGAAAACCCTGGACCCATATTTCTATGGACTTCATTACCGAGTTACCCCTCTCCAAGGTTTGTAATACCATATGGGTGATTGTTGACCGCTTTTCAAAAATGGCGCATTTCGTCCCGTTGACTGGTCTGCCAACAGCTCCCAAGTTGGCTCTGGTATTCATCCGAGAACACTTCCGCCTGCACGGGTCACCTCAGGAGGTGATCTCGGATCGGGGGGTGCAGTTCACAGCAAGATTTTGGAGGGCTCTTTGCTCAGCCTTACAAATAAAGCTCAAGTTCTCGTCTGCCTACCATCCGCAAACCAATGGGCAAACCGAACGTGTCAACCAGGATTTGGAGACTTTTCTTCGTGTTTATCTCTCTCCTTTGCAGGACGACTGGGTAGAACTGTTGCCCTGGGCTGAGTTTGCCCATAATCATCTGTACCACTCCTCCATTGGCGAGTCTCCATTCTTCATCAATTATGGACTCCATCCACGAGTTCCTGAATTACCACTCCTTCCCTTAGAGGATGTCCCTGCTGCAACTTCCGCTCTTTGGCACTTCAGTCAGATTTGGAGTAGGATTCATGTTAATCTCAAGAAAGTCTCCAGCCGATACAAGTTCTTTGCGGACAAGAAACGGCGGGCAGCTCCTCAATACAAGGTTGGCGACAGGGTATGGCTCTCTACCCGCAATCTTCGTTTAAAAGTACCCACTATGAAGTTTGCTCTGAGATTCATTGGCCCTTATCCCATCGTGCAAGTCCTGAATCCGGTTGTCTGCAAATTGGGTTTGCCTTCTCACTTTCAGGTACCAAATTCTTTCCATGTTTCTCTCCTTCGTCCTCTCATTTTAAATCGTTTCCACTCGGAGTCTTCTAGTCCAACCCCAGTGGAGACCGAGTCTGGAACAGAATTTGAGATCAAAACCATACTGGACTCTCGTTACTATCACAAGAATCTACAGTATTTGGTAGAATGGAAGGGTTATGGACATGAAGAAAGAAGTTGGGTAAAGGCCTCTGAGGTCAATGCTCCTCGACAATTCGAATCTTCCATTCTAAACATCCAACGAAGCCAGGGAAGTGTCCAGGGGCCACTCCTAGAGGAGGGGGTACTGTCACAACGCCACGGCCACCGCGCTTACCTCTCCGGGTGCGCTGGGTCAACTGACGGTCGTCCCCGCTGGTGGGCTCCAGGTCGCAGCGTCCGTTGCCGCTGGTCCCGGCGGTATTCCAGGGAATGGGCGGCGCCGGCGCATCCAGCGTCCACGGAGGTGGGCGGGTGACGTCACCGGCTCTCTTCCTCCCCGCCAATCAAACCGGGATGGGAAGTTCAAAAGCAGATGCCGGGCAGAGCGCCGGCGCCTGAGTATCTTCTCTTTCCCTGAAAGTGACTCCAGTGCTCCTGCCTGTATGGTTACCTGCTACTGCTTTGAAAACCCCAGAGTTCCGTTGGGCAAAGTGACTCCTACTACTGCTTACAAGCTCTGGTACCCCCTTGCCGCACAGACCTCTGCGTCTCCAGCATTCTTCAGTGTCTTTAACCATCGCTCACAAGTTCATCAGTGTCTTTGAACATCGCTCACAAGTTCTTCATGCTTCAGTGTCTTTCACCATCGCTCACAAGTTCATCAGTGTCTTTCATCATCGCTCACAAGTTCATCAGTGTCTTTAAACGTTGCTCACAAGTTCTTCATTCTTCAGTATCTTTAAACATCGCTCACAAATTCTTCAGTATCTTTCACCACCGCTCACAAGTTCATCAGTGTCTTTAAACATCGCTCACAAGTTCATCAGTGTCTTTAAACATCGCTCACAAGTTCATCAGTGTCTTTAAACATCGCTCACAAGTTCTGCATTCTTCAGTGTTTTTAAACATCGCTCACAAATTCTTCCGTGTCTTTCGACATCGCTCACAAGTTCCCATTCTTCTATGTGCTTCAGCATCGTGCTCAAATCCTTCTCATCATAAAGTTCTTCAGCGTTTTACACCAATTATAACTGTTAAAGTTCTGCATGAGGAAAACCTATATCCGGCCATCTCTACTCCGACCCAGCTGTGGTTCCTCTTCCCGACCATCGGAAGAACCCCCGAGTTCTCAACACTACCAACTCAGGTCAGTGATAGCCTTTTTCTTGCAGGAACTGCTGACACACTCCAGCCACATGAGGTCTAGCATTGTCTTGCATTAGGAGGAACCCAGGGCCAACCGCACCAGCATATGGTTTCACAAGGGGTCTGAGGATCTCATCTCGGTAACTAATGGCAGTCACGCTACCTCTGGCGAGCACATGGAGGGCTGTGCGGCCCCTCAAAGAAATGCCACCCCACACCATTACTGACCCACTGCCAAACCGGTCATGCTGGAGGATGTTGCAGACAGCAGAACGTTCTCCTTGGCATCTCCAGACTCTGTCACGTCTGTCACATGTGCTCAGTGAGAACCTGCTTTCATTTGTGAAGAGCCAGGGCACCAGTGGCGAAATTGCCAATCTTGGTGTTCTCTGGCAAATGCCAAATGTCCTGCACGGTGTTGGGCTGTAAGCACAACCCCCACCTGTGGACATCAGGCCCTCATACCACCCTCATGGAGTCTGTTTCTGATCGTTTGAGTAGACACATGCACATTTGTGGCTTGCTGGAGGTCTTTTGCAGGGCTCTGGCAGTGCTCTTCTTGTTCCTCCTTGCACAAAGGCGGAGGTAGCGGTCCTTCTGCTGGGTTGTTGCCCTCCTACGGCCTCCTCCACATCTCCTGATGTACTTGCCTGTCTCCTGGTAGCGCCTCTATGCTCTGGACACTACGCTGACAGACACAGCAAACCTTCTTGCCACAGCTCGCATTGATGTGCCATCCTGGATGAGCTGCACTACCTGAGCCACTTGTGTGGGTTGTAGATTCCGTCTCATGCTACCACTAGAGTGAAAGCACCGCCAGCTTTCAAAAGTGACCAAAACATCATCCAGAAAGCATAGGAGCTGAGAAGTGGTCTGAGGTCACCACCTGCAGAACATCTCCTTTATTGGGGGTGTCTTGCTAATTGCTTATAATTTCCACCTGTTGTCTATTCCATTTGCACAACAGCATGTGAAATTGATTGTCAATCAGTGTTGCTTCCTAGGGGACAGTTTGATTTCACAGAAGTGTGATTGACTTGGAGTTACATTGTGTTGTTTAAGTGTTCCCTTTATTTTTTTGAGCAGTGTATATATATATATATATATATATATATATAAATATAGTTATGAATGGCATGTTCTAATGACAGAAAACTCAGTAACATGATTGGACATATTAGATCACATGATTGTGTATTATTTCCTAATGACATCATACTTCCCAGAGAAACCGCACACTACAGCTACTTACAACTGTCACAACACCATATGTAAACAAACCCAACTGTAAACAGCCTCACTCACAGAGCCACTACTGACAGACAGGCCCGTCAACAGTGCGCGTCACTTCTGTATCCGGCAAAGGCACATTGTACACTAAACACAAGGACGTGGAACGCATATGCTCATAGTAGGTTATTGGCTTTTGGTATCGATTGTGCTAAATAGCTACTGTATATGCCTTTGTAAAAAGTACCTATGATCAGGTGGAGCGCAGATGCGTTCCACAGTGATGAGGGATGTTGTAATTATATTCGGGATTAGCTGACTGATGGTGGAACGCATATGCGTTTCACGACCTTGTGTTTTGTGTACAATGTGCCTTTGCCGGATACGGAAGTGACACGCACTCCCGGAAGTACACTCTGTGGACTGTGGTGCGTACGTCTGAGTAGATGGAATGCACGCCAGGGTTTGCACTGTGCACACATGCGGGGGTATTTAAGAGGCTCCTGGCGAACAGGTATGGTAATTTAGCTGCATTAACTCTGCTTTGTTGCTACTTTTAATGGCTTGTTAAGATGAATAGCTTGACAAAAGTTATTTAGTAACCAAAATGTTGCAATACAAAATATGTCTATATGAAAACCCTGTGAAGCCTTGCATCTATTGGTACTGTGAGTATGTCATAAAAACGTTCTAAGCAAATTTAAAAGTGACTTGGAGAGTGCCTATTTCTTTGGATATTGTCAATATATATATATATATATATATATATATATAGATATACAGATTTCTCTTCCTCTCTCATCATCATATGCAGCTCATACTTATAGTAATCTGTCATTGATGACCCAATGTATACGTATTTCTCCAGCTTCATTCTTTCACTCCATCCACCTCGTTTCGCAGTTCCTATTACACCATCACAGGCTTCTATCCTCCAATCCCTTGGTATTTTAAAAAGAAAACACAGGCGCATTCGTGGGAAGCAGGCAGGCCGGAAACTTCTTTTCCACAGTAACCACCTAAGTCTTTTGCCCACCTGCTCACCCCCAGCTTCAAAGAACAGTCAAATAGAAGTGATACCCAAAAGACGGCCCTGTGTTTGGAAGAACAGAACTGTCAATTCTCACTTGGTGACCTTCATACCCAGAGCACCTGCACCTAACACAAAGAAAACTGTAGGCCCTCTGGTATGCCCAATCAGGTCAGTTCTTTGTAATGCCAGATCTATAAAAAAAACAAGACTGCAACAATTGCTGACCTTATTGAATCTGCAGATCTAGACTGTATTACAGAGACCTGGCTAGATGAAAATTCAGAACCTATATTGGAGTCTGCAGTTCCAACAAACTACTCTGTCATCCATAACCCAAGACTGGACTGCAGGGGTGGCAGGGTGGCTATCTGCTTCAAAAAAGACCTTAAACTTAGGGTCCACCCTATTGAAATTACTCGCTCATTTGAGTGCATTGCTGCCCGGAGTTCGACAGGATTAGGATCCAGAGTACTTCTCATTTACCGGCCCCTGGAGACTGAAAGATATTTCTTCAAGAAATTGTAGACACTGTTGCTGGCCTGGTTCTGGAATATCAAAGATGGCTCATCCTCTGGGATCTCAATGCATGGGTGGATGATGCGCTCTCACGCCTTGGGAGGTCATTCCCTCTGCCACACATAAAAGTCATCACACTCTTAATCTTGTCTTTCAGATTGGATTAGAAGTCATTGACCTAAAAATAAACCCAGTCATCTGGTCAGACCACCACTCCCTTTGGTTCTCAGTTGCAACCCCTCAAATAAGATCTCTGTCCGTGGAGTTGACCAGGTATTGTCCAAGGAGGGGTATGACTCCCCAGGCTCTAGCAGCAAATCTGGATCTCTCTGCTATACTGGGTGCCTGTGAAGATCCCTGTTCCTAAGCCCGTTAGTATAATAGGGTTGTTATTGCTGCAATTGATATTATCGCCCCCGTAAGTATAAGACCTCATAAAACACAATGTCGAGCCCCCTGGTTCGACAACAGTGTTAGTGAGCTCAAGAAAAGGGGGCGTAGACTGGAAAGACGATGGAGGAAGACTAACCTAGTGGATGACAAAATAAAACTAATAAAGCATAACGAAGAATATCAATCAACAATCACCCATAAGAAATCACAGTTCCTGTCAAATGAGATCACGGCAGCAAACAATAGGCCATCTCAACTTTTCCGCACAGTGGCGATTCTTTGCAAGCCAGCATGCATGCAGACTGATGAAACCCTCTCCCAGGCAAGATGCAACAAGTTTGCAAACTTCTTTGCAGATAAAATATCCACCATCAGGGCTGGAATCTCCACAGTGCCATCAAATGAGTGCCAAACTACAAAGACTGCCAATATAAGCCACCTGCCTTCATGGACCAGCTTTAACCCAGTGGATGTAAAGGACATTGCTGAAATTGTTCGGATTTTGCGTCCCACCACCTGTGATCTGGACCCTGCCTCAACCAAGCTTCTAACAGGTTGTATGGATATAATTGGTCCTGTCTTTGCAAAAATTGTTCAATGCTCTTTGCAGACAGGCATAATTCCTGGACCCCTAAAGGAAGCAATTGTTAGATCTCTTCTTAAAAAACCTAATTTAAATCCGACTGCATGATCAACTACAGACCGGTATTAAACCTTATTGAGAAAGTGGTTGCAAATCGACTGGAAACCCACCTGACAACCCATGATAACTATGATCCATTCCAATCAGGATTCAGGAGAAGACATAGCACTGAAATAGCCCTGATGTGTATGTTAAATGATCTTCTGATGGCAAGAGACAGAGATGACTGTTCAATATTAATCCTCTCTCTGCAGCATTTGATACTATGGACCATGGGCTTCTGATTGAGCGACTGATACATTTTTGTGGACTGGATGGCACAGTCCTAAGCTGGTTCAAATCATTTCTCACAGGCAGGTCACATAGAATATCGTCTGGATTATACTCATCACCACCAGTGCCATTGTCATGTGGTGTCCCACAAGGTTCTATACTATCCCCCATGCTTTTTGCAGTATACATGCTCCCGCTGGGTGAAATAATAAGGTGCCATGGGCTAGTCTACCACTACTATGCAGATGATACAGAACTGTACTTGTCCTTTGCTCCGGGTACTGATAACCCAATAGCAATCCTAAATTGCTGTCTAGCTGAACTAAAGGAGTGGATGAGCGCCAATTGGCTGTGACTGAACCCGGATAAAACAGAGGTCCTTATGATAGGACTGCAACATCAAAGGACAAGACTGCAGCATAGCCAACTAACTGGACTTACACTCAGGGATTCAGAATTACAAACCACTGATCGTGTGCGGAATCTTGGCGTTGTCCTGGATGGTGGCTTGACACTTAAACATCAGATATCAGCCACAATCAAATCCTCATTCTTTCACCTGAGGAACATAGCCAGAATCTAGCACTTAATTCCCTCAGATGATCTGCCAAAAGTCATACATGCATTTGTATCATCTTGATTAGACTACTGTAATGCCCTCTACCTTGGTCTCCCAGCAAAAGAATTGCACCACTTACACCTGGTGCAAAACACAGCTGCCAGGCTGTTAAACGACCAGCCCCATTCTAGCCACATAACACCCATCCTCTACTTCCTTCACTGGCTGTCTGTAAGATGGCGAATCATCTTCAAGATTGGCTTACTGAGTTTCAAAGCACTACATGACCAGGGCCCAAGGTACCTGAAGCAGCTTGTGACCCCATACTGCCCCACTCTATTACTGCAATCTGTAGATGAAGGACTTTTAGCAGTACCTAGAATCTCCCGTAATTCATCTGGGGGTTGAGCTTTTAGTCATGTGGCTCCGACTTTATGGAACTCACTTCCCCGCATAGTGCGAGAGACCCCAACTATAGAATCCTTCAAAAGTAGCCTCAAGACTTTCCTGTTTACTCAAGCATTCCCATAATTGTCCCTTTAGTATCTCCATTCTTCTGTATTTTATGAAAAGCTGTTCTGTACTTCATTATTTTCTGTACTATATTATGCTATGTATCTGTTAAGCACCTTGAGTCTTATTGGAGAAAGAGTGCTATATAAATAAAATTATTATTATTATTAGCATATATCCATATTGAAATTGTATAGTCAAAGAAATAAAAGGGATTGGGCATTAATAGGAACATTATGTAAATATGACCCCCATCCTATCTGTAAGTACTTGTGATATGTGATATTTGTGATACAAACATTCTATTTGAAAGTACTGTATACAGTCCCATGAAAAAGTTTTTGCCCCTCCTGAATTCTTCTATGCTTGCGTATTTGTCACACTTATTTGTTTCAGATCTCCATATAAAATCTCCTATATAATAGCCCAGATCTGTGACTCTGTGCCTGTGTGTATAATGCTGGGCATGACTAGGAGCTCTCATTGGGTTAGTGTCAGGTCTATCACACCCAGTCCACAGCTGATTGGGCGAGAAATGCCCTCCCACACAGGTTACATCCAATCGGAGGCTCTGCCCTTTGGCTGCTGTGTGTTCCCAGATCAGGATTAACAATGGGGCTGATGAAGCTGCAGCTTCAGGCCCACAGCCCAAAATAGGCCCACTGCATCTGCAGCAACATACCCTGAAACAATTTACATATAATAATCAGTACAATTTCGATAAGGGGCAAGCCACGGGTAAAGGGGTGTGACCACGCCCCTTTTCCTATGCTTTCAATGGAAGTTTGGAGAGCCAAAAATCATTACAATCCATAAAAAAAGGTACTGTACCTGCCAAAAAGGTACAGTTGGAGGGTATGCCACTGCATCTGCAGCAAGTCTCTGTGCTGTAGATACAGAAAAAAATCCTTTAACTGCAGCGTCCTATGTCCTATAGCCAGTCCGCCTGCCCCCTCCAGCATCAACAATCCCCACTCCTTAGCCGCGGCGCAGGTGGAACAAAAGCTGCTGCGGCCACCTGCATAGATGTGTATGAAAGTGGCGCAGTGGAAGGCTTTCATAGCCCTCCCTGCGTAACATACTCTCTAAGCCCTTGAGCCTCCTCTGCGCATGATGTCACAGAAGTGCGCCAAGATCCCCAGAGGCCCTGACTCCACAACACAGCACCTGGGCTGTTGGCCTGCAAGCCCATAGGTGGCTAATGGATAGAGTGGGTGATATTGCGGAGGGTAATGTCTGGATGCTGAATCAATGTAAAAGGTGACAGTGCTGTGTAGTGCAGTGGGTGTGCAGTGTCACTGACACTGCACAGCACTCTCACCTTTTACATTGATTCAGCCAGTCAGTCAGTTCTGCCAGCCAGTCACTATTGTTAGTGCCGGTGTCCCAACGCACCGCATAATAGAGAAGTACATGTACTAAATAAACTACAGCTCCCAGCAGCCCTTAGCGCCGAAGCATTCCGGTACTAAGGGCTGCTGGGCACTGTAGTTTATTGAGTGCATCTTCTTCCCTGTAATGCGGCGCATTGGGACACCGGCGCTAACAATAGTGACTGGCTGCTGTGCGAGTCTCCGGGAGATCCACTGTCAAAGGGAGGACAGCAGCTTGGCTGCTTCCAGGAGGAGAAGCAGGAGAAGCATTACCCGCCCCTCCCCCACTCGCAGTACCTCTGGGCCCCATCCGTGGCACCCCCACACAACCCTATCAACCACCTGCGGTGGCACTGGACCCCTCCCCCACCCGCAGCACCCCCGCCCCTCCCCCACCAATGGTACCACTTCACCAGCCCCTCCCCCACCTGTGGCACCCCTGCAACCTCCTCTCCCCCACCCGCAGCACTCTCACAACCACTCCTCCCCCACCCATGGTGGCTCTGTACCCCTCCCCTACCTGCAGCACCCATGCACCCTCCCCCACCCATGGCACCACTGCACTAACCCCTCACCTGCAGCACCCCTGTGACCACCCCTACTCCACCCATGGCACTCCCAGACCCCCTCCCCCATCTGTGTCTCCCCTGCACCCACCACTCCCCCAACCACAGCACCTACTAGGTGATTCTTCAGATGGCCCTGCATGCACTGTTCACGCCATTGCAAAGGGCTATGACTCCTTAACCATCGCATGCCCTTTATCCGTGCAATATTTAACCACACACACAATTATGATTGGAGGTAATACTCCATATAACAAAAATATTTCACGCTACAATCGCGTGCAAGGGTTAAGGGGGCGTAGCCCCTTATGATGTTGTGAAGAGCGCCCGTAGGGTGCGATGAAACACCTAGTGTTATATAAGACATGTCAACCTGAGTAATTACAAAATACAGTTTTTAAATCATAATATCATTTATTACAGGAAATAAATGATCCAATATCATCTGGCACTGTGTGAAATAGTAATTGCCCCCTTAGTTACTCAGTCAAGCAATGAACCAAATTGAATTGATAATTGGGTTCAATTAGATTAGACACAATCAGGTTTGATTGCTGCCATCCCTGTTGAATCTAAACATCACTTAAATAGAACCTTTCCAGTAATGTTAAGTTGACTAAACGATCTCATTCTGCAATCAACAGAAATTCCAGAAGAGATTACAAAGAAAGTTATTAAAATATATTAATCATGAGCCATCTCCAAAGCTCTGGGACTCGAGTGAACAACAATAAAAGCTTTTATCTCCAAATGAATAAAACTATGAACAGTAGTAAATCTTCCTTGGAGTAGTTAGCCTAACCAAAATTCCTTCAAGAGCACATTGGCGTGACTTCCAGGAAGTTGCAAAAGAACCCAGACAAACATCTAAGGAACTCCATCATCACTCGCTTCACTTAATGTCAGTGTTTATGATTCCTCCATTACAAAGGAAGTGGGCAAAAATGGTATACATATGAGAGTTCAAAGGTAAAATCTACTGCTACCTAAGAGAAACATAAAGGCTCATCTTACATTTGCCAAAAAACTCACGGTAGACACTCAAGCCTTTTGAGCTAATGTTTTGTGAATTGAGGAGTCAAAAAGTCTACTTTTTGGAACATATTGGTCATTTTATCTGTCGTAAAGTTAATGCAGCATTCCAGATATGAACATCATACTAAAAGTCAAACAGGTACTGTGATGGTGTGAGGATGCTTTGCTGCTTCAGGACCTGAGCAACTTGCTTAATTGATTAAATCATGATTTCCATCTCTACCAGAAAATTTTTAAGGAACATGTCCAGTCATCAGTCCATGATCTGATGCTTAAGAGCAAATGCATTATGCAAATAGACAACAATTCAAAGCACAAGAGCAAGTCTACCTCTGAATCACTCAAAAGAAACAAAAGTCAGGCTTTGGAGTAGCCTAGTCAAATTCCTGCCTTAAATCCTATTGAGATGCTTTGGCTGGACATTAAACAGTCAGTTAATGCTTGAAAACCCACCAATGTGCCTGAATTAAAGAAATTCTGCAAAGAAGAGGGGAACAAAATTCCTCCAGAGTGATGTGAAAAACTGATCTCTGTTTATCATAAGCAATTGGTTGCAGCTCTAGCTGCTAAAGGCGGCACAAGCAGATATTGAGCTTAGATGGGCAATTCATTGTGCACATGGATGATATAGGTGCTGAATAGCTTTTTTCCTTTAATAAATTAAATTATTATTTCAAAACTGTATTTTGTGTTTACTCTGGTTTTCTTTGTCGTACAGATGTAGACAAGACTAGGTGTGCCTGCAACTCATTTGCCATGATGTGCATGTACATTCGCGGGTGTATACTGGTTCCCACATTCCTTAGACTTTATATTATGCAATTGTAGGTGTGCATAGTCACAGCCAGATGCAGCTAGTCACACTCGCAATGCGTGCGTGCGTGCTTACGCCTCGCAGGTAAACTGAGCAGGGTTACATCTGTATATTCAATTTTATTTGAAAATATGAAAAACTTAGTGTGACAAATATGCACAAATAGAAGGAAGGGGCAAAAACTCTTATAGCACTGGTATGGAACTTACCTGTACTGAACTCCAGCTATCTTTCATGGGAAGGCTACAATGACCTCTGTTATCTCCAGCTCACCAGGAATGTGCGGTGGGGTAAATGGCTCAAGAGAGCCAGATTGACACACAATATATGAGCTGAAGGGTTCATGTGGGCATTATACACAGGTGCAGCAGTATATTGCTGCTGGAAATTTGGTGAGTTTTGATCAAAGATATGCGGACAAGGTAGGCTGCCACAGACATTTTACTCCAGAGTTTTGACTATAAAAATTATTAGAATGATACAAAGAAGATATTTTGTAATATATTTTTTCTATTTTTCATACACTTTATATAGTCAATACTCTGGTGTACACATTAGTATTACAGGACAGGCTCTGCCTCACCCCACCGTACTTCACTGCAGCTCACTTCCTCCACAGTGTCTTGTTGCCAACCTTAGCATAGGACATAATACAACTGATCGATGAAACATGGCAAGTGATTCTAGTAAAGAAAGTACACTTTCAATAAGCAATATACTATCTTGCAAAGACAGTTAATGTGTGGGAAAGTAAATGCTGTATGGCATGAGGAAAATGATACAAACACCAGTGTGAAAGATATTGCCATTGAGGCCAGAAAGAAGGCAAGATGGATGGGATGGGATTGGGAGTGGAAAGGGTCAAATCCTGGAGATGTTATGAAGGTGGTGATAGCAGGACTTAAAAATGTCTTGGCCCCAAATACCAAAGTTACACCCTATTAAGTTATTGCAATCTGTAATGTTCTATGTAAATTTGCTATGTTTATTTTATGTGTACCTATATTTACATGTTTGATCTGGAAGCCCTACTTAATCTCTTTCTCAGAAAACGTAAAATTGTATGTTGTCCAATGTAAATCTGGGTGCAAATTAAAAACACATGGCATCAAATTCTTTTCAAATATAGTATACTGTATGCTTTCTACATGCCTGTAATTTCAGCATGCAGCAATTATGCAATATACTTACAATGACAATACAGTCTGTGCTTTTCTTATTTGCATATAGATGACAGATGTAATCCTAAAATTGCACAGCTGTAAATTAGTAGAATATGGTCTTTTCATTTTCACTTCAATTATTAAATACCTCCTGCATTGTCTTGTTAATTGATTATTTAGTACTATGTTTAGAACATGCTTAGAATACTATTATTATTTTGTTCTTTAAACAAGGTGTTTTGCATCAGATTAGTGCTGATTAGGAGCAAAGCAAAAAGCAAGTAACTTTGGACAAATCATGATGCAATGCAAGAGGAACAAATGCTACAGATTTGGGTTTGGCTCTCTAGAAATTCAAATTTTGTGAAACCGGACCAAACCAAATCCCAGCACGGATCTCTATAGAAGATTTGAACCGAGTCCTTGTTCCAATCTTCCCATGGTTTGGAATTCTGTATTTAAATCTGAATTTCAGATTTTGGATTCGATTTAGATTGCAAAAATAACATAATTTTAATTGTTTGTATCATTTATCCACTTAAGTAATGATTTTTTCCCTTCAAAACCGTTCACTTTTTAAATGCTTTTATTTAATATAGTTTATAAAAATGTTTTTTTTTAAATATTAAAATATTATATTATGCACATCTGTAGAACGGATCCCATCATCAAAAACTGGGGGAAACAGAGAGGTGGTGCAGTCGCATGTGATCTGACAATGTCAGTTAAGTGGTTAAAAAAAATCTGGGATACAAACCACAACTAATGAGGTGGTTAATGCAAAACCAAATCCAAAATCCTCCAACGAATTAGAACCAAAACCAAATCCAGCAAAAATGGGCCAGCACACATCTTTAGCAAATACATGTACTGTATGTTTTTTATATACTGTACATGTTAAAAAGTGGCTGCTTTCACACAAATGTTCAATTGCTGTAATTTTAAACTGCAATTTAATATGAATTTGAACTTGCCCTCTCAAATCTATATCTCTCTGCACATTTTAAAATCCCCCATATAAAGTGCAACATGGTATTGCCAAGGTGCAAAGTTAAATGCTGATTCTTTTTGCTCAAAATCTAATTCAGACCATTTATATTCACCTTAATGCTAAAGTTCAATGATGAGTTAATAGGCCCAGTTTATAAAAATGACATACAGTATAATTGCAGAACCTAAAATCAAATAAATTGGGCTACTAGCATAGGCGTATCTATAATGGGTGCACTGTACTCATATATGATACTTACCTCTCCGGAGTTCCGCGGAGACCATTTCCGAGTGATTTGCGAATGCGCACTGGAGATGTCACCAGGATCGTGGATGCCAAGTTACCAGAAACCTGCTTGTGCGCAGTAGACTCATTATGCCAGAGTCTACTTGCTGCCAGAGAGGAGGGGGCCTGCAACGGAGGCTGAAAGCGGGTCCCCTCCTCTCTTAAAATGCCCCCTAGCTACTAGGTTATAAAAGTAACACAAACATTATAACTGTAGACCATATTATATTAGGGTTTTACAGGTGAAACTCAGAAAATTAGAATAATGTGCAAAAGTTCATATAGAATAGATATAGAATCCATGCCACGCCGCATTGAGGCAGTAATTCATGCAAAAGGGGTCCAAACCAAGTACTGAGTACATATGCATGATTATACTTTTCAGAGGGCTAACATTTCTGTATTTAAAATCCTTTTTTTATTGATTTTATGTAATATTCTAATTTTCTGAGATTTTGGGTTTGGGGTTTTCCTAAGCTGTAAGCCACAGTCATCAAAATTATAACAAAGGATTGAAATATCTCACTTTGCATGTAATGAGTCTCTATAATATATTAGTTTCTCCTTTTAAGTTGAATTACTGAAATAAATGAACTTTTGCACGATATTCTAATTTTCTGAATTTTACCTGTATTTGTGGTATGAATGCATACAGAAAAAAAATACCAAAAATATGAGCAGATGGCAAAAGTATAAAGCAAATAATTGTAGTCAAAATTAATTAAACCAACGGTGCTGTTGTCATCAACAATAGTAAAATACATTGATAATGAAGACCTCTCTCTCTAATTTGTATAGTGTATAAGTACTAAGGGGGTTATTCAGGTTTGTTAGCAAACCAAAAAACACACTAATGGGCAAAACCATGTAGCACTGCAGGTGGGGCAGATGTAACATTTGCAAGAGATTTAGATTTGAGTGGGTTATATTGTTTATGTGCATGGTAAATACTGGCTGCTTTATTTTTACTTTGCAATTTAGATTACTATTTGAACACACCCCACCCAAATCTAAATCTCTCTGCACATGTTACATCTGCGACCCCCCCCCCCCTCTGCAGTACAACATAGTTTTTGCCTATTAGTGTACTTTTTTGTAGTCTTACAAAATATTCAGCTTAAAAAAAATCAGCAAACCAGAAGCTGAAAACAGTAGATTGCAAGATTTCCAGAAGGTGCCACTAGTTTCAGAAAGGCTGATTATGATAAATATGCATCCTTAGTTTTCATTGATTCATAGCTTATGCTTCTTTTGCATACAAATTTTCAAAATACTGATTCCAATGATAGAACGTTGTTAAGGGATCCAGTCAGGACCCCAGCAGGATCTTGGCAGTCGAAACTGCTTGAAATGCCAGCGCCAGCATCCTGATTTGGTTTACAATCCCAGCGCCGGAATCCCAACCAATGGGATCCCAATTGCGATTTTGCTGGGGCTCCAGAGAGGTAAGCCATGGGGTGCATGGTGGAGGCAGAAAGTTTAGATTTAGGCTGTGGTGGGAATGTTAGGGATAAGCTTTGGAGGGTTGTTAGAGATAGACATCAGGGAGGGGGGCTTAGGGTTAGGCACCTCCGGGGAGGGTTAGACTTCAGGGAAGGAGGGTTAGGTTTAGGCTGTGGGAGGGGGTGGTTAGGGTTAGGCACCACCAGGAAGGGTTACGCTCAGGCTGCGGGGGTGGGGAGGTTTTAGGGTCAGGCTGTGGAAAAGGAGGGTTAGGGCTAAGGGGTTTGGGGATTAGGATCGAATACTTACCTACTAGGTGTTGGGATCCCGAGGATTGGGATGCCGCTTTCGGTATTATGACTGCCGGCATCCCAAGTGCCAGGATCCCATTGTAAAAACTAGTTGTTGTATTAACAGTCACTGTAAATGCAATAATCTGTCGAGTACTAACTTTTGAAACAGAGTACATAAAAAAGTTGAATGCAAATGTCAAACCAATCATGAATTCTGCTTTTAACTGTGACATATTTTTGATACAAATAGAAGCTGAACTATTTTAGTAATGCTATATGTCATTAGGTATTGCAATTGAAACATACTGTACAGCATGTTGTTACAGCAAAACAGACGATATCCCATCATGGAATAAGGGCCTAAATGTTGCATTATAAACAGAAAACATATTAGAAATTATAGGCATGCAACATGCAGCTCAACTAATTGCAGTACCAGTATGTTGTTAGTATTACATGACTTAGCTGGATTACTGTACCTTTATACAAATGTAGAGTTTAATATAAATGAATGAATGAATACCATGCGTGACTTACGCTTTCATATAAGCTGATTTATTTTTAATAAAACCTGAATATAGAGAGTATAGAATCAACAGTTTAATTCAATAGTAAGGATTATCGTGGTGACATAACTGTTTTTATTGTATTTAAAAAAAAAATTAAATCCCAAAACATTAATAATCTGATTTCAGATGTGGATGATCCTTCTTTGTGTTTTAAACACTCAGTTGAATCACTCCTGTTCTGATACAATGTAATGAATAGAATTTCAAAATTAGTGCTAATACTGAAAGCCCATTTAACAGGATGTGTCAGTGTAGAAGCAATTAAGTGTTACATTTAAAATGCGGTGCAGAATATCCATCTCACACTCCATCTAAAGCTGACACTTCTCTTAATTGTAATTATTTTGGTACAGCTGTTTTCTTTTAAACAAATTTACTTCCATTTTGAGACACTAATTGTTAACCAATTATATGGAACAATACATTAATTGGATATTGTTTCATCTAGGTATTTTTACAAAGCTATCCTTCTACAGTACATCGATTTGACATAAGGCCCACGACACTAGTCCAATCAACGCTATACTATGGTGCTGGTGGACTCCGTTCCTTTCACCATTTAACTCCCAGCCTGCTGATTGCCTTCATTTATTTTTTCACAATATGAAACTGCCCCTTCCACATGCAGCTCTGGCTTCACTAACATAATCACCAGTGGTGCAAGTGTGCAGGTATGCTCGGGTACAGAGTACCCTTAGAAATTAGCAGCAGGTACGCAGTACCACTCACTGCAGACTTTGCACCCTTGACTGCCATTTATGCAATTATAATGTGCTGCCGAGCAACATGACGGCGCCTTCTACTTTGTCAGTGCTACAGGGAGCGTGACAGGGACGTCATGAGTTCACATCATGCTTCCTCTCTTGGTGGCCACGGCTGGGATGAAAAGAGGAGCCCGGGGACTGGGCTGGGTGCCTTTTCCTGCAGTGTTCAGCAGTTTCCCTTCACCCGGCTTCAGTGATGCATCGGCACTGAGCGGCTTTTGTTCTTCACAGGCTGGGCTGCTGGGTATGTCTCTGGCTTCACTGTGTGGGTAATTCATTTTTTTATATAATGTGGACACTACTATATATTTCTATTATTATGACGGCATTACTTTATATTTCTATTGTAATGTGGACACTACTATATATTTCTGTTATAATAGAGGCATTACTATATACTGTTATTACTATATATTGGCATTACTATTAGTGATGAGCGGGTTCGGTTTCTCGGAAACCGAACCCCCCCGAACTTCAGCCTTTTTACACGGGTCCGAGGCAGACTCGGATCTTCCCGCCTTGCTCGGCTAACCCGAGCGCGCCCGAACGTCATCATCCCGCTGTCGGATTCTCGCGAGGCTCAGATTCTATCGCGAGACTCGGATTCTATATAAGGAGCCGCGCGTCGCCGCCATTTTCACACGTGCATTGAGATTGATAGGGAGAGGACGTGGCTGGCGTCCTCTCCGTTTAGAATAGATATAGATAGTGAGAGTGAGACACTTGATTTACTGGAGCTTAGGAGTACTCAGAGAGTGCAGAGTTTACTAGTGACTGACCAGTGACCACCAGTGCAGTTTTATTATTATTTAATATAATCCGTTCTCTGCCTGAAAAAAAACGATACACAGTGACACAGTATACCATATCTGTGCTCAGCCTCAGTGTGCTGCATCATCTATGTATATCTGACTGTGCTGAGTGCTCACTGCTCACACAGCTCAATTGTGGGGGAGACTGGGGAGCAGTTATAGCAGGAGTACATATATTTAACAGTGCACACTTTTGCTGCCAGAGTGCCACTGCCAGTGTGACTGACCAGTGACCACCAGTATATTGTGATTGTCTGCCTGAAAAAGTTAAACACTCGTCGTGTGGTGTTTTTATTCTATAAACGCATTCTGCTGACAGTGTCCAGCAGGTCCGTCATTATATAATATATACCTGTCCTGCAGTAGTGATATATATATATATTTTTTATATCATTATCATCCAGTCTATACTAGCAGCAGACGCAGTACGGTAGTCCACGGCTGTAGCTACCTCTGTGTCGGCAGTCGCTCGTCCATAATTGTATACCTACCTGTGGTGGTTTTTTTTTTCTATCTTCTTCATACTAGTAGTTAACTTTAGGAGTCTGCAGTGCTGACAGTGTCCAGCAGGTCCGTCATTATATAATATATACCTGTCCGGCTGCAGTAGTGATATATATATATTTTTTATATCATTATCATCCAGTCTATATTAGCAGCAGACGCAGTACGGTAGTCCACGGCTGTAGCTACCTCTGTGTTGGCAGTCGCTCGTCCATCCATAATTGTATACCACCTACCTGTTGCGTTTTTTTTTCTCTATCTTCTTGATACTAGTAGCTTACTTTAGGAGTCTGCAGTGCTGACAGTGTCCAGCAGGTCCGTCATTATATAATATATACCTGTCCGGCTGCAGTAGTGATATATATATATTTTTTATATCATTATCATCCAGTCTATATAGCAGCAGACGCAGTACGGTAGTCCACGGCTGTAGCTACCTCTGTGTCGGCAGTCGCTCGTCCATCCATAATTGTATACCACCTACCTGTGGTGTTTTTTTTTTCTATCTTCTTGATACTAGTAGCTTACTTTAGGAGTCTGCAGTGCTGACAGTGTCCAGCAGGTCCGTCATTATATAATATATACCTGTCCGGCTGCAGTAGTGATATATATATATTTTTATATCATTATCATCCAGTCTATATTAGCAGCAGACGCAGTACGGTAGTCCACGGCTGTAGCTACCTCTGTGTCGGCAGTCGCTCGTCCATCCATAATTGTATACCACCTACCTGTGGTGTTTTTTTTTTTCTATCTTCTTGATACTAGTAGCTTACTTTAGGAGTCTGCAGTGCTGACAGTGTCCAGCAGGTCAGTCATTATATAATATATACCTGTCCGGCTGCAGTAGTGATATATATATATTTTTTATATCATTATCATCCAGTCTATATTAGCAGCAGACGCAGTACGGTAGTCCACGGCTGTAGCTACCTCTGTGTCGGCAGTCGCTCGTCCATCCATAAGTATACTAGTATCCATCCATCTCCATTGTTTACCTGAGGTGCCTTTTAGTTGTGCCTATTAAAATATGGAGAACAAAAATGTTGAGGTTCCAAAAATAGGGAAAGATCAAGATCGACTTCCACCTCGTGCTGAAGCTGCTGCCACTAGTCATGGCCGAGATGATGAAATGCCATCAAAGTCGTCTGCCAAGGCCGATGCCCAATGTCATAGTACAGAGCATGTAAAATCCAAAACACCAAATATCAGTAAAAAAAGGACTCAAAAATCTAAAATAAAATTGTCGGAGGAGAAGCGTAAACTTGCCAATATGCCATTTACCACACGGAGTGGCAAGGAACGGCTGAGGCCCTGGCCTATGTTCATGGCTAGTGGTTCAGCTTCACATGAGGATGGAAGCACTCAGCCTCTCGCTAGAAAAATGAAAAGACTCAAGCTGGCAAAAGCACAGCAAAGAACTGTGCGTTTTTCGAAATCACAAATCCACAAGGAGAGTCCAATTGTGTCGTTTGCGATGCCTGACCTTCCCAACACTGGACGTGAAGAGCATGCGCATTCCACCATTTGCACGCCCCCTGCAAGTGCTGGAAGGAGCACCCGCAGTCCAGTTCCTGATAGTCAGATTGAAGATGTCAGTGTTGAAGTACACCAGGATGAGGAGGATATGGGTGTTGCTGGCGCTGGGGAGGAAATTGACCAGGAGGATTCTGATGGTGAGCTGGTTTGTTTAAGTCAGGCACCCGGGGAGACACCTGTTGTCCGTGGGAGGAATAGGGCCATTGACATGCCTGGTCAAAATACAAAAAAAATCAGCTCTTCGGTGTGGAAGTAATTCAACAGAAATGCGGACAACATTTGTCAAGCCGTGTGTTGCCTTTGTCAAGCTGTAATAAGTAGGGGTAAGGACGTTAACCACCTCGGAACATCCTCCCTTATACGTCACCTGCAGCGCATTCATCATAAGTCAGTGACAAGTTCAAAAACTTTGGGCGACAGCGGAAGCAGTCCACAGACCAGTAAATCCCTTCCTCTTGTAACCAAGCTCACGCAAACCACCCCACCAACTCCCTCAGTGTCAATTTCCTCCTTCCCCAGGAATGCCAATAGTCCTGCAGGCCATGTCACTGGCAATTCTGATGAGTCCTCTCCTGCCTGGGATTCCTCCGATGCATCCTTGCGTGTAACGCCTACTGCTGCTGGCGCTGCTGTTGTTGCTGCTGGGAGTCGATGGTCATCCCAGAGGGGAAGTCGTACTCGTAAGACCACTTTTACTACTTCCACCAAGCAATTGACTGTCCAACAGTCCTTTGCGAGGAAGATGAAATATCACAGCAGTCATCCTGCTGCAAAGCGGATAACTGAGGCCTTGGCATCCTGGGCGGTGAGAAACGTGGTTCCGGTATCCATCATTACTGCAGAGCCAACTAGAGACTTGTTGGAGGTACTGTGTCCCCAGTACCAAATACCATCTAGGTTCCATTTCTCTAGGCAGGCGATACCGAAAATGTACACAGACCTCAGAAAAAGACTCACCAGTGTCCTTAAAAATGCAGTTGTACCCAATGTCCACTTAACCACGGACATGTGGACAAGTGGAGCAGGGCAGGGTCAGGACTATATGACTGTGACAGCCCACTGGGTAGATGTATGGACTCCCGCCGCAAGAACAGCAGCGGCGGCACCAGTAGCAGCATCTCGCAAACGCCAACTCTTTCCTAGGCAGGCTACGCTTTGTATCACCGCTTTCCAGAATACGCACACAGCTAAAAACCTCTTAAGGCAACTGAGGAAGATCATCGCAGAATGGCTTACCCCAATTGGACTCTCCTGTGGATTTGTGGCATCGGACAACGCCAGCAATATTGTGTGTGCATTAAATCTGGGCAAATTCCAGCACGTCCCATGTTTTGCATATACCTTGAATTTGGTGGTGCAGAATTATTTAAAAAACGAGAGGGGCGTGCAAGAGATGCTGTCGGTGGCCAGAAGAATTGCGGGACACTTTCGGCGTACAGGCACCACGTACAGAAGACTGGAGCACCACCAAAAACGCCTGAACCTGCCCTGCCATCATCTGAAGCAAGAAGTGGTAACGAGGTGGAATTCAACCCTCTATATGCTTCAGAGGTTGGAGGAGCAGCAAAAGGCCATTCAAGCCTATACAACTGAGCACGATATAGGAGGTGGAATGCACCTGTCTCAAGCGCAGTGGAGAATGATTTCAACGTTGTGCAAGGTTCTGCAACCTTTTGAACTTGCCACACGTGAAGTCAGTTCAGACACTGCCAGCCTGAGTCAGGTCATTCCCCTCATCAGGCTTTTGCAGAAGAAGCTGGAGACATTGAAGGAGGAGCTAACACAGAGCGATTCCGCTAGGCATGTGGGACTTGTGGATGGAGCCCTTAATTCGCTTAACAAGGATTCACGGGTGGTCAATCTGTTGAAATCAGAGCACTACATTTTGGCCACCGTGCTCGATCCTAGATTTAAAACCTACCTTGGATCTCTCTTTCCGGCAGACACAAGTCTGCTGGGGTTCAAAGACCTGCTGGTGAGAAAATTGTCAAGTCAAGCGGAACGCGACCTGTCAACATCTCCTCCTTCACATTCTCCCGCAACTGGGGGTGCGAGGAAAAGGCTCAGAATTCCGAGCCCACCCGCTGGCGGTGATGCAGGGTAGTCTGGAGCGACTGCTGATGCTGACATCTGGTCCGGACTGAAGGACCTGACAACGATTACGGACATGTCGTCTACTGTCACTGCATATGATTCTCTCCCCATTGAAAGAATGGTGGAGGATTATATGAGTGACCGCATCCAAGTAGGCACGTCAGACAGTCCGCACTTATACTGGCAGGAAAAAGAGGCAATTTGGAGGCCCTTGCACAAACTGGCTTTATTCTACCTAAGTTGCCCTCCCACAAGTGTGTACTCCGAAAGAGTGTTTAGTGCCGCCGCTCACCTTGTCAGCAATCGGCGTACGAGGTTACATCCAGAAAATGTGGAGAAGATGATGTTCATTAAAATTAATTATAATCAATTCCTCCGTGGAGACATTGACCAGCAGCAATTGCCTCCACAAAGTACACAGGGAGCTGAGATGGTGGATTCCAGTGGGGACGAATTGATAATCTGTGAGGAGGGGGATGTACACGGTGATATATCGGAGGATGATGATGAGGTGGACATCTTGCCTCTGTAGAGCCAGTTTGTGCAAGGAGAGATTAATTGCTTCTTTTTTGGTGGGGGTCCAAACCAACCTGTCATTTCAGTCACAGTCGTGTGGCAGACCCTGTCACTGAAATGATGGGTTGGTTAAAGTGTGCATGTCCTGTTTATACAACATAAGGGTGGGTGGGAGGGCCCAAGGACAATTCCATCTTGCACCTCTTTTTTCTTTCATTTTTCTTTGCGTCATGTGCTGTTTGGGGAGTAGTTTTTGGAAGGGCCATCCTGCGTGACACTGCAGTGCCACTCCTAGATGGGCAAGGTGTTTGTGTCGGCCACTTGGGTCGCTTATCTTAGTCACACAGCTACCTCATTGCGCCTCTTTTTTTCTTTGCGTCATGTGCTGTTTGGGGGGTGTTTTTTGGAAGGGCCATCCTGCGTGACACTGCAGTGCCACTCCTAGATGGGCCAGGTGTTTGTGTCGGCCACTTGGGTCGCTTATCTTAGTCACACAGCTACCTCATTGCGCCTCTTTTTTTCTTTGCGTCATGTGCTGTTTGGGGGGTGTTTTTTGGAAGGGCCATCCTGCGTGACACTGCAGTGCCACTCCTAGATGGGCCAGGTGTTTGTGTCGGCCACTAGGGTCGCTTATCTTAGTCACACAGCTACCTCATTGCGCCTCTTTTTTTCTTTGCGTCATGTGCTGTTTGGGGGGTGTTTTTTGGAAGGGCCATCCTGCGTGACACTGCAGTGCCACTCCTAGATGGGCCAGGTGTTTGTGTCGGCCACTAGGGTCGCTTATCTTAGTCACACAGCTACCTCATTGCGCCTCTTTTTTTTCTTCTTTGCGTCATGTGCTGTTTGGGGAGTAGTTTTTTGAAGGGACATCCTGCGTGACACTGCAGTGCCACTCCTAGATGGGCCAGGTGTTTGTGTCGGCCACTTGGGTTGCTGAGCTTAGTCATCCAGCGACCTCGGTGCAAATTTTAGGACTAAAAATAATATTGTGAGGTGTGAGGTGTTCAGAATAGACTGAAAATGAGTGGAAATTATGGTTATTGAGGTTAATAATACTTTGGGATCAAAATGACCCCCAAATTCTATGATTTAAGCTGTTTTTTAGGGTTTTTTGACAAAAACACCCGAATCCAAAACACACCCGAATCCGACAAAAAAAATTCGGTGAGGTTTTGCCAAAACGCGTTCGAACCCAAAACACGGCCGCGGAACCGAACCCAAAACCAAAACACAAAACCCGAAAAATTTCCGGTGCTCATCACTAATTACTATATATTTCTATTATACTGGGGTATCACTATATATTTCTATTTAATGTGGACACTACTATATATTATTATTCTTATGGGGGCATTACTATATATTTCTAATGTAATGTGGGCCCTACTATATATTCTATCATTGTGGGGTATTACTATATATTTATATTGTAAAGTGGGACACTACTACTGTATATATTTCTATTATACCAGAGGCACTATTACAGTAACCTAGAAACATAGAATTTGACAGCAGATAAGAACCACTTGGCCCATCTAGTCTGCCCCCTTTTTTACCATATTTTTATCTCAAACCTTATTTGATCCTTATTTTTTTGTAAGGATATCCTTATGTCTATTCCATGCATGTTTAAATTGCTCTACCATCTTAGCCTCTACCACCTTACATGGGACGCTATTCCACTTGTCCACTACCCTTTCTGTAAAGTAATATTTCCTCAAATTTCCCCTGAACCTCCCTGCCACCACTCTCAGTGCATGTCCTTGTTTCCTAATGCTTCTCTACATTTGGAAAATGTTTCCCTCCTTGACTTTGTTCAAATCCTTGATATAGTTGAAAGTTTCTATCATGTCTCCCCTTTCCCTTCTCTGCTCCAAACTATACATATTGAGATCTTTTTAGTCTTTCTGGGTATGTTTTGTGATGTAGGCCTTGCACCATTTTAATTGCCCTTCTTTGTACAGTCTCTAATGTATTAATATCCTTTTGAAGATATGGCCTCCATAATTGAACACAGTATTCTAGGTGAGGCCGTACCAATGACCTGTACAGTGGCATTATTACTTCTTTCTGCTGCTGATTCCTCTCCCAATGCAGCCAAGCATCTGACTAGCCTTCCTCATTGCTTTGTTACATTGCTTACCTGCCTTTAAGTCACCTGAAATAGTGAATCTTAGATCCCTTTCCTCCTCAGTAGTTTCCAGTATAGTGCCATTAATATTATATTTAGTCTTGGGATTTTTGAGACCCAAGTGCATGATTTAGCATTGTTTGGCATTAAATTGTAATTGCCACACTCTTGACCATTCCTCTAGTTTACCTAGATCCTCAATCATTTGTTTTACCCCACCTGGTGTGTCTACCCTGTTGCATACCTTTGTGTCATCTGCAAAAAGGCATACTTCCCCTTTATTGCCATTTGCAATGTCACCAATAAAGATATTAAAAAGCACTGGCCCAAGTATAGATTCCTGGGGTACTCCACTGGTAACATTTCCCCCCTGTGAATGCACTCCATTTTTCACAACTCTCTGTTTTCTATCCTGCAACCAAGATCATATCCATTGAATAATCCTAGTATCCAATCCCAAGCTTTCACGTTTATTTAGCAGTCTGCAATGTAGAACAGTGTCAAAAGCCTTACTAAAGTCTAAATAAGCTATATCCACGGCTCCACCTTTATCCATCACTTTAGTCACACAGTCAAAAAGTCAATAATATTTGTTTGACATGATCTCCCCCCAGTGAATCCATGCTCTTTGGTATCCTGTAAATTGCTGGATATGAATTAATAAACAACTCTTTCTTTGAAGAGTGTTTTCATAAATTTCCCTACTACTGATGTCAGACTCACTGGTCTGTATTTGTTTGCCTCTTCCCTGCTTCCACTTTTGTGCAGTGGAACTATGTTTGCTCTTTTCCTGTCCTCTGGATTTACTCCTGTAGCTAATGACTGGTTAAATAATTCTGTTAATGGTACTACCAGCAGCTCTTTAAGTTCTTTTGGTATCCTTGGATGTATCCCATCTGGCACCATTGATTTATCCACTTTCAGCTTTGAGAGTTCTGTTAGGACCTTCTCCTCTCTAAATGTACTTATTTCATTTTCCTGAATATCCCTGCAACTTAACTGTGGCCCTTTCCCCTCTCTTTCAGTAGTGAATACTGAGCAAAAATAATTATTAAGATGATCTGCTATTACATTGTCTCCCTCAACAAGACCACCAATCTCTGTCTTTAGTTTTATTATTCTGCCTTTTGTTTTTCTCCTTTCGCTTATATACCTAAAAAAAAGTTTTGCCTCCTTTAACCACTGACTGGGCCATTTTCTCCTTAGCTTGTGCCTTTGCACATCTCATTACCTTCTTATACTCCTTCTGTCTAACAAGTTATATCTCTTTGTCTTCATTATTTTGTGTTTCTTTATATTTCCTAAAAGCCATCTTTTTTTGCTTTCACAATATTTACTATTTCTTTCGCAAACCACACTGGTTTCCTTTTCTTTGCATTTTTCCTAACGCTTTTGATGCAAAGGTCTGTTGTCTTTAATTTTGCACTTTTTAATGTTTCCCACCTCTCTTGCACTGCTTCCAAGTTCCTCCACTCTGAGAAGAATCGCTTAGACATTTTCCCATTCCCTACAAAATCAGCCTTCCTAAAATCCAACACCTTTGTTTTTGTATGGGGTGAGTTTGTCTCTGTCTTTATGCTGAACCATACTGTTTGATGATCACTGGATCCCAGGTTTTCACCCACTTTTATGTCCAATATTCTGTTTCCATTTGTAAGTATTAAGTCTAATTCCTGTTATAATGTGGCCACACCCCTAGTGTAATGTAGCCACTCCCCCTATTGTCATGTGCTCATGCCCCCTCATGACGTGTGGCCATGCCCATTTTTGGCACATTTACTACCACTAAGAAAATATTTTTACTTTCACCACCATTTCTGTCTCCTCTAAAAACAAGCTCTGGAAATAATTTTTGCTGCTGTGAAATTGTGTGATTAGCTGAGATCCTACAGATTTTTGTAGATATGGAATGTTTAGGTTATTTATTTTCCATGTTTGAAAATGTTAAACAGTGTCTAGGTTACATTCTAATGTACACAGAGCCACAGTCAGAGGCTGTGCCAGGGTGTGGCCCTCCCCCCTTAAAACTATAAATTTGCACCCTCAGATCCATACTTAATAAAGGGACAGTGCACAACAAAGGTGTGCACCACTAAAAAGGATGTGGTCTCACAAGCTAGGGGCATGGCCACACAATAGCACCCGCAATTCAAATTATGACACTCAGTAGCACAATCTTATTCACATTACACAGCATGTAGTGCCCCTGATCACTACTACACCACAAAGTAGTGTCCCTTGTTCATGCTATGACACATGGTAGTGCCCCATATTCACGTTATGATAGTACTCTCTGTACACATTATACTGCACAGTAGTTCCCCTCATACACAGTTGTACCCCTCATACACATAATGTTCACAGTAGTAGTGCCCATTATACACATAATGCCCACAGTAATGTCCCTTACACACAATGCCCACAGTGTTGGAGCACTTTATACAAATAATGACAACAGTAGTAGTGCCTCTTACACATATGACAACAGTAGTATTACTCCTTATACACATAATGCCCACAGTCGTAGTTCCCTTTACACATAATGCCCTCAGGAAGGGTGGCAACAGAGGGGGTGGTGCTGAAGACTTAAGTGCTTTTAGTGACACTAACTAGCCTTCCACTACTGGCTGTCTTTCATACAGATTGACTGGTGCATCAGGAAGTAGAGGGAATGAGTGGAGGCATCAGTGGCATGGGTGAACTGGAGACAGAATAGCCACGCTTCATGCTGCCAATGCCACTGCCTGTCATAAAGTTTGACAGGTGCAGTGGTAGTTGGTAGCAAAAGTGAACAGCAGAGCAGGGAGACCATGCCACAAAAAAGATGAGGTCTCACAAGGAAGGGGTATGGCCACAGAATAGTACCCCCAGTACAAATTATACCACACAGTAGCAAAATCTTACACACATTAAACTGCACATATTGCCCCTGATTCATATTACACCACATAGTAGTGTTCCTTATCACATTACACGACAGTAGTGGCTCTTATACACAATACCCACAGTTGTGCCTTTAATACACATAATGTCCACAGTAGTAGTGGCCCTTATACACATGGGGGGTCATTCTGAGTTGTTCGCTCGCTAGCTGCTTTTAGCAGCATTGCACACGCTAAGCCGCCACCCTCTGGGATTGTATTTTAGCTTAGCAGAAGTGCGAACGAAAGATTAGCAGAATTGCGAATAGAAATTTCTTAGCAGTTTCTGAGTAGCTTCAGACTTACTCAGCCATTGCGACCAGCTCAGTCCTTTTCGGTCCTGGTTTGACATCACAAACACACCCAGCGTTTGCCCAACCACTCCCCCGTTTCTCCAGCCACTCCTGCGTTTTGCAACTCGAATGCCTGCGTTTTTCTGCACACTCCCAGAAAATGGCCAGTTTCCGCCCAGAAACACCCACTTCCTGTCAATCACACTACGATCAGCACAGCGATGAAAAAGCTTTGTTATGCCGTGAGTAAAATACCTAACTTTTGTGTAAAATAACTAAGCGCATGCGCTCTGAGAACCTTGCGCATGCACAGTGAGCAACTAATCGCAGTATAGCGAAAATCGGCAACGAGCAAACAACTCGGAATGACCCCCATAATGCCCACAGTAGTAATGCCTCTTATAAACTTAATTCCCACAGAAGTTGTGCCCCTTATACATATAATGCCTGTTATGATTCCTGTACTCCAGACCGGAGGAGATCTTATGGCAGGGATCTGAGTACAGGAAAATAAGCTGGTTGTGGGAGCTGGATAGCCTAGTAACCCCTGGCGCCCTAACTCCGTTGTCTCGCCCGTGTTATCAGAAATCCCCTGCGAGACTATGGTTGCTTGAGCCCATGGCAGCCGCGTTTGAAGGGCGGATTATGTCTGCCCCACCCCGATGCCCCCGCAGGTCTTAATGGGAGACAAGGGGAAGTCCGAGACAGGGTGATAACAAGGGGCCCTCTGACTAAGCAACCAGGCCAGGGGTTACAAGCTAACTAACTAAATCAAAAGGTATGTGCGGACTAGCCGCCAGGAAAAAGGACAACCAAGGATCCACTGATCCGACACTCCTATCCGGCACCGCCGGACACCAGAGTGGATCTGTGGAAGCGGAATCCTCCGCAAAGCTCCAGAACACAATTAAACAAAATAATAAACAGAAGCGGACAAGCCGCAACACACGGCTGCGCCGCGACTCACGAACACCACCAGATGTTAAAGGTGCTCGGTCAGACTCCAGGAACAGATGGTAACTTCCGAGTACAGGATCTCTGAGGACAGGAACAACCGAAAAGACCGGGACTGGGAACTCTCTGCAGCAGACACAGGCAAACAGGAAGCTATCACCGGCGTCTGTAAGAAGTCCTGAGGGTGCCTTTATTCAGGCACCCTCCAATCAGGATCCAGACAGGACAATCAAATAGAAATGCCGTGCAGCTTGCATGCTGCACGGCCAGCACATAATCAGGGTAATGAGAATAGACCCAGCAACGGGGAACGCGGCTGAACGTGGCGTCCCCGTTGCTAAGGTCAGAGCGGCTCCGTGCGCCCGGCGTCTTAGCGTTGCCAGGGAGCCGGCGGCTGAACGCGCACGGCGTCCCTGGTTGCTAGGCGCCGGGCCGCACGGCCGAGCGGACCCCGGCGCCTAACAGTACCCCCCCCCCTTGAGGAGGGGTCAAGGAACCCCTAAAGCCAGGTTTCCGAGGAAATTCACGAAAAAATGCCCTTTTGAGCTTTGGGGCATGAAGGTCTTCATCCAGGACCCACGACCTTTCCTCTGGCCCATAACCTCTCCAATGCACCAAAAAATAAAGCCGACCCCGGGACAACTTGGAATCGAGAACCTTCTCAACCAAGAACTCTTGCTGACCCTGTACATTAACTGGTGATCTCCCCTGAGATTTTTTACGAGGAAATCTGCTGGACGAAACATATGGTTTAAGCAATGAGCAATGGAAGGTATTTCCGATCCGTAAAGTTTTTGGTAAACGTAACCGGAAAGCAACTGGATTGACTTTTTTGATAATGAGAAATGGTCCAATATATCTAGGACCCAATCTGGCTGAGGTTTGTCGAAGTTTGATGTTGCGAGTCGACAACCACACCCTGTCTCCTACTTTAAAAGTGCACGGCCGCCGGAGCCTGTCAGAAAATTTTTTTTTCCCGGAAAGCTGCTTTTCTGAGAGCCAGGTGCACTTTTTTCCAAATAAGTTTAAGATGAGAGGTCAGGGCCAGAGAGGAGACAGAGGAATGTTGAAAAAATGAATTAGCTCTGGGGTGGAAACCAAAAACTGCAAAAAATGGAGACACATTGGTGGAGGAATGACAGGCATTATTATAAGCAAACTCCGCCAATGGAAGAAACTCAGACCAGTCATTTTGGAGTTTGGCCGAGTATAAACGCAAATATTGTTTTAGAGATTGGTTAACTCGCTCAGTCTGTCCATTGGATTGTGGATGATAGCCGGAGGTTAATGATAATTTCATCTTTAATGAAGCACAAAAAGACTTCCAAAATTGCGCAATGAATTGTGGACCCCTGTCAGAAACAATATCAGTGGGTAACCCATGGAGTCTGAAAACATGACGGAGGAACAAGACTGCCAATCCCTGGGCAGATGGCAATCGGGGAAGAGCAATAAAATGGGCCATCTTGCTAAAACGGTCCACTACCACCCATATGACTCGGCATCCGGCTGACAGAGGGAGATCCACCACAAAATCCATGGAGATATGCGACCATGGCCTAAGAGGAACTTTCAAGGGCATAAGTTGACCAATAGGCAAAGAACGGGGAACTTTATGCTGTGCACAGACCTGACACGAAAAAACAAACTCTTTAATGTCTTTGGAAAGACCAGGCCACCATACTGAGCGGGATACTAATTCCAAAGTCTTAGCGATTCCCGGATGCCCTGCAACTTTGCTATCATGAAATTCCGCCAAAACAGTTGCTCTCAAAAACTCAGGAACAAAAAGACGACTAGCAGGAGTATTTCCCGGAGCTTGATGTTGAAGCAGCTTTAATTGGGAAAATACATCCTGTGTGAGACCTGCCTGAATGACTGAAGGCGGAAGTATGGGAGTAACAGGACTGTTGTCTTGAACCGGAAGGAAACTGCGTGACAGGGCATCTGCCTTGGTATTCTTGGAACCTGGTCTGAAGGTGATAATGAATTTGAAACGAGTAAAAAATAAAGCCCAACGAGCCTGTCGGGCATTCAGTCGTTTAGCCGATTCAATGTATTGAAGATTTTTGTGATCAGTCAAAACTGAAATGGTGTGGGTAGCTCCTTCAAGCCAATGTCTCCACTCCTCGAAAGCCCATTTAATAGCCAGCAATTCCCGGTTACCAACATCGTAGTTGGATTCTGCAGATGAGAATTTCCTGGACATAAAGGCACAAGGATGTAACTCAAGGGAATCTGGATCCTTCTGAGAAAGGATAGCCCCTACTCCAACCTCCGAGGCATCCACCTCAATAATGAAAGGTAATTCTGGGTTGGGATGTCTAAGGACAGGGGCTGAGACAAAGGCTTGTTTTAAGGCCTGAAAAGATAACTCCGCTTCACATGACCAATTGGTAGGATCTGCTCCCTTCTTAGTAAGTGCCACAATGGGAGCAACTAGGTCAGAGAAAGAGTGAATAAATCTTCTATAGTAGTTTGCAAACCCTAAAAAGCGCTGAATTGCTTTTAAATTGGTGGGTTGCGCCCAACTAAGGATGGCTTGGAGCTTTTTTGGTTCCATTCGGAATCCCCGAGGGGAAATAATGTACCCTAAAAAGGATACTTCCGTGACATGAAATTCACACTTCTCCAGCTTGGCATATAAGTGATTTTCACGTAATCTCTTTAGCACCTGACGCACCTGGGTAACATGTTGTTCCACGGAGTCAGAATATATCAAAATATCGTCTAAATAGACCACGACGAATCTTCCCAGAAACTCACGGAGCACATCATTAATGAGATCCTGGAAAACTGCCGGAGCATTAGATAGGCCGAATGGCATGACCAGATACTCATAGTGGCCCGACTGAGTACTAAATGCCGTTTTCCACTCATCCCCTGACCTGATTCTGATGAGGTTATATGCTCCTCTAAGATCAATCTTAGAAAAAATAACAGCCGAACGTAGCTGATCAAAGAGGACAGAGATCAGCGGCAGAGGGTAAGTATTCTTTACTGAGATTTTATTCAAAGCTCTAAAGTCAATGCAGGGTCTGAGTGAACCATCCTTCTTCTCTACGAAGAAGAAACCTGCACTTAAAGGGGATTTAGATGGCCTGATAAACCCTTTCCCAAGGCTTTCTTTCACATACTCATTCATGGCCACAGTTTCAGGACCAGACAATGCATATAACCTTCCTTTAGGCAACGTGGCACCAGGAATTAACTCAATGGCACAATCATAAGGCCTATGGGGAGGCAAAATATCCGCATTGCCCTTGGAAAACACATCAACAAAATCCTGGTATTCCCCAGGAATATGTGCGGAACTGGCGGCAGCTACTCGGATAGGAAGCGTAATACATTCTTTATCACAGATGGTACCCCATTGTAGGATCTCCCCAGACTGCCAATCAATGACGGGATTATGAAAGGCCAGCCAAGGATGACCCAGAACCACAGGAACTGCTGGACAATGGGTAAGGAAAAACTCAATTTTTTCAGAATGCAGAGCTCCCACCGAGAGCAAAACAGGAGGTGTACATAGAGAAATAACCCCATTGGATAAAGGACTCCCATCTAAACCATGCATGGTGATACACCTACCTAAGGTTAGCTGAGGAATACCTAAGGCCTTGGCCCATGTTAAATCCATAAAGTTTCCTGCAGCTCCACTGTCCACAAAAGCAGAGACCGAGGAACAGAGGCTGCCATAGGAAACTTTAGCAGGAACCAACAGTGAATTATTTGAGGAGATGAGCTGCAGACCAAAGTGAACCCCCTCACAATTCACTTGGTCAGGAAGTTTCCCAACTTGTTTGGACAACTACGGGCAAAATGTCCCTTACCTCCGCAGTATAAACACAGACCATAATTTTGCCTCCTGGTTCTTTCTTCCGGAGACAATTTGGAGAGACCAATCTGCATAGGCTCCTCTATGTCTACAGGAATGGAAGGAACCCAGGGAGAGGACCCGACAGATGCCCCTTTTTCAGCCCTCCGCTCTCTGAGCCGACGATCTATTTTAATAGATAGCTCCATGAGGTTATCGAGGGTCTCAGGAGCGGGATACTGGAGGAGACTGTCTTTTATAGATTCCGATAAGCCGAGGCGAAACTGACTGCGCAGGGCTGGGTCATTCCAGCCACAGTCGTTCGACCAACGGCGAAACTCCGTACAATAATTATCTGCGGGATTCCTACCCTGTCTAAGAGCACGCAACTGACTTTCTGCGGACGCCTCTCTATCAGGGTCGTCATACAATAGCCCTAAAGATTTTAAAAAGGCGTCTACAGACGATAAGGCCGGATCGTCTGTCTTTAAACCAAAAGCCCAGGTCTGAGGATCCCCCTGAAGTAGAGAAATAATAATCCCAACCCGCTGAGCCTCTGTACCTGAGGTAACTGGTTTTAAACGAAAATACAGTTTGCAAGATTCTTTAAAATTAAAAAACTGTTTTCTATCCCCAGAAAAACGGTCAGGCAGATGCATTTTTGGTTCAGGGATGACCCTCGGGGAAGTCCGTAACAGATCTTCCTGTGACCTCACCCGGAGGGACAGATCCTGAACCATCTGAGTAAGTTCCTGAATCTGACTAACAAGAAGCTGGCCAGGGTTTGGCCCAACACCGGTGGGATTCATAAGGCCGACAAAAATCTCCCAACTAAAAAGTGAAAAAATTTACTGTAAGTTAAATCTTTTCTTTTGTAGGCCGGTGATAATGTTATGATTCCTGTACTCCAGACCGGAGGAGATCTTATGGCAGGGATCTGAGTACAGGAAAATAAGCTGGTTGTGGGAGCTGGATAGCCTAGTAACCCCTGGCGCCCTAACTCCGTTGTCTCGCCCGTGTTATCAGATATCCCCTGCGAGACTATGGTTGCTTGAGCCCATGGCAGCCGCGTTCGAAGGGCGGATTATGTCTGCCCAACCCCGATGCCCCCGCAGGTCTTAATGGGAGACAAGGGGAAGTCCGAGACAGGGTGATAACAAGGGGCCCTCTGACTAAGCAACCAGGCCAGGGGTTACAAGCTAACTAACTAAATCAAAAGGTATGTGCGGACTCCAGGAACAGATGGTAACTTCCGAGTACAGGATCTCTGAGGACAGGAACAACCGAAAAGACCGGGACTGGGAACTCTCTGCAGCAGACACAGGCAAACAGGAAGCTATCACCGGCGTCTGTAAGAAGTCCTGAGGGTGCCTTTATTCAGGCACCCTCCAATCAGGATCCAGACAGGACAATCAAATAGAAATGCCGTGCAGCTTGCATGCTGCACGGCCAGCACATAATAAGGGTAATGAGAATAGACCCAGCAACGGGGAACGCGGCTGAACGTGGCGTCCCCGTTGCTAAGGTCAGAGCGGCTCCGTGCGCCCGGCGTCTTAGCGTTGCCTGGGAGCCGGCGGCTGAACGCGCACGGCGTCCCTGGTTGCTAGGCGCCGGGCCGCACGGCCGAGCGGACCCCGGCGCCTAACAATGCCACAGTAGAAGTTACCCTTAGATACATAATTACCATAGTTGTATTGCCCCCTTTACATAATGACCACATTATTAGTTCTCCTTACACATAATGCCCATAGGAAATGATGGAAGAGGGGGGGTGCTGAAGACTGAAGTGCCTTCAGTGACTCTGACTAGCCTGCTACTGTTGCCTCTCTTTCATACAGATTAACAGGTGACACAGGGAGAAGAGGAGGGAGGGACCTGACATGTGATATCAGTGGACTGGAGACAGAAGAGCCACACTACAAGTTGCCGGTGTTGCTGCCTGTTATACAGTTTGACAGGAGCAGCAGCAGCTGGCAGCCACAGCGGACAGTAGTAGGGTAACAGAGAAGAAAGAGTGCATTTCCACCCCGGTGCTTCCTTGCTTTGCATACGTTGCTGAGTTTGTTGTGCCAGCCCTAGTCACAGTGATCTAATTTTAAATTAGAGCAGTCACCAAGACCGTATTTTCATATCAGCTCAATGGGCAGATGAAAGCCAAGGGTCCCCTTTTTCAAGGGGTGCCACATTTTTGAAAATCATCCATGGGAAATTGGAGATACTTAAAAGCAGTGATCCCCATCTGAGTTGGTTAATTGCTCTTCCCAGCCAGATATCTTGGGTTATGTCTGACTTAGAGTTTTTCTGAGTGTATACTCCAAAACTGGGACACTCCACTTTCGGGGGACACTGTCAGTTGTCTCTACTATGCCCAGAACCAGAGATTCTTCCCAGCTGGTCCCTACTTCAGCTCCACATGCCTGGTATGCAGTTTTATATTTTCATCAGTGGATTGCTCTGTCTTCTGAACCCTGATCCCCAATATACCAGGGCCCTTCATTCAGCCCAATGCCCCTTTCTACAGTTTAGTGCAATAAAGGAGTTTTTCACAGAAATTGCTGCTCCAGGTCGTACATGTTGAGTGAAAGATAGAACACCACCTATTACCTGCGGAACATTAGTGCAGGGGCCTACACTGCTGTTAAGACGGCCCTGGCAGTGACCTATGCTATATTGAGTTAATGAATTTACTACATATAATACATCTCTGTTCATAAACAGAGCAGTGCTAACCTCTGTCATCTCCTACTGTAGGTATCAGGGTATTTTAATTAAGAGAGTAGGGGTGTGAGAGGTGCAACACATGCAGGGGCTGGCTGGCAAACTTTATCCTGGGCTAAAGCACTGGCCCATGAACAGCCCTTCCTTAAAAGATGGTTTAAGGTTTTGAACATGGAATGGTTTATCAAACATGAAAAGCCATTTTGCTAGAGAAAATTGATGTTTTCACTGACACAAAAGGATAATTTTTCCTTTGCCCTATAATGTAATGTCTTTACCGCTCACAATAACCATGCTGTGGAAACCTACAGTACTCAAGTCTTAAAGTGGGTCTCCTGCTTCTGGTAACATCAATCTCACATGGCATAGCCAGAACATAAGCATTAGAAAATGTAATATTCTTGAATTAAAGCTCTCGTGTAATTAAGTTCTGGTTGAATTCTGTTTTACACAAAAAAAAAAGATTTTAGCTATATGTAGTTGTAGTTCACCAGCACTGCACGGCTATCTCCTCTTGTATCTCTGCTTGGCTCACATAAGCCAAGTAGCAAAATATTTAAAAACAGCAGCAAAAAGCAACATCATCCCCTGGTTAGCTACAGTAGTGTCTATGTAACTTAAGAGTAATATGGGAGAAAAAAACTTTCATTTAAATTATGTATTGTGTTTATACATAGGGGAGATGAGAAAACAATCAGCAGCCACATAAACAGGAATACACACAAATACCAAAGGAGAGCAAAGGCACATATGGGTATGGGTATGGGCAGAGTCACACATGGGTATGGACAGAGGCACACATGGGTTGAGACAGAGGAGCACATGGGTATGGGCAGAGGCACATATGGTTACAGGCAGAGGCAATACTGGGTATGAACAGAGAAACACATGGGTATGTTCAGGGGAATACATGGGTATGTTCGAGGAATACATGGGTATGTTCAGAGGAACACATGGGTATGTTCAGAGGAATACATGGGTATGGACAGAGGAACACATGGGTTCGGACAGAGACACACATGGGTAAGGACATAGGCACATATGGGTATGGGCAGAGAAACACATGGGTATGTTCAGAGGAACACATGGGTATGTTCAGAGGAACACATGGGTACGGACAGAGGAACACATGGGTAAGGACATAGGCACATATGGGTACGGACAGAGGAACACATGGGTATGTTCAGAGGAACACATGGGTACGGACAGAGGAACACATGGGTACGGACAGAGGAACACATGGGTAAGGACATAGGCACATATGGGTATGGGCAGAGAAACACATGGGTTGGGACAGAGGTATAGAAACATAGAAATTTGAAGGCAGATAAGAACCACTTAGCCTATCTAGTCTGCTCATGTACATGCACACACTTACACACTAGGGTTATTTTTTGATGAGAGTCAATTAACCTACCAGTATATTTATGGATTGTGGAAGGAAACTGGAGTACCTGGAAGAAACCCACGCAAGTACGGGGAGATTATGCAAACTCCACACAGTTAGGGCCGTTGTGGAAATTGAACCCATTACATCAGTGTTGTGAGGCAGTATTGTTAACCATTTTACCATCCATACTGCTCAAATAGGTGATCTCCAGTGATGTTCTCCTCTTCTTTCAAACACCAGTAGCTAACACACAGGAACACAGGTGATCTCCACAGTGATGCTTTCCTCTCACACAATGGTAACACACATACAGGCGATCTCCACAGTGATGCTTTCCTCTCACACAACGGTAACACACACACAGGCGATCTCCACAGTGATGCACTCCTCTCATACACTGGTAACACACACACATAAGAGGGGACTCACGCTGGTTATGAACACACAGATAGGGGACATGGACACAAGAAGAGACATTTTCACACATACATAGAAGGATACACAGACACACACGCACACACACACACACACACACACACACACACACACACACACACGAGGGGACATGGACACAAGAAGGGAGAAACACCACCAATACTGGCCAAACATGTGATCTGTACAGTGATATGCTTTTGTTTCACACACCAGTAACAAACACACAAACACAGGTGATCTCCACAGTGATGCGTGCCTCTCACACACAAGTAACACACATAAACACAGATGATCTCCACAGTGAAGCTGGGAGCAGATGTGGAGATCTGTCACTTACCAGGCTCCTCAGTTGCTAGTCATGCCTCGTCATATACTGGCACAGTGACAGTACCCATTAGAGCAGAATGCATCAATGCAGGGCAATGAGTAGTCAGTAATATGCACTTCTGCACACGTTATTCAGCCCAGCCAATGAGAAAGAACAGATGTGGAGTCACTAATTGGAGAGCTGATAGGAAAGAGGTGGGTTTGGGGCAATTATTGTACTGTAATATAATATGGCCGCGCACTGCCTAATTATGGCAATAGATTGCATGCAGTCAATGCTATATCATTGACTGGCAGCCAGCCAAATGAGTTGATAATAGGACCCAGACCAACCCACCATGGAATACATGCCTGCTAATTACAGTATTAAGATCATTAACATATTACTGTATTGAAAAAAAAGTTGCCATATACAGCCCATGGCATTTATATCTGGTGTGTTGTTCCACCCTCAGTTGAAATTCAACAAATCAGTTTATATTGATATAAAGCACTTAATCATGTTTTATAAATGGGTAACAATCTTAAAGTTCTAGTGTAGAAAAAAGAGAGATGAGTTGAGTCAGAAACTTAACTTAATCTTATATTTTTTGGTAATGTGACCACCATAAATGTCAAGGTACATAAAATGAGAAAAGAGGGAGAACCTTTTGTGCATTGTTTAAGCATGTTTCAAAACACAATGGGTAAATTAGGAAACAAACCATCCCAGCATATGATAGGCAGCTCTTCACCACAGATAATGATAAATGAAAACACAGTTTATTCATCAAAACACAAATAGGAGGAAGCACACGTACCAGAAAAAAAGTTTTCAAAGCTAATCTGTCCATGGTGGGAATACAAGGTACTGTACAATGTCATTAGCTGATCATTTTGGGCAGCCAGCCAATCAGCAACTGCTTCCGTTGGAACAGCCCACTGATTGTCTGTGAGTGGCCTGTCTGTCAATCAACAGCAGCCTAGCTGTTGACAGTCTGGCCACATACAGCCAATTATGGGAAGACATGTTCTCTGTGCAAGCAGTAGCTTACAACTGCTTAACTGCTTGTAAAAAGAACATAAATTTCCATAATTGAGATCCATTACATTTGGATTAATTTATCATTTACAATATTATTGATTTTCTGATACATTCCCCTGAAGAAATCCTATGGAGAGAAAAAATGCGTAGGATATTTGGTGCCATAATTAATGACCACGATTTGAAGTCCCTGCCATCAAGCTAATACCCAGAAGGGTTTGCAGGTTGAAATTCGAACTATTCTCAAGTGGCATTATTAATGACACCTTTTTATTGTATGATGTAAGCATTTTCTGATTTTCACTAATGAGTGGCATTTGGCTATTATTTTGTGTGATTTCTTGGTGAGTGGGTGTATTTCCAGACCACCATGGGCCCCAAACTCACCACGTAAGGACGTCTCTGGTCGCTTAAAGAAGAAAATCTAAATTAGATACATATTAGTCTCCAATTAATTTCTTCTGGACATTTGATGGACACATTACATTTTTAAAACATACTATTGAAATACACTGTAATTAGGTGTGTAGCACCCTCCAAGCATTGTGTGTGTATGTGTGTATATATATATATACATATATATATATATATTACATATATACTGTATATATTTAACTGCATTTAACTGCTTGTGAGCATTTGAAACACACTGTTGTCCTCTGTTATGGTCTATACTATACTTGGCACTGTCATGAGGCTACCAACAATAAAGGCACTGAAACTTTGCTAAAGACATGGCATTAGCATGAATCTTTCCTAAGCTTTGGAGTGCTGCACCTCTTGTGAAAATGTGAAATTGTATCTATGTGTGATAGTGCAGGCACCCAGCCAAATAGCGCTGTACCCGGGAAAGCCGAACCACATGTGCTTTTATATATATATATATATATAGATATATACACTGCTCAAAAAAATAAAGGGAACACTTAAACAACACAATGTAACTCCAAGTCAATCACACTTATGTGAAATCAAACTGTCCACTTAGGAAGCAACATTGATTGACAATCAATTTCACATGCTGTTGTGCAAATGGAATAGACAACAGGTGGAAATTATAAGCAATTAGCAAGACACCCCCAATAAAGGAGTTGTTCTGCAGGTGGTGACCAAAGACCACTTCTCAGCTCCTATGCTTTCTGGCTGATGTTTTGGTCACTTTTGAAAGCTGGCGGTGCTTTCACTCTAGTGGTAGCATGAGACAGAGTCTACAACCCACACAAGTGGCTCAGGTAGTTCAGCTCATCCAGGATGGCACATCAATGCGAGCTGTGGCAAGAAGGTTTGCTGTGCCTGTCAGCGTAGTGTCCAGAGCATGGAGGCGCTACCAGGAGACAGGCCAGTACATCAGGAGACGTGGAGGAGGCCATAGGATGGCAACAACCCAGCAGCAGGACCGCTACCTCCGCCTTTGTGCAAGGAGGAACAAGAGGAGCACGGCCAGAGCCCTGCAAAATGACCTCCAGCAAGCCACAAATGTGCATGTGTCTACTCAAACGATCAGAAACAGACTCCATGAGGGTGGTATGAGGGCACGACGTCCACAGGTGGGGGTTGTGCTTACAGCCCAACACCATGCAGGATGTTTGGCATTTGCCAGAGAACACCAAGATTGGCAAATTCGCCACTGGCGCCCTGTGCTCTTCACAGATGAAAGCAGTTTCTCACTGAGCACATGTGACAGACGTGACAGAGTCTGGAGACGCCAAGGAGAACGTTCTGCTGCCTGCAACATCCTCCAGCAGGACCGGTTTGGCAGTGGGTCAGTAATGGTGAGGGGTGGCATTTCTTTGGGGGGCCGCACAGCCCTCCATGTGCTCACCAGAGGTAGCCTGACTGCCATTAGGTACCGAGATGAGATCCTCAGACCCCTTGTGAGACCATATGCTGGTGCGGTTGGCCCTGGATTCCTCCTAATGCAAGACAATGCTAGACCTCATGTGGCTGGAGTGTGTTAGCAGTTCCTGCAGGATGAAGGCATTGATGCTATGGACTTGCCCGCCCATTCTCCATACCTGAATCCAATTGAGCACATCTGGGACATCATGTCTCGCTCCATCCACCAACGCCACGTCGCACCACAGACTGTCCAGGAGTTGGCTGATGCTTTAGTCCAGGTCTGGGAGGAGATCCCTCAAGAGACCATCCGCCACCTCATCAGGAGCATGCCTAGGCATTGTAGGGAGGTCATCCAGGCACGTGGAGGCCACACACACTACTGAGCCTCATTTTGACTTGTTTTAAGGACATAACATCAAAGATGGATCAGCCTGTAGTGTGTTTTTCCACTTTAATTTTGAGTGTGACTCCAAATCCAGACCTCCATGGGTTAATAAATTTGATTTCCATTGATAATTTTTGTGTGATTTAGATTTCAGCACATTCACCTATGTAAAGAACAAAGTATTTAATAAGAATATTTCATTGATTCAGATCTAGGATGTGTTGTTTAAGTGTTCCCTTTATTTTTTTGAGCAGTGTATATATTAGAGATGAGCGGGTTCAGTTCCTCGGGATCCAAACCCCCCCGAACTTCACCTATTTTACACGGTTCTGCGGCAGCCTCAGATCTTCCCACCTTGCTCGGTTAACCAGAACGCGCCCGAACGTCATCATCCCGCAGTCGGATTCTCGCGAGATTCCTATTCTATATAAGGAGCCATGCTTCGCAGCCACTTTCACTCGTGCATTGGAGATTGAACCGAGAGGACGTGGCTGCATTCTCTCCCTGAAAAGCTCCGTAATCTGTGCTCAGTTTGCTGCAAATATCTGTGCTCAGTGTGCTGAAAATATCTACGTTCTCTGCCTGAAAACGCTCCATATCTGTGCTCACTGTGCTGCAAATATCTGATCAGTGTGCTGCATTGTGGGGACTGGGGACCACCAGTATATAATAATAATTATAGTAGTACAGTACAGTAGGCCATTGCTGTATCTTGCAGCTCTGTGTCACTGCAAGTATCCATTCCATATCTGTGTGGCATTTTTGTGAGCAGTATATATAGTATTACAGTGCAGCATTTAGGTGACCGACAGTATAAAGTTGTACAGTAGGCCATTGCTGTATCTTGCAGCTCTGTGTCACTGCAAGTATCCAATCCATATCTGTGCAGCATTTTTGTGAGCAATATATATAGTATTACAGTACAGCATTTAGGTGACTAACAGTATATAGTTGTACAGTAGGCCATTGCTGTATCTTGCAGCTCTGTGTCACTGCAAGTATCCATTCCATATTTGTGCGGCATTTTTGTGAGCAGTATATATAGTATTACAGTGCAGCATTTAGGTGACTAACAGTATATATTTGTACAGTAGGCCATTGCTGTATCTTGCAGCTCTGTGTCACTGCAAGTATCCATTCCATATCTGTGCGGCATTTTTGTGAGCATTATATATAGTATTAAAGTGCAGCATTTAGGTGACTAACAGTATATAGTTGTACAGTAAGCCATTGCTGTATCTTGCAGCTCTGTGTCACTGCAAGTATCCATTCCATATCTGTGCTGAATTTTTGTGAGCAGTATATATAGTATTACAGTGCAGCATTTAGGTGACTAACAGTATATAGTTGTACAGTAGGCCATTGCTGTATCTTGCAGCTCTGTGTCACTGCAAGTATCCATTCCATATCTGTGCGGCATTTTTGTGAGCAGTATATATAGTATTACAGTGCAGCATTTAGGTGACCGACAGTATAAAGTTGTACAGTAGGCCATTGCTGTATCTTGCAGCTCTGTGTCACTGCAAGTATCCAATCCATATCTGTGCGGCATTTTTGTGAACAGTATATATAGTATTACAGTACAGCATTTAGGTGACTAACAGTATATAGTTGTACAGTAGGCCATTGCTGTATCTTGCAGCTCTGTGTCACTGCAAGTATCCATTCCATATTTGTGAGGCATTTTTGTGAGCAGTATATATAGTATTACAGTGCAGCATTTAGGTGACTAACAGTATATATTTGTACAGTAGGCCATTGCTGTATCTTGCAGCTCTGTGTCACTGCAAGTATCCATTCCATATCTGTGCGGCATTTTTGTGAGCATTATATATAGTATTAAAGTGCAGCATTTAGGTGACTAACAGTATATAGTTGTACAGTAGGCCATTGCTGTATCTTGCAGCTCTGTGTCACTGCAAGTATCCATTCCATATCTGTGCTGAATTTTTGTGAGCAGTATATATAGTATTACAGTGCAGCATTTAGGTGACTAACAGTATATAGTTGTACAGTAGGCCATTGCTGTATCTTGCAGCTCTGTGTCACTGCAAGTATCCATTCCATATCTGTGTGGCATTTTTGTGAGCAGTATATATGGTACTACAGTGCAGCATTTAGGTGACTAAACAGTATATCGTTGTACAGTAGGCCATTGCTGTATCTTGCAGCTCTGTGTCACTGCAAGTATCCATTCCATATCTGTGCGGCATTTTTGTGAGCAGTATATATAGTATTACAGTGCAGCATTTAGGTGACTAACAGTATATAGTTGTACAGTAGACCATTGCTGTATCTTGCAGCTCTGTGTCACTGCAAGTATCCATTCCATATCTGTGTGGCATTTTTGTGAGCAGTATATATGGTACTACAGTGCAGCATTTAGGTGACTAAAGAGTATATAGTTGTACAGTAGGCCATTGCTGTATCTTGCAGCTCTGTGTCACTGCAAGTATCCAATCCATATCTGTGCGGCATTTTTGTGAGCAGTATATATAGTATTACAGTACAGCATTTAGGTGACTAACAGTATATAGTTGTACAGTACGCCATTGCTGTATCTTGCAGCTCTGAGTCACTGCAAGTATCCATTCCATATTTGTGCGGCAATTCAGTGAGCAGTATATATAGTATTACAGTGCAGCATTTAGGTGACTAACAGTATATAGTTGTACAGTAGGCCATTGCTGTATCTTGCAGCTCGGTGTCACTGCAAGTATCCATTCCATATCTGTGCGGCATTTTTGTGAGCATTATATATAGTATTAAAGTGCAGCATTTAGGTGACTAACAGTATATAGTTGTACAGTAGGCCATTGCTGTATCTTGCAGCTCTGTGTCACTGCAAGTATCCATTCCATATCTGTGCTGAATTTTTGTGAGCAGTATATATAGTATTACAGTGCAGCATTTAGGTGACTAACAGTATATAGTTGTACAGTAGGCCATTGCTGTATCTTGCAGCTCTGTGTCACTGCAAGTATCCATTCCATATCTGTGTGGCATTTTTGTGAGCAGTATATATGGTACTACAGTGCAGCATTTAGGTGACTAAACAGTATATAGTTGTACAGTAGGCCATTGCTGTATCTTGCAGCTCTGTGTCACTACAAGTATCCATTCCATATCTGTGCGGCATTTTTGTGAGCAGTATATATAGTATTACAGTGCAGCATTTAGGTGACTATCTAACAGTATATAGTTGTACAGTAGACCATTGCTGTATCTTGCAGCTCTGTGTCACTGCAAGTATCCATTCCATATCTGTGTGGCATTTTTGTGAGCAGTATACATAGTATTACAGTGCAGCATTTTGGTGACCAACAGTATATAAGCACATGAGGGAAGAGGGCCTTGCTCGTGAGAGCTTACAGTCTAAAGGGTAGGGGTAGACAGACATGGGTGACACACATGGGGTACATAGAGAACGTGGAACAGAGGGTTAGAAATCAGGATGAGATTTGGCTGGATTTGGTGAAGAATAAAACCCCAGAAGGCACAAGTCAATACTTAACATTGCAACATTTTACTGGGCTATGCAGGAGAAAATTAAAAATAGGGGGGGGGGGAAATAAGAATCGATAACTTCTACCGCTTTCAAAAAGGTAAATGGAAGCTGAAATAATGGACAACTACCTCATGGAAGCCAGATACAGTATACCAAACAGTACTTAGCAGAGTTAGGAATGAGTGCTTATGAAATACAGTAACATTTTGTCATAATATTTCAGAAACTGCATGGCTGGTCTCTTGCACTATTTTGCTCTAATACACCACCTGCTTTAGGATTTATATTCAAAAACATTATGTCTCCATAATCCCCAAAAGTCAGTCTTCTTCCAGTGATTTGGACCAATAATACCATTGATTAGAACTAATAATTCCTGTGATTTTGTCATTTTCTTCCTGTGATTTGGACCAATAATACCATTGATTAGAACGAATAATTCCAGTGATTTTGTCATTTTCTTCCAGTGATTTGGACCAATGATACCATTGATTAGAACAAATAGTTCCAGTGATTTTGTCATTTTCTTCCAGTGATTTGGACCAATAATACCATTGATTAGAATGAATAATTCCAGTGATTTTGTCATTTTCTTCCAGTGATTTGGACCAATAATACCATTGATTAGAATGAATAATTCTAGTGATTTTGTCATTTTCTTCCTGTGATTTGGACCAATAATACCATTGATTAGAACGAATAATTCCAGTGATTTTGTCATTTTCTTCCAGTGATTTGGACCAATGATACCATTGATTAGAACAAATAGTTCCAGTGATTTTGTCATTTTCTTCCAGTGATTTGGACCAATAATACCATTGATTAGAATGAATAATTCCAGTGATTTTGTCATTTTCTTCCAGTGATTTGGACCAATAATACCATTGATTAGAATGAATAATTCTAGTGATTTTGTCATTTTCTTCCAGTGATTTGGACCAATAATACCATTGATTAGAACAAATAATTCCAGTGATTGTCATTTTCTTCCAGTGATTTGGACCAATAATACCATTGATTAGAACGAATAATTCCAGTGATTTTGTCATTTTCTTCCAGTGATTTGGACCAATAATACCATTGATTAGAACGAATAATTCCAGTGATTTTGTCATTTTCTTCCAGTGATTTGGACCAATAATACCATTGATTAGAACGAATAATTCCAGTGATTTTGTCATTTTCTTCCAGTGATTTGGACCAATAATACCATTGATTAGAACAAATAATTCCAGTGATTTTGTAATTTTCTTCCAGTGATTTGGACCAATAATACCATAGATTAGAATGAATAATTCCAGTGATTTTGTCATTTTCTTCCAGTGATTTGGACCAATAATACCATTGATTAGAACAAATAATTCCAGTGATTTTGTAATTTTCTTCCAGTGATTTGGACCAATAATACCATAGATTAGAATGAATAATTCCAGTGATTTTGTCATTTTCTTCCAGTGATTTGGACCAATAATACCATTGATTAGAACAAATAATTCCAGTGATTTTGTAATTTTCTTCCAGTGATTTGGACCAATAATACCATAGATTAGAATGAATAATTCCAGTGATTTTGTCATTTTCTTCCAGTGATTTGGACCAATAATACCATTGATTAGAACAAATAATTCCTGTGATTTTGTCATTTTCTTCCAGTGATTTGGACCAATAATACCATTGATTAGAACAAATAATTCCAGTGATTTTGTCATTTTCTTCAAGTGATTTGGACCAATAATACCACTGATTAGAACAAATAATTCCTGTGATTTTGTCCTTTTCTTCCAGTGATATGGACCAATAATACCATTGATTAGAAGAATGAATAATTCCTGTGCACTTCTTTTTCTCTTTTCTTTGCATCATGTGCTATTTGGGCCAATTTTTTTAAGTGCCATCCTGTCTGACACTGCAGTGCCACTCCTAGATGGGCCAGGTGTTTGTGCCGCCCACTTGGGTCACTTTGCTTAGTCATCCAGCGATCTCGGTGCAAATTTTAGGACTAAAAGTAGTATTGCGAGGTGTGAGGTGTTCAGAATAGACTGGAAATGATTCAATGATTTAAAACTGTTTTTGAGGGGTTTTTGAAAAAAAACACCTGAATCCGACAAAAAATTTTCAGGGAGGTTTTGCCAAAACGCGTCCGAATCCAAAACACGGCCGCGGAACCGAATCCAAAACCAAAACACAAAACCCGAAAAATGTCCGGTGCACATCTCTAGTATATATATATATAAAATCACCTTTTTAGTGGGGGTATAATTTATAATTCAAAACTGCTTCCTTTAACAGCAACTTACAGCAAGTAAGTCATATCATTTCGGCAGTAAATAAAATGAACATCTGGAAGCTTGTCCAGTACAGACTATATATCCCGCATCGGTATGCTTATATATGTGTGAGTGTTTCTGTGTGTTTGTGTGTGTACAAAGTATATTGCTTTGTTTATTCTATGATTGCTCTCTCACGTTTTCTTTCAAATAAATATGTGGATTCTGTATTGTGTTATATTCCAGATAAAATGGCTTAATATTTCAGGATTAGTTTACTGTAAAATGTTATCTGGGCAGAAGACTGCTGTCTACTGGGACTCAGGTCTCATTAAGAATATACACTGCAGCTGTTGACCTTCTGCCAGGTGTTGGTTCCAAAGATATTTCTAATGAATTGATTCACCACAGGGTAGGTCACAACTTGTAATCACAGCTTAGCTGAGAATCTGAGCAATACAGATCTGACATTGTGACTCTAGTCAGGTAAAAAAAAAAACTGGGAAATCATTACCAGAGTACTGCAACATCAGGCAAAAAAAAAAATATTTATACTGTCTTTTATATATATATATATATATATATATATATAAAATGTCCACATGTACCGGCACTATCTCTTTCAATTACAAATAAGCTCAGGTGCCTGCCAAAGGTACACACCCCCTCACATAGTCAAAGCAACGGCGGCACTCACAAGACTGTTACAGACGGTAAGTTAATGGACACAGAGGCCTACCTTCAGATCAACGTTTCGGTATGTCTAATACCTTCGTCAGGATCAAAAGTCATATAAAACAGTGCATACTTATATACTCACTCGCCTCCCCCTGCATGGAGCTGCCATTGCGCCTGGCCTCAGTGTCCTCTGACGTCACATCCTTGCGAAGCGCACTTCCCGTGTGCCCAGCTGGTCGGGCAGTAACTAGGCAACCATACAACACCCTGTGCACAGTGAACAACAAAACAAAATAAACACATACAAACATAAAATAGCACACTGGAGGCAAAGAAACATTACAACATATATTACATGGTATAATGTAAGACACAAATGCACAGAAGGAGATCCGATAACAAGAATTATATGTATCACAATCCTGGAAACTTACTACATAGTTCCCGGGATTGTGATACATATAAATCTCCACATATATATATATATATATATATATATATATATATATATATATACATTCCAGAAAGCGGCGGCACTCGGAGACTTGAAGTAACATGCATAAAACATTTATTGTAAGTTTCTACGTTTCGGGGTACGCAGCCCCTTCGTCAGGATAACCAATGTGTAAAACATACAGTGTTTAAATACCTTAACCCACGAGGACGCTCCGCTCAGCCTCCACCCGCGTCGCCCGGATTCCGGATCTGTCTCACCGGAAGTGACGACATCCCGGCCCGACCAGCCAGCGCGTTGGAGCTGTGAACAGAGTAACCATAGTTACCATGTAAATAACCCTGCACCAAACATCGTAGCAGTTCATAACCAAACATGCCCACAAACAAACAATCATATTGACACAATATAATAAAATTTCCATCATCCGCCCTATCATTAGCTATACCACTGATATTACGGCTCTATATTATTATTTTCTGAGGAGATTTCTTACCTCTTATTGTTTAAATAATGAATGACCCTAATCTAGATCAACCTCCTAAGGATATTTAAACCTTAATTATTTTACTCCAATGACCCTATGAACCTATGTGTTACAAGAAACATTTGAAATTAATCGTTTCGTTAGACTGAGTTCAGAATACGTATGGCCCAACACAGGTACGCGATAAGGGAAGCCATCAAATCTGGACAAAGTGAGCAGCCTGTCGCAAGGCATTTTGCGCAGGCTAGGCACAATGTATCAACCTTAAGGTATAAACTGATCGATCATGTCCCGCGATCTATAAGAGGCGGGGACAGATCCAAAAAATTGTTGCAGGTAGAGGCTATGTGGATTAACAAATTAAATACTATTTTTCCCAAGGGTCTTAACGAAACGATTAATTTCAAATGTTTCTTTTAACACATAGGTTCATAGGGTCATTGGAGTAAAATAATTAAGGTTTAAATATCCTTAGGAGGTTGATCTAGATTAGGGTCATTCATTATTTAAACAATAAGAGGTAAGAAATCTCCTCAGAAAATAATAATATAGAGCCGTAATATCAGTGGTATAGCTAATGATAGGGCGGATGATGTAAATTTTATTATATTGTGTCAATATGATTGTTTGTTTGTGGGCATGTTTGGTTATGAACTGCTACGATGTTTGGTGCAGTGTTATTTACATGGTAACTATGGTTACTCTGTTCACAGCTCCAACACGCTGGCTGGTCGGGCCGGGATGTCGTCACTTCCGGTGAGACAGGGCCGGAATCCGGGCGACGCGGGTGGAGGCTGAGCGGAGCGTCCTCGTGGGTTAAGGTATTTAAACACTGTATGTTGTACACATTGGTTATCCTAACGAAGGGGCAGCGTAGCCCGAAACGTAGAAACTTACAATAAATGTTTTATGCACGTTACTTCAAGTCTCCGAGTGCCGCCACTTTCTGGAATGCATATGTGAGGGGCTGCATGGCACTCAAGGAGGAGGGCACAGGAGCAATATTTGGATTCCGTGGGGACGGAGGGACTGCCGGATCATTCTGGACGTTATATATATATATATATATATATATATATATAGTCCGAACAGATCGGCACTCCCATTCAAAAGATCCAACATGCCAGGGTGCCAGCAATGGTAGTGGATACAGATACGAATCAGCGGCACTCCATGGACTACCAAAAAGAATCGCTTCAACAACAATGGCGTTTCGGGGTCCTTTATTCCCCGTCGTCAGGCAGCATACATATAAACAGACATGTACAAATAATTACCTTAAATACCTGATAGTGTCCCATCGTCCACTGCCGGTCCGACGTACTCCTCCGGCGTAAGATAGTCGGAAGTTCAAAAAGACACAAACTTCGGGTTATCTGATGCCGGGGGAGTATATCGGACTGGCTGTGGATGACAGGACACTATAAGGTATTTAAGGTAATTATTTGTACATGTCTGTTAATATGTATGCTGCCTGACGACTGAGAATAAAGGACCCCGAAACATCATTGTTGTTGAAGCGATTCTTTTTGGCAGTCCATGGAGTGCTGCTGATTCGTATCTGTATCCACTACCATTGCTGGCACCCTGGCATGTTGGATCTTCTGAATGGGAGTTGGACTGTTTGGACTTTATATATATATATATACAACATAATTCCAAGTGCACACAATAACTTCTAAAATATAAATGACTGATTGTCAATTAACAACCAACAACCAACAACCATAAAGTTCAGATCTGAACTCTATAGCAAGGACACTAAAACCTTGGTGATATTCTGCTAGAGGTTATATATGTCCAATGAACTGCTTTTAATAAATTATTGTGAATTTTTTATGGTTGTTGGTTGTATGTTAATTGACAGTCATTTATATTTTAGAAGTTTTTGTGCGCACTTGGAATTCTGTTGTATATGTTCATTGTGAACCCTTAGCTGGCAAAAGGGTTATTCTAAAAGTGCAGCCCCCCTGTAGCACAGATTTGGGTACATTTGTATGTAATATATATATATATATATATATATATATATATATGATAAGACTTATATGTATCTCAATCCTGGGAACTATATAGTAAGTTGATGATGGGGAAAAATGGCCCCCGAAACGTTGCACAAGTCATTGTTGTTGAAGTGATTATTTTTGGTAGTCCATGGAGTGCCGCTGATTCGTATATATATATATATATATATATATATATATGTAGTGTTGTGTGATGGCAGCACTCTTCAGGCTCAATACTAGTCAATTATAGCTATGTTGATTTTTTTCAGCATGGTAGCCGACGTGTGTCGGGGATGTATCCCGTCCTCAAGGCCAGACATAAGTGAGACACAATAAACCAAACCAACATATATACAAGACACATGTGGACATTAATGGCTAATCATACTCACCTGCTCAACACCGCGTCTGCCTGCCAGCCTGATGCTTCTACTTCCGTGTCGCAGTCAATGACATCAGGGTGTGTCCAGCCGCACGACTGTCTCCATGGGAACTGCTTCTGCCCTCCTCAAGCAGTGCCCACGGAATCTCTGAGTGCCCCAGACTGCGGCCATCCATCACCGATCTGTGCCTGCATCCGTATCACTGCTCTATGATGTGCAAGCGTAGTGTGTAGCAGGAACTTCCCCATGGGAACCAGAACTGCACAAGACCGGCGGTTTCCATGGATCTGTTCATGATACAAACAGTCTGAACAACACAAAATAAATAAATACATATAAGACAAAATTACAGATGAATAAAAATAGCATAGAACAATGGTACAGCCTAATCTAATGGGCAGGACCATGAACTAGGGAACCAAATCCCTGGATGAAGAAATTAGTCATTAATAACTATATCAAATAAGGATTATTCAGGAGCCAAACTCATACTGATATTGACTAGGTCTCCTAGTTGGGAATTCATATTACTAAAAACAGTTTAGAAAAACAATTTAGGCCTAGATTTTCATTAAGCCCCCCTGGGGAAAGTGTACCCAGTGTATAAATCCATCTGGTTTCTCTTTGTAAAAGGGTCTTGGCCCTATTACCACCCCTTAGAGAGAGTGGTACATGGTCTATCAAGATGGCTCTAATGCGAGCTACTCCATGTTTGCTAATTAGGCAATTACGCGCAAATGGTTGCTCACTAGAGCCTTTCTTATACACTTTTTTAATTGCACTATGGTGCAGGGCCATCCTCTCACAAAATTATCTTATGGTCTTGCCCACAAGGACAAGTGAGAAGATAGACTACATGCGTAGTTGTGCATGTCAGTCTATGAGTGATTTTCAATTTTTTACCTGAATGTGGGTGGTTAAATGTAGTACCCGTTATGCGGGTGTTGCAAGTAGCACAGCCCAGACATCGAAAGCAACCTGTTTTTTGTCTCAGTAAATGTGTCTGGGTCTTTTTAAACAAATCTGTGACATCCAATTTCATAACATGTTCACCAATATTGCGACCCCTGGTGTAACTCGGCATAATCTTAGTATCCACCAAGTCAGATAGGGCTGCATCTATCTGTATTATCGGCCATAGCTGTTTAACTTTTTTTGCTACTCTAGTTGAGGCTGTGATATACTTATTTACCCAAGGTAATCTTTTACCCAGATGGTTCTTGGGTCTCAGACTGAGCGTTTGTTCTCAAGTCAACCTCAACACCCATTTTTTGGAAGCCTGCAATTACCTAATGGGGTACCTTCGTTGGACAAACTTAGTGAGGATATCATCCAAAGCGACCTTTGTTTCTTCCGGGTCTGAGGTAATATGTCGGTAACCCCTTACGTAGGGACAATGGATGAAAGCTCTGATGGTTCAATAAAGTGTTTCTATCAGTGGACTTAACATAAAAAGAAGTATTCAACATCCTTCCATCATACCTAATAATTACATTCAAGTAGTTAATAGTTGTTTCATCAATAAGGAAAGTAAACGTAACCACCTGTTCCATAGCATTATGATTCTCCCATAATGCTCTAAGCTCATCCATAGGGCCATACCACAGGACCAACAGATCATCTATGTAACGTTTGTAATATGTTCATTTGTCTGAGACCATTGGATTCAAATAGAACATACGTTGGTTTATCTGGTACATAAAAGCATTGGTGTCAGGAATCGGCGTTCAGCAGCATCTCACTTACCAGCGCGCTGGTGTGCAGGCCTCCGGAAGTCACGGCCCCAGTCGCTGCTGCATGAATGCACTGTCCGCGAGCGTCATAACTAATGTCGCTGAGTACCCCTGAACCGCATCCAGTGTGTGCCCCGCTGTGTGCCGGCGTCTGTATGGTATGTGCACCGACATGACACCTGCGCTCAGCTGATCCGGACACCCAATCCAGTGGGGTGTGTTCCCACAGAGTTCAACGTCCAATCATCACAGAGCAAGGGGTATAAGTTCCAGTCCGTGGCTCAGTCTCATCGCCACGGACAATGAGTCACATTTGGTGTGCAAGTTCTCCTGGTTCCCGTGTTCCTGTCTCCAGTTATTCTCCGTGGTTACTCTCATCGTCTCATTCTCCAGTCTTCATTTCTCCTGTCTGCTTCAGACTCCAGCCACAACCTGCTACAATCCATTTGCAGTAAGAGACTCTCCTCAGGTGTTTATTCATTGCCTAACCTGTGCACCTAATTACCAGCATTCCATTCTGTGCATTGCATCCAGCACTTAACAAACTTGCTGTGTTAGGACTGTCTCCTGCCTGGGCCTTGCTTGCCTATAAGAACTTGTGTGTTACAGAGATTGTGTGCCTTTCTACAATTACCAGAGTTCTGTCTGCTTCAGTTATATTTCTCTGTTTGCATCCAGTTATCAAGTTATCTTCATTCCTCATTTGTGTTACCAGTGACTTTTGAATATTAATTTCCTTGGATTAAGTTACCATTCATTATTCCTATGATCAGTTGTACCAGTTATTATCCATATTTTATTTCCTGTTACTGCTGGTTCCAAGTTATTATCAATTGCATTCCATTCCATCTGTTATTCCATTGCTCTGTGACCTCTGTGACATAATAAACATCAGCGCATATGCGCAGGACTTTTCTTCAGCTTCCTCGTTTTATACACCACACCTGCACTGACCCACTAGTGCCCCCTCCGGGGACAGACAAAACCAGAGACCTGGGAGTTGGCATACGATGGGGCCACTGCTGACCCCATCACACACCCCGCCATTTGGAGATAAAAATGACCATTAAACAGGAAATAATTCCTGTGTAAAACTCTAAAAGTCACAAAAGGAAACCAGATTATGGGTCCTTTTAAGCATCATTGCCTATAATTAGTGGCCTCACATCCTCCACACCCACATCTTGGGGGATGCAGGTGTAGAGGCTCATGACATCAGCACTGCACAAAATCAGGCCCTCAGGTAGGGGTCCCACTTGTTGTAGCTGTAATAACAAAGATGTAGTTTCTTTCAGATAATACGGCTGTGTTTGTACACAAGGGTTTAAGAAAGCATCCAGGTAGACTGATATGGGATGATAGAGTGACCCCCTGGCTGACATTATAGGATGGCCAGGCAGGTCCACCATAGATTTGTGTACCTTTGGGACAGTTTAGAATAAGGGAACCCTGGAAATTCCACTACAAGGGTGTTATATACTTCAGGAGAAATAATCTCTCGGCCCCTGGCTCCAGAAAGTAACAAATCCAACTTGGCCTTATACTCCCTATTGGGATCCCTCACTAACAATGGAAAAGTGGTGGTATCACTCAGTTGATGTGCACATTCTCTAACATAAGCTGTGGTATCCTGTACGACTAAGGATCCCCCCTTATCAGCCTTACATATAATAATATCTTCTATCGGAAAGATCCTTGTGTGGTTTTCTCCTGCTTAGTAAGGTTAAAGAATACTGGATCTAAGGAGGTTTGATATCCCTCCACTTCCAACATTCGGGTGAATGTCCGAATGGAGGTATTTCAATGATGGGTGGATCACACTGTGACCGAGGAGCTACTTTATGTAATTGGACTGTGTTAGCGGAGGGTCGCGCCGGCTCCCGGACTTTGCTAGGCAACGGGGCTGGCGCGTCACTTTCACCGCTAACTCCTTGCTCCCAGCTGGTTGCCTAGCAACCGAAGATGCCGGGCGGCCACTCGGCACTGCAGTCCCGGCTGTTACTAAGCAGCCGGGATGCCGCACGCTGCGCGCCAGCTAACAGCTGGCTTAGTTGGATCAGGGGCTGGGCTGCCTGCTGATTGGGCCACAGGGGCTTTTTATGGGAGCCAGATTAACACAGCCCTGCCGGTGATAGCTTCTTGTTGAGCTGCTTCCTGCCTTGGAGTGATCCGGTTTCCCTGTGATCCTGTTTTCCTGAGTTCTTGTGTCCGGAGTCTGCTATTGGTGACGATCCAGCATTTCAGTCTTGTGTGCCAGTGTCTGCAGCTGTGAGGTTCCTGTTCACCTGTGTGAACCTGTATCGGTGTTGTGAGTAGCAGCATTGCCGCACCTTACGGCCTTGGCCGTATCACTCTCTTAGTTTTACTTTGACATTTTTCTGCGGAAGTTTCCGCTTTACGCTGTCCTCGGCGAGATACGACAGGTGTCGTGTTTGGCGTCGGGACAGCGTCGCCTTTGTTACGCTTTGTCTTGGCAGCCATGCCACACATACCTTTGTTACTGTTTGTTTTGGTGGCCGCGCCGCACATACCTTTTGTGGTAGTTCCAGTAGCCTTCCCCTACCTCCTGTGTTTCCATTTAGTTAGAGGTTCCCCTTGTTTTACTAAGACCGGGGGGCATCGGAGTTGGGCAGACCTAATCCGCCTTCAAACGCAGGCGTAGACTGACCACATAGGCGAGACAATGGAGTCAGGGTTCTCTAGAGGTTGCTGCTGAACTCCTGTTCCTACCGCAGCATCACGTTCCTGTACTTGGGGCTCATCCGTCCAGTCTCTGGAGTACCTAGCACAGGGAACGTAACTTTATCATCGGCCCAAAAAAGACACATTTTACGACCAGGGTGGCTTTGAAATTCTGTCATGAATCTGTCAGTATTAGGGCAGAATCCCAGCCAGGTACTGGCCAACCAGATTCAGGAGCTCACTCAGATGGTGCAGGACCTTACCGTCTGGGTGAGGTCTCAGGAGGACCTTTTACGAGCCTCCCTGAGCGTAACCCCTGAACCGAAGATGAACCTTCCCGATCGCTTTTCGGGTAACCGAAAAGATTTATTTAACTTTCGGGAGGGCTGTAAACTTTATTTTTGTTTAAGACCCCGGTGCTCAGGTAATGAATCCCAGCGGGTGGGTATAGTGATGTCCTTACTTCAAGGGGATCCACAAACCTGGACCTTTGGGCAAAAGCCCGATGACGCAGCCCTACTCACCGTGGATGCATTTTCTAAGTCATTAGGTCTTTTGTATGACGATCCTGACAGGAAAGCATCTGCTGAGAGTCATTTACATGCACTAAAACAGGGTAAAAATCCCGCTGAGGCGTATTGTACTGAGTTTCGTCATTGGTCGAACGACTGTGGCTGGAATGATCCTGCTCTGTGCAGTCAGTTTTGCCTCGGCCTGTCAGAAGTGATCAAGCATAGTCTCATTCAGTACCCGGCTCTGGAGACTTTGGATAAGCTCATGGAGCTAGCTATTAAGATTGAGTGCCATCTCCGAGAATGGAGGACTGAAAGAGGGGCTAGTTTCAGGCCTAGTTCATGTGTGTATGCTCTCTCTGAGCACATCGAGGAGCACATGCAAGTGGGTCTTTCCCGGCTGTCCCCTGAGGAGAGAACCAGAAGGTTAAATTCAGGGCTCTGCTTATACTGTAGCGGCAAGGGACATGTTGCGCGTAACTGCCCAAATAAACAGGGAATCGCTCAAACCAAGTGAATTGTGAGGGGATTCACTTTGGTCTGCAGTTACTCTCCTCACATGGTTCCTTATTAGTTCCCGCCAAAGTATCTTCAGGAAGTCAGAGTACTTTTGTTTCAGCATTTGTTGATAGCGGAGCTGCCAGGAACTTTCTGGATCTCGCCTGGGCTCAGGCTCTGGGAGTTCCGCAGCTTCAACTAGATAGACCGATTACTATGCGTGGGTTAGATGGTGGTCCTCTTTCTAACGGGGTAATTACCCATCAGACCCCACCGGTACAATTGATGGTGGGTGCATTGCATTCTGAGAGGATTGTATTCCTTCTCACCCATTGTCCGGCCATTTTGGTAGTCTTAGGTCACCCTTGGCTCGCTGTCCATAATCCATTCATTGATTGGCAGTCTGGGGAAATTTCATGGTGGGGTTCCAACTGTGCTATGGGGTGTATTTCTCGTCCAGTACGGGTCGCGGCCGTTACTTCGGAACTTATAACCCTCAGTATACCAGGACTACGCAGATGTGTTCTCTAAGGATAATGCTGATGTCCTTCCACCCCACCGGTCTTAAGACTGCACTATTGATCTCGTTCTCGGTGCCACTCTGCCAAAAGGGAGACTTTATGCACTATATGGCCCTGAGACTAAGGCCATGGATGACTATGTGCAGGAAAGCCTGAAAAAGGGGTTTATTAGGCACTCAAAATCTCATTTGAGTGCAAGGTTCTTCTTTGTTGAAAAGAAAGACGGATCTCTAAGGCCGTGAATAGACTACCGGGCCCTGAATAAAATTTCTGTTAAAAACACTTACCCTTTAATTTTGGTACTGTTTGACCAACTCCGCACCGCTGTCATTTTTTCTAAGATCGATCTTAGAGGAGCGTATAACCTCATCCAAATAAGATCTGGGGATGAGTGGAAGATGGCTTTTAGTACTCAGTCCGGACATTACGAATATCTTGTGATGTCGTTCGGTCTATCTAACGCTCCTGCGGTGTTTCAGGATCTTATAAACGATGTCCTCCGCGACTTTCTAGGAAGGTTCATGGTTGTTTATTTGGATGACATTTTAATTTATTCTGAGTCTCCGGAACAGCATGTTGTCCATGTGCAGCAAGTGCATCAAAAGCTACGGGAGAACCATTTGTACGCCAAATTGGAGAAATGTGATTTCCACATTGCTGAGGTGTCCTTTTTAGGGTAGATTATTTCTCCAGAGGGGTTTTTTATGGAACCTAAGAAGCTCCAGGCTATCTTAAGTTGTGCTCAACCCACTAACTTGAAGGTTATTTAGAGATTTTTGTGTTTTGCGAATTATTATAGACGTTTTATGCATGCCTTTTCCGAATTGGTTGCTCCTATTGTGGCGTTAACAAGAAAGGGAATGGATCCTTCTAACTGAAAACAATAGATAATAAGGAAAGTGCTCGTGCGCAATATAGCAGCTTGAAGAAATACACTTTCCTGAAGGATCCCTCTCCCTTCACCAGAGGTGCAACAATACAAGAAATAATGGAAAGCGTAACTTATCCTGCGCTTGTCTTTGTTTTAATTGGCAACAATCAGACTCCTAAATACTCAGTGTGTATTTTTTTGAGCATGAAAAAAATTAGGGAGATAAATATAGTGAAGCACAATTTAATACATAAAAATTAATAAACAATATATAAAATTCATAAATTGGTAAATAGATTATAGCAGCATACTATATTGCACAGTCCCCAATGGGAAAGACAGGTGGATAATTACCAAATTGTTCAGAACTGTAAGAAACAGTTCTTATCCAGCTTGCGGGTTTTTGTTAAAGGGGATCCCGGTAATCCTCTATCTCCACGTTTAGCTGGAACAGGATGGCAAAACCTCCAATGCAATGTCCCGCGGTGCTGTGCGTTCCCCGACGCGTTTCTACCCCAAACAGGGGTCTTTTTCAAGGTGTGTTGTTAAGTCCCATGGCCCCTTGCAGTTGGTGACATCCTAATGCAGTCTCTCATTCTCAGTCACATGTCTCCATCCAGCATCTGCCCGTTGCCCTGGTGACGATCGGGTTCCCTGATACTTCCGGGTCGCGTCAGCGCCCATTCTTTCTCCTGGCATAATTAATAGATTTGGTCACATGAATAGATTGATCACAGTCCCACAGTCAATTTATTAAATGATATTGTTAAGGCATCCTTGTAATGAAATATAGTTTAGAATCGGCTGGTAGCGCAACGTCACATCCGGTGATGTCATCTAGTGCCAATAGTAAACAGTAATAATACCATAAAACCAGTGATAATATCATAAAAAAGGGAAACAGTATAATAAAAAACAGGAGTTTAAAACATAAAAAGTTAAAACTATACATATTAAACAAAGCACCTTTATTCCATACTACAGAAACAATTTAATCTCGAAGTCACTATTTAGACCACCAGGTTTTAGTTAGAGATGAGCGGGTTCGGTTTCTCTGAATCCGAACCCGCCAGAACTTCATGTTTTTTTTCACGGGTCCGAGCGACTCGGATCTTCCCGCCTTGCTCGGTTAACCCGAGCGCGCCCGAACGTCATCATGACGCTGTCGGATTCTCGCGAGGCTCGGATTCTATCGCGAGACTCGGATTCTATATAAGGAGCCGCGCGTCGCCGCCATTTTCACACGTGCATTGAGATTGATAGGGAGAGGACGTGGCTGGCGTCCTCTCCATTTAGATTATAAGAGACTGAGAGAGATTTACTGGAGCTGACTAGGAGGAGTACTGTTACTGTAGAAGTGTAGAGACTGAGTGGAGAGAGTTTACTAGTGAGGACAGTGCAGTTTACTTTATAATCCGTTCTCTGCCTGAAAAAAGCGATACACAGCACACAGTGACTCAGTCACATACCATATCTGTGTGCACTGCTCAGGCTCAGGCCAGTGTGCTGCATCATCTATTATCTATATATAATATTATATATATCTGTCTGACTGCTCAGCTCACACAGCTTATAATTGTGGGGGAGACTGGGGAGCACTACTGCAGTGCCAGTTATAGGTTATAGCAGGAGCCAGGAGTACATAATATATTATATAGTGAGTGACCACCAGACACACAGTGCAGTTTATTTAATATATCCGTTCTCTGCCTGAAAAAAGCGATACACACAGTGACTCAGTCAGTCACATACCATATCTGTGTGCACTGCTCAGGCTCAGGCCAGTGTGCTGCATCATCTATTATCTATATATAATATTATATATATCTGTCTGACTGCTCAGCTCACACAGCTTATAATTGTGGGGGAGACTGGGGAGCACTACTGCAGTGCCAGTTATAGGTTATAGCAGGAGCCAGGAGTACATAATATATTATATAGTGAGTGACCACCAGACACACAGTGCAGTTTATTTAATATATCCGTTCTCTGCCTGAAAAAAGCGATACACACAGTGACTCAGTCAGTCACATACCATATCTGTGTGCACTGCTCAGGCTCAGGCCAGTGTGCTGCATCATCTATTATCTATATATAATATTATATATATCTGTCTGACTGCTCAGCTCACACAGCTTATAATTGTGGGGGAGACTGGGGAGCACTACTGCAGTGCCAGTTATAGGTTATAGCAGGAGCCAGGAGTACATAATATATTATATAGTGAGTGGCCACCAGACACACAGTGCAGTTTATTTAATATATCCGTTCTCTGCCTGAAAAAAGCGATACACACAGTGACTCAGTCAGTCACATACCATATCTGTGTGCACTGCTCAGGCTCAGGCCAGTGTGCTGCATCATCTATATATATTATATATCTGTCTGACTGCTCAGCTCACACAGCTTATAATTGTGGGGGGAGACTGGGGAGCACTACTGCAGTGCCAGTTATAGGTTATAGCAGGAGCCAGGAGTACATATTATATTAAAATTAAACAGTGCACACTTTTGCTGCAGGAGTGCCACTGCCAGTGTGACTGACCAGTGACCTGACCACACTGACCACCAGTATAGTTAGTAGTATACTTATATTGTGATTGCCTGAAAAAGTTAAACACTCGTCGTGTGACTTCACTTGTGTGTTTTTGTTTTTTTTATTCTATAAAAATAAAACTCATTCTGCTGACAGACAGTGTCCAGCAGGTCCGTCATTATATAATATATAATATATACCTGTCCGGCTGCAGTAGTGATATATATATATTTTTTATATCATTTATCATCCAGTCGCAGCAGACACAGTACGATAGTTCACGGCTGTGGCTACCTCTGTGTCTCTGCACTCGGCAGGCAGTCCGTCCATAATTGTAATACCACCTAACCGTGGATTTTTTTCTTTCTTCTTTATACATACATAGTTACATAGACATCTTCTCTTTATCAACCAGTCTATATTAGCTGCAGACACAGTACAGTACGGTAGTTCACGGCTGTGGCTACCTCTGTGTCTGCACTCGGCAGGCAGTCCGTCCATAATTGTATACCACCTAACCGTGGTTTTTTTTCATTCTTCTTTATACATACATAGTTACATAGACATCTTCTCTTTATCAACCAGTCTATATTAGCTGCAGACACAGTACAGTATGGTAGTTCACGGCTGTGGCTACCTCTGTGTCTGCACTCGGCAGGCAGTCCGTCCATAATTGTATACCACCTAACCGTGGATTTTTTTCAGTCTTCTTTATACATACATAGTTACATAGACATCTTCTCTTTATCAACCAGTCTATATTAGCTGCAGACACAGTACAGTACGGTAGTTCACGGCTGTGGCTACCTCTGTGTCTGCAGTCGGCAGGCAGTCCATAATTGTATACTAGTATCCATCTCCATTGTTTACCTGAGGTGCCTTTTAGTTGTGCCTATTAAAATATGGAGAACAAAAATGTTGAGGTTCCAAAATTAGGGAAAGATCAAGATCCACTTCCACCTCGTGCTGAAGCTGCTGCCACTAGTCATGGCCGAGACGATGAAATGCCAGCAACGTCGTCTGCCAAGGCCGATGCCCAATGTCATAGTACAGAGCATGTCAAATCCAAAACACCAAATATCAGAAAAAAAAGGACTCCAAAACCTAAAATAAAATTGTCGGAGGAGAAGCGTAAACTTGCCAATATGCCATTTACCACACGGAGTGGCAAGGAACGGCTGAGGCCCTGGCCTATGTTCATGGCTAGTGGTTCAGCTTCACATGAGGATGGAAGCACTCAGCCTCTCGCTAGAAAAATGAAAAGACTCAAGCTGGCAAAAGCAGCACAGCAAAGAACTGTGCATTCTTCGAAATCCCAAATCCACAAGGAGAGTCCAATTGTGTCGGTTGCGATGCCTGACCTTCCCAACACTGGACGTGAAGAGCATGCGCCTTCCACCATTTGCACGCCCCCTGCAAGTGCTGGAAGGAGCACCCGCAGTCCAGTTCCTGATAGTCAGATTGAAGATGTCAGTGTTGAAGTACACCAGGATGAGGAGGATATGGGTGTTGCTGGCGCTGGGGAGGAAATTGACCAGGAGGATTCTGATGGTGAGGTGGTTTGTTTAAGTCAGGCACCCGGGGAGACACCTGTTGTCCGTGGGAGGAATATGGCCGTTGACATGCCAGGTGAAAATACCAAAAAAATCAGCTCTTCGGTGTGGAGGTATTTCACCAGAAATGCGGACAACAGGTGTCAAGCCGTGTGTTCCCTTTGTCAAGCTGTAATAAGTAGGGGTAAGGACGTTAACCACCTCGGAACATCCTCCCTTATACGTCACCTGCAGCGCATTCATAATAAGTCAGTGACAAGTTCAAAAACTTTGGGTGACAGCGGAAGCAGTCCACTGACCAGTAAATCCCTTCCTCTTGTAACCAAGCTCACGCAAACCACCCCACCAACTCCCTCAGTGTCAATTTCCTCCTTCCCCAGGAATGCCAATAGTCCTGCAGGCCATGTCACTGGCAATTCTGACGAGTCCTCTCCTGCCTGGGATTCCTCCGATGCATCCTTGCGTGTAACGCCTACTGCTGCTGGCGCTGCTGTTGTTGCCGCTGGGAGTCGATGGTCATCCCAGAGGGGAGTCGTAAGCCCACTTGTACTACTTCCAGTAAGCAATTGACTGTTCAACAGTCCTTTGCGAGGAAGATGAAATATCACAGCAGTCATCCTACTGCAAAGCGGGTAACTGAGGCCTTGACAACTATGTTGGTGTTAGACGTGCGTCCGGTATCCGCCGTTAGTTCACAGGGAACTAGACAATTTATTGAGGCAGTGTGCCCCCGTTACCAAATACCATCTAGGTTCCACTTCTCTAGGCAGGCGATACCGAGAATGTACACGGACGTCAGAAAAAGACTCACCAGTGTCCTAAAAAATGCAGTTGTACCCAATGTCCACTTAACCACGGACATGTGGACAAGTGGAGCAGGGCAGGGTCAGGACTATATGACTGTGACAGCCCACTGGGTAGATGTATGGACTCCCGCCGCAAGAACAGCAGCGGCGGCACCAGTAGCAGCATCTCGCAAACGCCAACTCTTTCCTAGGCAGGCTACGCTTTGTATCACCGCTTTCCAGAATACGCACACAGCTGAAAACCTCTTACGGCAACTGAGGAAGATCATCGCGGAATGGCTTACCCCAATTGGACTCTCCTGTGGATTTGTGGCATCGGACAACGCCAGCAATATTGTGTGTGCATTAAATATGGGCAAATTCCAGCACGTCCCATGTTTTGCACATACCTTGAATTTGGTGGTGCAGAATTTTTTAAAAAACGACAGGGGCGTGCAAGAGATGCTGTCGGTGGCCAGAAGAATTGCGGGACACTTTCGGCGTACAGGCACCACGTACAGAAGACTGGAGCACCACCAAAAACTACTGAACCTGCCCTGCCATCATCTGAAGCAAGAAGTGGTAACGAGGTGGAATTCAACCCTCTATATGCTTCAGAGGTTGGAGGAGCAGCAAAAGGCCATTCAAGCCTATACAATTGAGCACGATATAGGAGGTGGAATGCACCTGTCTCAAGTGCAGTGGAGAATGATTTCAACGTTGTGCAAGGTTCTGATGCCCTTTGAACTTGCCACACATGAAGTCAGTTCAGACACTGCCAGCCTGAGTCAGGTCATTCCCCTCATCAGGCTTTTGCAGAAGAAGCTGGAGGCATTGAAGAAGGAGCTAAAAGGGAGCGATTCCGCTAGGCATGTGGGACTTGTGGATGCAGCCCTTAATTCGCTTAACAAGGATTCACGGGTGGTCAATCTGTTGAAATCAGAGCACTACATTTTGGCCACCGTGCTCGATCCTAGATTTAAAGCCTACCTTGGATCTCTCTTTCCGGCAGACACAAGTCTGCTGGGGTTGAAAGACCTGCTGGTGACAAAATTGTCAAGTCAAGCGGAACGCGACCTGTCAACATCTCCTCCTTCACATTCTCCCGCAACTGGGGGTGCGAGGAAAAGGCTCAGAATTCCGAGCCCACCCGCTGGCGGTGATGCAGGGCAGTCTGGAGCGACTGCTGATGCTGACATCTGGTCCGGACTGAAGGACCTGACAACGATTACGGACATGTCGTCTACTGTCACTGCATATGATTCTCTCAACATTGATAGAATGGTGGAGGATTATATGAGTGACCGCATCCAAGTAGGCACGTCACACAGTCCGTACTTATACTGGCAGGAAAAAGAGGCAAATTGGAGGCCCTTGCACAAACTGGCTTTATTCTACCTAAGTTGCCCTCCCACAAGTGTGTACTCCGAAAGAGTGTTTAGTGCCGCCGCTCACCTTGTCAGCAATCGGCGTACGAGGTTACATCCAGAAAATGTGGAGAAGATGATGTTCATTAAAATGAATTATAATCAATTCCTCCGCGGAGACATTGACCAGCAGCAATTGCCTCCACAAAGTACACAGGGAGCTGAGATGGTGGATTCCAGTGGGGACGAATTGATAATCTGTGAGGAGGGGGATGTACACGGTGATATATCGGAGGGTGAAGATGAGGTGGACATCTTGCCTCTGTAGAGCCAGTTTGTGCAAGGAGAGATTAATTGCTTCTTTTTTGGGGGGGGTCCAAACCAACCCGTCATATCAGTCACAGTCGTGTGGCAGACCCTGTCACTGAAATGATGGGTTGGTTAAAGTGTGCATGTCCTGTTTTGTTTATACAACATAAGGGTGGGTGGGAGGGCCCAAGGACAATTCCATCTTGCACCTCTTTTTTCTTTTCTTTTTCTTTGCATCATGTGCTGATTGGGGAGGGTTTTTTGGAAGGGACATCCTGCGTGACACTGCAGTGCCACTCCTAGATGGGCCCGGTGTTTGTGTCGGCCACTAGGGTCGCTAATCTTACTCACACAGTCAGCTACCTCATTGCGCCTCTTTTTTTCTTTGCGTCATGTGCTGTTTGGGGAGGGTTTTTTGGAAGGGACATCCTGCGTGACACTGCAGTGCCACTCCTAGATGGGCCCGGTGTTTGTGTCGGCCACTAGGGTCGCTAATCTTACTCACACAGCTACCTCATTGCGCCTCTTTTTTTCTTTGCGTCATGTGCTGTTTGGGGAGGGTTTTTTGGAAGGGACATCCTGCGTGACACTGCAGTGCCACTCCTAGATGGGCCCGGTGTTTGTGTCGGCCACTAGGGTCGCTAATCTTACTCACACAGCTACCTCATTGCGCCTCTTTTTTTCTTTGCGTCATGTGCTGTTTGGGGAGGGTTTTTTGGAAGGGCCATCCTGTGTGACACTGCAGTGCCACTCCTAGATGGGCCCGGTGTTTGTGTCGGCCACTAGGGTCGCTAATCTTACTCACACAGCTACCTCATTGCGCCTCTTTTTTTCTTTGCGTCATGTGCTGTTTGGGGAGGGTTTTTTGGAAGGGACATCCTGCGTGACACTGCAGTGCCACTCCTAGATGGGCCCGGTGTTTGTGTCGGCCACTAGGGTCGCTTATCTTACTCACACAGCGACCTCGGTGCAAATTTTAGGACTAAAAATAATATTGTGAGGTGTGAGGTATTCAGAATAGACTGAAAATGAGTGTAAATTATGGTTTTTGAGGTTAATAATACTTTGGGATCAAAATGACCCCCAAATTCTATGATTTAAGCTGTTTTTTAGTGTTTTTTGAAAAAAACACCCGAATCCAAAACACACCCGAATCCGACAAAAAAAATTCGGTGAGGTTTTGCCAAAACGCGTTCGAACCCAAAACACGGCCGCGGAACCGAACCCAAAACCAAAACACAAAACCCGAAAAATTTCAGGCGCTCATCTCTAGTTTTAGTGTCCGCAGCTCATAAATAGTTTTCTTTTCTGACTGGGCTAGTTGCGTAGCAATGTCACTGCGTCTCCAATTGCCCTTGATATGTTTAATTACACAAAATTGTTTAATAGCAGTGGCATTGCTTTGATGGCTGGTTCTGAAGTGCTCCCGAAAGGGCATGTGTTGTTAAGCCTTTTTTAATGTTACGGAGATGTTCTCCTATTCTAACCTTTAGGGGGCGTGAGGTTCTTCCTGTGTACCAAAGTCCGCAGGCACATTCCATGCCATACACTACATTTTTACTGTTGCATGTTATAAAATCTGTGATTGCAGACTTGGTAACATTAATTATAACCTCAGTAGTTTTTCTCCCCTTACCCTGAATCCCCTTACATCCTAAGCACAACCCACAGCGAAAAAAACCTTTTGATTTAATCGTATTCATTGGTTTTTTTGGTGGTTGTGCACTTTTCACTAATTTGGTTTTGATAGTTGGTGCTCTCCTATAGACACATTTAGGTTTTGTGGGGAGTAAATCCCCTATTAACGGGTGACAATGCCTATTCTATACCTTGTATAAAACACGCTAAAAGGTTAAAGAACACAGTACGCAATTGGCGTATGGAATACCGTAAGAGTACGCACGTAGCGTAACGAACGCTTAGCCGTGGATGAGACGCACGAGCGGCACGTTTGCTCACGGCTTAGGGCGTACAGGCAAGCACGCTATAGGCTGCCGACTAACGTAATGATACGCTATCAGCGTAGCGGACGCTCGGGACCACGAGGAGATCACAAGCGGCGCTGACGCTCACAGTGTTAAACCTCTATAACTATACCATAGACAATGTACTTTATACTGTAAACCTTGTGCAGTGATAAGGTGTAAATGCAACACAGTGTAACCTTGTTAGTCTAAAAGCTGTATGAGCGTATGTGACGCCCAGAGAATCCCTTAGCAATATAATAAACACTCAAATACCGGTCTAAGGGTCTAACGCCTTTTAAGGAAATGAATGAACGTTCAATTGCAAAAGAATAATACAATACAAGTTATAAACTACCAAGATAACATAAAATACCTAACCGGATAACTACCCATAAAATACAATACAGATGCAATTACATTTAAAGGGTGGGAGAGAGAGAATGGCTTATAACATTATAAGAGACAATATGGTTGCAGAGAACTTACGCACCAGGGGAAACAATCGCAAGCGCCTTTCTGGATATCTAGCTCCCGATTATCAGCAATGAGAACCGTTGAAGAGAGTAGAGAGCTGGCCCAGATCGGCTTGTCTTTATATACACTTACACACAGTACAGTACAATGGTCCCTACATTCTTATTGTTCATTGGACACAGGAATTCGTCTTTGCATTATAACAAAAGGTCATAGGTTGGTTCATACAGGTGGGCTGTGACTATTCCTAACTGCTCAGGTGGGTGGGAAACTGGGTTTCCCGCCGCATGGGTAATAAAGTGCAAATATAGTAAATGTCCATAAACTTCTTATGTCCATAACTATACGCACGAGCGATTAATCCGCTTCAAACCAACACCGGAATATTGCTAATTATATTCTCTTCCGATGGATACTAAACACCACTGTGTAACCCCTGTCTGACCCTTCGTATCAAACAAAGAGGGATCTCTTTGTCTCTGAACATACTACATTAACTAAACTTTCAGATTCTATCAAAGGGACCATAATCTACAAAATACATTATATGAATAAAATATGTTACGATTGAGTCGCCCGCTAGACGAACATAAACTCTACCGTAAATGCGCATACCGCGCGCCTGCTGGTGCACGCAACTGAGAGTATGCGCACGCACGGGAGGGCTCATGCACACGCAGCAGGCACTCGCATGAGGTGCATATATGGCAGTGTGTAGCGTGATATTTTTCTGACTTTGACAGTCCACCCTTTGGCAGTCACCAATAACTGCCACTTTCTAAAACATTTCAAAAAGAGAAAAATATATGTCATGTATAATACATTTCTATGATTGGGTAGGGGAGGAGAGGAGAAGGCAGGAAAAGGGTATGACCTAGTGAGATAGCAGAAGCATGTGTGTATGAATCCATGTTTGGGGGGTCATGTATCATCGTGCCGTACGTGTTTTAAATCAAGCTTCGAGGTATTGCGAAGTATACATTTGAATTCCTTCTTATCCCGTGGTACGGGTCTGTGGATGGGCTGTCAAACTTTACCGAGCTCTTTTCGGCTTTTGGTTGCAACAAAATGGGGGGAGCACATTTTAGTTGATGATACATGAATAGGGGAATATGTGAGTGCTGATATCTGTGCCTATATTCCCTATCGACTATGTGTGTTATTACCTGAAGGTTGTAGAGATGAAGATAAAGAAAAATTATGGTAAATGCAGTGATAAACTATGTGAGTTTAATATACATTTGCCGATTGAGGTCTTGTCTTGTGTCTTGTCTTGTCTTGTCTCGATGTACATGTTGACTGTAGTCTCCCAATGCTTTTGCCAACAATGCGAGCAAAGCTTTATCAATGTCCATAGACTTACAAAAAGTGTTGGGCAAGCGTAGAATTTAAAGTACTAGGGATATGGGGGTCTATGGCATAGTCCATCAGTTGTCTGTGTAAAAGGTTGTCAAATTCTTCTTCCAAGCGGATGTCTTTTTACCTTGGAGGAAAACAAAGGAGAAACGGGTGAAAGAAACGGACCGTGGAATCACATTTTCATCACAACATTGTCTCTATCGTTGGGTCATAAACCAAATCAGTCGTTGTTATTACAGTATCTTCACTTCTTAAACTCATCACTCGGGCGCTACGTTTACACTTTGTTAAAACCCGAACGCATCTAAATATCAGACCGACCAATATGATGACACCCAGAGTACACAAAAGAAATTTCCCTACATCCATGATAATTCCTTGAGTCCATTCTCCTAAACTAGAGAACCAATTTCGTGGGTTCAACCATGACACCCAACTGGTCAGCTCATTACCCACAGCGGCAAGGGTGAGATTGTGTTTCCTTCGGAACTCCCACTTTAATTGCAAAATGTCATCCATCTTTTTGTCTATGACCTCGACCGGGTCCTCAGTGCTGTTTGTAATATATGTGCAGCACTTTATTCCATACTGAGTCGCTAGGGTAACACAATACCCGCCTGTCACAGCTGTGAGATAATTGAGAATCATCCTATGCTGAACCAGTTCTGTTTTATAAGCTTGGAGCTCCCTTCCGGTATACCTGAATGTGTCATCATACATTTCAGTGATATTGTCTAATAAATTTGCAAGCACAGATATGTATTTATAATTTATCACTACTCTGGCGGTACGAGTGATATCTAACGCGATTAGGAATTGAATCCCGGTGGATTCATTGATCAGGTCAGAGGCCGGATGCTCTGTTCTTTCTATTAGGTGCCGTTTAACGATGTGTTCGTAATGAGTGTAAGTATAAGGAGCTTGGGCACTTCGGTGAATATCCTTCATTTTAGTGTGGGATACGGTCATTACCTCAGGCAGTACTTTTCCAATATAACATAACCCTTCTGAGTTTGGGGCAAGCCACTTATACGCCTTCCTCCCGCATATGAAATATGCATCATCGGGGAGAACATATGGGACGGAGTAAGACATTACCATATTACACATTTTCCATATGAAATCTCCTAACCCTAATTCTCCCATCTGTTTAGTACATGTATCAGTTTGTATGATATGTGCACAGTATCCTGGTGATACCTCTCCAACTCTCATGGTCCTACTTCCTAGGGTATACCTATATCGGAAGTATTTTCCACTACCGGCTATGTGGCGTATAAGTTCTGTATCTGTAGGCATTCTATCGGCTCTGTATGAAAAGGTCATGGTTTGGTTATTCCATGACACTTCCCAATTTCCCGGCTTTCGGGGATTGGAAATGTTAAAACATACTAGGGATCTATCCACATGATATTGGTGGAGCTTCAAACTAGGAGGACTGGAGATATTAAACCTCCTGTCCACCGGCCTCCCACCACTTAGCTCAAGTACCTCCCCTATAGTTAAAGGGAAGGGCACTAATCCTGATTTGCTATGGCCTTGAGGTACTTGAGAGCATACCCAACAATCTGTCTGATTTAACACTTTACCCACTAAGGAGTGATAGTCACTCAATGGATGCCGGTCCATGTGGATATTAAAACTGGATTGGCATTTCTTGATACACCCATCCTCAACTACACTGTCACAGAGTCTACAGATACAGTTCTCTTCAGCTAACAATCCTTCACAATTTCTTCTATTGTCAATGCTACCAGATCATTTTCTGATACTCGCCTTTACTCGGTGATTATGTTGTTCTTGGAAATCTACGCCTCCATCTCTGTCATCAGAACCCATTCCAGAACCTCTCTCGACCTCCATGGTACTCTCGCCGGAACAGACTGCTCTGGTCAACATCATGGTCAACAGGAAAATCCGGATCACAGTCTCTTGGGGCAAGTCCATCTTATAGGAGGAAATGGAGAAGAATGAGAAGGGGGAAAGAAACAATTGAGGGAGATGGGATGGGAAGTGGAGAAAAACAATAAAAGGGAACAGGGACTCGACAACTGCCTCCGATCTTATTATTCTCAATGCTCAGGTGCCGTCTCAGTCCTCCTGAAACAGACACTCCAGTGATACAACTTCCTCTACCGTCTGTTCTTTATCACGGGACCTCTCTGGATCAGCAACCTTCTTACAATGGGACGAATGAACCCAAGTCTCTCTCTCTGCAACCTTCAATGCTGTCGTGCTAATCAATAAGACTTGGTATGGTCCTTCCCATCTGTCAATAAGGCAACCTGAGCGTAGAAAATTCCGTATCATTACATAATCCCCAGGTTCAATGTCATGACAATTACTATCTGGCAGATCAGGAATCACTAACTTCAAATTATCATTCTGATTCTTTAGCTGTTTACTCATCTTAACCAAATACTTTACAGTCACTTCATTGTTACACTTCAAATCATCCTGAGGGTTAATCATGACATGCGGTTGTCGACCAAACAGAATTTCAAAAGGGGACAGATTAAGAGGGGACCTGGGAGTGGTTCTGATGCTGTATAATACAAGGGGCAAAGCTTCTGGCCATGTCAATCCTGTTTCTGCCATAACTTTGCTCAATTTATTTTTAATAGTGCTGTTCACTCTTTCTACCTTCGCACTCGCCTGGGGGCGGTACGGAGTGTGCAGCTTACTATCAATTCCCATCAACTTACACATTCCTTGGAAGACATCACCTGTAAAATGGGTACCCCTATCACTTTCAATTATTCTAGGGATACCATATCTACACACAAATTCCTGTACAATTTTCTTAGCAGTAAACATTGCGGTATTTGTGGCCGCTGGAAATGCTTCGACCCAATTTGAAAACACATCTATACAAACTAGTACATACTTCAAATTTCGACAAGGGGGTAATTGTATAAAATCAATTTGTATTACCTGAAAAGGGCCGCCTGTAGGTGGGATATGAGATGGTTCTGTTGGTATTGCCTTTCCGATATTCTTCCTCAAGCAGGTGAGGCATGACATTGCTCTCTTTCCCGCATGGGAAGAAAATCCTGGGGCGCACCAATATGCTCTTACCAACTTGCACGAACTGAAAGGGGCCCCATGTTTTCACATGGGACTCCTTTCCCCGAATGCCAGAAACCCACTCTGACTTCTGTCTAAGTGGGTTTCTTCAGCCAATCAGGGAGCGCCACGTTGTAGCACTCTCCTGATCGGCTGTGTGCTCCTGTACTGAATGACAGGCGGCACACGGCAGTGTTACAATGTAGCGCCTATGCGCTCCATTGTAACCAATGGTGGGAACTTTCTGCCCTGCGGTTGACCTAAAGTGACGTCACCGCTGAGCAGAAGGTTCCCAGCATTGGTTACAATGGAGCGCATAGGCGCTACATTGTAACACTGCCGTGTGCCGCCTGTCACTCAGTACAGGAGCACACAGCCGATCAGGAGAGTGCTACAACGTGGCAATCTCTGATTGGCTGAAGAAACCCACTTAGACAGAAGTCAGAGTGGGTTTCTGGCATTCGGGGAAAGGAGTCCCATGTGAAAACATGGGGCCCCTTTCAGTTCGTGGTCGGGACACCGTTTTTTTATTTTCACAAGTACGTGGATTACAAATGGATTTGAAGAGGACCGATCTACACTGGATTTTGTGAGTATAATTTTTTCTACAGGTACCCCATGGATTCTACTGGACAAGAGGACCGACCTGCGTGTGAACATAAGGTAAGTATGTATGTATGTTTGTGTGCATGTATGTAATAAATCTTTACTTTCAAGGTGTGTGTGTCTTGTGTTTATTTGGGTATTTTTTTAGTAATAGTACTACAGGTACCAGCGGGCCCGTTTTTCCGCCGCATGCTGGTACTTGTGGTTCTCCAAGTACCAGCATGCGGGGGAGGCTTGCTGTGACTTGTAGTACTGCTACTAAAAACAATATCTTTTCATTTACAACAAAGGCTATCAGCCCCCCCATCCGCAGCCCATTGGATGGGGGGGGACAGCCTCGGGCTTCACCCCTGGCCCTTGGGTGGCTGGGGGGGGGACACCCCTTGATTGAAGGGGTCCCCACTCCCCCAGGGTACCCCAGCCAGGGGTGACTAGTTGGATTTTTGATGCCACGGCCGCAGGGCACTATATAAAAGTGACCCCCGGCTGTGGCATTATCTGTCCAGCTAGTGGAGCCCGGTGCTGGTTTTAAAAATACGGGGGACCCCTACTCTTTTTGTCCCCCGTATTTTTGGAACCAGGACCAGGCGCAGAGCCCGATGCTGGTTGCTTAAATATGGGGGAACCCTTGTCATTTTTCCCCCCATATTTCTGCAACCAGGATCGGCTCAAAGAGCCCGAGGCTGGTTATGCTTAGGAGGGGGGACCCCACGCAATTTTTTTTTTTTAATTTTACACTGTTTAATTTAAAAAAAAAAAAAATGAACCCCAGCACGGATCACACAGATCCGGCCGAGATTCATTTTTAAAAAGTCGGCAGTGTTTTGCTAATCACTGCCGTAAAAATAGAAAAAAAAAAACACGAATGACATCGACATCGGAACAAAAGAAAAACCCGAATACGACAGCTTAGTAAATTAGTCGTAATCAATTCAAAAAGTTGCAGTTTTACACTTTCGATGTCATTCGTGATTGAACTTTGACCTTTTTCCGAAAATTACGAATGTTAGTAAATTTACCCCTATGTGTCCCTCTCTGTGACAACTATAACATTTTATACCTCTTGACTTACCCACAGGGGTCACAGTTCTGGGCTGAGGTGGCCGGGTAGTGAGGGCCTGTATGCTCACAGCCATTAACTTATCACTCTGTGACTCCCTGTGTCTGATGATATTCCGATCATGCCCAGCAGCAGCCTCTCCCAATGCATCCACCGACATACCTCTCCAATCAGGCCTAGTGGTTTGTATTCTATTCCTTAAAACCTCTTTTAGACCGTCCATCAATACTGAAACAGCTACTTCCCTGTGGTGTACATTTGTTTTAATGTCATCTATACCAGTGTACCTAGCCATATCCTGCAGAGCCCGGTGAAAATACTCTGATGTGGATTCACCTTCTTTTTGTTTTATTGTAAAGATTTTATTCCACTTTACAACTGCAGGAAAATATACTCCTAACTATAAGTTGATTCTCTTTACATTATCCTGATTATACTCATCTGTTAGTGGTACTTCCTCATCTAACTTGCAATCAGCGATAAACTTTAACGGATCAACACTGGGGGGTAAACATGCCCTCAAAACTGTCCTCCAATCTTTGTTATTTGGCTCTGCAGAATTTCCTAGCTCTCTAATATATTTTTGACATGCAGCTAAGTCTTTTCTAGGATCAGGGAATTCAGACATCATTGACCTTAATTCCGTTCGGGAAAAGGGACAGTGCATGGCGATGTTTCTGATCGGGGTTGCCCCTGAAGTATCAGTCTTCCCATTTGGCACTGCTATTACCCTAACGGGATTAAGCCTAATAACATCTGTCTGTGTAGATTCTACAATACTTGGTGAAATGGTTTCAGCGTAGTGCATGGTGCCGTACTTACCAGTCGATACGACCTCACCTGTCCCTCCGCTAGGGGCCTTTGATGCTAATCTTACGGGTTGAGTCGTGCCTACTGCTGTTTCTGATATGGTGGCTGCTAGGGAGAGTGCTGATATTGTTGTGGGCTCATCCTCTTGGTCACAATCCTGGGGAAAGTTCAAAACAGGGTACAACTTGCACGGATTAGTGTTAGCATTAATTACTTTGGTTACATTATCCTTAACTTCTACACATTTAACATGACCCTGAGTGCCATTCTCTGCAACCAATTTCTCTCCAGGTATGTATGGGGGTGGGGGAGCAGTGGCTATCAGTTTCCTGATAGGGTTAGATCCAGTGGCTTGCGCCAACCCCCTTTGTATTTCACCTTCCTGTTGCCACAATGTTAAATAATCATAATGTCTAATACGCCTTTTTGAAGACTTAATCAGACAAACTCTTCTCCTTAAATTCTGTAACACTTCTGGGTTAAAACTACCTACCCGGGGAAACTTTTCCCCGTCATGCACAGTCATCCTTTCCCATTCATTGCACAACATTTCTGTGTGATGACCATATTTCTCACACATGATATACCTTGCCGACCCGATTGGTCGGTTTACCAAATCAACCTGAACCTGGGTTGATCGCCCCTTACCTGAACAACTGGCCCCCATCTCTGCAGGTGCTGCTTTCACTACCTCTGACTTCAAATCAGGGTCTCCGGCAACCCTTACAAAAACCAAGATGCTCTGGGTAAGGCTGCGGTGGGGGTTTTGCTCCGAAGTCCGCCCACTTAACTCCCGTCCACGCTGGCCAATACGGCGACCAAAGTTCCCAGAGGTTCCGTACCCAGCCTAGGGTACCTAAGTACGTCTACTTGCTCGGGCGTGTGGGAGTGTCTTACCCTCCCCAGCAAGTGTCAGTCGCTGGAATGTCCCTGAGTGATCAGGCTACTTCCCTTAAAATAAAAAAATTACACAAATCACGTTAACAATGTGCAAGTAGCGTTCTTTTGAATTCAAGACACGCTAATGCACACAATCACATGCGGTACAATCGTATCTGCACACAAGCAACTAATCTTATGTGCGGAACGATCAGTGGAATCGAAAATTTCTGCTGCAAATTACTTCAGCCTTGAGCTTCTTTGGTCTATATGGGTCTCGCACCAACCCCTCTTCGGTTGTGCTCTCTACTTCTAGTCTGCTGTACCTGAACCTCTTGTTCTGTGACCTCCTGGTCCGTGACCTCCTGGTCTGTGACCTCCTGGTCTTTTATGTACAGCAGACTCTACTGCTCATTAATGTGTCGAGTCTAACAAGGGACGCCTCCCAAGCCACCCCACGATATCACTCTCGCTGGTGTATCTCTTTCTACTGGCCTATGGTTCCCACTTCCGTAATAAAAGAGAAATCTTATATATACACACACTCTTACCACATGTACACTTTAATTTTTATTTCTGCGCAGAAATCCTTTCATTCGGTATTAGCTTAACCCAGAAGAATTGCAACAGAGAAAGTCTTTTTCTTTTAACTTTTAAACTTTTGGATTTGAGATAGATTTGTGTTATTTTCGCGTTATTTCCTTATCGCTTACTAAACTATCGTGCGGTTTGTATCATGTGGGCGTATCCGTACGCTCCGTTGCGTGATACACGCTCTGTGCGTCGACCCTTGCTGCATACGCCCTGCCCTTGTAAGGACACGTGTACACAGACCAAGTACGTCCACAGTTACACACTACACGTTTATCAATGTGAATGATCTTTAACTGTAATCATTCACTATACACCACCCAAATATCCCTTGTATTCTTAGGCGAGACTGTGTGTGTGCCTTTTACAATTATTTCCTTAAATATTACTTTTAACTATTAATAACAACAAATGTCTCAACACGTTATCACTAATGTGTGGCAATCAGGAGAGTGAAATACGGACAAATACTACTAACTCAGGAATACAGGTGTGTATATTTATGCGTGCGTTCGCAAAACAGAAACTAAACAGGTTTTAAAAGACAACAACGTACTGATCCTACCTTTCGGTTCTGGATTCCTTCAGCACTCCTTACTAAGCGAAGCAGACGCTTATCTGGTCAGCACTACGAGGAATATTACCTCCCGCCTTTTGCTGATCGATAATGTCTGCTGAAATTATCTAGTGCAGATATGTGAAGAGCGGGCGAGTCCCCAATTGACAATGCCTATTCTATACCTTGTATAAAACACGCTAAAAGGTTAAAGAACACAGTACGCAATTGGCGTATGGAATACCGTAAGAGTACGCACGTAGCGTAACGAACGCTTAGCCGTGGATGAGATGCACGAGCGGCACGTTCGCTCACGGCTTAGGGCGTACAGGCAAGCACGCTATAGGCTGCCGACTAACGTAATGATACGCTATCAGCGTAGCGGACGCTTGGGACAACGAGGAGATCACAAGCGGCGCTGACGCTCACAGTGTTAAACCTCTATAACTATACCATAGACAATGTACTTTATACTGTAAACCTTGTGCAGTGATAAGGTGTAAATGCAACACAGTGTAACCTTGTTAGTCTAAAAGCTGTATGAGCGTATGTGACGCCCAGAGAATCCCTTAGCAATATGATAAACACTCAAATACCGGTCTAAGGGTCTAACGCCTTTTAAGGAAATGAATGAACGTTCAATTGCAAAAGAATAATACAATACAAGTTATACACTACCAAGATAACATAAAATACCTAACCGGATAACTACACATAAAATACAATACAGATACAATTACATTTAAAGGGTGGGAGAGAGAGAGAATGGCTTATAACATTAAAATAAGAGACAATATGGTTGCAGAGAACTTACGCACCAGGGGAAACAATCGCAAGCGCCTTTCTGGATATCCAGCTCCCGATTATCAGCAATGAGAACCGTTGAAGAGAGTAGAGAGCTGGCCCAGATCGGCTTGTCTTTATATACACTTACACACAGTACAGTACAATGGTCCCTACATTCTTATTGTTCATTGGACACAGGAATTCATCTTTGCATTATAACAAAAGGTCATAGGTTGGTTCATACAGGTGGGCTGTGACTATTCCTAACTGCTCAGGTGGGTGGGAAACTGGGTTTCCCGCCGCATGGGTAATAAAGTGCAAATATAGTAAATGTCCATAAACTTCTTATGTCCATAACTATACGCACGAGCGATTAATCCGCTTCAAACCAACACCGGAATATTGCTAATTATATTCTCTTCCGATGGATACTAAACACCACTGTGTAACCCCTGTCTGACCCTTCGTATCAAACAAAGAGGGATCTCTTTGTCTCTGAACATACTACATTAACTAAACTTTCAGATTCTATCAAAGGGACCATAATCTACAAAATACATTATATGAATAAAATATGTTACGATTGAGTCGCCCGCTAGACGAACATAAACTCTACCGTAAATGCGCATACCGCGCGCCTGCGGGTGCACGCAACTGAGAGTATGCGCACGCACGGGAGGGCTCATGCACACGCAGCAGGCACTCGCATGAGGTGCATATATGGCAGTGTGTAGCGTGATATTTTTCTGACTTTGACACGGGTCTTTCTGCAAGATCTTCCAATGTTTTCTTAATGACCCTTCCAACTTCTTGTGTTGGCTACTGAAAGAAGTAACAAATGCCCATTCATAACTGTTTTTGTCTTGGGATCTGCCTTGGGTGCTAGGTTTCAATAATTCTTTTCTATCTAGTTCTGCTACCTTACTTTTAGAGCCAGTTATCTTGTCGATATTATAACCAGAAGCCTCAAATCTCTTACGTAATAGTTCTGCCTGCTCCTCATATATTGCATCCTTTGTGCAATTTCTTCTGAGACGTTTGAATTGGCCTTCTGGTATCGACGCCAGCCAATTGGGATGGTGGCAGCTGGAAGACTGGATATAGGCCCCCGGATCCATGGGCTTAATAAAAAAATTTGTATTAAGGCAATAATTATCTATAAAAACCGTAACATCTAAAAAATTGATTATCTGTTGACTACTATCAAACGTCAAATAAATATTTACTTTATTCATATTTAAATATTTAAAAAAAATTCCAAGTCCTCAACACCCCCTTTCCAAATAAAAAAACACTTCATGCTCAAAAAAACATACACTGAGTATATGGGAATCTGATTGTTGCCAATTGAAACAAAGACAAGCGCAGGATAAGTTATGCTTTCCATTATTTCTTGTATTCTTGGATCCTTCTAACTGGTCGCCTCAAGCCGAATCTGCCTTCCAGCCTCTGAAACAGCCCTCTGTCTCGGCTCCTGTCCTCAGACACCCCAACCCTGATCTTCCTTTTAACATCGAGATGGACGCCTCAGAGGTTGGAGTGGGAGCCATCCTATCTCAAGTAGACCCCAAGTCTCTGGTGCTACACCCTTGTGCCTTCATGTCCAAAAAATTATCCTCTGCAGAATCCAACTATGATGTTGGTAATCGGGAATTGTTGGCAGTCAAATGGGCCTTTGAGGAATGGAGGCACTGGCTTGAGGGAGCTAAGCATACCATTACGGTGTTCACTGACCACAAGAATTTACAGTATACAGTATTGAGTCAGCAAAATGGCTTAAATCCCGGCAGGCACGCTGGGCACTATTCTTTACACACTTCAAATTCACAATCACCTATAGGCCCGGTTCTAAGAACACCAAGGCCGATGCCCTGTCGCGCTGTTTTATTCCTGCTCACAATAACCACTCTTCTGCAACTCCCATTATTCAAACATCCTTTATTCAGGCTGGCCTCGCACAGGATTTGCTCTAGAGATGAGCGCCTGAAATTTTTCGGGTTTTGTGTTTTGGTTTTGGGTTCGGTTCCGCGGCCGTGTTTTGGGTTCGAACGCGTTTTGGCAAAACCTCACCGAATTATTTTTGTCGGATTCGGGTGTGTTTTGGATTCGGGTGTTTTTTTTCAAAAACACTAAAAAACAGCTTAAATCATAGAATTTGGGGGTCATTTTGATCCCAAAGTATTATTAACCTCAAAAACCATAATTTACACTCATTTTCAGTCTATTCTGAATACCTCACACCTCAAAATATTATTTTTAGTCCTAAAATTTGCACCGAGGTCGCTGTGTGAGTAAGATAAGCGACCCTAGTGGCCGACACAAACACCGGGCCCATCTAGGAGTGGCACTGCAGTGTCACGCAGGATGTCCCTTCCAAAAAACCCTCCCCAAACAGCACATGACGCAAAGAAAAAAAGAGGCGCAATGAGGTAGCTGTGTGAGTAAGATTAGCGACCCTAGTGGCCGACACAAACACCGGGCCCATCTAGGAGTGGCACTGCAGTGTCACGCAGGATGGCCCTTCCAAAAAACCCTCCCCAAACAGCACATGACGCAAAGAAAAAAAGAGGCGCAATGAGGTAGCTGACTGTGTGAGTAAGATTAGCGACCCTAGTGGCCGACACAAACACCGGGCCCATCTAGGAGTGGCACTGCAGTATGTATGTATAAAGAAAGAAAAAAAACCCACGGTTAGGTGGTATATACAATTATGGACGGGCTGCCGAGTGCCGACACAGAGGTAGCCACAGCCGTGAACTACCGCACTGTACTGTGTCTGCTGCTAATATATAGACTGGTTGATAAAGAGATAGTATACTCGTAACTAGTATGTATGTATAAAGAAAGAAAAAAAAACCACGGTTAGGTCACTGGTATATACAATTATGGACGGGCTGCCGAGTGCCGACACAGAGGTAGCCACAGCCGTGAACTACCGCACTGTACACTGGTTGATAAAGAGATAGTAGTATACTCGTAACAACTAGTATGACGACGGTATAAAGAATGAAAAAAAAACCACGGTTAGGTGGTATATAATACAATTATGGTTGGACGGACTGCCTGCCGAGTGCCGACACAGAGGTAGCCACAGCCGTGAACTACCGCACTGTACACTGGTTGATAAAGAGATAGTAGTATACTCGTAACAACTAGTATGACGACGGTATAAAGAACGAAAAAAAAACCACGGTTAGGTGGTATATATTATAATACAATTATGGATGGACGGACTGCCTGCCGAGTTCCGACACAGAGGTAGCCACAGCCGTGAACTACCGCACTGTACACTGGTTGATAAAGAGATAGTAGTATACTCGTAACAACTAGTATGACGACGGTATAAAGAACGAAAAAAAAACCACGGTTAGGTGGTATATATTATAATACAATTATGGATGGACGGACTGCCTGCCGAGTTCCGACACAGAGGTAGCCACAGCCGTGAACTACCGCACTGTACACTGGTTGATAAAGAGATAGTAGTATACTCGTAACAACTAGTATGACGACGGTATAAAGAATGAAAAAAAAACCACGGTTAGGTGGTATATAATACAATTATGGTTGGACGGACTGCCTGCCGAGTGCCGACACAGAGGTAGCCACAGCCGTGAACTACCGCACTGTACACTGGTTGATAAAGAGATAGTAGTATACTCGTAACAACTAGTATGACGACGGTATAAAGAACGAAAAAAAAACCACGGTTAGGTGGTATATATTATAATACAATTATGGATGGACGGACTGCCTGCCGAGTTCCGACACAGAGGTAGCCACAGCCGTGAACTACCGCACTGTACACTGGTTGATAAAGAGATAGTAGTATACTCGTAACAACTAGTATGACGACGGTATAAAGAACGAAAAAAAAACCACGGTTAGGTGGTATATATTATAATACAATTATGGATGGACGGACTGCCTGCCGAGTTCCGACACAGAGGTAGCCACAGCCGTGAACTACCGCACTGTACACTGGTTGATAAAGAGATAGTAGTATACTCGTAACAACTAGTATGACTATGACGACGGTATAAAGAAAGAAAAAAAAAACCACGGTTAGGTGGTATATAATACAATTATGGATGTACGGACTGCCTGCCGAGTGCCGACACAGAGGTAGCCACAGCCGTGAACTACCGCACTGTACTGTGTCTGCTGCTAATATAGACTGGTTGATAAAGAGATAGTATACAATACTACTAATATACTGGTGGTCAGGCACTGGTCACCACTAGTCACACTGGCAGTGGCACTCCTGCAGCAAAAGTGTGCACTGTTTAATTTTAATATAATATTATTTATCATGTACTCCTGGCTCCTGCTATAACAACCTGCAGTGCTCCCCAGTCTCCCCCACAATTATAAGCTTTATATACAATACATTGATGTGCAGCACACTGGGCTGAGCAGTGCACACAGACTGAGTCACTGTGTGACTGTGTATCGTTTTTTTCAGGCAGAGAACGGATATATTAAATAAAACAAACAACTGCACTGTCTCTGGTGGTCACTGGTCACTGTGGTCGTCAGTCACTAAACTCTGTCTGCACTCTGCACTCTCTTCTAATCTACAGTATCACAGCAATCTCTCTCTCTCTCTCTCTTCTAAATCTAATCTAAATGGAGAGGACGCCAGCCACGTCCTCTCCCTATCAATCTCAATGCACGTGTGAAAATGGCGGCGACGCGCGGCTCCTTATATAGAATCCGAGTCTCGCGATAGAATCCGAGCCTCGCGAGAATCCGACAGCGTCATGATGACGTTCGGGCGCGCTCGGGTTAACCGAGCAAGGCGGGAAGATCCGAGTCGCTCGGACCCGTGAAAAAAAAAAGTGAAGTTCGTGCGGGTTCGGATTCAAAGAAACCGAACCCGCTCATCTCTAATTTGCTCACACAGCTTGTCCAGGTTCAGCAGCAGGCTCCCAGTAATACGCCTGTTGGTCATATCTTTGTTCCTGAGTTCTTGAGAGGCAGTGTCCTTACAGAGTTTCATGATAATAAGGTTGCTGGCCATCCTGGTGTTGCTAAAACCTTGGAGTTAATCTCTCGATCGGTGTGGTGGCCTAATCTTTCTAAGGATGTTAGGGAATTTATTCTCTCCTGTCAAGATTGTGCTAAGCACAAAGTGTCCCGGTCCTTGCCCGTCGGGCAGCTCATGCCTATAGCAATTCCGCTCAGGCCATGGTCACACATTTCCATGGATTTTGTGGTGGATCTTCCTCTTTCATCCGGGTTTCAGGTGATCTGGGTAGTCGTGGACCGGTTTAGCAAGATGGCTCATTTCATTCCTTTACTCCAATTACCATCCGCTCAAGTTTTGACAGTCTTGTTCCTCTGCCATGTTTTCAGGCTTCATGGATTACCCGTGGATAATGTCTCAGACCGGGGACCCCAGTTTATTGCCCATTTTTGGAAACTTTTTTGTGCCTCGTTAAACATGAAACTCAGTTTGACCTCAGGATACCATCCACAGTCCAACGGGCAGACAGAGCATGTGAATCAATCACTGAAGCAGTATCTATGTCTTTATACTGCCAAGCTACAGAACGATTGGTCAGATTATCTCCCCCTGGCTGAGTTTGCTTACAATAACGCCTGTCATTCGTCCACCAAGGTGTCTCCGTTCTATTCGGTCCTGGGCTTCCATCTTAGAGCCAATTCCTTTACTCCTAATTGTCCATCTTCATCCTTGGCCTTAACCTCCCATCTCAGAGCTATTTGGAAGAAGGTACACCTTGCTCTTAAGAAAGCTGTCTTCTGGTGGAATTTTTTTTCGGATAGGTTCTGACGCCCATGCACCTTTAAGGTAGCAGATAAGGTGTAGTTGTCAACCCGCAACATCAAGCTCCGACAACCTTTGGTTAGATTAGAACCTAGATTTATTGGACCATTTCTTATTATCAAAAAGATCAATTCAGTGGCTTTTCAGCTACAATTGCCAAAGTCACTTAAAATCTCCAACACCTTTCATTGTTCGCTGTTTAAGACATATGTTCTTTCCAGGAAATTTTCTCGGAAGATTATTCAGGGTAGAACTCCTGTGGATGTTCAGGGCCATCAGGAATTCCTGGTAGAAAAGGTGTTGGATTCTAAAATTTCCTATGGTCTGCTTTATTTTCTGATCCATTGGAAGGGGTACTGCCCAGAGGAAAGATCTTGGGTCCGGGACAGGGATTTGCATGCCCCTAGACTAAAAAATATTTTTTGGGAGAATTTCCTCATAAACCTGGGTTTAGGGGTTCCTTGACCCCTCCTCAAGGGGCGGTACTGTTAGCGGCGGGTCGCACCGGATACTGGATGTTGCTAGGCAACGGGTCCGGCACGTCACTTCCGCCGCTAACTCCCTGCTCCCGGCCGGTTGCCTAGCAACCGAATATGCCGGGCGGCCGCTAGGCACTGCAGTCCCGGCTGTTACTAAGCAGCCGGGATGCCGCATGCTGTGCGCCAGCTAACAGCTGGCTTATTTGGATCAGGGGCTGGGCTGCCTGCTGATTGGGCCACAGGGGCTTTTTATGGGAGCCAGATTAACACAGTCCCGCTGGTGATAGCTTCTTGTTGAGCTGCTTCCTGCCTTGGAGAGATCCTGTTTCCCTGTGGTCCTGTTTTCCTGAGTTCTGGTGTCTGGAGTCTGCTATTGGTGACGATCCAGCCTTTCAGTCTTGTGTGCCAGTGTACGCAGCTGTGGGGTTCCTGTTCACCTACGTGCACCTGTATCGGTGTTGTGAGTAGCGCACCTTACGGCCTTGGCCATGTCACTCTCTTCGTTTTACTTTGACCTTTTTCTGCGGAGGTTTCCGCTTTACGCTGTCCTCGGCGAGATACGATAGGTGTCGTGTTTGGCATCAGGACAGCGTCGCCTTTGTTACTGTTTGTCTTGGCGGCTGTGCTGCACATACCTTTGTTACTGTTTGTTTTGGTGGCCGCGCTGCACATATCTTTTATGGTAGTTCCAGTAGCCTTCCCCTACCTACTGTGTTTCCATTTAGTTAGAGGTTCCCCTTGTTCTAGCCACGTCTCGGTTTACGCCTTATCTCTAACTAAGACCCGGGGGCATCGGAGTTGGGCAGACCTAATCCGCCCTTCAAACATGGCTGCCGTGAGCCCAAGCAAACATAGTTTCGCAGGTGTAGACTGACCACGTAGGTGAGACAATGGAGTCAGGGTTCTCTAGGGGTTGCTGCTGAACTCCTGTTCCTACTGCAGCATCATGTTCCTGTACTTGGGGCTCATCCATCTAGTCTCTGGAGTACCTAGTACAGGGAACGTAACAGACTGGAATTTCAGATTTTGCTATTGAAACCAATTTTTTATTGAAAAATTCCCTTCTCCTAAGTGTCCTGTTCAGATGATGCACGTCAACCTTCCACTCCAAGGGATCTTGAAGAGTAGTGGGAACAAAAGTCAATCCTTTTGCCAAAAGACAGTGTTTTATATCAGTGATCGGTGTTAATGATAGGTTAAATACTAATTCTCTCAGGGTTGAGGTGGTCTTGGAGCATAAGATCCTTTGGTTCTGCCCCTTCTTTCTCGTCCTCTTGTGTGGCCTGCCATTGGTGTGCAGTTGGAGCAGGTATGTACCCCTAAAGGGAGTGAACCCAAAGGAAGCTGGTCATCAGTTGCGGACATGTGAGAGGATGTATATTCAGAGTCACTGGCCGAGGTGCTACTATCCTGTCGCTCCTTCCATCTACATGGCAGCTGTCGTCTGAATGGTTGTCTAAACTCCTGAGTTGGTCTCGCACTCCCCAGCCATGGATATACCTGTTGTTGTTCATAGTTCTTCTTGACTTTGGTTAATTTATCTTGTTTAAATCGTATCAGAATATGATGGTATTGATCCATTTGTGCTGTCAGTTTATTGATCCAATCAGTCTGTTTGTCCTGGCAAAGGACCTGTTTATGTTGTAATTCAAAAGCCGTTAGTTGTTCCTTGACAAGATTAATTTCTCTAGTGGATTCCTCCACCACCAGCAATAACAGGTCCATAGAGCATTTATTAAGGACCGCAACCCATCAATGGCAGAATTTAACATTATATCTACCTATCATCGGTGAATTGCATATCCTAAAACCTTGTGGGATCAAATTACTCTGGTAGTAATCAGAGAGTGAGATCGCATCGTATTCATATTCACACTCTCTTTGTTTCATTCTCAACCAGGATTGAACAGTTCATCATTGGAACTCTTAACGGGCTCATCCTCCATACTCTGTTCCACCAATATGGCCTTGGCCTCCACATCCGAAAAATTTAAATGCTCACTGGTGTCCAATAACTTCAGAGCTATATCCAAATGTGTCTCAGCTTCCAACATCCTTATTTCTGGATATACTTGTCAAGGTGAAGGAATAAGGTCCACCTCACAGTAGTTGATCACCACTGAACATATACAGTTTATAAACATCAGCAAAATACAAAATGTTGTAAAAGATGTCCTGGTCCAGTATATATAACAAAACAGTAGGGGGTGCCTTGGTAAGGAACTACTCACTTACTGGATGAATATCCTGTGAGTCAGTCCCAATAGCATAAAGTCCAGTGAAGCCTGGCACTCCTAATGCCACTTGTGCAAATTGCTGAGGTGCCCTCTGAGTGATAAAGAATCACAATGCAAAAGTAGTGTGGTGTGACGGCGGCACTCATCAGGCTCAATACTAGTCAATTATAGCTGTATTGATTTATTCAGCATGGTAGCCAACATGTTTCGGGGATGTACCCCGTCCTCAGGGCCAGACAGAAGTGAGACACAATAAACCAAACCAACATACTGTATACACAAGACACAAGTGGACATTAATGGCTAATCATACTCACCTGCTCAACGCCGTATCCGCCCGCCAGCCTGCTGCTTCTACTTCCACGTCACAGTCAATGACATCAGGGAGCGTCCAGCCGCATGACTGTCTCCATGGAAACCGCTTCCGCCCACCTCCAGCAGTGCCCACGGGATCTCCAAGTGCCCCAGACTGCGGCCGTCCATCACGATCTGCGTCTGCACTTGTGTCGCTGCTCTATGACGTGCAGGCGCAGCGTGTAGCAGGAACTTCACCATGGTAACCAGAACCGCACAGGACCAGTGGTTTCAATGGATCTGTTAATGATACATCACAAAATACATAAATACATGACGGGCAATAAAGGACCCTGAAACGTTGCGCAAGTCATTGTTGTTGAAGTGCTTCTTTTTAGTAGTCCATGGAGTGCCGCTGAATTGTATATATATATATATATATATATATATATATATATGTCAACACCTGCAGATGAGGGAATGTGAGCAAGATGAATATGTGTAGTACACTATTAGCACTACTGTTATATCATGTACATTATTCCATTGTGTGAGTTTTACTGCAGCTGTGGTCATAACCAATGTAATCAGTCGAATGTGAGTTAACCGTACAGGTGGGAGGCAATCAATTTGCCATCTGACAAGATCCCGGCAGTCAGGATACTGACGTCGGGATCCCACCATCCCGAATACCGTCTCTCAGGGGCTATTCCCACTTCTGTGTGTCCATGACGCCCATAGAGTGGGAATAGATCCTGTGCCGAGCCCAGCAAGACTCCGTGCCCACAGCGGAGACTTTTAGAGCTTACCCCGCTGCCGGCATTCTGGTAGGTGGGATGCCGATGTTAGGATACTGACAGCCAGCATCCCGTCTGCCGAGAATACATATGTATTCCGTACAGACAGCATCAACTTTTACACAAATACTCTGACTTGGTATTAGGAGCATAGGGTGTTATTCAGAGTTGTTAGCAAAACAATTGGGCAAAACCATGTTGCACTGCCAGTGGGGCAGATGTAACATGTGCAGAGAGATTTATATTTGGGTGTGTGTATTATTGTTTCTGTGCAGGGTAAATACTGGCTGCTTTATTTATACACTGCAATTTAGTTTTCAGTTTGAACACTTTTAACTAGAGATGTGCACCGTAAATTTTTCGGGTTTTGTGTTTTGGTTTTGGATTAGGTTCCGCGGCCGTGTTTTGGATTCGGACGCGTTTTGGCAAAACCTCCCTTACATTTTTTTGTCGGATTCGGGTGAGTTTTGGATTCGGGTGTTTTTTTTTCAAAAGACCTTCAAAAACAGCTTAAATCATAGAATTTGGGGGTAATTTTGTTCCTATAGTATTATTAACCTCAATAACCATAATTTCCAGTCTATTCTGAACACCTCACACCTCACAATACTATTTTTAGTAATACAATTTGCACCGAGGTCGCTGGATGACTAAGCTAAGCGACCCAAGAGGGCGGCACAAACACCTGGCCCATCTAGGAGTTGCACTACAGTGTCAGACAGGATGGCACTTTAAAAAAATTGGCCCTAAACAGCACATGATGCAAAAAAAAGAGAAAAAGAGGTGCACTGTGGTCGCTGGACGGCTAAGCTAAGTGACACAAACACCTCAATATCACAGGAATTATTTGTTCTAATCAATAGTATTATTGTCCAAATCACTGGAAGAAAATGACAAAATCACAGGAATTATTAGTTCTAATCAATGGTATTATTGGTCCAAATCACTGGAAGATAACGACAAAATCACAGGAATTATTCGTTCTTATCAATGGTATTATTGGTCCAAATCACTTGAAGAAAATGACAAAATCACAGGAATTATTCGTTCTAATCAATGGTATTATTGGTCCAAATCACTTGAAGAAAATGACAAAATCACAGGAATTATTCGTTCTAATCAATGGTATTATTGGTCCAAATCACTGGAAGAAAATGAAAAAATCACAGGAATTATTTGTTCTAATCAATGGTATTATTGGTCCAAATCACTGGAAGAAAATGACAAAATCACTGGAATCATTTGGCAAGATCACTGTAATTAATAATTAATTATAAATCACTGATATTAATTGGTAAAATCTCGCTATCGCCTGCCTAGAGAAGTGGAATCTAGATAGGATTTTGTACCGGAGACACAATAACTTCATCAATTGTCTAAATCCCAGTGCACTAATGGCGGAAAACGGGTGCACGTCTAACAGCGCACTGATTATACTGAGAACTGATTATACTGATCAATCACTGATTATACTGAGCACTGATTTTACTGAGCACTGATGAAACTACGGAGAAATGACACTGAGCAGCGAGAACAGCACTGGACTATTGTACTGTAGTATACTGGTCACCACAATGCTGCACTGTACTACTATATACTGCTCACAACAATGCAGCACAGATATGGATACTTGAAGTGACACGGAGCTGCAAGATACAGCAATGGCCTACTGTACTGTACAACTATATACTGTTGGTCACCAAAATGCTGCACTGTACTACTATATATACTGCTCACAACAATGTAGCACAGATATGGATACTTGCAGTGACACAGAGCTGCAAGACACAGCAATGGCCTACTGTACTGTACAACTATATACTGTTGGTCACCAAAATGCTGCACTGTACTACTATATATACTGCTCACAACAATACAGCACAGATATGGATACTTGCAGTGACACGGAGCTGCAAGATACAGCAATGGCCTACTGTACTGTACAACTATATACTGTTGGTCACCAAAATGCTGAACTGTACTACTATATATACTGGTCACAACAATGCAGCACAGATATGGATACTTGCAGTGACATGGAGCTGCAAGATACAGCAATGGCCTACTGTACTGTACAACTATATACTGTTGGTCACCAAAATGCTGCACTGTACTACTATATATATTGCTCACAACAATGCAGCACAGATATGGATACTTGCAGTGACATGGAGCTGCAAGATACAGCAATGGCCTACTGTACTGTACAACTATATACTGTTGGTCACCAAAATGCTGAACTGTACTACTATATATACTGGTCACAACAATGCAGCACAGATATGGATACTTGCAGTGACATGGAGCTGCAAGATACAGCAATGGCCTACTGTACTGTACAACTATATACTGTTGGTCACCAAATTGCTGCACTGTACTACTATATATACTGGTCACATCAATGCAGCACAGATATGGATGCTTGCAGTGACACGGAGCTGCAAGATACAGCAATGGCCTACTGTACTGTACTATACTGGTGGTCACTAAAATGCTGCACTGTACTACTATATAGCATACTGGTCACACAATAATGCAGCAGATATTGAGCACTGAACAGGATACTGTCTAGAACTGAATCTGACACGGAGCTGCAAGATACAGCAATGGCCTACTGTACTGTACTACTATTATATACTTGTGGTCCCCACAATGCAGCACACTGAGCACAGATATTTTAAGCACACTGAGCACAGATATGGAGCTTTTCAGGGAGAGAACGTAGCCACGTCCTCTCCGTTCAATCTCAATGCATGAGTGAAAATGGCGGCGACGCGCGGCTCTTTATATGGAATACGAATCTTGCGAGAATCCGAGAAGCGGGATGATGACGTTCGGCCTCGTTCAGGTTAACTGAGCAAGGTGGGAAGATCCGAGGTTGCTTTGGACCATGAAAAACAAGTTAGGAGGGGTTCGGATCTCGATGAACCGAACCCACTCATCTCTACTTTTAACCCAAATCTACCTCTCTCTTCACATATTACATCTGCCTCACCTGCAGTGCAGCATGGTTTTGCCCAGTTGTTAACTTTTTTGGTTTGCTAACAACTCTGAATAACCCCCATAGACCATGTTGTGTGTCTGTCTTGCTGAGCTGTGTAAACGTACTTCAACTGTACTTGTCGTACTGCTAGAATAGCTCCATAATAAGCATGAACACCATATGGTGATTTACAGAAAGACAGTTTTTTGATTCATGCAGTAACAGTATTGTAGCAAAAGAGCAGATATTCATACAGTATATACACATATTAATTGGTGGTTCATCATATACTTTATCCATTGTGTAATACAGGTTGAGTATCCCATTTCCAAATATTCCGAAATACAGAATATTCCGAAATACGCAATTTTTTGAGTGAGAGTGAGATAGTGAAACCTTTGTTTTCTGATGGCTCAAATGACACAAACTTTGTTTAATACATGAAGTTATTAAAAATATTGTATTAAATGACCTTCAGGCTGTGTGTATAAGGTGTATATGAAACATAAATGCATTATGTGCTTATATTTAGGTCCCATCACCATGATATCTCATTATGGTATGCAATTATTCCAAAATACGGACAAATCTGATATCCAAAATACTTCTGGTCCCAAGCATTTTGGAAATGGGATACTCAACCTGTAGCTGTAAAGGGATGTAGTTATCCGGTCCCTATACCAACGCCTGCATCCCGCCAACTCAAAATCCTGACAGCCAGCATGCCGACTAACAGGGACTATTTCCACTTGTGTGGGAATAAAACCCGTGGCAGGCCAGCTCGCCACAGAGCCCCCAAGGTGCTTCATTGCGCTTGCCACCCCCTCCCTCCCCGCCGGCATTCTAAGCCCTGGGATCACCCATACCCAACCCACTGTAACTAGCCAAGCACCATATACAGTATGTATTATAAGTGTCTTAATAAGTGAACATATTTGAGAAGGCTTTAGTGGAATTAATTGTATTTGAGAACTGTAGTATCACTGCACATTGGTTTGAAGAAGTTGCACTGTATCATGAACAGTATGTGTTATGTAGTGCTCTAATAAGCAGGGGCATTTTAGGAGAGTAGAAGTCCCATGTAAAGTCCCTATGCAGGCAGTCCCACTAATGCTGGTGCTTGTGCTGAGTACACTTTGTTACTGTGTTACTGAGGGGCAGATTTATTAAGCCTGGAAAAGTGATACAGTGGAAGGCGATAGTGTACCAGCCAGTCAGCTCCTAACTGCCATGTTACATGCTGGGTTGGAAAAATGACAGATAGGAGCTGACTGGCTGGGGCTTTATCACCTTCCATTTTATCACTTCACCAGGCTTAATTAATCTACCCCTGAGTCTACTGTTTATACACATATCCCCAGAAAAATGTCCAGAAGCCTTCCAACCTACCTACATAGCACTGAAGCCCCACCTCTAAACAACACCCAGTAACCAATCAACCCTGCAACACAAAACACCCCTTAACTGCCAAATACTAGTTTCGATAGGTTGACTCAGTCTTGGGATTTAAAATCCTCCATGTACTGCATATAAAATTCCTTCTGTAATTTTAAATGCCCTAATGGCTGATAACAGTCCACTTGTCCAAGCATCTAACAAACTCCACTTATCAAATATACTGTAACTACGCAGGAGATATAAATGGCAATTAAAATGGTGAGTTTTATTTGATACATTTTAAAATTAATGAATTTGGTGGCAAATAATAGCCGGAGCTCAGTATCGTCACTGCTACCATTCTTTCTTGTCAAAAGATGCTCTTAGTAGGGTAACAAAGCCACCACCGTGTTCGACCTGAAAAACTACCCTAACAGCATTCAGTAAGTACTCTATAATTAAAACAAACTTTCATCTGTGAGGTGAATCTTATTAAGGCTATACAGATGGGCATTCTTAAAAATAAACAAATGTTATCACCCAACTTCAGAATTCAACAGGATTTAACTGAACTGACCTTCTTCTGTACTAAATCAAATGTTACGCCACTCTGGCAGCAATGTCACATATGCCTAGGAATTAAATCAAATCAGATGACAGAAGGCAATAGTCAAGTCATATTTAATAGTAAATAAAAAAATCAGAGAACTGTGATCTCTGCTAGGTTGTTACCACCCAAGTGACTAATCTGCAATATACTGTAGGACAGCCAAACAACAGGAATAATCAACATTTCAAATCTAATTAATTTATTTTCTGGGGGTTGGTGTTGTAACTTGACCTCAATCAAAAAGATAAAAACCTTTCAGAAATCCAGAAAGTATTAAGTTGCTATTTTCTTTTTAAAATTAAGTTATAGTTTGGTGGTCAGGTAAAAAAATCTCTCAATGTTTGCTACTTTGCGGTGATGTTCAGAGAAGTTAGGACACAAAACAATAAACATAAAGTTAACAAAATCTAATGTTATACTTATAAACATTACATTTCCTAATTAAACGTACAGTATCTCTGAAGCCAACAAACAGAATCAAGAGATGAAGATATCCCTATACAACATCCACTCAAGGCCTACCTCAACAAATGATAGAGGCCACTGCCAGTCTATCCAAGATGATTTGTAGGCCTGCAAAATTTTAGGAGTAATAGACTGATGAGGTACAGTAATCCCTACATGCCCAACTATATTAGCTGCCAATCTTAAGAAGGGCATTACTCACCAACAAAATTTGATTTAGGTGCTATCTCTCTAAACTTGAGGCAATTAAATCAAGAGAATGTACAGTATCAGCAAAATTGTTCTTACTACCCAGTAGCTGCATGTCTTAAAAACAAAGTATGCAAGTTAAATTAACAAGCACAATCTGCAGCAACTACTGGTTTGCTGGAAGTGAATATGCCCATTGCTTATTAAACATTTGTATCACACTGAAACTATCACACCTTGGCCAGGATGTAATGAAGTCCGAGCTTGGCGGCCGTGCAGGATGCCAGCCGAACTCGAACAATTTTTTTAAAGGAGCAGTCATGTATAAGGCATGGTTTAGCTGGCATCCTGCACAGCCACCAAACTCGTACTTCATTTCATCCCACCCAAACAGATCACATTTTAGTTCCTCAAACTCCTACCATTATAATAGGGAAGAAATCAAGCAAAGAAGATTTGTGCTCATACCAATGTTACTTGCCAGATCAAAGGACCGCAGAGCAAGCCCCATGAAGATAAGCCCCAAAATCCAAGGAGCCAGCCTCATTATCGAACAACTGAAATTACAAGTTGAACAGCAGCAGAGACAGTCAAATACAAATCTTTTGAACTTAGAAAACTTCCCAATTAAGGAGATACTGGGCTAGATGCAACATCACTTGGAAAGTGATAAAATAGAGAGTGAAAAAGTGGCAGCCAATCAGGTCCTAACTACCATGTCACATGCTGTGTTTGAAAAATGGCAGTTAGGAGCTGATTGGCTGGTACTTTTTCACTCTCCATTTTATCACTTTCCAAACGATGATGCATCTGGCCTCCTGTCTGATATTTGTTAAAGAGCAAACAAAATAATGTGATCTATAAACACCAACCATAGGTGTCTTCAGCTTCCTACAAAAAATCCTTTCCATGGCTGTCAACCTAGATGTAAAATTGATAAGTACCCCTTAAGACTACACCAGGCACAAAGTGGTGCTAAGCAATGGGAACACTTAACTCTGTGAACAATGCCTGGACCAAAAAGAGCATATGAGCACCATAAAGGTATCCATCAAGACCCACTAATAAAAATAATAATCTAGATACACCACGCTACTCTCACCAGTGCCGTTACATATAATCCAATGCAAAAAGGTGTTAAACCTCTCCTCTCACAGGAAAGAAAGGATGTATGGGCAATAACCAAAAGAAAATACAATTGAGAATGCGCTTTTCAAATCCAATGTAGATTTTATTAATTTTTTATATATTATATATAAATATGCATTTACCTATCACAATTATATATATTGCCGGCCGGCCACATAAAAAACCCCTTTGGCTATCAAAATAAAAATTATATATGTGTATGATTAAAACATATATATCGCTAACAAAGTGTATAAAACTTCCTTTTACTCTCTAAACATATAAACACATATAAAAACATCTGTATAATTATAGTAAACAAGTATACAAATCTTATATACTTATATGTATTGCACTGGGATCTATTACTCATAAACCCCACATATATCTAATCACCTTTTCAGGTATATATATGATAAAGAAATCTGCTCAAGTCCATGCATCCATGAATCAAGTTAGCAACTTGTTGCAAAGCATGTAATTAGTAGCAATTTGTTGAGCAAAGCCATGCATCCATAGTCAGATTAGTAACTGTAGCAAAGCATGTGATTAATAGCAATCTGTTGAACACAGCCTTTCTCACAGCTGAGCAGTACCGTTTTTTTTATCATATATATACCTGAAAAGGTGATTAGATATATGTGGGGTTTATGAGTAATAGATCCCAGTGCAATACATATAAGTATATAAGATTTGTATACTTGTTTACTATAATTATACAGCTGTGTTTATATGTTTAGAGAGTAAAAGGAAGTTTTATACACTTTGTTAGAGATATATAGGTTTTAATCATACATATACATAATTTTTATTTTGATAGCCAAAGGGGTTTTTTATGTGGCCGGCCGGCAATATATATAATTGTGATAGGTAAATGCATATTTATATATAATATATAAAAAATTAACAAAATCTACATTGGATTTGAAAAGCGCATTCTCAATTGTGTTTTTTCAGTTCAGTATAAGGGGTAAATGACCAATTACCCCTGAGAAAGCTGCTTTCAAATCCTCCAATTACGGCGCCAGGAATATTGTGGTTTGTTTGCAACAACCAAAAAGGCTTACTCTACATTAACCTACAATAGAAGGACTCTGATCAAAAAAATACCTCCCTAAAACTCATGATGTCATCAAAAAAACTGATACCCCAACCTACTGATAAAACAGATGCTGGATTAAGCAATATTTTCCCGGAGCTACAGTATCTAAAGCGACCACACTCACAAATGAAATACAGTAAATAAATTAAAAAGGAGGCATAACATAAGGCCCAAACCGTTTTCATCTGCTTCTCCTTAAGAGTCCTAGGAATTCTAAAGTCCATTGCAAATGTTTTAATTTAACCATCTTCACAACCCCATCTGCCAGAAGAATAAAACTGTTAGCAAAACCCTTTCTCAAGTTTTCCACTTCCACAGGTATTATGATAACAACTTATCCATGGCACCCACATCTACCAGATGTGGAGCTCTACTTTGCAACTTCAACCACTGTTGTCTGTCTGACTGCAGGTCCTCCCCCTTTGTTTGTCCACTGGACTCATGTCTAAATAACCGGCCCATGAATACATAGCAGTAAGCCAGTTATTCTAGGACTTGTATGCATCCTGCCACAGCACTCCGGAACCTGGAGATAACTTACCAGGTCCAGCTGAGTTGGTCTCCTGGTCGACAGCAGCAGTGAGCAGGGAGTCCCAGACACCAGCTGCTGTTGTCTACTACTCTCCCCCTTTGATGTCTTCCTGCTTCTGTCTCGTTGCTCAGCACAGGATTTAAAGGGCCAGGTGTGCCAAAGTGTAACGGCACACTGGGGACAAAATTGAATTCCACTCTTCTAAAATGCTCTGAGCAGTTTTCAGTGCCAGAGTATAAGCTCCTAAACCATACTCCAGCATTAGCCTTGTGCTACTCATGCTCACCATGTAATCTACGTTCCTGGTTTCTATTTCCTGTGCTATTCCGGATTTCTGCCTTTCGTGTTCCATTCAAGGCTTTTGTTCCATTCCTTGTACATGTCACTCTTTTCCTTTATATGTTCCTGCCGATTGGCTCCACTGCTATATTCTGTTACAGTGTCTGCACGCCATTCACCATATTCCAGTATCTGCACCAGTGCATACCAGCCGCCATACCTGGGATCCCAGACAGAGGGCTGCAACCTGAATATTGGGTGCATCTAAGTTCAAACCTCCTTGCAGGGGTCCCTGGTGAATAAATACCACCTGCACAATAGACTCTGTGCCTCTGTCCAGGATCTCTGCCAATCCCAAGGTATGGGTTTGCATCCACTATCCATTTGTGATTTTGTGACACATCCTCACAATACCTCACATTGTCTTGGCTACAGATAAGTCCTTCTTAGTCCCCTCCTACTTTATCCACACCCAGATTCTTATTCACATAGAAGTGCATTATTTTTACAATGAACAACATCCCCTTGAACCTCCAATGATGACAGACTATTTCCCTGAAAATCCCTGCAGATGGACGACCAGAATGTCCAGTAGAAGTAGAAAACTTTCTACTGGAAATCTCCATACCCATCCCCCACGGTGCCTATTGTACCAACAAGCTATACAATTGAAATCCCTTACCACTAAGCTTTCTAGAAGATGTGCTAAGGTGCTACAAACCAACATTAATAGCTGAGTCACACTCACTGGATGTTCTGGGACCAGCACCACCTGACAAAGCACACACAATCCAAGAGTTGCTCACCAGACTCATCCTAGAAAACTGAAAAACAGGAAACCTTGTGCTGTACATTATCACTTAGTTCAACAACAAAAATACAGGTGCAGCTTGCTGGAACCTATGAAAGGCAATGCTCTGGGAACACCAGATGTCTCAGACCAACCGACAGCTATTTGTTCATAAAGCCTGAATAAACTGTACATCCAAAGATATGGGACCTGTTTCAGAGATTTATGCAATTGCACAGCCAATGAGACTTTGTATCAAGTCTGCATACATCTCTGAATTAAGTTCATGATACGATCTTGAATCACCTACCACCTGTCCCACAACTGATGCAGGGCCAGCGCGATCACTAACACTGCTCTGCAGGACTGTAATTATTGTTAGATCATGAGGATATGCACTTTTTTCACATAGTAATGAATGAATGGAGTGTAGAAAAATCATGTATATAATCTACAACACTATGAAAATCCACCATTTCTATGTGTCAAAGTAAGTTATCATGATGTAGAATTACCTTAAAATTAACCATACTTACATCACATTCATCAATGTTCTGACATGGAATGTATGTCAAGAACTGAAGGTTTTAGATAATTATACACTTGTAAAAGTCCTCTAAGCCTTGAAGCATTAACATATTTTTATTCAGTAATAATATTAAAAAAAAAACTTTTCAGTGGAAGGCAGGCAACATTTAGCCTGGGAAATAAAGCACCAATAAGTGATCTCAGCTTGTCTACCAGTGCGCTGCAATTGAAAATGGGGCATAAAAAGATGTACAGATCATGGTGTCAACACAGTTTAGTAAAATGCAAGATCTACCAGCTTCTGATACCGTTCAGTTTTGGATAAAAGCTTACATTGCCTTAATAAAGACTTAATATTAAGTACCAAAAATTAAATATATTTATTAAAATTGTTATATCATAAAACTCAAAAGTGGAAAAAAATATATTCAATATTAATCCATATAATCAAATTACTATAAAACTAATTAATATGAGCAGTATTCATTAATGATCCACAAACAGATATCGAGAGTTGTATAAACAATATGGGCCTTATTCAGAGCTGATAGCAACCCATGCAATCGCTCTGAAGACCGTGGTTTTGGCATCTGCGCATGGGCACCAGCCATCATGTGCACACACAGGCTATCATGATGCAATCACATCCCAGAAGGATTCCATCGCATCATGATTGACAGGCGATGGGCGTCCAGGGGCGGCAATGCAGCATTGAAGGGGAGGGGGGCTGGAAATGCAGTCATGTCATGGCCATTTTCTGGACCGGCCGATGACGTTGCCTGCGCATCCTGAATGTGGACACATGGCGGCAGTGCTCCTGCCTATGCAGTCAGGTTTTATAAGCAGGGGTCAACTTCTATTCAATTGATTTGCTATCGCATCGTAGGGTGGCACAACAAATGCTGAATGGCCTTGCCCTGTGTTTGGTGGCCCCCAGCATGTGAGTGCTGTTTATGGTCGCAAAATTTGCTGTGAGAGCAAAATCTGCGACCATCTCTGAATATCTCCCTATGTACTGTGTGTGCAAAAATATCAAATACTTAGGATTTGATATTAAATGGACTTATACATATAAAACAAGCCATGAATAAACACAATTATTAGAAACAGTATACAGTATTATTCCTATATCAAGCAGCAGCAGTAGCAGCGGTGGGTATGGTTAGTCAGCAAGGCCCAATTATTGTTGTTAGCACCAAGTAAATGTATGTAGTTTCAAAGTGTTTGTAAAGATATTTATATAAGTACTGTACGACATGGACCTTGGAACTCATGTTCCTAGTTAGAAACATAGAAACATAGAATTTGATGGCAGATAAGAACCACTTGGTCCATCTAGTCTGCCCCTTTTTTTTATCCTTTAGGCAATCTCAACCCTTTTTGAACCTTAATTCTTTGTAAGGATATTCATATGCCTTTCCCAAGCATGTTTAAATTGCTCTACAGTCTTAGCCTATACCACCTCTGATGGGAGGCTATTCCACTTATCCACTACCCTTTCTGTGAAGTAATTTTTCCTTACATTTCCCCTGAACCTCCCCCCTCCAGTCTCAGTGTATGTCCTTGAGTTCTAATACTTCTCTTCCTTTGAAGAATGTTTCCCTCCTGAACTTTGTTAAGAGTCAGACCCTTGATATATTTGAAAGTTTCTATCATGTCCCCCCTTTCCCTTCTCTCCTCCAAAGTCTACATGTTAAGAACTTTCAGCCTATCCGGGTAAGTTTTGTGATGTAGGCCATGCACCATTTTAGTTGCCCTTCTTTGTACACTGTCTAATGTATTTATATCTTTTAACCTCCTGTAGTCTACACAGAACCTGTTACCACCACACTTCTTTGGGACCAGTACCACTGGGGCAGCCCAAGAACTGTGAGACTTCTGTATAACACCTAGGCATAACATAAGATCAATCTCGTTTTTCATTGCTTCCAGCACTTCCAGGGAAGCACGATAGGCTGGCTGTTTGAGGGGAGTATGATCACCTGTGTTCACACTATGGGTAACTAATGCCCCTTTTCCACTAGCTTTTTTAAACATGGGTAAATGCGTGGGGGCTCGCATTTACCCGTGTTTTTCCCTAGTGGAAATGGGTCTCCCGGCAAATTCCCGGACCAAGTGATCCGGAAATCCTACCATGGTAGCTAGCCGGGTTGAACACGTGTTCAACCCGGCTAGCTGTCTAGTGTGAACAGGAGCCGTGTCGAGGCGACACGGCTCCCATTCACAGTGCATAGGGAGGGCGGCACTGGGAGATCATGTGATCTCCCAGCGCCGCCCCTGCCGCGTCACTAGCGCGTCACCAACCCGGCAATTGCCGGGTTGGTGAGCGCTGTCTGCAGGGGGCTGTAGTGTAGTTTACTTAAAGAGTACATACTGTATATAATACTATTGTACATAAACTTCACAAATACTGGGATCTTAAGATACTGTATGTGCAGCTCTGCATAGTACATAAAGTGTATATTTTTTTTGATGTATTGTAGACGTAAATTGTGTAAAAGATGCAAATCCTAAATCGACCCCCTATTGTGTATAAATTGGGCTTTATGTACTAAGCACACTGTATCTTTCATATGGAGTGCACTGAACTCTTTTCAATTTCATATAAATCCAATCACAGGCAGCTATAGACCAGGCAAATAACTGCATTTTAGGAGCCTTTAAAAAGAAAACCTTACACTAAAATATTTAGCTACATCTTTTTTTTACAGTATTTTAAGTTCACCTTTACTTTGACAGATATCTTTTATTTTATCCAGACAACTACAGTACCTGTTTTTATTCATTACTTGGTGATTAATTTGGGATTCCTGAGGAAACCCTTCTAAGCAAACAGAAAGTATCTATTAGTTTGACCCTTCAGTTTATTGTGTGAATGTGAAGGTTCAGAAGATTATATAATGTGTCATGAATCCAAATGTGTTCATATTTGAGGATGCATGAGTGACTATTCTGTACTTAACAGCTTTAACTAAGCCATATTCCTAATTTAACCTTTTTGACTTTACGCTGTAATTTCAATGAGTGACTGATTTTTTTTTACATGATCTTTAATAATATTCTTTTGCGATACTTTCTTTATAAATTAATGAAGTACAACTTTTATAGAAGAACAAAATTCATTTTTACATTTTACATATGACATACTGTCTTCTGGAATCTAATTAAAACTTCCTCTTTATCCCTTAGGTGTAAGATGACTCTGCAGAGATGTGCTCTTAATTAATGTACAGAGCCTTTAAGTCCCACCTCTCAACACTAATGATTGACATTCAAGGAAACATAAATTACACTAATTGAGATTTACGTTCATACAGCTGGTTTATATCTAACCCATCAGAGAAGGTAAGTGAACAAAACAGTTCATCCTTTGAGAGCAAGAAAACTGTTAATTGTTATATTTCATTTGTATCACCCTCTATTAGAGCAATTGCACATGTTGTATTAAAATTTCCAGTAAGAACAGTAATGTGTTTTTTAACCTTATAATACAAGTTTTTATTGTTATTTATACTTTTAGACTTTCACTACAAATCTTAAGATGCAGTAGCAATTTAAAGTTATTTTTTGTCAGGTTTTATATGAACTAGCAACATGATCTGCGATGGAATGTAATATTAGGGCCATAAATGTAAGGTATGGTAAATGTAAGGTAACTAGTAGCAAGACAAAGCCCTATTTAATTTTCTAACTCCCACTTGCCTTCATCAATTTGCGCATCATCTATAGTATTTTGCATACATGAGCAAAATGTTTTTGCAAATTATGTGGTTTTATGAATTCGTAAAGGGGGAGCTACAGAAGTTTCTATATTAACATCAAAATAATTTTGCAATTCATGAAACAATTATCAAATACCATATAACATTGATGAAATATACAAATGTACCCTTAATATTTATTTTTAAAGCCTTTGTTGATAGTGTGTGGGATGAACGAGTGTGATGCGCTTAAAAAAAATAAAAATTCTGGATCGCTGGGATTTCTGGTTTTGGCTGCAGTTTGAGTTGTGCTTCAGCAACAAGAGGTCACACATGCACCCATATAGGGACATCAACACATGACTTCACCTGTAAGATACATTTATTATGTAGACATAATGTTGTACAAAGTGTTTAAAAACTTGCTAACCTGTATACCATGGGAAACAAATAAGGAATAATAATCACATCTCTTTAAGAATCAGACAAAGTATCATAAAACACTGAGGGACAGATGTACAGTTGGACACATTGGGGTTTATTTACTAATATTCGTGTTTTTGCCGTTTTTAAGGGTGTTTGAACTCGAATGGCATCGGGTGCATTTTACTGCAACTTTTTGAATCCTGATACGGTTATTCACTAAGCTGCCGAGTTTTGCACATTCGTTTTTTCCGATGTCGATGTGATTCGTAATATCAGGCAGTGTTTTACGGGAGTGATGAGTAAAACACTGCCTGGCAAAACACAAGGAATCCCGGCCGGATCTGTGAGATCCGTGCAGGGCTTCATTGTGTTCCTTAAAAAATTGTTTAAAGTCTTAAAAAATTGCGTGGGGTCCCCCCTCCTAAGCACAACCAGCCTCGGGCTCTTTGAGCCGGTCCTGATTGAAAAAATATGGGGGAAAAAATGACAGGGGTTCCCCCATATTTAATCAACCAGCACCGGGCTCTGCGCCTGGTCCTGATTCCAAAAATACGGGGGACAAAAAGCGTAGGGGTCCCCCGTATTTTTAAAACCAGCACTGGGCTCCACTGGTGGGAACTTTGCGGTCAGCGGTGAGGTTACTTTTGGTCAACCGCTGACCGCAAAGTTCCCACCATTGGCTACAATAGAGCGCATAGGCGCTACATTGTATCACTGCCGTGTGCTGCCTGACAGACACTACAGGAGCACACAGCCAATAAGGAGGGTGCCATGACGTGGCGCTCCCTGATTGGCTGAAGGGACCCTCTTTGACAGGAGTCAGGGGGGGTCCTGGCAGTCGGGGAAAGGGGTCCCATGTGTAAACATGGGACCCCTTTCAGTGCGTGGTCGGGTTTCCGTTTTATTTTTTTGCCAAGTACGTGAATTATTCTAAGGTCGGATTCTACCCTGGATTATGTGAGTATATTTTTTAACACAGGTACCCCTAGGATTCTACATGGAAAAGAGGACCGAGCCTCGTGGGAACATAGGTAAGTATGTATGTATGGAGGTGTGCATGTATGTAATAAACTTATACTGTCACAGTGTGTGTGTCCTGTTTTTTTGGGGGTATTTTTTAGTAGTAGTACTACAGGTACCAGCGGGCCCGGTTTTCCACCGCATGCCGGTACTTGTGGTTCTCCAAGTACCAGCTTGCGGGGGAGGCTTGCTGGGACTTGTAGTACTGCTACTAAAAACAATATTCGGAATTTTACACAAGGCTATCAGCCCCCCATCTGCCGCCCCTTGGATGGGGGGGACAGCCTTGGGCTTCTCCTCTGGCCCTTGGGTGGCTGGAGGGGGGGGACCCCTTGATTAAAGGGGTCCCCACTCCTCCAGGGTACCCCGGCCAGGGATGACTAGTTGGGTATGTAATGCCAGGGCCGCAGGGACCAGTATAAAAGTGTCCCCCGGCTGTGGCATTATGTACCTGGCTAGTGGAGCCCGGTGCTGGTTTTAAAAATATGGGGGACCCCTACGCTTTTTGTCCCCCATATTTTTGGAACCAGGACCAGAAGCAGAGCCTGGTGCTGGTTGAATAAATATGGGGGAACCCCTGTCATTTTTCCCCCCATATTTTTTTAACCAGGACCGGCTCAAAGAGCCTGAGGCTGGTTATGCTTAGGAGGGGGGACCCCACGCAATTTTTTTTACAGATTTAACACTAAGCAGACCCTTTCCCATAGATAACCATGCACGGATCTCACTGATCCGTGCATGGTTATCCAAACTCGACTGGAAAAAGCAGGTCTATTTTTTTGCTGCTTTTTTTAACGAATCGAAAAAAAACAGACCCGCACTTGAGCACTCAGAAACTAACACCCAAATACGAATGAATAGTGAATGCCCGTATTCTATGAAATAACAGCCACGTTTGACCGATGGTCTATTCATTCGTATTTTGGAACGTTGTCATTCAAACCATTATGAATAGACCAGACACTGCCGAGATTGGTGCTTAGTGAATTCCCAGATTGGGACTTAGAAAAAAAAACACAAATCGGCCAAACTCTGATTTTTAGTAAATACTGGCCATTAAGTGGCAAATACTGTATGCAGACATAAAATGCTCCAGATATTTTTATGCAGTTTCCAGAGCTGGAAGTATGTCAAGTTGTGTCCATCTCTGTAAGGGCAGCATATGTGATAGTTATATAGACAGTAAACAGTAGCATGTGTGCCAGGTTGGAACAAAGAGAACGCCATAGTAGATGTGTCTGGTTCAGTGCTGGATCTTTTTCAGTTTTTAAAGGGACAAATTGGAGGGGAAGGGGCCCCAAACCAGAATCTCACCTAGGGACCCATGAGGTCTTAATCAAGTTCTGGATGCCACACTGCTGCTGGGAATGTGGCTGCTGGCAGCGGAGGCTAGAGACTAGCAAAATTGGTTCCCATGCTGTCCAGAGGCATTTCAGTTGGGCAGGAAGGACCTGTGCTGCTGTTGCTGCCTCATACAGGTGCAAGGGGAGAAGGCAAACACAGCAGGTACAGCCAGAGTGGGAGTGCTGAAAACAGGTGGGGGGTCCCCCCTTTCTTAAGTGCCCCGGGCCTCCTGAAGACTTAGCCTTGCATAGTTTATAGTGCATCAGGTAACATTTCAAATACATGGTCTAATGCAAGCTTTGTGTATGAATAATGCTATAAAAAACACAATAATGTGTATAAAAATAAAAAAATATACTCAACACACATACTTAATGTTAATTAATAAAACAGTAAACATTTTATATTTCTTTATCGATATAAAGAGATTTTAATCAAATCCAAAGTTCAATTAGAGTCCCACAAATATAATTAGTCAAAGAATCCAGTGTCTGTCAAATTTCTGTGGCCACAGATGTAGTTGTTAGTATTGATACAATGTTAATAAATATTTAGTAGTTACTACTCTCCAAATCCAGGATTCATGATGATTCCAGAAATTATAGATATATCATAAAAGCATGCAGGAATTAAGATGAAACAATATAGGATATACTGTATGCTCTTGTCTCAATAGCACACATTTTGGTTATTAAAATGTATTACATCTCAGCAGTCGACAGATCCTATAGTGTAGCTTGAACGTAGGAGAGTTCAGACGGGATCAGTACGTAATCCCGCTGGACGGGATCCTGGCGGTCGAAATCCCGACGCCGGAATCCCGACCACACAATCCCGACAGGGGTGGCGAGCGGAACGCAGCCCCTTGCGGGCTCGCCACGCTGCGGGCACGGTGCCTCGCTACGCTCGGCACACTATTATATTCTCCCTCTATGGGTGTCGTGGACACCCATAGAGGGAGAATATGTCGGGATTGTGGCGATCGGGATTCCGGCGTCGGTATTTCGACCGCCAGGATCCCGTCCAGTGGAATGTTGACCGCATCCCCTTCAGACCTATGTGATTAATGTCAAGGCCAATAGAAAATCCTAAACCACTCCAAAGTACCTTCTTAATATGAGCAGTTAGTATATGCAAAACAGTCACAAAATATCTTTCACACAGAAGGATCACTGTTCCTCTAGAATAATATACAAATATATTTATTAATCATAACAATACACCCAATAACAATACTGTAGCTAAGACAACAATAGTTTCTGGCAAAAATAATGTTCTTCAAAATAACATTATTTAGCTCCACCATCTTGTTTATTCCATGGATCACTAAAGACTGTACCTGGGAGATGCAGAATGATTCTCTTCTACATAACATGTAATGCCTGTATGTATCCACCTCTCTGTACAAGCCTTGCTTAATGTACAAGCAAGTTCTAGCACTAAAACTACTGTACAAAATAAGAAGCTTATCTTTGGGGTTAAATCAAATGCATTGCTATGCACATAAATTAAATAGTTAAAACCACACCCATCTGTGGTTCTTAAATGGGATGTAGTCATTTACAGTGTCACAATGTTGACACCTCAAGGAGTGATTGGAAAATCACTAGGAGAGTGCAGCAGTTAGGCAAGATGAACTGCTATAATCGGGAGGAGATGTGGGTTAGACGGTCGTTGAGTAGGTGATGGCTGTAATAAATATCCAAGAGAAGGGGGCTGTGAGAACAGGAGGGAAGAGAGCCCTGCTCCAAGGAGCTTACAATCTAGCGGGGAGACAGACAGGTCACATGAGGTGTGAGCAAGGTAGGGGGCCTGAGGGCAGGAAGTAAGCAGGGTAGAGATGACCAAGGCATGAGGCAGGGGACGGTTAGAGCAACCTCAAGACATGGTAATGAGATGGAAGGGTATGCTTTGATGAACTGTGAGATTTCAGTGCTCGTTTGAAGCTTTGCAAGGTTGGGTAGAGTCTAATAGAGTGAGGGAGCTGGTTCCAGTGAAAGGGGGCAGCATTGGTGAAGTCTTAGATTTGAGAGTGAGATGATAATAATACTTACCGGAATCAGTGGCATAACTTCATCCCAGTTGCCCGGAGGCAAGATAAAATGCTGTACCCAACACCCCCTTTTCCCCCGGAAAAACTAACTAGTATTTAAACTGACTCCTGTATACCTGCCACCACATCACTGACCCCTCTATACACTACATTAAATCACTGACACCTCTATATCCTAAACTATTGACCCATTTACACCCTACACTAAATTATTGACCACATTGTAGTTAAAAACAGACACACACACATTGGCATTGATAGAAAATAAAGCACAAAGGCCACGCACATACAGTAAGCCCCTGCAGGAAAATAATAAAACACAGTGGCACTGATAGAAAAATAATATAGCACATAGGCCACCACAGTGTAAATAATAAAACACATTGGCTTCACATGAAAAATAACAAACACAATGGTGCTGAAAATGAAAACATACAAACTCAATGATCACACTGTGTCAAAGCCTCAGGTTGTGGCATCCCTCACGTGGCTGCTTGGCAGGTCTTTCTGGGCGCACTAAAGGGAATGGCATCTCTATGCTCCGTGCCCTCATTTTTATCACACTCCACCATGATAAGTGTGTGACCCAAGGGAGAGGCAGTGGGTGATTTAGAGGATGATGGGGAGGAGCAGTGGACAACAGGGAGAGGTGACTGGGAGAAACAGTGGGAGACAGAGAGGCAGTGGGTGACGTAGAAAAGGTGACAGGGAGAGGCAGTGTGTGAGAGGGAAACGTAGAGGATGATGGGGAGTTCTTAATGCATGGGAGAGGCAGGTGGTAAGGCAGTGGGTGATGGAGAGAGACAGTGGGAGACAGATAGGCAATGGGTGATGCCAGGGAAAGGGTGACAGGGGGATGCTGTGGATAACACAAGGGAGAGGCAGTGGATGATGTAGAGGATGATGGGGAGAATCATTGCATGACAGGAAAAGGCTGACAAGTGAGATATAGGTGATGTGGAGAGATGGTTAAAGACAGAGGGGCATTGGATGACAGGAAGTGGGATACTGGGAGAGGCAGTGGTTCACTCCGCTGAGAAGATGAAAGACAGTGAGAGAGAGGCTGTCAGACAGTTTTTCTGCTAGGTTGAGGTGCAGGAAGAAGGGGACATCGGGAGCAGTTAGAGGGGTGTCAGGGGCATAGAGAACATTCAGGAGAAATAGGGAGCAGTGAGAGGGCATGGGAAGCAGTCAGAAAACAAAGGGAGTAGTCAGAGGGCATAGGGAGCAGTCAGAGTGCATAGGAAGTAGTCAGGGGGCATAGTGGGCAGTCAGGGGGTATAGTGGGCAGTCAGGGGGCATAGGGAGCAGTTAGAGGGCATAGGGAGCAGTCAGAGAGCATAGGGAGCAGTTGGGGGCATAGGGAGCAGTTGGGGGCATAGGGAGCAATCAGGGGCATAGGAAGCAGTCAGTGTGGTATGCCTAAGACATAGAGAGCAGTCATGGGGCATAGGAAGGAGTCACAGGCCAGCAGGTGACTGGTCTGGAGTGCAGTATTTTGCAGAACATGAGGATGGACCTGTAACCAGCAGGTGTACATCAGGCAAGCAGATACAATAACTGACCTGAAGCAGCAGCGCCTGCCCCGGTGACCCCAGCTTCCTGTGTCCCATGCTAAGCTTCCTGTAACATCCAGTCCCTGAGGAAAGCCCTGTGGTGCACAGCAGCACGGAATCCCTTGTCTGACATCCGGGGTTAGAGGAACCAGGCTGGCCCATAGGGGTACAGAGGAAACCACCGGTGGGCCCTACTGCCTGAGTGCCCACCCTCTCCTCTGTGGATCAGGTTTTAGACTGTACTCTTGAATTACACTGCACATGACTATAGTGTATACATTACAGTGTATTGCTGTTATTAATCTACAACATTATCATGCATGCACTAGCATTACTTACTATATTTATGTATAAAGGATCCCAACTCATACAAACAGTGTTAGCCAAGCCTCTGTGGTGGATGGCCACACCCCTAAGCATGGTCCCCTATCTTACATCCCCTGGTGGGCCCTTCATGCCCCAGTCCGATGCTGAGAGGAACTCTTTCAGACTGAGCAGTGGCCGCTGGTCCCAGGGGAGTTGCCAACCACCTGGAAGTGCATAGGAAGCTGCTGGAGCCGGCATCGGCAATGTGCATGGGAGCCGGCTCATTTGGCTGCGGAGAGCTTATCATTCATTTAAAAATAAAAAAATCCTCCCTGCTGCTGACTGCCAGCTGAAGTCTACGGCCGGCTAATCTGGGGACTCCTTTTATTTTAAAAGACAGGGGCTGTCACAACAGCACACAGCTCATCCGAAAGTCACAGATGGAGTGCAGAGGGTTGGAGATGTTGTGGATAGAATGGCGCTCTACCTCCGCTTTGTGAGTGATGCATATTGAGTAACTGGCAGGAAGAGCATGGTCAGGAGACAGTGTTGGAGCCAGGTGTCCCCTTCAGGGCTGGAGCCCAGCGGCAACAGGCTCCGTTGCCTCCAGGAGTTCCGCCCCTGAACGGAATAATGGAGGATCAGAAGTCTCACCCAGAATTGATGGTCACATGACTGCTGGGACCCAGAAGTGGCACTTAAACTGCTGCAGCCATCAGAAGCAGATGAGTCACCACTGAGCCACCAGGGTCAATACTATCTTTTGACATTCTAGCATGTCGACATTTTATCATTCACTACGTGATGAATGTCAATGTTGACACTCTTATGACTGTCGACATATCATACTACACCTTTCTTAAACAAGCTGTAACATACTCTGGTAAGAAAAGGGTTCATTTTATTACAACTAATTTTTTACAGTAGCTGACGTAGTCTCACAACTCCCGATAGGTTAGATGTGCCCTTATAAACTAGAGTGTGCACAATATCCTACTTTAATACAATATTAAATATTACTTCTGTGTTCTAATGCAAGTTTGTGCTCTAGAGAAAAATAAACAGTGAGAATGAAAAAAAAGTTTTTTTTTTTCCAATTTCAGTTACAGTTCTTATGACAAAATACATGTGTCAAGTAATCAGGTAGATGACTTGTAACTCCAATATCTAAGTTATTACTTGGAAGACAAATTAGAAGTAATAATATATAATTAGGTTTTCTCCTCAATTTATATTTTATAAGAGTTTTCTGTTTTCAGTCACTTTTTATTAAATCCAATCTTAACATAACATGAGTTATCTCACAAAAAGTGTCTGTTTTTGATAGCATAATGAAAGTGTTTTTTTCAAAAGAATATTACTTAGTTCAACTTCGACTTGTTTTGTAATTAGTGTTGCTGTAGTAATTTGACTTGTTAAATATCTTCAGATATCTACAAGGATATCTGAATATATTTTTTTGCAGTTCTCAATACTATACCTACTCATTACACATATTTACCAAGACACGTCTATTTACTGTCAAAGGAAATCATACAAAGGAACACCATGTAGATTCATTTGATTTCTACATACTGTACTTGCTTCTCAGGTGCATGCGCAATGTGGGCCTAATTCATGTTTGTACACAAAAACCAATGTTAACGCAACAGAGCGATTATTGGATGACTTCACATGTGCTGTGATCGCAATGTGCCAAGGCACGGCTTTGATCTTGCTCGGAATGAAGATTTCATGGAAAAGTTATTGGCAGGTAATGACTGTTGGGCGGAATTAATTGTGAATGGTTGGAAAAATGCAGGCATGTCTTGTCTGAGTTCGGGCATGTATCCGCTTTCAGCTGCGATCATGCACATACAGTAAAATGGCACCTGCGTCACTACTGCTGTGTCCATTCTGCGTAGTGTGGCAGGAATCAGATAGACCAGAGTAATATCAAAGATACGTTTAATTTTTACAACAGGCAGTTACACAAGCTGATACAGGATTCACAGGTCAGTTACAGCAAAGCAGAGTTCACACAGTTTTCAAAATACACAAACACAAGTTCTTCAGTGGACCCTAAGGTCCACGACCACTAACAGTAGCCACCCCCTGGCCTATCACCTGGGCAGATTGTCCAAAACCAGGAGCAATGCTTTTTGTGTCTGAAACCCTTTTAGCGCAGTCTGATCAATGTCTGCAATTACCTGCTTTTCAGCCCTGGCTTACAGCAATACTTAGCCTGTATTTTCTGCTGCCGCAGTCTTCCACTTCTAAACTAATGTCTCATTTGTGCTGTCACTGTCACAGTAGCCATAGGTCAACCGTTAGACCCAACATTCTTCAATTTTGTGTATAGGCTTCAAATGTGTACACAGCTGTGAATGAGTTTGCCGTTGGGCATCTTTTAATTTCTGGGCGTCAGCTTCACTTGCTACCATTAGCAGCTCCATAGCCTAGACAATCGTAATTGCAATTGCATTTGCATACAAACATAATTTAGGCCCTGCAAACGGCGATGCATTTATATAATAGCTTTATATGATAAAATGTGATAGATATTGAGGTGGATACTGGTGAATTTAGTAAAGAAACTACAGGAATCATCCCAAACCAATAAAACTGGACCGAACAATAAGGGAAAACAAATCATCTGCAGTACCATTTATGACCACATTCTAGTTTTTATCTTATTTAAAGTTAAAAAATATTACATATAGAACATTATTCAGATGCAGAAACTGATCCAGTTGCTACTGCATCTTTTGGTGGTCACCCGCCTCTGACTATATGCAAATACTGTGTCACAACTGAGGGCTGGTGGCGGTAGCTGGAGGCCTCAGTTGCAGGAATGGGAATGCCTTGAGGAAGATACTGTGGGTATCGAAACGCGTTGGCAAGGAAGGTGAACAGACAGAGGGATTCCTATCTAGGATTTGGAGGTCGAACTTCAGGGACGCCTGTTGGCCCCCCAGTCCATGCTCATATTGTCTACTTCTTGGAGTGGACAACACCATCTGGTAGGAGTCCCAGCTTCTGTATTTTAGGATTACATCTTGTTGTGATTTTAACAGAGTGGGTTCATATATTTGTCCCACAAGATTTTATAAAAATAAAATGCTGTAAGGTTTTACACTATGGAGGCTTTTCTTTTCTTCATTATATAACTGTGGAAGTGAAAAGCCCACATACCATTTGAAGAAGACCAGACAGACCTCACGGTGATATCCGCTCCTCCAAAGCTTTATTGTCTACTTACGGTAGACCATCAGAAGGGGTACGAGTCATCACCTCAATATTTGATATTGTTTTCATTCATTACCATATTACGCTATGTTTATTTTTGTTCTTTTGAGGTATTGAGTATCACTGATCTATGTGAACCTCAAGAAGGAAAAGAACCGGTTCTGTTTGGGCCATTTACTTGAGGAGTTGTGCGCTTTTCGTGTGGTGGTATTGTTCCATTGTATTGCCTCAGTTGCAGGGGCTGATGGGTACGTGAACTTAGGAGGTAAGAGAGGACTCCTAGACATGTGCTGAGATTGTAGTACCAATTGCCCGAAGGCGTAACCACGACAACAGGAGGTATCTTTGAGGGTTTTTATTAAATCATAAAAGTCATGAATGTGCAACCAAACAAATAGATGTCACAAAGGTATCCGGACTCCAGGTCGACAACAAAAAGGTCGACACACCTTGGGTCGACGCCAATTGGTCGACACACCTTAGGTCGACATGGACAAAAGGTCGACAGGAACAAGGTCGACACGGAAAAAGGTCGACATGAGTTTTTCACAATTTTTTCTTTTTTGGAACCTTTTCATACTTAACGATCCATGTGGACTACGATTGGAACGGTAATCTGTGCCGAGCGAAGCGAAGGCACCATGCCCGAAGCATGGCGAGCGAAGCGAGCCATGCGAGGGGACGCGGTGCACTAATTGGGGTTCCTGGTCACTCTACGAAGAAAATGACACACAAAAAACAAAAAACTCATGTCGACCTTTTTCCATGTCGACCTTGTTCCTGTCGACCTTTTGACCATGTCGACCTTTTGTCCACGTTGACCTAAGGTGTGTCGACCAATTGGCGTCGACCTAAGGCATGTCGACCTTTTTGTTGTCGACCTGGAGTCCCAGACCCGTCACAAGGGAGTCTCTGAATCACAGCTGGTAATGACCAGTAATCCGGAGTTGAAATGGGAGTGCTTTATGACATGTAGAAACATAGGTGAGACTTAGAGAGAAACTGGGGATCACAGGTGAAGCTTTGAGTGAGGCTGGGGATCGCAGATAAAGCTGGAGTGATGCTAGGGATCGCAGGTAAAACTGGAGTGATGCTAGGGATCACAGGTAAAGCTGGAGTGATGCTAGGGATCGCAGGTAAAGCTGGAATGATGCTAGGGATCGCAGGTAAAGCTGGAATGATGCTCCACTACTATGGTGGATGGTGGAAACAGAGGACTGCCAGGGAGTGGCTGCTGGAATCCGGAGTTGTAGACTCTGCTAGCGCTGGGTGCGGGAACTAAAGAGTCAGGTTGCACCACAGAGCATCAGCACAGGAGAACTGGAGCTGCACCACAGAGAGGAACCACCAAGGAGTCAGGCTATACTGCAGGGAGTGTTCACAGAAGAGTCTTTAGACAAGCTGCACGCTGGAATGCTGGAGAGACAATGGAAGCACTGACAACCTTCTGGGTGCTGAGACAGCATATTTATACCAGATGGATAGCAGGGATTGGCTGACATTTAAGTTCAGACTCCGGCAGCCCAGTGGATAGGTGAGAAGAGCATCATATGACTAAAACAGAATGGCTGCGCCCAGTGACAGTGATTGAAGGGGAAAGGAACACTCAGAGACCATGTGTTAAATGGTAATGGCGGCAGAGACCGCAGCAGCAGAAACTCCACGCGCCCAGACGTGCACATCGGCCACGGAGATGACAGCAGTGTCCGCGGCACACAGGTGACGCGCATCCAGCGGAAGACCATAGGCGCGGCAGTGACAGCCGCGTCGGGACTGAGAGCGCCACACCACCGTAAGTGTACCCACTAAGGGAGCCGCTGAACCAGCGCTGCAGGCAATACCCATGAATTATAAACTAAGACATAGCTATAGCCCGGCCCTGGCTCGCTGAGCCAACCTTAGGAGACACTTAACAGGCAGGAAACGGCGTCCAATTACCTGGATCGTGACATACTGCTTCAAAGTCATTCCTTGGTGTATTTTTATGCATTTGAATGTGCAAGGACTGAGAAACCCACTTTTTAGGTGTTATACTGCCTGGTGCATCTTTAGATGCCACTTTTGGTTGCACCATCAAAACTTTCACACAAGCCCTATGGCAGGTGTAGATTTTCCATCCGAGTATGGCCTCCAAAATGAATGACTGAGCATCTGTGTATGCAAACAGTTCAGTGACAAGCTCCTGACACTCCCATAACATCCCCATATGACATTCTGTCTCCGAGCATTTATTTAACCACCTAACAGTCACTACCCAGGAACACCCAGCACTTGTCCAAGACAATTCTCATGGCAACAGCAAACTCTGTAACACACACGCCATAGGCATTTGCGAAGATTTTTACATACTCAACTCTGTGAACTCTGGCATTGCATGCAGATCTGAATCAGGCACTTAATCTGTAAATATGCCATTAACATAATGTAAAGTGTATAAGGGTATCATTTACATTTTGTAATCCTGTATTGTTTGCAGTGATGTTTGGCATTCTATAAAACATACTGAATACCATTTGAAAAACCTCAGCTAAAATCTCATACTCCATTGGTTCCTGGAAACAAACACATGTACTTCATGCTATCTATAGGCTGTTGTTGTCAACTGCCTTCTACTCTAGTTTGTGTTCTAGTCTCAGACTTTTTCCCCAAAACTTTCTGAAGAAAATCTATGACTACTTGTTAACGGGTGCCAGATGTGAAATAACATGTGGGACTTGATAAAGACACAAACAAGTATTAATTGCTTATTAGTGTTAGTTCTGGAGTGACAAAATATAAATTGACATTTGGGATAGCTCTCTAAACACAAGCCTTTTAGGTTATTTTCTTATACAGGTTGAGTATCCCATATCCAAATATTCAGAAATACGGAATATTCCGAAATACGGAATTTTTTGAGTGAGATAGTGAAACCTTTGTTTTCTGATGGCTCAATGTACACAAACTTTGTTTAATACACTAAGGTATTAAAAATATTGTATTAAATGACCTTCAGGCTGTGTGTATAAGGAGTATATGAAACATAAATGATTTGTGTGAATGTACACACACTTTGTTTAATGCACAAAGTTATTAAAAATATTGGCTAGAATGACCTTCAGGCTGTGTGTATAAGGTGTATATGAAACATAAATGCATTCTGTGCTTAGACTTGGGTCCTATCGCCATGGTATCTCATTATGGTATGCAATTATTCCAAAATGTGGAAAAATTCGATATCCAAAATACTTCTGGTCCCAAGCATTTTGGATAAGGGATACTCAACCTGTATTATATTTTACTAGTGGGTCTATTTGTATGACATAATCCCATACTTCCCAACTTTCCAGGATACTGAAGAGGGACCCTATGCGCGGCGAAGCCGCAGGCGCCGACAAAAGGTGAGTGGCTATGAAAATGGGCGTGCCTTTGTAGAAGGGACGTGGCCTCGTGGCAATGCCGTGATCACGATCCACGGCTCCTGTTCTCATCTCTATGGGGGCATGGCCAGCACTCAGTGAGCTGCTGGCATGCTCCCAGTCCCTCTATTTCCGTGAATAGACGCTGTGTGCACATGTACACAGCGTCTATTCACCACCCTCTGCAGTGAGTGCAAGAGCCTCCCAACTGTCCCCCCACTGCGGGACACTGCTGCCTGCTGGTGGGACAGCGGGACAGTCCCAAAAAAAGTGACTGTCCCGTGAAAATCGGGACAGTTTGGAGGTATGTAATCTATGTCTGTTTTTTCATTTCCAGTGTATTCTGAATGTTGTCAGGTTACTTATTGTGTCTTTGACATGCACGTGCCCCATTCACATGAATAGGAGTGGCAAATGTCACAGCTGGGCACAGCTAGCGCAGCTACATCATACATACAGTACATGTATATATGTACTGTATGTTTAAAGTAACAATTTTTAATATGATATTGCCATCATATTCCTTGCCAAAATACAGTATATTCTAATTTGACCATATTTGAAAAGATAAAAAGGTTCCTCTAATGAAGTCACTTGTCACGGGATGAAACACATTCGTTTTTCAGATTTATCATGCAGCTGCCATACTTGGTCTCTGGCCATACATTTGGATCCTCTGATATGGACAAATACTTTCTCCCCAGCATCGGAGATGCAGACATTACAAGGAATTCAGATTATCAACCACTGTCTACGGTATATTTAGGATTGATTGTCAGTTTAAGGGTTTTAGCCCACTAGTAATGTAGGGGACACCCCCAGTAGCGCACGCAGGGGGAGTTTCTGAGTACCCAGAAACCCCCCTGACCAGTGCTGGCCAGCAGACACTCTCTGCATCTCTGACCTGAGGATGGCTGTTATGAGCCGGCCGGACGCTGACAGAGAGCAGCTATCAGTATCACTGCCGAGTGCAGTACTGCCGGGTGCCTCTAGATGCCCCAATCTCCATTTGTTCTGTCTTAACTACAATAAGTCGTCCCTGCTGAGCACGGCAACAAACTGTATGCTGAGCTGTCATGAGGCATGCTGCTCAGAGGCAGGAGCATGAAGCATGGGGAAAAGACCTGACACAGGGGATTCCAGAGATCACATTCAAGAGCTGGGATCGTATAGAGTAAGAGTAAGTTTGGCTTTGTGTGTAATCTATCTACAGTCTCTCTCTCTCTCTCTCTCTCTCGATTTCCATCTGTCTCTATCTACAGTCTCTATCTCTCTCTAGAGGGTTTCTGTCTATCTACAGTGTCTCTTTCTCTCTGTAGGGGCTTCTACATTTATCTTCCTATCAGGATTCTACATCTATCAATCTATCTATCTATCTATCTATCTATCTATCTATCTATCTATCTATCTGGGGACTGGTTTCCATTATATATATCTATATATATCTATCTGAGATCAATATGAGATACCGATGGACGGGTTGCCAGCTGTCAGTATACCGACAGCGGCATCCCGTCTATCATAATCCCAACAGCCCCACATTTAGCCCCCAACTCTCATGTTTTCCCTACCCTAACCCTCCCTTGTGGGTGCCTAACCCTAAGCCTCCCTTCCCCACTGCTTGAACCTAACCCTCCACGCTGGGTGCCTAACCCTAACCTCCCTCTGTATGTGCCTAACCCTCACCCTCCCTCTCCGGTCCCTAACCTTCCTTGGAGTGTACCCTAAGCCTAAATCCCCTTCTGCTGCCTTAACCTAACACCCCCCCAGGGCAGGATCCAGTGTGTCCCGCTTGGTGGACATATGGGTTGCTGGCTGTCGGTATTTTGACACCGGCATCCCATTTGGCGTCGGTATATTGACGCCGAGATTGTGTCCTTCATCGGGATCCCGTTCGTCGGTAAGATGACTGCTTCCCATCTATAGAATTATGAGTGTGCTGTCAGCGGCAGCCAGTATAGGGGTGGTCTAGACCCCTAAATATGTAAATACTGTAAGAAAGAAAATACTGGCACCGGCTGTTAATCCAAGTAATAAAGGGATGCTTGCACTGTTATCACAATAAAATATAAGTACAATTTACTGTATTACTCAATCATAAAAATGAGGTCTTATATCCCTCTATCAATAATAAAAAAAAGGTGTATAAAAAAAAACATTTGACATCCTATATCAAGGGCCACTAGTTTTCCCCTCAATGGTTGTTTTGACCACAATATCCGGCTAGGACTCAGTTCCACAGTGATTCACAAGTTCGTTTGAATATGGAATAAAGGGGGTAATTTGTTAGCAGTTGGGTAAAACCATGTGCACTGCAGGGGGGGGGGGCAGATATAACATTTGCAGAGAGAGTTAGATTTGGGTGGGTTATTTTGTTTCTGTGCAGGGTAAATACTGGCTGCTTTATTTTTACACTGCAATTTAGATTTCAGTTTGAACACACCCCAGTTAAATCTAACTCTCTCTGCAAATGTTATATCTGCCACACCTGCAGTGCAAATGGTTTTGCCCAACTGCTAACAAATTTGATGCTGCAATCAACTTGGAATTACCCCCATTACCATCTATCTCTATCTATCCATTACTTAGCTGAGTGCTGTCACATAGGGCTCATAGTACAGGACACTCAAATGGTGCTGCACTCCAAGCATACAAACAACATCCACTTCAGTAATGTTGTAAAAGTCAACATATCAAAGCCATTTATAAAAGGAGTACCGCACAATTTGAGTGATATATATATATATATATATATATATATATATACATACAGGTTGAGTATCCCTTATCCAAAATGCTTGGGACCAGGGGTATTTTGGATATTGGATTTTTCCGTATTTTGGAATAATTGCACACGATAATGAGATATCATGGTGATGGGACCCAAGTCTAAGCACAGAATGTATTTATGTTACATATACACTTTATACACACAGCCTGAAGGTAATTTTAGCCAATATTTTTTGTAACTTTGTGCATTGAACAAAGTGTATCTACATTCACACAATTCATTTATGTTTCATATACACCTTATACACACAGCCTGAAGGTCATTTAATACAATATTTTTAATAACTTTGCGTATTAAACAAAGTTTGTGTACACTGAGGCATCAGAAAACAAAGATTTCACTATCTCACTCTCACTCAAAAAAGTCCGTATTTCGGAATAATCCGTATTTCGGAATATTTGGATATGGGATACTCAACCTGTATATATATATATATATATATATACTCTATATAGATGTGTCCTGCTATGCTGTTGCCACATGTTCCTGCTGTCCATTAACTGCGACTGAGTGTGGCATACCATGATGCATACGCATTGCAGTGCTGCTATTAAACGCTGTTATATGCAGCAACAGCATAGCAAAACACAGATGGAAACCCCCCCTTATAAATCCTGCGTTTGCCCCTGACCCCTGCTTGTGGAATTATTTTCTTGGCTCTTGGACATCACCTCATAAGGGTCTATTGTAAAATGATAACTGGCCTGGATTGTGTTAATTAGTGGTGATATGAGATTTCATTATTTTAGGTTTGCTAACAAACATAAATCATTGTAGCCTGAAGAGATGGATTTTGCCTAGAGGCTGCAGCCATCCCAGTAAACATCTGCCGCCACCACCAGTGAGCCCCGAGTGTTTGCAGTGGATTCCTATTGGAAGCACAGTCTGCTAATTAAATGCTGGACTGTGATTGGCACACAGGGCTTCCAATAGGAAGCCGTTCTGCTTATAGGACTGCAGCACATGCAGTCCGTAGGAGCAGGTGAGGAGAATGGGGTGCAAGCCCGCATGCGCAAGTTCTCAATGGGAGCTGTAATATGCTTCTAGGGGCTGCAGCCGTAGCAGCCCATAGAAGTCAGTGCGCATGCACGCACTATGATTCTTTTATCCCTGACAGTGACTACGTCTGGTTTGCATGCGCTAGCCTGTTTGTTTTTTTTTTGTCACCCTTTCTCTCATGGCATGGCTGCTGGTGTGTGCTGTAGACAGATCACCGGCTGCCAAGCTGAAGACAGCAGGTCCTGTATGCAGTTTTTAAAGCAGCATCAAAAATATATTTGTGGTACTGCTTACTAGATATGAGCGGGTTCGGTTCTCTGGGAACCGAACCCACCCGAATTTGCAGATCCGAGCAGGGACACGATCCCAGCTCAGGTTTTCCTGCCCACCTCGACTACGTCAGCAAGGCAAACGTCATCATCCCACTGTTGGATTCTTGCAGGTTTTGGATTATATATCAGCCCCGCGTCTCCGAGCCATCACTCCGGCATTGGAGAGTGTACATCACGGACGTGTCCGTGCTGTGTGCTGTTAAAAAAAAACAGAAGAAGCTAGAAGAACTTAGGTTAGGTAGGCAGGCAGGCTAGGGTTAGGGAAAGGGGCAGGAGACTTGGCGCGGAAGGCTGGTGCTTGTGTAACATTTTTGGGCTTCACTGTGTGACTGATTTGATTTATTTCACATAAATCAAGGGGCTGCCACATGGGGCTGTGTACTGTGTATGGGCTGTGTACTGTTTAGGGGCTGTGTACTGTATAGGGGTGCTTATAAATAAACTGTGGCTGTGTGTGGGTGTGCTCTGTTGGGGCTGTGTAGTATAGGGGTGCTCTGCATACTGTGGCTGTGTATAGGTGTTCTCTGTCCATAGGGGGCTGTGTATAGGGTGCTCTACATTATACTGTGGATATGTATAGGTGTGCTCAGTCTATAAGGGGCTGTGTATAGTATGCTCTGTCCAACCTCAGTGTGTAACCGATTCTATTTTTTGCTGACAGATATTTGTGCGTCAATCACAAAGTGTGGGATAACGATAAAGTAAAATATTGCTAAGTCGGTGGGAGGGCCCAAGAACATTTTCATCTTGCACTTTATTTCTTTGCACTATGGCCCTCATTCTGAGTTGTTCGCTCGCTAGCTGCTTTTAGCAGCATTGCACACGCTAAGCCGCTGCCCTCTGGGAGTGTATCTTAGCTTTGCAGAATTGCGAATGAAAGATTAGCAGAATTGCGAATAGAAATTTCTTAGCAGTTTCTGAGTAGCTCCAGACTTACTCAGCCATTGCGATCAGTTCAGTCAGTTTCGTTCCTGGTTTGACGTCACAAACACACCCAGCGTTCGCCCAGACACTCCCCCGTTTCTTCAGACACTCCCGCGTTTTTCCCAGAAACGCCAGCGTTTTTTCGCACACTCCCAGAAAACGGCCAGTTTCCGCCCAGAAACACCCACTTCCTGTCAATCACAGTACGATCACCAGAACGATGAAAAATCCTCGTAATGCCGTGAGTAAAATACCTAACTTTTGTGTAAAATAACTAAGCGCATGCGCTCTGCCAACCTTGCGCATGCGCAGTAAGCGACTAATCGCAATATAGCGAAAATCGGCAACGAGCGAACAACTCGGAATGACCCCCTATGTGCACTTTGGATCATTTTGGGGGCATAGTTTATAAAACTGCCATCCTGTCTGCCACTGCAGTGCCACTCCTAGATGTGCCAGGTGTTTATGCCACCCACTTCTGTCGCATTGCGTAGTCATCCAGCTACCTCGGTGCAACCTTTTGGCCTAAACTGGATTGAAAAAAAATTGTGAGCTGTGAGTTGATCAAAATACTGTAGACTGCAAATGAGTGGAAATGAATGTTATTGAGGTTAATAATACTGTAGGAACATAAAAAAAAAAACAAATTCTGTGATTTTAGCTGTTTCTACGAATAAAAAAAAAATAGAACCAAAACCAAAACCAAAACACACAAGGGCGGTTCTGGCAAAACCAATCCAAAACCAAAACACAAAGAAAAAACTCAAAACCAGGAAATAAAGAACAGGCGCACATCTCTACTACTTGCATAACTTTTTGCTAGATGTTCACAGAGTTTTTATATGTTTCTTATTGTTATTTATTATTTATGCTTATACATTGATTGTTTAACCTTCCAGGACTCTTTACCGCATAACAATGTCCAGCAAAAGGGTCCCTTCCTCAGGTGCCAAATGTGACAAGGATCACATACACCGGGTAAAAGTTCCACACTGCAGGTTTATTTTCCACAGCTTTTCCACAGGTAGGCAATTTACAACTGAACATAAGCAGTTACCAGCAGGTCACAGGTTACAGAATAGCTCACAGCAAATTCTTTGCATACAAGGTGTAAATTCTCCAGAGACCATTGATCCAGGACCCCTTACAGTAGCCACTCCCCTGGCCTATCACCTGGGTGAATAGTTCACCATCATGTGCACTGTCTCTTACAGTGGCGTGCGGTGAGGTCAGTGGCTGGTGAGGCACTACAGCCATAATGTCTGCCGAATCCTGCCGATGACCCCTACTGACGCTGAGCCAATGCCCGCTACGGCCCCTGAGCCGGTGCCTGCTGCCACCGCCAATGGCTTACAAACTCAGCCACCATCAACTGACCTAGCCCTCAGCCACTAATTTGCATCTCAGTCTGATGCCTGCCTGCTTATCATACTTGTGATATATTGTACATTTTTATAGATTTTTTTTTTTTAAATTAGTGTTTGGGAGTGGGAAGGGAGTGGGAGGAGGACATGAATGCAATTTTGTTGTCCAGGGCTTCCATTAACTTAATGGAAAAGGGTCTGAAAGGGTTAAAAAATGTAAAAAAAATGCGTGAGATCCCCCCTCCTAAGTATAACAAGCCTCGGGCTCTTTGAGCCGGTCCTGGTTGTTTAAATACTGGAAAAAAAAAATGAACAGGGGCTCCCCGTATTTAGACAACCAGCACTGGGCTCTTAGTCCGGTCCTGGTCCCAAAAATATGGAGGACAAAAGATGTAGGGGCCCGCTGGTACCTGCAGTTCTACAACAACAACAAAAATCCAAATAAAAACAACACACACACCATAAAAGTAAAATTTTATTAAAACACACTTACACACTCACACATACTTACCTACATCCCACGCCGATCACGTCCACTTGTCCATGCAGAATCCAGTAGGGGTACCTGTACAAATGAGAGAGAGATTACTTACCAACACCCCACGCCGATGACGTCCAACCTGCAAAAATAAAAATTATCTTTTATACAGGGGGGGGGGGGGGGAGAAGAGAGGGAGAGAGGGAGGGAGGGAGGGAGGGGGGGGGGAGAGAGAGAGAGAGAGAGAGAGAGAGAGAGAGAGAGAGAGAAACACAAAAAAACACAAACAAAAAACCACACACTAGCCTGCCTATTATGCTGCAGCTGCTGCCGCCGAGCCGAACGGGAGGGGAGAGAGCTGCTGGCTGGTAAGGGAGGGGAGAGTGCAGGGTGATGCTGCCTGGGTCAGGAGGGAAGACGGCTGCTAGCTGCGATGGGAGGACGGAGGAGAAAGGACAGGGGAAAACCAAACTCACTCCTGCTTCAGCCCTGATGCCACTTCCGCCTCCAGCACCGCTTGTGGGTGATTGGACAGCGGATCCAGCACTGGATCCGCTGTCCAATCACAGGTGCCTCGCTGACATAGGGCTGGTGTCCCTGTCAGCGAGGAACTTGTCTCAGTGCCGCATTCCCCATAATTTTTAAATGGGCTTTTACAGCCCAGTGCTTTGCCCCGCCCCCCGTTCTGTCCCGTTATCATTATCTATGGGAGGTACTGCTATCAGAGCCTCCCAAACTCATTTAAGTAGCTAAAATTATTAAAATTAAATACAGAAGATACTTATGAAACAGAATATGTGTCATAAGTATCTTCTATGTATTATTTTAATAATTTATCACAGGGGAGACACTGCCTCCCCTGCCTCCCCTGACTGCACGTCCCTGGTCTCTTGTGTCTGAAAACATTTTAAGAGCAGGTGTCTGTAATCATGCTTGCTGTTGTTCAGATTTGATCAAACTGAAAACCTGGACTGGATTCAACACCTTGTTGTACCACATCCATGTCTGGCATGATCATGCTGTCGCTGTGACTATATCTATAATTGTTAATTTGTATGTATGTGCGGGGTAAATACGAGACGTATCGAAAATATTTTGATAAGGTTTCCACTTAAATGTTCCTTGGGATCCTTTGTTTAGTATAATCTCTTTGTCAATCCTTAAGATTTGTGATTTATTAATTATTTATTTGCTAACTTTATTTATAAAAATGTCAGCGCACTTTATTAAATTTGATTCACTGCCCAAAGGATCTTATACTGTAGCTATATCTCTTATAACACAAACTAACATTACCTACAGTACCAGTATGAATTTAGATTGTGTGAGAAAACCTGAGTACCCAGAGAAAATCATGCAAACAGGGGAGATGAATCAACACCAAGTACATAGTGTCCTGGTTAGATCCAATTCAATTCACAAAATGTACTTGTACACAATGCAATGTGGCTAGGATGCATGAGGAGGCTATGATGATTAATTTGATATATGACACTTGTATATTGTGTGTGCCTGTATGTATACAGAGCAGAACAGAACTTGAATGAGAAAAAAGCTGCAGTAGCTACATTGTAGCAGTTTGTGTACAGATTCAGAGACTCAGTTGCACACAGAAATACAAGTGTCATATATCAAATTAATCAGCACACAGTCACATTGTGTTGCAACTAACATACATTCTCAGCAAAAAAAATTGCTAGAAACCCATCGCTAAAAGACTTGTGCCAAGAGGGGCTGTTTGGCATGACTGCAGCAAAGATGAATGAGGACACATCTGTAGATAGATAGATAGATAGATGCACTGCCATTTCTTGCAGATGAGAGCCGTGCAATCACACAGGGCGCTCTCCATGGCACTTTGTGGCTTCATTCTGCTCCCTCTTCCCTAGTACTCCGCTCGTGGGTGGGGTTTCATGGATTGATGTGGTTGAACTGTGACATCACAACACAACCACACCATTCTGTGAAACTCCAACCCCTCAGTGGAGTACTAGGGAAGAGGGAGTAGGACATCAGTGCTGGTGGGCTGGTTTCTGCCAGCGAATATACACCCCCTTGCTGATGAGCATTACCCTTGGCAATGAGCATGGATCCTAGAGCATGAAACCCCTGGCAATGAGCATGACACCCAATGCATGAAACCCCTGGCAACAAGAATGACACCCAGCGCATAAAACCCCTGGTAACGAGCGTGACACCCACTGCATGAAACCCCTGGCAATGAGCAGATAATTTAAAAGTAATTAGAAGCTTTACTGTAGGGCATAATGTATCACAGTCATTGCGGTGTATGGCATAATTTGGTGCAGGGGGCATAATATGGAGCCAGCGGCATTACTGTGTGGGGCTTAATATGGTGGAATGCTTTTTTTCCTGTGGTTGAGGTCTGTTGTTGCAGAGTCAAAAACATAATCTTTTTCCTGCGAGGCCACACCAATTTTAGTGAGGCTACACCCATTTTAGTGAGGCAATACTGTCTATGGAGAGTAGCGCATATTTTGATGTCTATGGGGAGGGCGCATTTTATTTAATGATTGCACTAAAAATTGTCTAGAAACAGACCTGGATAGATAGCTAGAGTTTAGGTTTGAATTTGACACATGCATATGCCACTGCTGACTATGGAAATGTTCCCAGTCACCATGGTTTGTGGGGACTTATGGTTGTAAATTGGGACAAATGTGGTGGCTTGTCGTGTGGTGTGAATATGCCTCATCCAATCAGGACTTAGTGTTCATCTAAACTGGAAGCAATGAAAAATAATCATTTAACTTTTTGTAAAAGCAATTACATTTACACCAATTTAGGGGAGATGTACTGTATGAATAAGTGCTAAGTGTCAATATTAAGACTAAAGACAGACACTGGGAGTCTTATTGAGGGAGACAATGTAATAGAAGATCATCTTAATAAAAAAATGTTCTCAGTATTCACTACTGAAAGAGAGGGGAAAGGGCAAGAGTTAAGTTTCTGGGATATTCAGAAAAATGAAACAAGTACATTTAGAGAGAAGAAGGTCCTAACAGAACTCTCAAAACTGAAAGTGCATAAATCAATGAGGCCACATGGGATACATCCAAGAATACTAAAAGAGCTTAAAGGGGTGCTGGTATCACGATTAGCAAAATTATTCAAAAAGTCAATAGCTACAGGAGTACTGTAATTCCAGAGGATTAGAAAAAAGCAAACATAGTCCCACTGCACAAAAGTGGAAGCAAGGAAGAGGCAAGCAAATATCGACATTAGTCTTACATTAGTAGTAGGGAAATTGATAGAAACACTCTTAAAAGAAAGAGTCGTAGATGATCTCAAATCCAGCAATATACAGGATCACAAACAGCATGGATTCACTGGGGGAGATCATTTCAAACAAACCATATTGACTTTTTTGACTGTGTGACTAACGTAATATTATTATTATTATTATTATTATTATTATTATTATTATTATTTTTATTATCATTATCATCATTATTATTATTATTATTATTATTATTATTACATTTTATATATAAGACGCCACAAGTGTTTCAAAGCGCCATACAAAGGACAGTACAGGGAGACAAAACTTAGCATTACAGTAAATAAATAACAAAAATAGATACGGTAACAGGTAACAATAGATATGGAAAAATTTGTGGCAGGGATCAGTTATTCTAGGTGCACTCTATCCCAATCATATATATTATGTATATATTTAATACAATTGTATTGTATTTATTTCCTGTTTGATAAATATTTAATAAAGTATCTCAAAAAATATAATACCAATACCCACGTGGAATATATTCTTTTTTACGTAATCCCACATGTGGTATTATTATAACCTAATTACGAGGTCATACAAAGCAAAAGTGGCGTGCGGTGAGGTCAGTGGCTGGTGAGGCACTACAGCCATAATGTCCGCCGCATCCTGCTGATGACCCCTACCGCCGCCGAGCTAATGCCCGCTACTGCCTCTGAGCCAATGCCCGCTGCCACCGCCAATGGCTTACAAACTCGTCCACCATCAACTGACCCAGCCCTCCGCCACTAATTTGCATCTCAGTCCGATGCCGCCAATGCCCACTGCCTGCCTGCTCATCATACTTGTTGTATATTGTACATTTTTATAGAAAGAAAAAAAATTAATGTTTGGGACTGGGAAGGGAGTGGGAGGAGGACATGAATGCAATTTTGTTGTCCAGGGCTTCCATTAACTTAATGGAGAAGGGTCTGAATGGGTAAAAAAAAAATACAAAACAAAAATTGCGTGAGGTCCCCCTTCTAAGTATAACCAGCCTCGGGCTCTTTGAGCCGGTCCTGGTTGTTTAATTACTGGGGAAAAAATTGGACCGAGGTTCCCCGTATTTAGACAACCAGCACCGGGCTCTTAGTCCAGTCCTGGTTCCAAAAATATGGGGGACAAAAGATGTAGGGGTCCCCCGTATTTTTAAAACCAACACCGGGCTCCACTAGCCAGGAACATAATGCCACAGCCGGGGGAAATATTTATGTAGGTCACTGCAGCTGTGGCATTACCCCCCCAACTAGTCACCCCTGGCAGGGGTTCCCTGGAGGAGTGGGGACCCCTTAAATCAAGGGTTTACCCCCCCTCCAGGCACCCAAGGGTCAGGGGTGAAGCCCGAGGCTGTACCCAGCACCCCTGGGTGGTGGGTGCCAGGCTGATAGCCATGTGTGTGTAAAAAAAAGAATATTGTTTTTTGTTGTGGAACTACAAGTCCCGGCAAGCCTCCCCCGCTTGCTGGTACTTGGAGAACCTCAAGTACCAGCATGCGGGGAAATAACGGGCCCGCTGGTACCTGTAGTTCTACAACAACAAAAAATACCCAAATAAAAACACAACTCACACCGTGAAAGTAAAAATGTATTAAAACACACTTACACACTTACACACTCACACATACGTACCTATATCCCACACCGGTCACGTCCACTTGTACAGTAGAATCCAATAGGGAAGGGGTACCTGTAAAAATGAACATTATACTTACAAACTGAGAGAAAGAGAGAGAGAGAGAGAGATTGTGAGGGCGGGATGTATTAAGCAGTAATATAGCGGTAAAACCTGTTACCAGCCCGATGTCTTTTCCCCGTATGTTCTATTAATCCTCAGCCTACTGCACTGTCAGTTGCTTCCGCATCTCCTGTTACACGTGACTTCTTTGGCACGGTACCTGCTCTCATAGGTAGCCTATTGTTCCACCACAGGCACTGTATGTATGAACGTACAGGACCCGTCACCTCCAGGCAGGGCCGGTGCTAGGGTGTTCGGCGCCCCCCTGCAAACTATAAAATTGCGCCCTCCCATATTCCGTTGGCGTGCGCCGGGAAAAGGGGTGTGGTCTCACAAGTAAGGGGCATGGCCACACAATAGTACCCCCATTTAAAATTACGCCACAATGTAGCACAATCTTATTAATCTTATACGTAATGCCCCACCCGTAGTAGTAGCGTCCTTATATGTAATGCACCCCAGTAGTAGTAGCACCCTTATACATAATGCACTCACAGTAGTAGTAGCATCCTTATACATAATGCCCCCAGTAGTAGTAGCATCCTTATACGTAGTGCCCCCCCAGTAGTAGTAGCATCCTTATACATAATGCACCCAGAGTAGTAGTAGCATCCTTATACGTAGTGCACCCCCAGTAGTAGATGCGTCCTTATATACGTAATGCCCCCCCAGTAGTAGAAGCGTCCTTATACGTAGTGTACCCCCAGTAGTAGAAGCGTCCTTGTACGTAATTCCCCCCTAGTAGTAGTAGCGTCCTTATACGTAATGCCCCCCACAGTACTAGTAGCGTCCTTATACGTAATGCCCCCCCCCAGTAGTAGCATCTTTACATGTAATGCCCCCCCCGTAGTAGTAGCGTCCTTATGCATAATGCACCCCCAGTAATAGCATCCTTATACGTAATGCCCCCCCAGTAATAGTAGCGTCCTTATATATAATGCCCCCAAGTAGTAGTAGCGTTCTTATACGTAATGCCCCCCCCAGCAGTAGTAGCGTCCTTATACGTAGTGCACCCCCAGTAGTAAAAGCGTCCTTATACGTAATTCCCCCTAATAGTAGTATCGTCCATATACGTAATGCCCCACAGTAGTAGTAGCGTCCTTATACATAATGCACCCCCAGTAGAAGCCTCCTTATATGTAATTCCCCCGTAGTAGTAGTAGCGTCCTTATAAGTAATGCCCCCCCCAGCAGTAGTAGCGTTGTTACGCGTAATGCCCCCCCTGTAGTAGCGTCCTTATACGTAATGCACCCTCCCAGTAGTAGTAGCGTCGTTACGCGTAAAGCCCCCCCTGTAGTAGTAGCATCCTTATACGTAGTGCACCCACAGTAGTAGTAACATCCTTATACGTAATTCCCCCCTAGTAGTAGTATCGTCCTTATAAATAATGGCCACCCCAGTAGTAGCGTAGTTTCACGTAATGCCCCCCTGTAGTAGTAGCGTCCTTATACGTAATGCCCCCCCAGTAGTAGTATCGTCCTTGCATGTAATGGCCTCCCCCAGTAGTAGCGTCATTATACGTAATGCCCCCCCAATACTAGCATCCATAAAGTGCGCGTACGCAGACATACCTCACACACACAATTCACACATATATACACACACATACACACCCACCCACCATATGCACACATACACACTCACCATATATATATATATATATATACACACACTCACACACACACACAGACACACACACACCACTTACCTAAGCCAGTCTCCCTCTGTACTGCAGCCTGGTCAGTGTAGCTCCGCCCCTTCTATCCCGGTTAGCCCCGCCCCCTTTCGGGCCGTTTAGCTCCGCCCCCTTCTGTCCCATACTCAGCCGCTGTCACACGGGGAGGGGAGGCAGGAGGTTTTTCATTCAGCAGGCGCTGCTGCCAGTGACTGTCATACCGTGACAGTCACAGCAGCAGCAGGGGGACAGGACGGCGCAGCAGTGAAGGGATTCAGAGCAGGGGGAGCGCCTCTCTGTCCCAGCGCCTCCCTGCACTGCATCCCTTCGCTGAGCGGGTAGCGCCGGGCCTGCCTCCAGGCATATGTGCCATTGTTTAATGATCGGAGGTGATGGGTCCCGTACGTTCATACATACGGTGCCTGCGGTGGACCAAAAGGCTACCTATGAAAGCAGGTATCGTGCAGAAGTCACGTGTAACAGGTGCTACTGACAGCGTGGCAGGCTGGGGGTTAATTAAATACGGGAAAAGATATTGAGCTGGTAAGACACACACACACACACACTAACCTGCTGCTGCTGGGGAGAGCCGCATGCTGCTGGGCCACGCCGGAGGGGAGAGAGAGCCGATCCGGTCAGCGGGAGGGCGGAGGAGGGGGAGAGCCGCACACCACCACTCGGGTCAGCGGGAGGAAGGAGGAGGTTGGGGGAGAGCTGCACACACTCTAGGGCCACTGCTCCCTCCCGGCTACCTCCAGCGACACTCACCGCTGGGAACCTCTTCCTCCAGCACCGCATGTGTGTGATTAGACAGTGGATCCAGCACTGGATCTGCTGTCCAATCACAGGTGCCTTGCTGACATGGGGGTGGTGTCTTGTAGAAGTGCCGCTTTCCCTATCTTTTATAGCCCAGTGCTTGGCCCCGTCCCCCACTCAGTCCCATTTCCATTATGTTTGGGAGGCACTGCTATCAGTGCCTCCCAAACACATTTAAACCAGGAAAATTATTAGAATTATATAAAGAAGATACTTATGACACAGAATACTGTATGTGTCATAAATATCTTCTTTATATTATTTTAATAATTAATCACAGGGGAGGCACTGCCTCCCCTGACTGCACGTCCCTGCAAAGCAAAATAGAAAAACAATAAAGAAATAGAAAAACGTGACAGAAAATATTTTTAGACAATTTTTTGTCTCTGTGAGAAATAATAAAGAAATGTAAAACCAAATTGTGTGCCATCTCTTGTTCATATATATAACTTTTATTCTCTTATGATGAGTTTTAATGTTCTTCTGCTCCAATATTTATGTGTAGTAAAGATTTTTAATGAATGCCAACACTGTGTTCTCTTGCCTAATTCTCCTTTATTGTAGTGTATCCATTGTATCCCATTAAATGTGTAAACATGCCAATAATAGTGACTGTACATGTACTAGAAGTAATGTATTCTCTGAAATTGTCAATATAATATGTTACCCTTTCAATGGATATATTTAACTGATTCTTACTAAACATGTATCATGCTGTGAACCAGACACATATGTATCTAATGCACCAAGGCACTAATGTGCTATTAAATTAACCACTGACACAATGCAGTTGACAATACTCTGAATTAAATAGTGACTGTAAATATATATCATGTTATGATGCACTAGGAATCACCTATGTGCAGGTGTCCTTATAGGGTGATATTATATTCCCTGAAATAGGATGTGAATGTGCTTCAAACCCTTATTTTATTCTGTCAGTGCTGTGCAGTGGACACAGTGTCAGTCACATGTATTAATGTGTGATTGCATGCTCATTCATTGCTATGCAATCGGTATGCTCTATATATATATATAAAAGATAAATCCAAAGGGCGCAATTAATGCTAACAATAGGCAGCCGTCACATAAAGCTAAGGGAACACCACATCCCTCAGTAGGTATCAAATAAAAAGAGAATTGTATATGTGCATAGGCGCTCTTGTAGCAAAGATGAAAATAGCACAGAAGTGTTTATAGATAAAACACACAAATTTATTAACACAATTGTCACATGAAACATATAAAAGGTAAATATATATACATATACAAATACATATATTGCACTGATCCCAATAGTTTCTCACCCTCTTGGATCCAAGCTTGAAAAAGGAGAGTTTCTCCGAAATGTGTCATTTGGAAGACATGGATACCTTCATTTGATGCACTGCTGGATTCCCTACTCAGCCTCAAAAAAGAAAAAAGCCTTTTGCGGTGGTGCTGTACTAACTCCATCGGGACCTGATTGCTTTTTGTTAAAAAAAGCTCTCTGCCCACCGCAAATCACTAAGAGGGTGAGAAACTATTGGGATCAGTGCAATATATGTATATATGTTTACATTTTAGTTGTTTCATGTGACAATTGTGTTAATAAATTTGTGTGTTTTATCTATAAACACTTCCGTGCTATTTTTATCTTTGCTGCAAGGGCGCCTATGCACATATACAATTCTCTTTTTATTTGACAACTACTGGTCTATGTTTAGTGACTGGTCTGTCATATCATATCAGGGTACTTAAAAAATATTGATTATATGTCAAACTCAGCTGCTGGCTGCCAGTGTGGAATTCCGGTATATGTTAGTTATTACGTAATTTCTGTCACTCCATATTATATAAGTGACAGCAAGACCACTCTGCACCTAACAGTAATCTAACAATCGCCTGTTCGTTCCACAGTAACACTTGCCTATATGGCATATGCAATATACAGTGCAGCTGTAATGATGTTTCACCATATAAAGATGAATTACATTGTAGTGCTCAGCTACTGCTGCTGGTGTGAATTGCTGGTATGTATTTAATGGTTATAAGCTATCTGTTACTCTGTATTTTAAGGTGACAGCAAAACCACCCTGTATCCAGTAGATACAGGTAACAAAGAGCACCACAATTCTGAAAACATAATACAGCTTAGATGTAAGTAGCGAAGTAGTAATCACAATACTACTTGAGCCTTTACCAGCAGGAGAAAAAGTGGGTACAGACGGTCGCTGGGTAGGAGGGAGCTGTGAGTGAAATGTGTTGAGAAGAGGGCTTTGACAACAAGAGGAAAGAGGGCCCTGCTCTAAAGTGCTAACAATCTAGTGGGAAGAGGCGGCAGACAGATGACATGAGGTGCAAGCAAGCGGGAAGTAGCCTGTTGGCAGGATGAAAGCAAAGCAGAGATGATCAAGGCATGAAGCAGGGGGATGGAGGAGCAGCCTCAGGACTATGTTATTCATCAGAAGGGTATGATTTGATGAATATAGATGGATCCACATTTATCTTGACTTTTGTGCTGCACCTAGGAACACCATGGTTTATTAACATAAACCCTTCATCTATTGTTCTCAGCTGCAATACAATACAGAGAACAATACATCAGGGGATTAAGTAATTACAGCAGGGGATTAAGTCTAACTGACCTGGGTCAGTTAATCCTATTAAAGGCCAAGATAAACATGGACCCATCTGTAGGTGTGTTTTCAGTGCCCATTTGAAGCTTTGCAAGGTCGGGGAGAGTGTAATGGTGCAGGGGAGCGCATTCTACTGAAGGGGTGCAGCATGGGCAAAATCTTGAACTTGAGCATGGGAAGCAGTGACCAGGGTAGAGGAGAGGCAATGATCATTGGACAACCATAAGGGGCGGGAGGGAGTATGAAGGGAGAGGGGGTTGGAGATGTGGGGACCAGTGTAATTAGAGATTGCCTTGTATGTGAGGGTGAGGAGTTTGAAGAAGGTTCTGCAGGGGAATGGGAGCCAGTGCAGATTTTGTCGAAGGGGAGTGGCAGATGTTGAGTGGCAGGAGAGAAAGATAAGCCTAGCTGCGGAGTTGAGGACAGATTGGAGCGGAGAAAGATGGGAGCAAGTTAGGCCAGTGAGGAGACCATTGCAGTATTCGAGTCATGAGATGACCAGTGAGTGAATGATATTTCATTCACTCACTGTATAACATTTATTGGCAGCCTGGGAGAGAAATGGCCTGGTGTGAGTAATGTTGTGTAGCTGGAACCGACAGGATTGAGCATGAGTTTGGATGTGGGGTGCAAAGGAGAGGGAGGAGTCAAGAGTGACACCTAAGCAGTGGAGTTTGGGAATAAGAGAGATAATGGTGTTGTCAACAGTGATAGAGATATTGGTAGGGGATGTTACTCTGGCTGTGGGAAAGATAATGAGTTCAGTTTTGTCCATGTTGAGCTTCAGAGAGCACTCAGACATCAAGGAGGAGATGGCAGAGAGACAGCTGGAAACCTAAGAGAGGATGGGGGAATGGATTAGGAGAGGAGAGGTAGAGTTGTGTGTCATCGGCATAGAGGTGGTATTGAAGGCCAAAGGAGTTAATGAGCACACCGAGGGAAGAGTTGTACTGGCAGATCAGAAGGGGGCCGAAGACAGAACCCTGAGGGACACCAATAGGAAGGATGGAAGGGTGTGAGGTGGTGCCGGATGCAGACACAGAGAATGAGCGGTTAGTGAGGTAACAGGTAAACCAGTCAAGGACAGTGCTATAGAGGCCAATGTTTTGGAGTGTGCGGAGGAGGAGAAGATGATCCATGGTGTCAAAGGCAGCAGAGAGGTACAGAAGGATAAGCAGAGAGAAGTGGCCCCTGGATTTGGCCGAAAGCAGGTCATTGGTGACTTTCACCAGGGCAGTCTAAGTGGAGTGAAAGCCAGATTGTAGTGGACCAAGGATTGAGTTGTCAGAAAGGTAGCTTGTGAGATGGCTGTAGACCAGTTGTTCAAGTAGTTTGGAGGTAAATGAGAGAAGAGAAATGGGGTGGTAGCTAATGGGGGATGAAGGGTCGATGTTGTTGTTTTTTTAGAATAGGTGAGACCAGAGCATGTTTGAATGGTGAGGGAAAGATGCTGGTAGAGAGCAATAGGTTAAAGAAGTGAGCAAGGTGGGAGCAGGCAGTGGGGGAGAGGGAGCGGAGAAGACGGTTAGGGGATCCAGGGGGCAGGTTGATGTGGTGAGGATGAGATGAGTGAGTGAATTCCTTGTCTGTAGTGGGACAGAAGGAGGACAGGGTGGGATAGATGGAGGGGAAGGATGATGGGGTCAGGTGGCAGCAGAGGGGTGACGGGAGGAGATATCGTGTCAGATTTCCTCAATTTTGGATATGAAGAAGGAGGCAAAGTTGGTGGCAGTGAGGGAGGATGGGAGGGGAGGAGAAGGGGGGTGAAGGTGAGTATTGAAAGTTTCAAAGAGACGGCATGGACTGGAGGACTGAGAAGAAATTAGTACTTGGAAAAAGGATTGCTTGGTGATGGAAAGAGCAGAGCTGTAGGAGGAGAGAATAAACTTGAAATGGAGGAAGTCCAACAGAGAGTGAGATTTCCTCCAGAGCAGTGTTCAGCGGAGCATGAACATTTTTGTAAGAATCGTGTTACTTTGGTGTGCCAGGGTTGGGGTTTATAGCGGCAGATGGGGACAGAGGAGAGGGGGGCCACAGAGTCTAGAGCAGCGGTTAGGTAAGAGTTATAGAAGGAGGCTGCCTGGTTGGAACAGGTCATAGCAGAAAGAGGAAAGTCTCGAGGGAGGACAGGATAGCAGGCTCGAGAGACCCAAGATTGCATCTGGTGTTAGTGGGTCTGGGCGTGGAGAGGAGAGGGGAAGATGAGAGGGTGAAGGAAAGCAGATGGTGGTCAGAGAGAGGGAAGGAAGAGTTTGAGAAATCAGAGAGATCACATCGGTGGGTGAAGACAAGGTCAAGGGAGTGCTCGAGATTGTGAGTAGGGGTGGAAGTTTATTGAGAAAGTCCAAAGGAGGAGGAAAGGGCAAGAAGATTAGTTGGAAGCAGCATTAGTGTTGTTAATAGTGATGTTAAAGGTGAACAGCGGCCAGGGGGGTGGTAGATCACTGCCACAAGGAGGTGAGTGGGGTAGAAGAGGCAGATAGTGTCGACCTCAAAGGTGGAGAAGGTGAGGGAGGGCTCAGGTGGTATGACACAAAAGGTGCCATTTTGGGAGAGAAGGATGCCCATGCTTCCACCTTGGCGGTCATCAGGTCTGACCAAGTGGGTGAAGGAGAGGCCTCCATAGGAGAGGGCAGCAGGGGAGGTGGTGTCAGAAGAGGAGAGCCAGGTTTCAGTGATGGCGAGAAGGTTAAATGAGTGGGAGATGAAGAGGTTGTGGATAGTTGGCAGCTTGTTGCAGATTGATCTAGCTTTCCAGAGTGCACAGGAGAAAGCAAGGGAGGGGACAGGAGAGATGGGGATCAGGTTGGCTGGGTTTCTGAATTTGTGTGGGTGTTCTGGAAATTGGGGGGGGGGGTGACCTAGCAGTGAGGATTGGTATAGGACAGGATCGAGAAGCCATAATTCCAGTACAGTAGTGTTGTTCTTAGGAATAATATAGAATGGAGTGGGTGTAATATAGAATGGACAAAAAGAAGTGTGGTGTAGTTAAAGCAAAGACAGTGTAATTAGGAATGTTTGGGAAATAATGGAAGGCAGATATTATTATATAGTGGATGTAGATAATATAACTGAGGAGCAGAAAGCAATGTGTGAGAGCGGTAGGGCTGTTAGTTAATCAGACAGGGAGTTCAGTGTCCAGACTGTGCATGCTGTAGGAGCTGGTGGTAGTGGATTAGGTAACTCCCTGTATTATGTTGATTGCAGTTCTTGTTGTGGAGGTGGGGAAGATACTGTAGTCTGCTGTCCTTCTGTTTCTCTCCAGTTTATCTCTGGTATATCTCCAAAGTTCATATTAATATTATCCTCATACTTTACGCTAACATACTTCACAACTAAGAGACTTTACAGCCTACCATGTACTGATTAAATAGAAATGCACACATGGATACAGGCTTGATTGCTAACAGCACCCACCCTATGAATCTCCACCCACAACAAAAGTTTTACTCTAGGTGTGAACATTAACAGACCAGTACACTGCCACTAATACACAGTGATTTCCTTCTTTAGTAGAGGCTAGGAATAGCAAATTTAAAAGTATAGTCCCAGTTACCTAAGAGACTTTATATATGCATGTAACAGTTGCAGGAGTGAGAGATTGTTGCAGGAGTGAGAGATAAAGTTGCAGTTACCTAAGAGATTTCATAAATGCATGTAACAGTTGCAGGAGATAGATAAAGGTGGAGCTGTAGATATAGCTTATCTAGACTTTTGTAAGGATTTTGACACTGCCCCACAGAGGGGTTAAACAAATGAAGGAGGATCAAGGTAGACTAGAGGAATGGTCAAGAGCATGGCAATTACAGTTTAATGTCAAAAAATGCAAAAACATGTTCTTGGGTCTCATAAATACAAAGGCTATATATAGAATTGATGACACTATACCAGAAACTACTGAGGAGGAAAGGGATCTAGGAGTCACTATTTCAGGTGAGGCAGGTAAACAATGTAACACAGCAATGAGGAATGCTAGTCAGATGCTTGGTTGCATAGCAAAAGGAATCAGGAGCAAAAAAAAAAAGTAAAAATGCCCATGTATAGGTCATTGGTACGGCCTCATCTAGAATACTGTGCTCAATTCTGGAGGCCATATCTTCAGAAGGATATTGTGGCCGGAAACCCCGTTGGCCACATGGTTAATGGCCACCACAGCACTGAAGGAGTTAACCATCAGTCCCCGGGGCCATTTAATGAACAATGGGCTCTTGGTGCCACTTTTAAATCTGGAGTTGCGCTAGGCACATATTTGAAATGTATTAACAGCGACGAACGCAGAGTGTTTAAAAATATGTTTAATGATGTGTTTCAACATGTCATATGTAGTGCTCTGTGCACAGTTGTAGGATTGCATGTTTAAATGTATTTATATTTAGGATGTGCTCACATGTCTCTTAAAAGGGAAACAATGCACTTACTATGTATGAATGAATAAGGATCCCCTATCTTCTGTGTCTAGGAGATGGGATGCTAATTGCCATCTCCAAGCAGGTCTGGTGAATGACAAAACCTTTTGATGTTGGACAGTGCACACCAGGTAATGGCTGCGAGTGTGAGTTCCTAGACAGAGGTGTTAATCACGGGGGATTTAATTTTCCATATTTAAAGTGTCAGATTGGGTATGGAATCTGTATTTATTTATGTAGCTGGTTTTATTGTTATACAAATCCTACATGATATATGCAGGAAAGGAAACAGGAACATTTGTTTGAGAAATCAAATACAATCCATATTTTGAAGCTATGTGATAAATGTATCAAAGGCGAATTGTAAATTTCCAGGTGGTAAAGGAGGCAAGTTAAATGATACCAAATTTTTTGTGTGAAAGGAAGTAGGAAATTGCATTATGCAGTTATATCTTTTTAAAATGTAATTTATTTATTTATATTTTGTGAGATATCCTGATTGGATGGAAAAGACTCAGGGGGGATTACCCCCATGAGATACAGTGTGTTTTTTATGTATAAAAAGGGGCCTGCGAGTCTCAGGTTGTTTTATACTGAGAAAGTCAACTTTATGTTCTTCATTTATAGTCACCATTTTGTAACACTAGCAGTCATTTTCTCATACTGTATGTTATTAATGAACCCTTCTGCTTCAACTACATGAATTGCAAGGACAAGCCAAGGAATGTGCAATTCAGAGAAAAGAAACTTCTGTTCCCTTTCCCTTGAAATAGTTTCAAGGATGATATGTTGACATTCTTGTTCCAGTCTGTACCAAAACAAAGAACAGCTAGAAGATGCAGTTTCGTAGTGCTAGGCAGAATATCCAATGGGAGGGCTTGTTGGGGGATGTCATGGAAGCAATGTAATTCAATGTAATTCAATGTAACTCAAAGCCTATATAACTGAAACTGATGCACTAAAGAGAATCATCTGAAACCACTCCATTGCATGTGGAATTATTCTCTCATGATCGATCGAGATGAATTTTGATTCCTGACACATATATCGAGCTCAGGCTGGGCCAGTCCAGGTCCAGCAAGAACCAGATACAACAACTTGGAGGTCCCACCGAGATACCCTAAAGGCTGAGCTAAGGACGGACTGACCCAGATGACCAGATGTCTACCATACCCGATGAGTAGCTTTCTACTGAGGTTGTCCTCTTGTTATTTGGTTTATTTTCTATCTGTATAAAGTGTCAGTTACTATGGGTATCTATATGTCTCAGGAGTACAGTTAAAATTGTTTGTTTTATGTTGTTTTGTATTGTATGGATCCACCTCGTAGAAACTGCAGAGATTTATATTGTTCTACATGTACATGTGTCATTATATTACAACATAGTTGGCAGGAATAAGTGCACAGTCCCACCTTATGTGGCATAATTGCAGAAAAGACTGAATGCTAGGTATATCAGAGACAAGATCTAAATTGGATTCAGAAAGGCAGAAGCGATTATTTACTCACAGTAGGCTGTCACATTAACAAAGACTACCTACAGAGCTGAATTGGAGAAACTTGGTCTCAGATAACACTCTACCTAAAAATATACATGGCAAACTGTCCCTACATATCTGTCCAACCTTAAAAAGGGCTCATCACTCCTTAGTCCCAGATTTTGTCAAGAGAGACATATTAAAGGTCACTGAATTTGCTATAATATATGTAGTGAAACCAGACATCTGATACCCTTTTTAAAATACAAAGAAGGACCTTAGGTCCAAGGAAATGTCAGTATGGGAAATTCTGACAGCAAAAATAACATTTCCCCCATGGAGATAATGCACATGATTTTAGGAACAGGAGGAATAGAGGGAATGGAGAGCATGTTTAAAATGGCCATAATTAGCAAAGAAGGCATATTAAATCCCTTGAAACTGCAACAAATGCATAAGGGATACATAAATTATATTAAAACACATAATCTTGAGGATATACTGCTGAATTGGATAAGCGTCACAGAGTCTATACTTTATGAAAAGGAGGAGGCAGAATTGGAGAATGCATTGAGATTGATATCTTTGTTAGATTACCCTGATTATCCCAATCTCCCAGTAAAATCCAATGACCCTAGATGGAAATGTCCCAAATGTGACTGTGTTTTTTTTAATGCAACAGACGACCAATCATGAATAAAATGTGGCACACTGGAACAAGACCTGTCGTGTCTGTAAAATCACTGTTTTTTCACCTAGCTTTCCACTCACCTCAGTAACAATCAAGTTGAAAGCCTCAGGTCTCATAAGTACATTTGTAAGCCACAAAAAGCATTCTTGGTGTTGTGAGTGCCATAAAATACAATACTGGAGCACCAAAATTTGTGTGAAGGGTAAAACTTCCAGGCCTGAAAGGACAATGCCAACCCCAATTACCCCAACAGCTCCACCGCCATCATATGAGGGGGCATCCTCAGAGGCACCTGCCCCAGCTCCAAACATAGTGGTAAATCCTGTGTTTACCCATGTGTCTTCAGGGGTGGCAGCCAGTGTGGGTCAGCAAGCCCAACCAGACCAACAGGTCAGATGGTATAAGCCGTGGCCACCTTCTGACTAAATGTCCCTTTTAAAGGAAATCCCAGACGTAAAAACCAACCCAATGGGTTTTTCTAAACGATTCACACACATGTTGGACTTTTACAGTGCCACATGGATGGGTCTTCATCAAATGGCTAAAGCCTCAGCAGGTAGCTATGTTTCAAATCAAATAGCAGCTGCAGTGATAAATTATGATAATGGTGTTGCAGTCCCCACCCCAACTGCTGAGGAAATGAAAGAATTACCAAGTGGTACCTTATGGACCAAAAAATGCACTGCATACTGTGAAGAGCAGGTTATAAATATGCCTTCTCAAGACACCCCTCAGGGTAGAAATCAGTCTGTCACAGAATATTACCAGCATTTTAGACAGAGGCATGAATATTATGGGTTTGGTCATACAGCAGCCAGAGATATCAAAATATTCAAAAATGCATTTCTAGGAGGGTTAGACCAGAATCTGACTAAAATACTTAAGGTTAGTCACCCAGAGTATGCCACTCTAAGCCCAGAGACTCTCCTCACAGTGCTAAGAGCTATTGAGGATGACTGTAAAAACAAGAATGAAAAGAAAAGAAATGCACAACCAATTTATGTAATGCAGAATAAGTACACAAACAAACCTGATATGGGAGCACGCTGTAAAGTTAAACAGCCTGCTCCAAATGCTGCAACTAATCTCAGATCTCAGATATGCCTAAAGAAGGGTCTATGTTTTCACGGTCTCCAGAGAGGTCACCTTAAAAAGCATTGCCTCCTAGCTGACCAGCAACATGTGGAGTTTAACTCTCACAAACCAAACAAGAATAGGAAAATGTCCCCCAGAGTCACACATATCCCAGTTTGAGCACATCATCTGATCCGCAATGCACTGTACCCCTCTCTATAGAGGGACTAACACCTATACAGGCCTTAATAGACTCTGGGGCTGCCACATCTGTCTTATAGTCCAACTATGTCCCACCACACTTAATGTCCACTCAAACCAGTTTTGCTACTGGACTGCACGGTGCTCAATGGCTACTTAAAAAGACAAAGCCACTCACAGTACAGATTGACCACCAGGTTTTCGTAGATACACAATTCTTCATGTCATATGAATGTCCTGTAAACTTACTAGGTGCCGACTTACTGTCCGCACTTAATGCCACTGTACAGTATAAATATGGGGAAGTGACTCTAGTTGCCAGACCAGGAGCTACAAGTCTGGTTTCTTTTGACACATGGCAATTGCTGTTAGCCCTTACAGAAGACACACCACAGCCATACAGTGAACTGGAATACATAGAATCCCTAGTCCCAATAAAGGTCTGGGCAAAAGAGAAAATGGATGTTGGTCTTATGCCCACAGAACCTGTGACAATTAAACTCAAACCAGGTTCACAACCAGTAAAGGTTAAACAATATCATTTTAAACCGGATCAGATTAAAGCAATAGACAAACAAATACAAGATTACCTTAAAGCAGGCGTGCTTAAGGAATGCAGATCCAATTAAATGCCCCTCTGTTTCCAGTAAAAAAAATGATCCCCAAATCCTGACGGGTCACCCTCATTCCACATGATTTGCATGAAATTGACAAACGTATGTATGTAGATTCCCAAAAGTGCCAAATCCACACATCTTGATGAATCACATACCTCCAAGCTCCTGCTGGTTCACTGTCATTGATATTGCAAATGCTTTTTTCTCAGCAGCCATTACAGAAGAAAGTCAGCAACTATTGGCATTTACATATTAGGTCACAGAGTACACATGGACATGCTTACCCCAAAGGGGAACTACAAGCCCCAGTGCCTACTCAGAAACACTGCCGCTGATTTTAAAGGAATGGGCACCCATTCATGAAACTACGGTGATCATTCAGTATATGGATGATCTTTTGCTTTGTACAGATACGCACACACAATGCATTGAAGAAACTGTATCACTGTTGAAATTTCTGCACATTATGAACTGTAAAGTGTCTAAGGAAAAGATACAGATTGCTAAAGAGAAAGTACAGTTTCTAGGACATTTCATTAGTTACCAAGCAAAACATTTAACCAAGAAAAGAAAACAAGAACTTCCGCACATTCAAAGAACTAAGAGCATTCCTAGGATTGCTGCCGTATTGCAGAGAGTGGATTCCTTGGGGTATATTTACTAAGGTCCCAATTTTGACCGATTTTGCGTTTTTTCTTCAAAGTGTCATCTCGGGAATTTACTAAGCACAAATCTCGGCAGTGATGAGGGCATTCGTATCTTTTTTGAAGTCCAAGAAAAAAAATACAAATGAATACACCATCGGTCAAATACGCCTGTTATTTGATAGTACTCGGTCATTTACTAAAATTTGTATTTCACAAACACTGCCGGCAATAGCCAAACACTGCCGTGAATAAATACAAATCGTAAAAAAAAGCAGTTTTAAAATAGACCTGCTTTTTTTACCGTGTTCTGATTAGTGATGAGCGGATTCGGTTTTACTCGGTTTTACTCGGTTCTCAAAACGGCATCTTATTGGCTATCCAAAACACGTGACATCCGTGAGCCAATAAGATGCCGTTTTGAGAACCGAGTAAAACCGAATCCGCTCATTCTGATAGGCATGCACGGATCCGTGAGATCCGTGCATGTTTATCAGTGGGAAGGGGTGGAAAAGTGTTAATTTTTTATTCAATGCGTGGGGTCCCCCCTCCTAAGCAAAACCAGCCTCGGGCTCTTTGAGCCGGTCCTGGTTGACAAAATATGGGGAAAAAATGACAGGGGTCCCCCCATATTTCATAAACCAGCACCGGGCTCTGCGCCTGGTCCTGGTTCCAAAAATATGGGGGACAAAAAGCGTAGGGGTCCCCCGTATTTTTGAAACCAACACCGGGCTCCACTAGCCAGGCACATAATGCCACAGCCGGGGGACACTTTTATACTGGTCCCGGCGGCCCTGGCATTACATACCCAACTAGTCACCCCTGGCCGGGGTACCCTGGAGGAGTGGGAACCCCTTAAATCAAGGGGTCCCCCCTCCAGCCACCCAAGGGCCAGGGGTGAAGCCCGAGGCTGTCCCCCCCATCCAAGGGCGGCGGATGGGGGGCTGATAGCCTTTTGAAAAAAATGTGAATATTGTTTTAGTAGCAATACTACAAGTCCCAGCAGGCCTCTTCCTCAAGCTGGTACTTGGAGAACCACAAGTACCAGCATGTGGTGGAAAACCGGGCCCGCTGGTACCTGTAGTACTACTAGTAAAAAAACACCCCCAAAAAAAACAGGACACACACCGTGACAGTATAAGTTTATTACATACATGCACACCTCCAAACATACATACTTACCTATGTTACCACGAGGCTCGGTCCTCTTCTCCCTGTAGAATCCTTGGGGTACCTGTGAAAAAATTATACTCACATAATCCAGGGTATCTTGTATTCTTTGTATAATCCACGTACTGGCAAAACAAAAAAACGGAAACCCGACCACCCACTGAAAGGGGTTCCATGTTTACACATGGGACCCCTTTCCCCGACTGCCAGGACCCCCCCTGACTCCTGTCAAAGAGGGTCCCTTCAGCCAATCAGGGAGCGCCACGTCGTGGCACTCTCCTGATTGGCTGTGTGCTCCTGTAGTGTCTGTCAGGCAGCACACGGCAGAGATACAATGTAGCGCCTATGCGCTCCATTGTATCCAATGGTGGGAACTTTGCGGTCAGCGGTTGACCAAAAGTAAGCTGGGTGGCTGGAGGTGGGGGACCCATTGATTTAAGGGGTTCCCACTCCTCCAGGGTACCCCGGCCAGGGGTGACTTGTTGGGTATGTAATGCCAGGGCCGCCGGGACCAGTATAAAAGTGTCCCCCGGCTGTGGCATTATGTACCTGGCTAGTAAAGCCCAGTGCTGGTTTAAAAAATACGCGGGACCCCTATGCTTTTTGAGCCTTGTGCTGGTTTATGAAATATGGGGGAACCCCTGTCATTTTTTTCCCCATATTTTGTCAACCAGGACCGGCTCAAAGAGCCCGAGGCTGGTTTTGCTTAGGGGGGGGACCCCACACATTTTTTTTTTAGATTTGTAACAATGTTATTTTTTTTACTAAAGGTGCACAATGAAGCCCTGCACGGATCTCACAGATCCAGCCGAGATTCATTGTGTTAATGTCGGCAGTGTTTTACTATTCACTCCCGTAAAACACTGTAAAAAATTATGAATGACATCGGAAAACACGAAAATGCAGAATACGACAGCTTAGTAAATTAGTCGGAATAAATTAAAAAAGTTGCAAATTTACACTTTCGATGTCACTCGTGTTTGAACTTTAACCTCATTCTGAAAAATACGAATTTTAGTAAATATACCCCCTTGTGCTTCAAACAAACAACAAGTCCTGTACGATGCCCTTAAAGGCACAGTGCAGCAAGGACCTCTCTGCCTGACAGCAGAACAGGAAGAAATGTTCAATGATTTAAAACAGGACATACTTAATGCTCAAGCATTAGCTCTTCTGAAATTACCAAAAGCCTTTTATGCTGTTTTGCCATGAATCTTCTTTTGCACAGGTGTCCTAACACAGCCATATGCAGGAAAACAAAAGCCAATAGCTTACTATTCAATACAACTTGATCCAGTAATACGTGCATCCCCCACCTGCATACGATCAGTTGCTGCAGCGGCCCTGATACTTGAGAAAAGTACTGATATTGTCTTGGGACAACCGTTAACACTGATGGTCCCACATGCAGTCACTGAGATACTTAATCAAGCAGAAACCAAACACCTCATAGCTGCTAGGCTAGCCAAATATGATGTAACATTTCCAACACCTGCAAATGTTACTCTCAGGAGGTGCACAATCCTGAATCCCACTTCATTACTTCCACGAGAAGCAGAAGAAGGGAAGGTAGTCAAACACCACTATCACAGAAGTAATGATAGTGATAGTGGAAAGGCAGCAGACACTGAAAATATACAAACTTTTTTTTATTTTGAACATGACTGAATTGAGCTGATGAGACAAGAAACAGCATGTGTTTCCCACAACACTGATATTCCATTGCCTAATGCTGATTTAAATCTTTATATTGATGGTTCTAGGTATTATGTGAATGGTACCCCATACACAGGATGTGCTATAGCAACTGACACGGATGTGTTAATTCAACAGCCATTACCTAGTCACATGTCTGCACGAGACGCTGAACTGAACTCTCTCACACTGGCCTGCATATACAGTGAAGGTCAGAAAGTAAACATTTACACAGATTCCAGATATGCTTATGGAATCGCTATAGATTATGACCCGATCTGGAAAAGCAGAGACTTCCTAGGTTCATCAGGTAAACCAGTTAAACATGCAGATCACATCAAGGCTTTGTTCACAGCTTTTCAGCTACCCTCCAGGCGAGCAGTGGTCAAGATCAAGGCACACACTAGAGACACCATCCGTGAAGCAGAGGGCAATACATTGGTAGACCACACCACCACAGATGCTGCCTTAATTCCACTACCCCAGGGTGAGCCCACTTATGTGGTAACTCAATTCCTCAAGTTTGACAAAACCACACTAAACCAGCAGACACCAGATAAAGAAAAAGGGGCCTGGCTTAAACAGGGAGCTCAGGACATAAAAGGACAGTGGTGCAAAGGTCAACATTTGTGTCTACCAAAAGCACTTTACCCTATTATGGGCCAAATACAACATGTTAAGGTGCACATATCAAAGGATGCTATGGTGGCAATAACAAATAAACACTGGTTTTCACCATGATTTGCACAAGCAGAGCAAGCGCTAATATCAGGCTGCATAGTCTGTGCTTTGAATAACCCAGGAAAGAGAGTACCAACTCCACAGAAAAGCACATTTCAGACCCTTTTCAGAGGATTCAAATAGATTTCATAACACTGACCAACTGTTCTGAGTTTTGTCACGCCTTGGTTTGTACCGATCCATTTAGCAACTGGCCGGAGGCTTGGCCTTGTAGGCTTGCAAATACCAAAACAGCAGCAAAGAAAATAATGTCAGAAGTGATCTACAAGTATGGTGTACCAGAAGTGATAGGGGAAATATTTCAGACCATGCTACAAGACCTGAACATATTGTCAGCTCTGCACACCCCCTACAGTCCAGAAAGCTCTGGGTGCATTGAGAGACTTAATGGCACCCTAAAATTAAATATTCAAAAGAAAATGGCATAGACTAATTTGCCCTGGGTGTCATGCCTGCCAATAGCGCTACACTCAGTCAGAAACACACCCAGAAAGGAGACAGGTCTAACCCCCTATGAAATACTGTTTGGTTCTGCACACAGGCTGGGATGCTACTTCCCTCAGCAGTTGCAGCACCTGCATGGTGATTTGTTGGGATGTGTGAAACAGTTACAAAAACAAGTAGCTGAGATACATGGTCAAGTGTTATCTTCTATTCCAGATGCTAATTGTGATACAGGTACCCACAGATTGCAACCAGGAGACTGGGTGGTCATAAAGAAAGAGATCCTTAGAGCCACACTTTGAGGGTCCATATCAAGTCCTGCTGACCACACCCACCTCTGTGAAACTGCAAGGGAAAAACACCTGGATTCACTATTCCCACTGCAAGATATTCACACAAGGGGAGTTAGATTCTGAAATCTAATTATGTATAATCTCATGGGTCCCAGACCTGACACTATGGGGAGTCATACTGGGTCCTTCACTTGTGACTGTGGCAATCATATTTACAATATTTACAATCTGTATATCTGTTAATTGGAAAGGAAATACAAAAGTTCCCTGACATAACCAATCTAACTGCTTAGAACATGCACAAACACACAAAGGGAGCATGAATGACAATAAAGTAGAAATAAGAATGACAAGGGAACTGCATGAAACACTGACAGATAAATGGGAAAACAAGTTTGTAAAAATGCATCAGCTCATGGCCCAAATTGGAAATCACACTGATTGCTGGATTTGTACACACTCCCCCATTTCCTCCCAAACGATGCCATATATAGCTTATCCGGTTACCTGGAAGGAAATGAAACAATTTACTAAGCAATATTTTAGAACCAGAACCAGTAAGGCAGCCACCTTTAACATGATAAGTACTTGTCTAGATTAAAGGAATTTACACCTGACTATAGTTGGCTGGGTTAAACCATTATGGTGGAAAGCCATCAGAGCTCCACCTGCAGGAATCTGGACAAAGGTCCCCACTATAGACTCAGTTTTTGTAAATGGGACTAAACAAAATGTCAGTGTATATAAAGGCCCCCTAGGGTACACAAATGTACCAACAAATATCACCTTTTACGAGACTAATGGTCCTAGAATAAACACTAAATTAAACTACGCAGGAATGGGATAGAATACTGATTATCACTGGAGTAGTTATTTGAATGGCTCAGTTAACATAACTGAGTGTGATAACAGTGGAAATTGTAATTGTATTAACATCAGTCTCATTTATTACCATCACTATAACACATGTATACCTAAGGACTCACAATTTCTTATGTACATTGCTAGGGGGGTCATTCCGAGTTGATCGCTCTCTGCCAATTTTCTCAGCACAGCGATCAGGTAAAAAAATGGCAAAACTGCGCATGTGTATGCACCGCTATGTGCACGTGCGTTGTATGGGTACAAAGAGCATCGTTGCTGTGTAATGCTTCTAGCGACTAATCTATTCGCACAGCTTATCACAAGGAGATTGACAGGAAGAGGGCGTTTATGGGTGTCAACTGACCGTTTTCTGGGAGTGGTTGGACAAACGCAGGCATGTTCAGGCGATTGCAGGGCAGGTATCTGACATCAATTCCGGGACCTCCGTCACTAGAATCATCGCACAGGATAAGTAACTAAAGGGCTGGTCTTGTTTTGCACAAAATATTTTTGTACCTATCGGCTGCACATGCGATCGCACACTTGCAAAGTGAAGATACACTACCCTGTGGGTGGCGACAATGCATTTGCACGGCTTCTTAAAGTAGCTAGAGAGCGATCAACTCGGAAATGAGGGCCTAGATAGACCAAATGGTTCTTATCTGCCGTCAAATTCTATGTTTCTACCTGTATGTCAAATGTGTTATAACCAGCGCTGTTTAACACTTACACCAAATATTGACATGTATGAATGCAGATAACATAGAGAAAATCATACAGATGTTGCTAAAAAATGCTACTGTAAGTACACTTTTGTGGCTTATAGTTTTTTCACACATTAGCAAGATTAGTGATCTAGCGGCATGATAAAACTGGCACTATACTATACATGGCACCACAAAATACAATTTGTTTTATGTTCCCACATTTTGGCAGCTTCATAAATGACAATTAGAGACCCTTAAATCTAAAATAATAAACCATGTATAAATAATAAACCATGAATAAAAAAATGTCTTCTGTTTCAGTAATATGCAACTGTGTAGAAAGCTCTCAGATACGTTTTACATAATTGGGAAGAAGAGTGTGATTGATGGCAAATAGACACCAACATCTGCATTGCATGAGGTTACACTATAGGCAGGCCTGGCGCTCAGGGGTGTAAGTTTGTACTAGATGCCCGGCGGCGAGATAGGCGATGGTGCCCCCCCCCCTACTTTCACCACCCCAGCATCCAGGGTCAGATTGCCGCAGTGTCACATGGGCCTGGGGTAGACAGTGATAAAGGGCCTATCGTGACTAGCGGAGGAGCTATGGACATTGCTTTGTGATTGTGTACTGATTATTGAGGTATAAAACCTACAGCTGTTAAACACACATATATTCACACATACAGGGGGAATTCAATTCTAAAGTGACAGGAGATCGCGGGACGATATTCAATTGTCCCCTGTTATCACGCCGAGCACGCCCATATCAGTCAGGTTTAGCCGCGTAAAGCGGCAAAACCCGACTAAACGAATTGGCACGACGAAAAAAGTCCCGTTTGGGCGGTAAAACGGGTCACTTTTCGCACATTTCAGCTCACCACCCCGGGGGGGGGGGGTTAGCGAGCTGAAATTACGGTCTTGCGCCCGCCGTCAGAAACATTTGGATAGTTGCCAACAGGTGTGGGTGTGGGGACCCGTGATGATAATTGAATTCCCCCACAGTATGCACACAGAACCACATATGCCCACTCAGCCACGTATACACACACATATTTACACACATAGCCACATATTAACTCACACACACACACAATCAAATATACACACAGCAACATATAAACAGAAATAACACACACAAAGCCATTGCCCCGTCTCAGCACTCTCCCCACCTTCAGTCCCTCTACTCACCAGTTACTCAGTCTCCCTTTCTCTGCCGATGTCAGCGTGCGGGAGCCGGGGAGCGAGGGAGCGAGGGAGTCAGGGGTGTCGGTACACTACCGGAACCAAAGCACCAATTTCCCTTCAGCGTGCAGGAGCCAGGGGGCGGGTACACTGCCAGAAAGCCCCGCCTACCCTTCCCTGCTGCTGTCAGATTGCGGGAGCCGTGCAGCCACGGGGGCGGGCACACTGCCGGAAAGCACCACTTCCCCTTTAGAGTAGGAGTAAGCATGCAGGAGCTAGGCAGTCAGGGTGGCGGGCCTTCTCTGATGATGTCAGTGTGCGGGAGTCGGGCAGACACACTGTGGACAAACCCCACCTCCCCTTTCTCAACTAATTTGGCTGCAAGTGTCTGGACTCTGAAGGAGCACACAGTGATGGAAGTGCACCAGAGACAATGGAGGAAGTGCCCCCTATGCTGCTGGAGCCCGGCGGCAGCTGACTCCATTGACTCCGGTACTTCCGCTACTGCTGGCGCTACCTGCTCAGCATAGGGATGCAAAGCAGGGAGGTGCCAGGAATGAAAGGCACTCTGAAAAGGGTAGACCTGCAAGAGAGCAGGACAAAAGAAGACTAAAAGTCTTACCCGGGGCACGCTTTCTGTATCTATAGATTTAAAATGTAACTTTTATTATCACTTAATAAAACTGTAAGTTACACAAAATCACAAGGTAATAGTATAAAGCAATATTAATACATAAATATTAGGCCATAAGACCATTCATAGAAATATATTGACAGGGAAATACTGATTAATGTGGCAGACCTTTCTCTGCCATGAGCGAAAATATTAGTCGGTAATAATGCTCTAAGTTTACATGTGGTGAAAATACCCATAGCACATATCGGTGATATCATATATAGGTGTGCTGGTTTACCACATAAATTAGCGAGCACCAATATTTAAATTATATTCTCTCCCACGGTCTATAACCAAATCGCCACAATAATGAGGAGAGTAGACTTCCCTGTGCGCGATTTTAAACCACCAGATATGATTTCAAAAACATCCACACACAATTCATATATGTCACATATCATAAATGCAGGTGAATTTGAAATCTACATACTTCCAACCCCTATTGTGAATAGATAGAGCCGTAGGCCTCCTTCATGTAGAGTGCAGCTCTACAGAAGACAATGCACAGTTTGTCGTTTGTGTAGGGTTTGTATGTACTTCAGACCATCATTCAGAATTTGTATCCATCTGCATAGTATATTGTAGATAGATAGAGAGTGCTATATGTCGGTAATAAACAATTTCAGTTCAGAATTCATATCAATCTGTACACCACAATATAAATAAATGGATAACATTACATATCATTCATGATTAGTTTCATCACTGTGTGGAGTTAGAAGGCGCTACATGTCATTCATAATTAATTTCAATTCAGAATTCACATCGATCAGTACACCACCATATAAAAAAATGGATAGCATTGCATGTCATTCATAATTCATTACATCACTGTGTGGAGTTTGTATGTGCTTCAAACCACAATTGAAAATCAGTAAAACAATAGACTTCCTTCATGAAAAGGTACACCTCAGCGAGAAATAGTACACCATTTTGAATACCCTATATCAATATTTTAGATTCAGCATTTAAAATGATTCTCAGAATTTTAAATAAAATAGAGAAGAATATTTAGAAGGTGCAGACCTTCTGCTGTCTCAACATCTGCTTAAAGCATCGAATGTCAGGATGAGAGAGGCCTGTCTCCTTCACCACGGTATTGAATAGGAGAAATAGAGGTACCCACTTCTGCTTTTCCAATCTTGCTGCTCAGAGCCCTCTGTTGCTAAAACATTGCAGAGTAGCCCGGCTGCTGGAATGAGAGAGTGCGTACATAGAAAAGAAATCACACAGTTATTAAATGTAGGTAAAAGAGAGAATTAGTACCGAGGTACTTGAAGGGTAAGACCTTCTGCTGTCCCAATATCTGCTACTAGCATCGAATTTCGGGATGAGAGGGGCAGAGCCGGCCATAGGCATAGGCAAACTAGGCAATTGCCTAGGGCATTTGATATGCCTAGGGGCATCACCAGCTTCTGCTGATTAAAATGATATGCGGCATGCCTATAGTATATTCTGTGTGTAGCATTTCATATGCAGATACAGCCACAGTCTCACACAGTATATAGGCATGCTGCATATAATTTTAATCAGCAGAAGCTGCTTGTGCATCCTAGCCACATAGCAATGCAAATACTATTCATTTTCATAAAAAGGTGCACGACGTTAGCATTGAGGTCACAGTGTTAGTGGCAGTGTGAGTGCTGTGTGCTGAGTGGGTTAGTTGTGCAGTAGTGTTTGGAATATGTGTAAGGAGCATTATGTGTGTCATGTAAAAATGCATTAATAATGTGCAACATATGTGTAAGGGGCACTATGTGTGTCATTACGTGTATAAGGGCATTAATAATGTGCGGCATATGTGTAAGGGACATTATGTGTAAAAGGACATTAATAAAGGTTGTCATAATGTGTAAGGTGCATTATGTTTATAAGGACATTAATAATGTGTCTCATATGTGTAAGGGGCATTACTCTGTGGCATTATGTGTATAAGGTGCTCTACTGTGTGGCATTGCATATAGAAAGGGCACTACTGTGTCGTCTAATGTGAATAAAGAGCAATAGGGTGTGGTGTAATGTGAAAAAGGAGCAATTCAGTGTATTGTAATGCAAATAAGGGGCACTACTGTGAGGAGTAACGTTTATAAGGTCAAGTGATACTACTGTGGGATGTAATATGAATTATGGACACTATCGCATGATCAAATGTGAATAAAGTTGCAGTACTGTGTGGCGTAATTGGAATTGGGGTTACTATTGTGTGGCCATGCCCCTTGCCAGCAAAAACACACCCCTTTTAGGGCTGTGTGCCAAATGTGCGAACTGTTCCTATTTAAAATAGAGGGGGTACAAACACCAAAATAAGGACTGCTATGGGTGAGGGGTGATGGTGCTGGGAAAGATGTGCAAGGTCAGAGGCGGAACCAGCGGTGGTGCTAGGGGGCACCAGCCAAAATCTTGCCTAGGGCATCATATTGGTTAGGGCCGGCTCTGGAGAGGGGCCCGTTCCCTTCACCTCGGTATGAGATAAGAAAAGTAGAGGTCTCACTTCTACTTTTCCAATATTGCTGCTCAGAGCCCTCTGTTGCTACATAACATTGCAGAGTAGCCCGGCTGCTGAAATGAGAGAGTGAATACCTATATAAATAAGATGAACAGAGAGCTATATAAGATGAAAATGATTCTACAAGTCTCTCTATGTTTAAATATAGGGAATTAACTAATAAACCGTGTTTGTACTGCTGAGTTGTGGAGTTTGGCACAAAAAATATATTGTGACAATGTTTATCTGAAAATATATGGTACCTGTGGTGCACCAATCTGAAATAGCTATTTGCTGCAATACTCCCGTTCAGTGTTTATATTTACCACCTGTTACCCAATACACAAATGTAGGACATAAGATGGAATCTACCATAAAATCTATACTATACCCACATCGATGTAAGAATATGTAGTATAAATGTGGTGCACCGGACTAAAATTACTGCTGGTTATAAATCTGACATGCAGTATCTGGCACTACTTATCTGTGGGTAAAAGGGCTGGTGTGGTACAAATAACAGGCATCTGATGGTCCGCGCGCGCTGGGAAGCCTCCGGCGTCCAGGGTCCGCAACCGGAAGTGGGACCCGGCTTACCGGAACCGGGAGAAGACGTACGTTTTGCTCCTAGAGCTTGGTCACTTGGTCGCCTAGTAACACTCCTGCAACCAGGGAGTTTTTATTCAGTCCGGTGGCCATTTTGGGTGGGATCTGAGCACATAACCAAGGACACTTTTAACTCCATAATGTGCATTCCTATTGTTCATACCGGTTTCCATAGTAATGATGATGCATATAAGCTAATGAATGAGTAAAGAAATACCTATGTACTTTGTGAATGGATTCACATAAAATAGAAATTGTATTGCAAAAGATAATGAAATTACATGATTGAAAAAAGGAATGAATATATAAATATATAAATAATAAACTTTTGATGATAGATAATAGTTATAAAATTAATAATTAAACATTGAGAAAAAAAATATCCAGTAAAATGAATTGATTAACAGAAAATATAGTGTTACTTTATTGGTTTTATTGGATATTTAATATGATATTGAATAATTTAATTCCGTTTTTACCCAAAATTAAAAGGCAAGTGTGTGCATGGTGTACTCCTAATGTGTGATTTGCATGTTGTGGTATGAAAGTGATGAAAAATGTGGGATGAGTGTGAAATGTAATACTGGAAAGAAGAGAGAATTAGGCCTCTATACTAATGAAGGATGTGTGCATTTATGCAAATTGTGAAGTACATGTGGTGTAAAAGCCATATATATCCTTGTATAGTGAACAGTCAGAGTTGTCTTGGATAACTACCTTCTTCTCCCACCAAGACAACTCTGACTGTTATAACCAACACATAGCATTATGGTCACGATATATCGACAACATGTTGGTCATCTGGGACGGAACACCTGAACAATTAATGGAGTTTGTGCATGTCTTGAATACCAACCAGCTTAATTTAAGATTCACATATGAGTGTAGTAGGGATAGTATTTCATTCCTGGACCTACGAATCTATAGAGGAGCCAACAATATGTTGTCGACCTAAATTTTTCGCAAAACCACATCTACAAATACCCTTCTGCATCATGATAGTTTCCACTTCCCGCCCACTATCCAAAATATTCCAAAGGGCGAATTTTTGAGATTGAAACGTAATTGCTCCAATGACGAAACCTTCAATCTCAGGAGTAAAGAATTGGAACTACGATTTAAGGATAGAGGCTATAGTCGTAGGTGCATCAAAAAAGCGAGAAACGTGGTCAACAACATTTCTAGGGAATCTCTCATTTTTCAGGAGAAACCACAAAAACGGAATGATAACACCATTAGGTTCGTGGGTGATTTCTGCACAGAGTGGAGATCCATCCATTCCATTCTACAGAAACACTGGCCGGTCATCTTATCAGATAGTGACCTAGCCAGTAAACTAAATACCCAGATTGACATGAGCTGGCGTCGGGCTCCCAATTTGAGAGACCTATTAGTACAGAGTCCTTTTAAAGCTTCACCGCCTAAAGAACCGATTATTAAAGGAAGTTATCCGTGCGGGAATTGTAAAGTATTCCAATATGTGGCCCAAGCACAAACTATCACAGATAAATATGGCTGTGTAATTACAATTCAAGACTATGTTAACTGTAAGAGCAGTAACCTTATTTATTGTATTGAATGCCCATGTCAAAAAAGATATGTGGGGATGACAACTCGTATGCTGAAAATTAGAGCGTTAGAACACATCGGGTCCATCAGAAATGTCAGGACAGACATCCAGAAGATGAAACCGATTACAACGGTTGCACAACACTTTTTAAAATATCATCAAGGATCATTTGAACATTTCAGGATCTTTGGCATGGAAAAGGCCAAACTAGGCATCAGAGGAGGGGATGTAACCAGGACACTTCTCCAGAAAGAAAGCCAGTGGACATTCAGACTTAATTCTTTGGCTCCCAATGGAATGAATGAGTATATTAATTATAGTGTTTTTTTGGAGAATTAATACCATTATTATGGTAGGTTTGCTTAACCATCACTAGATCCAAACAAACAGTCACAGCTCTAAGCTCACTGTTGGTCTCACTTTTGTAATTCCTGTGATCAGGCATATCACATATTTCACTTTTAGGTTGTGCACTCAATTTGGGTAGGTTTTCAGCACAGTTTCTTCTCACTATTTAGGTAGCGTCACATCATAACTGTTCACTATACAAGGATATATATGGCTTTTACACCACATGTACTTCACAATTTGCATAAATGCACACATCCTTCATTAGTATAGAGGCCTAATTCTCTCTTCTTCCCAGTACAGGTTGAGTATCCCTTATCCAAAATGCTTGGGACCAGAGGTATTTTGGATATCGGATTTTTCCGTATTTTGGAATAATTGCATATCATAATGAGATATTATGGTGATGGGACCTAAGTCTAAGCACAGAATGCATTTGTGTTTCATATACACCTTATACACACAGCCTGAAGGTAATTTTAGCCAATATTTTTTATAACTTTGTGCATTAAACAAAGTGTGTCTACATTCACACAATTCATTTATGTTTCATATACACCTTATACACACAGCCTGAAGGTCATTTAATTCAATATTTTTAATAACTTTGTGTATTAAACAAAGTTTGTGTACATTGAGCCATCAAAAAACAAAGGTTTCACTATCTCACTCAAAAAAGTCCGTATTTCGGAATATTCCGTATTTCGGAATATTTGGATATGGGATACTCAACCTGTATTACATTTCACACTCATCCCACATTTTTCATCACTTTATACCACAACATGCAAATCACACATTAGGAGTACACCATGCACACACTTGCATTTTAATTTTGGGTAAAAATGATATTAAATTATTCAATATCATATTAAATATCCAATAAAACCAATAAAGTAACACTATATTTTCTGTTAATCAATTCATTTTACTGGATATTTTTTTTCTCAATGTTTAATTATTAATTTTATAACTATTATCTATCATCAAAAGTTTATTATTTATATATTTATATATTCATTCCTTTTTTCAATCATGTAATTTCATTATCTTTTGCAATACAATTTCTATTTTATGTGAATCCATTCACAAAGTACATAGGTATTTCTTTACTCATTCATTAGCTTATATGCATCATCATTACTATGGAAACCGGTATGAACAATAGGAATGCACATTATGGAGTTAAAAGTGTCATTGGTTATGTGCTCAGATCCCACCCAAAATGGCCACCGGACTGAATAAAAACTCCCTGGTTGCAGGAGTGTTACTAGGCGACCAAGTGACCAAGCTCTAGGAGCGAAACGTACGTCTTCTTCCAGTTCCGGTAAGCCGGGTCCGACTTCCGGTTGCGGACCCTGGACGCCGGAGGCTTCCCAGCGCGCGCGGACCATCAGATGCCTGTTATTTGTACCACACCAGCCCTTTTACCCACAGATAAGTAGTGCTAGATACTGCATGTCAGATTTATAACCAGCAGTAATTTTAGTCCGGTGCACCACATTTATACTACATATTCTTACATCGATGTGGGTATAGTATAGATTTTATGGTAGATTCCATCTTATGTCCTACATTTGTGTATTGGGTAACAGGTGGTAAATATAAACACTGAATGGGAGTATTGCAGCAAATAGCTATTTCAGATTGGTGCACCACAGGTACCATATATTTTCAGATAAACATTGTCACAATATATTTTCTGTGCCAAACTCCACAACTCAGCAGTACAAACACGGTTTATTTGTTAATTCCCTATATTTAAACATAGAGAGACTTGTAGAATCATTTTCATCTTATATAGCTCTCTGTTCATCTTATTTATATAGGTACTCACTCTCTCATTTCAGCAGCCGGGCTACTCTGCAATGTTATGTAGCAACAGAGGGCTCTGAGCAGCAATATTGGAAAAGTAGAAGTGAGACCTCTACTTTTCTTATCTCATACCGAGGTGAAGGGAACGGGCCCCTCTCATCCCGATATTCGATGCTAGTAGCAGATATTGGGACAGCAGAAGGTCTTACCCTTCAAGTACCTCGGTACTAATTCTCTCTTTTACCTACATTTAATAACTGTGTGATTTCTTTTCTATGTACGCACTCTCTCATTCCAGCAGCCGGGCTACTCTGCAGTGTTTTAGCAACAGAGGGCTCTGAGCAGCAAGATTGGAAAAGCAGACGTGGGTACCTCTATTTCTCCTATTCAATACCGTGGTGAAGGAGACAGGCCTCTCTCATCCTGACATTCGATGCTTTAAGCAGATGTTGAGACAGCAGAAGGTCTGCACAGTCTAAATACTCCGGTATTCTTCTCTATTTTATTTAAAATTCTGAGAATCATTTTTAATGCTGAATCTAAAATATTGATATAGGGTATTCAAAACTGTGTACTATTTCTCGCTGAGGTGTACCTTTTCATGAAGGAAGTCTATTGTTTTACTGATTGTCAATTGTGGTTTGAAGCACATACAAACTCCACACAGTAATGTAATGAATTATGAATGACATGCAATGCTATCCATTTTTTCATATGGTGGTGTACTGATCGATATGAATTCTCAATTGAAATTAATTATGAATGACATGTAGCGCCTTCTAACTTCACACAGTGATGAAACTAATCATGAATGATATGTAATGTTATCCATTTATTTATATCGTGGTGTACAGATTGATATGAATTCTGAACTGAAATTGTTTATTACCGACATATAGCCCTCTCTATCTATCTACAATATACTATGCAGATGGATACAAATTCTGAATGACGGTCTGAATTACATACAAACCCTACACAAACGACAAACTGTGCATTGTCTTCTGTAGAGCTGCACTCTCCATGAAGGAGGCCTAGGGCTCTATCTATTCACAAAAGGGGTTGGAAGTATGTAGATTTCAAATTCACCTGCATTTATGATATGTGACATATATGAATTGTGTGTGGATGTTTTTGAAATCATATCTGGTGTAAAATCGCGCACAGGGAAGCCTACTCTCCTCATTATTGTGGCAATTTGGTTATAGACCATGGGAGAGAATATAATTAAAATATTGGTGCTCGCTAATTTATGTGGTAAACCAGCACACCTATATATGATATCACCGATATGTGCTATGGGTATTTTCACCACATGAAAACTTAGAGCATTATTACCGACTAATATTTTCGCTCATGGCAGAGAAAGGTCTGCCACATTAATCAGTATTTACCTGTCAATATATTTCTATGAATGGTCTTATGGCCTAATATTTATGTATTAATATTGCTTTATACTATTACCTTGTGATTTTGTGTAACTTACAGTTTTATTAAGTGATAATAAAAGTTACATTTTAAATCTATAGATACAGAAAGTGTGCCCCGCGTCCGACTTTTAGTCTTCTTTTGTCCTGCTCTCTTGCAGGTCTACCCTTTTCAGTTTGTTGAACTAATTTCCCGGGAGCACCACCAACCCAGTGCCATAGGTATTACACTAATTGAGCCTTCATGTTGGTCTAGACATTATTGAGTAACTCCTAGAGAGTTGAAATTATCTGTGGTCACTTTCCACAGGTCTAGTGCGGTTTCAAATTATTTTGTTTATGAAAGGCACTCTCCCTGCTCTGCATCCCTGTGCTGCCACTGCACCTGTCCCCTGCTGCTGCTGGCTGCTGCCTCTGTCACACAGTGTGACAGCCATTTGCACTGGCAGCTTCAAGCAAGCCTCCAGTCCTCCCCAACTTGATTGAGTTCAACAGAAAAGGGGGCGCAGCCTCACAGAACAGAGGAGGTAAAGCTCAAGAGGTACAGCTGATGCTTGTAAAGTACCATAGGGCCGGCAGCATAAAGCTTACTCTTGCCTCCCCTCCCCTGTGACAGTGCAGTGGCCATAAGGGACCCAAAAGGGGGCTGAGCTTCACGGGAACAGGCTGAAACACCCTGATACACAACAGGATGAGCTGCTACATCTCCAGCCTTCCAGACCTCTTTATGTAAGTGTGTGTGTGTGTGTGTGTGTGTGTGTGTGTGTGTATGTATACAGTATCTGTGTATATGCATGTGTGACTGTGTATGTGTGTAATGTGTGTACAGGGCATGTTACAATTGTATGCATCACCGGTACAGGGGGGTTACATTTGTAAGCGTCACTACTACAGGGTGGGTGTTACGTGTGTAAGTGTCACTGCTACAGGGGGCATTACTTGTGAGAGCATCACTGGTACGAGGGGTTACATTTGTAAGCATCACTATTACAGGGGGCATTACATGTGTAAGCATCACTGCTGCAGGGGGCGTTACTTGTGAGAGCGCCACTGGTACAGGGAGCGTTGTGTGTAAGCATCACTGCTACAGGGGGCATCACTTGTGAGAGCGTCACTGGTAAAGAGGGGTTACGTGTGTAAGCAACACTACTACAGGAGAGCATTACGTGTGTAAGCATCACTGCTACAGGGGGTGTTACTCGTGACAGCTCATTGGTACAGGGGGCATTACATCTGTAAGCGTCACTGGTACAGGTGGCATTATGTGTGTGTGTCACTGTTACAGTGGGCATTATGTGTAAGCGTCACTACTACAGGGGGGCATTACATGTGTAAGTGTCACTGCTACAGGGGGCGTTACTTGTGAGAGCATCACTGGTACAGGCGGTGCTAAGTGTGTAAGCATCACTGCTACAGGGAGCATTACTTGTGTAAGCATCACTGGTACAGGGGGCATTACATGTGAAATTGTCACTACTACAGGGGGCATTACATGTGTAAGCATAACTACTACAAGGGGCCTTACGTGTGTAAGTGTCACTGCTACAGGGTGTGTTACACATGTAAGCATCACTGGTTCAGGGGGTCATTACGTGTGTAAGCGTCACTGGTACAGGGTCATTATGTATGTAAGCATCACTGATACAGGGGGCATTATGTGTATAAGCATCACTGGTATATGGGGCATTACGTGTGTGTCACTGGTACAGGAGGCATTACATGTATAAGCATCACTGATACAGGGGGCATTACGTGTGTAAGCATCACTGGTACAGGGGGCGTTATGTGTGTAAGCATCACTACTACAGGGGGTGTTACATGTGTAAGCATCACTGCTACAGGGGGCATTATGTGTGTAAGTGTCACTGCTACAGGGGGCGTTACGCATGTAAGCATCACTACTACAGGGGGAGTCTTGTGTAAGAGTAACTGATGCAGGGGGAATTACATGTATAAGCGTTACTACTACAGGGTTCATTGTGTGTATAAGTGGCACTACTACAGGGGACCATTATGTGTATAAGCATCACTGCTGTAGGGGGCATTATGTGCGCTGTCCCTTTGTATGGGAGGGCGCAGATTTATAGTTTGCAGGGGGGGCATGGAACAGCCTAGCACCGGCCCTGACTATAGGTCTAAGGTTGGGCAACAGCAGGCTGTACCTAGCCATAGATGAGGTCACATGTTGTTGCAAAACTTTCAGCCCATTAAATAATGCAATTGCATGGAGTTATGATTTCCCTTTAAGTGCTGGAATGTTGGTCGACAGGCATGCCATTGTGCTTTCTAAAAACAATTGCTGATATTAATGCACATCTGTTTGGGGAGCAACGTGTTGTATGTCTTCATACTTAGCATGCAGGGAACCACTTGCATGCAAGTACAGATGGTACACACTTCTATGCATTTCACTCATATCTTCACTTTTAACTGAAAGGTATATCTGGGCTGTAAAGGGACATTCTTTTGTGGGCAAAGTTTAGTGATGCCATGATGACACATCTGCAAGTTATATGGTTGTCAGCATAAATACACATATTTTGAGATGTATTGTTAGCGCCTAGTAAAAACCTGGGGCAAGTGCACACGGATGGTCATGAGAAGTAAAAACAAAGTATACAGACACACAAAGTTTCAATTACCATACAACTCTACATCAGCCTCTAGGTTATCATAGTTTCAAGTAATTCAGCATATAATTAAAATTTGTAACAAGGTTTTTAAAAAATGGATTTCACATGTTTTACTTAATGCTACAAAATATTTTTACACATGTTAGCATATAAAATATTTTAACTTAACCTTTTACAGTGAACTTTCATGTAAAATCCTTGTAAAATATATTGGTGCTTAAAAAAGCTTTGAAAACTAAAGATGTGTGCTGACCCTTGTGTTTTGGTTTGGGTTTATCCAAAACCACACTTGTGTTTTGTTTTTGTTTTTCAGTTTTAGTAAAACCACCCTCAAGTGTTTTGCTTCTGATTTGGTTTTAGATTTCTTGAAAATTGTTAAAAACAGCAAAAAATCATGTCATTTGGACCTATTTTTATTCCTACAGTATTATTAACCACAATAACATTCATTTCCAGTATTTCCTGTTAATTTTGACCACTTCACAGTATAAAATATTGTTCACCAATATTTTACAAAGGCTGGCTGGTTAAATGACAGATCAGCATTACAAACATACAGCAGTTACTTTAAAACACTATACAGTAGCACATATAGAGTATGAAACATTGCAGGCAGGTAAAGCATTCACTGGTTGGTTGGTTGGTTGGTTGGTTGGTTGGTTGGTTGGTTGGTTGGTTGGTTGATGATTGAAACTGATTAATTTAATTAATTGATTACTTTAAAAAAATAAATACATTTGACAATCTTTTTGCAGCAACTTAGAAGAGAAAAGGCCTTAAAAGAATATAATGTTAATAGCAAAGGATTCCTGACAAGGGTTGAAAGAGAAGCCATAAAATGACTAGTTCCAATAAGGATCTGCAAACTTCAAATAAGCCTATGTTACACACTAATGAATATTAAGAGGCATAACTGCTGGTCATACTCTTCTGCCCACCCCCCACCCCATGCCTTCCTAATTGAGAAACACACACCTGTTGTATATTTATTATGTGCACCAGAAAAACTGAGTATGAGGGATAATACCATGTTTTTTCCTTATAAATCTGGTCCACAAGTGGTGCAAGATGGACTTGTCCTTGTGCCCTACCTCCAACCCTTATATGGTATATTAAAAAGGACTTGCAGAGTTTAACAAACCAAGCACTTCATTGTCAGGGACTGGAAATTTTCTGCAGTGCTTGGTTTGTTTGAGCTTTCACAAACCAAGCTATGGTAGCATTGAGCTTAAAGTGGCTACCAGTGTTGTTATTTATTGTTACATTTGGAATGTCAGACTCATCCTCATCATCAACCTCCACAGTATTGTTAATATCATCATCATCATCATCATCATCATCATCATCATCATCCTTATCACCACACAATGTTAGTTCATCCTATCTGGTATCCACCATCACAGAAGAAGTTACTTTTTAATTGGCAGCACAGGTCTTCCTCATAGAATTTGTAACTCATTTTCATGAACATCATGTTTCACATTTTTTGAATAAATACATCCAAACATTAATGAGGAGGTTGATGATTAGGGTGTTGGTGGTGGAGATTGCATGAGCTGGTATAAACTGCTGGTAGCTGATAACAGACTGCTTGTTATTATTTTACAGGATTTTAACAGATTTTGATAAATAACTTGCATGAACTCACTGCAAATGATGAAACAGGGAGAAGGTGCCTAGATAGGTAATGTCCCTACCTTTACTAATTTTGACCTCACAAATGGTACAGATGCCTTCACAAATGTTGTCAGGATTTGTGTAAGAGTCTTTGCTCAGGCATCATGATGACAGTCGCCACTTCCTTCTTTTTATTCTCCTTCCTGAATTTGATCAACTTCTAGTCCAACACATTTATCATAAACATCCTCATTAGCATCAGATACACAAATATCCCCCTCATTCTGTTGCACTTCCACAGTAGAATCCTCAATTTCATGTCTTAACCAACCTTATTTTTACTACTACTCATGCTCACATTTGCAGCGGGTTCATGAAATAGTGGAAGGAGGCTTCTCTATTATTAGTGTCAGAATCAGAAATATCAGACTCAGACATAGCTAATGTGGATACCTATAGACTATCCTCTGGGATTTGTGAAGTTTCTTAACTCACAGCTTTGTCTTCAGCCTTAGTGTTATTCTGTTTTTTGGGCACTGATTTGTCTGTTTTAAAGGTGACACATCTAGGGGTTGAATGTGAAGTTACAAAAGACAGCTGACTGTGTATGGCCCTGGCTTTTGCAAATTCTGCAATAGGTCTTTTATTACATGAAATAGCAGTAGCAGGACCATCACGTGCAAAGAAAGTCTTTCCTTGCCACTTCGTGTGGTTTATGGCATGCTTGCAATTTTACATTTTTGGCAGTAAATCTCTCATATTTAGAGTTAATGTTTTCCTAACCATTGTGAAATGCCATTTAGATTTGAGGTGCCTTTTTGTACACCTTATTTCCCCTTGATCACCTTTAGTAGATGATGAAGAAATACTATGACTGGCAGCAGCCGAACCACTAGTACTGGGTTGCTCGTTCTCTTCTATAGACTGGTCCATGACTGTGCAAATTATTATTTAATTCAAATATGAGCAGAAAAAGATGACATACTTTTATTTTGCACACAAATAACCTGTGTGATACGTTATGTACTGGCTAAACACCCAATATGTATTATGTTTATGTAACACAACCCAGCTAATATGATATGCTGCATCACTTGTTTTAATTTTTAATAGCAGCAGGAACAATTGGTCAACTTCACTGCTAAGAATTTTTATCTAATACACAGACAGGTGGTACGTAACACATAACGCAGGCCACACACCCAGTATGAATTGTGTTTATGTAACACTACCCATCTAATGACAGTATGTATTATGTTTACAGATGTGTCCTCATATGTTGTTGCATGCAACTTGTGTGATTTGCAGGTGCATGCATATGCTTGCACCCACAATTCATGCACGCTACATTGAACAGCCACGGGTGCAAGCATACACAGCCTGGTGGCTTATAACGTTCTTGCGATGTGTGTGTACATGCATATGCATTGCAGCAACCTATAGAAGACACTTCAAAATCTAACAGCCAGGAATTTTCAAAATATGGCTTCTGGTTCTGCAGTATGTGTGTGTTTGCAGTTGTGTAGTGTGTGCATGTGTATGTGAGTGAAAAACAGTGCACTGACAATGATGATGCCTGCAGTGCAGAGTGATACCGACAGCAAGGAAGTAATAAAAAGTGTAGAGTCTATGGGGGTCATTCTGAGTTGATCACAGCCCTGCAAAATTTTGCAATGCTACGATCATGTCCATAGACATGCATGGGGATGCCCAGCACAGAACTATCCCGCCCCGCATATTAGTCCTGCCCCCCCCCTTCCACAGAAGTGCAAAAGCATCGCAAGCGGTGATGCTTTTGAACTTTAGGAGTAGCTCCCGGCCAGCGCAGCTTTAGCGTGACATCACGCAGCCGCTGTGGCCCGCCCCCGCACGATCCGGCCACACCTGTGTTGGCCAGACCACACCCATTAAACGGCGGCCAAACTGCGCCGTTCCGCCCACCCGCCCAGCAACCGCCTCTGCCTGTCAATCAGGCAGAGGCGATCATAGCACAGCGACGGCCTTCGGCTGTCGGGCATGCGCCGGCGCACTGTGGTGCTGGTGCATGCGTAGTTCTGACCCGATCGTGCCGCTGCAATAAACTGCAGTGTGTGATCAGGTCAGAATGACCCCCTATACAGTTAACAGCCCTTCTACTCCTTCTGATAGCACCCTAGTGAAATAAAGTGTAATGTCTGGTATGTGTAACAGTCCTCCTACTCCTCGTAACAGCAGCATCCTAGTGAGGTAAAGTGTAGTGTAATGTATTGTATGGTATGTATGAAGGGCCCTACACACTGGGCAATTTGGATGATAAGCGATATGAACAATAAATGTGTTTTCAGAAATGATTTTTTGCATACACACTGAACGATTTGTATGAATGATTAGACACTGCAAACATCTGTATCATCCAAATTGGCTTGCAATGATAAATGATGATAGACCAATGATTAACGACTGCGGGGATGCGCATTGTTCATCGTCGGTGCCTCTACACTGAACAATATGAATGAGCCCTTAACAGTCCTCCGACATCTACTATCAGCAGCACCCTAGTGAAGTAAAGTGTAGAGTATGGTATGTCTAACAGTCCTCCTTATAATACCTTAGGGAAGTAAAGTGTATGGTATGGTATATCTAACAGTCCTCCTAATTCTCCTAACAGCAGTACACTAGTGAAGTAAAGTGTAATGTATGGTATGTGTACCGGGGGATACAATTATGTGGCCAGTGGTCAGGAGACCACCAGTCACATTACCGAACCTTGATGCCACCCGCTCACGATCCCGCTGGTCGCGACTAACAAGGACTATTCCCACTTGTGGGTGTCCATGATACCCATAGAGTAGGATTAGAACCTGTGGTGACTGCAGATTGACACCAAGCCCCCCCCACTGCCGGCATTCCACCGCTGGGATACCGCTGTTGGGATGTTGACCGGCGGTCCCAACCTTGTAACAATCCTCCTACTCCTCGGCAGTGCTCTAGTGAAGTAAAATGTAGAGTATGGTATGTGTAACAGTCCTCCTACTCCTAATAGCACCCTAGTGAAGAAAAATGTAGTGTATGGTATGTCTAACAGTCCTCCTATCCCCCCTAATAGCACCCTAATGGGTATGCTAATAAATGCTGATAATAGTGTTTTACAGGTCTTTTTTAACACATTTTCTCCAGCCCCATCCAACAGCCTCTCCCTCAGCTCTCTTAGTTCGGGAGTGTTTGGATTTTCAAAAATTAAAACTGCACATATCTAATTAAAACATCAAGCACCTGAATTAGAGTTGGACACATTTTGCAGATACATGTACAGCAATTTTTGTTTTACTTGTGTATTTTAAGTGACATGTACTGTAGGTCTAGCTAAAAATACATAAGTGTTTGTTCTTTGAGAGAAGAGCAAAATTGCATTATTATTCATTTACACAAAACATTTATGTGTAAAAAGAATACTTCTTGGTAAATTATTCAGGTGTATCAGATACACAGTGTTAGTTATTAATGTGAAAAGAATATTTTACATAAAAAAATTCTAATTAATTCAAGTACTCTCAAACCCACCATTTACCACTTTAAAAATTCAAAAGTAATCTTCTTCCCTACAGTTGATCCACCAACAAAAGCTAAAAAGATTGTAATAGATGGCTACAGTTATAAAGAATAGAGTGATATCAGCTGCATGGGGTTAATATGCAAACAGGCTATAAGGAGAGGCTACAGACTGCCTTGGCATCATTATCATCCACACATACAATTGTACAAGGCAGAAGGAACCCACAAAACACCTAATTTCTGAAAAGTGTTTCAGGAGATGAGTGCCATTGTAAATAGACCAAGGGGTAAATTTACTGAATGGTGGTATTGCCCATAGCAACCAATCAGAATGTAACTATAATTTCTCTATTGTGTTCTAGAAAATGATATAAATAATCTTATTGGCTGCTATGGGCAACACCACCATTTTCCATTTTTGGAAGCTTTAGTAAATTTACCAGCAAATTTTCTGGGAGCCATGCTACTTGCCTTTGCTTTATTCAAATTATGTTACGTTACTTACATTTTGTTTACTAACTCTCCAGAAGCGATAGACTGCAAGTCTAACATACGTTCAACACTGAATGAGGACACATTTCAGTGCAATTGCCTAGTACCGAAATACTTAAAGTATTTTTATATAATGTAAATTAACCTTTAGGTGAGGTCAAAAGATCATTGCTAATTGAGTTCTTATTTTATTTTTATTCTTTCATATAATCATTGAAATGTACAGATTGCTTTAGTAATAAGTAGAAGGTCAAAAACAATATATAACAACTCTTATGGTAAACATGGATCCCCTTGGAAACATGCTTTGGCATACCTGTGTAATTGCATTATATTGTGCTTCATGTGTGAGATCACACTACTACAGGTCAGTCTGCATCAGACATTCATAAGAATTATTTCTTTCGGGAACAAGTGGCGAGAGATTTAGCTTGCTAAGTATAGTGTATATTTATTTGAAAATTAGTTTTAAATTCCATAGCAATTTAAATGTTTTAATGTAAACGCCACCAAAAAATAATACTGTATTTAACAAAAATAAAATGTTTATCTAAAATGTTAAAAACTGTGTGTACATTTTACTATGATTCTAATTTAGTTATCTTACATGAGGTTTTGGCATTATGTGCTCTTTGATCTGTCACAAAGTACCTAACAAGAGCAGAAAAAGTTGAAACCAGAAACAAGATAAATAGTAAAGATAGTGCTTATATAAATATATACGCGGAATCGGTATGTCTTACAGATAGACAGGATGCCAGCTGTCAGTATACCGATAGCGCCATCCCGTCTCTCGGAATCCTGATAGCAAGGTAGTGAGTCACCTCATGGGCTCGCTGCGCTCTCCATGCTTCAGGCCCGGTGGCTCAGTTCGCTTGCCATGGGTTATATTCCCACTCAGTTGGTGACGTGAATCTCATTCCATATACGTATGTTTATGATGCAATACCACCAGTATCCAGACAGTACCTACTGTATGTAAGCATCTCCCATTCACAGTACTAGACAATTCTACATGTTGTTGACACATGTTTGTGTGCAATTTCTATTTATGCTAGGCACATACAGTATGAAAAATGTAATTTAACTGTTTTAACAAATACTGTATTTCCCCTGATAAACCTGTATGGACAATGTTTATACATTAAATTCACCTAGTTTATATAGTAGATGTAACTATTGTATTCATTATTTACTGGGATTGGCCTTTCTTTCTCAGGACATGTTCCTATATTATTTAAAGCACCATCATCTGCTAGCAAAAGTAAAGTAGAGAGATACACATACTGTATAACTCTATTTACTTTAATAATGCAAAATGTATTACAGTAGATGCTGTGAAAACCTGTCTTCCATCCAACCTTGATTAGTAGAGAATTATAATAATGAATGGTTACTGTATACTGTGAACAGTCCCTCGAATGAGATGGTTAACCTGAAGCTGACATTTTCGGTTTGTCTTTTTCAAGCCATGAAATGGCAATGGATCAATGTAAAGTTTATTAAGCTCAGTGTATATAAATTAGTACTAAAACACCATTTGAAATGCTGTGGAGTTTATAAACCTTCATTCCGAAAGAACAAGACACAGTAACAAAATACTTAATTGACTTCTAATAAAGTGTCTTTATATATATTCCATGAGTGTTTTCACAAATCAAAGGTTGTTATTGCAGCCATGATGAGATATTTACTTTATAATTTTGTAATAATTCTGACAGATTAAGTGGAATTTACTAAAAAAAACATATTATTATAGCATATGGCAGACATGCAATTTTAAGCAATTAATTATAAGCAGTGCATACTGATTATACCAACATAATGCATATTGGGGGTCATTCCGAGTTGTTCGCTCGCAAGCTGCTTTTAGCAGCTTTGCACACGCTAAGCCGCCGCCTACTGGGAGTGAATCTTAGCTTATCAAAATTGCGAACGAAAGATTAGCAGAATTGCGAATAGACACTTCTTAGCAGTTTCTGAGTAGCTCCAGACTTACTCGGCATCTGCGATCAGTTCAGTGCTTGTCGTTCCTGGTTTGACGTCACAAACACACCCAGCATTCGCCCAGACACTCCTCCGTTTCTCCAGCCACTCCCGCATTTTTCCCAGAAACGGTAGCGTTTTTTCACACACTCCCATAAAACGGCCTGTTTCCGCCCAGAAACACCCACTTCCTGTCAATCACACTCCGATCACCAGAACGAAGAAAAAACCTCGTAATACCGTGAGTAAAATTCCTAACTGCATAGCAAATTTACTTGGCGCAGTCGCACTGCGGACATTGCGCATGCGCATTAGCGACTAACCGCTCCGTTGCGAGAAAAAAATAACGAGCGAACAACTCGGAATGACCCCCATTGTGCACAATGTATATATGTTTTTCAGTCTTCATTCTTATCAATTTATTCTTATATTAGTTATTGCCAAATAGTGTTACACAAAACCAAATTGAATGTTCTGTACATTATTTTCTATTAGTATAAAGTTGGACAGGCTAAAAGTTAAATATTTACCAGTAACTGACAAAAAATTGTATATTGTCATCTCATGGAAAAAAATATTTTAGATCCTCATCTAGTCTTGATGTAATATTTCCATTTCTTATATAGAAATAAGTCTTCTGCCAGCATTAGTTCTGACTTGGTCATGGTTTAGAGCATGTGAATTGCTCTGGAAAAGCTATCTTAGATTAATAGATTTTTCTTTTCAATAAGAACACATTTATCTATTAAACTGATATTCAGAACTAATTAAAATTGATGGCATTTTCAGACTACAGTTGCCATTTCATATAACAGTTAGCACTTTCAATGAGAGAAGACCTTTACAGTCAGAAAGTAACTTGTGAAAATCCTTAATAAGGACAGTGCTAAGCAATTGTTCCTTTGTCTTATATTTCTAATTTAGTTCATAAAACATGTTAAAAGTTTTACTTCACATCCATTAATAGTTATGTCTAGACTGGATATTTGCATTCATGTGATAAACCAACACGAGTTATTACTATCTAATGATAAACATAACATTTTGACAGACCACACAGATACAGTTCATTATTCATTTTTAAACTTTTGATTTTTATTTAATCAATATAATTTGCCTATCCTATCAGATGTACATTTCAGTCATGTTAGAAAACATTCATTGCTATAAAGCAGTTTACACATATTATTTCTGCTGCTTATTGCCGCTAAACATTGGGGGAATATATTATTAATTTCAGGGCTATTATTAGCGGTGGTGCCTCACACACAGTGCATATGCATTGCATATTTAGTGTGGGCGCAGAACCACCAACAGCACCTGCACGCACGGGCTGTATTATCCTGGCAGCCCAATCTGGCTGCTGCAGAACCCTGGAGCTGTGCTGCCTGCCCCACTGCCTCCCAGCTTGCACTGGACATCCATCAACTACTCTCGTCTGCCAACACCATGACTTTGCACTTCCACTTGACGACCCCAGGCTTACCCATAGGGGCAAGCGGGGATGTGAAAATACAGGCAGGTACTTATCCATCATGCAGTACCATCAGGGAGGCATCTGCTTGGCTCCATATTTATTCTGCAACAGGACAGCGACCTCAAACATACAGCCAATGTCATCAAGAACTATCTTCAGTGTAAAGAAGAACAAGGAGTCCTGAAAGTGATGACATGGCCCCATAGAGCCCTGATCTCAACATCATTGAGTCTGTCTGGAATTACATGAAGAAGGATTAGAGAAAGCCTACAACCACAGAAGATCTTTGGCTAGTTCTCCAAGATGTTTGGAACCTCCCTGCTGAGTTCCTTCAAAAACTGTGTGCAAGTGTACCTAAAATAATTGATGGTTTGAAGGCAAAGGGTGGTCACACCAAATATTGATTTGATTTAGATTTTTTTTCTACTCACTTTTCATTGTTTGTTTGTTTTTGTAAATAGATTTTATTGGTTTTCCAATAGAAATAAAGAAGATCAATTACAGTACCGAATAAGATTGAATAAGTACAATTAGGCTAGTGGATTGCATAGATAATGAAAACACCAATATAAATCGTAACACAGTAGCTTTAACGCTAGGGGGACAATTAAGGATATATTCCGCAAACCTATTAGCCAACGCAACGTAGAATAATACGAGAGCCTAACAATAATCAGCATGTTACAGTACAGCAATATTTGAAAACCCAAAGAAGGAGGGGAAAGACGAACAAGACAAAATGCCACATATAACATTAGAGGGAAGAAGGGAAGGGAACGGGAGGGGGGAAGGGGGTGAAAAGATGTCATCGGAAATCAGGGGTTCATAACCATGTTATATAGAGCATCTATAATAATTATACAGGAGAATCATATGCAAGAATCGGCAGAGAGTCTCCTAAGCAAATTCCAGGAAGTATTTTCGAATAATTTGAGAATATGATTTTGTGACTGTATTTCTAAAGTTTTAATAAAAAATTCCCATTTATGGTAAAATTTCTCAACACCATCATTAATGTCAGGAATAGTAGCCCTTCTCTCATAATACAGTATTTGCATCAATTTTTGTTTGACCTCCGATAGTGAGGGAGAAGAAGAACGAATCCAATGAATGAGAACAATCTTTTTGGCAATCGTGATAATTAAAGTTAGTAATTGGAGTTTAAATTTCTTATTGGGTCCTAAGTCCCAAGCTTTGAAATTCCCACAAAGACAGGCCAAAGGGTCAGGGTTTACATGAGTAGAAAACATGACATTAATGAACTGAATTATTTTATTCCAAAACTGCTTAATCTTGCCACACTCCCAAAAACAATGAATAAACGTCGCATGAGACATTTTGCATTTAACGCATGCACCAGATTCAAGGGGTGTCATATATCTTCGTTGTGCAGGTGCTATATATGCTCTGTGTAACATCCTAATGTGAACTTCTTGTAAATAGGAAGAGTGTAGGAATCTAAGCGTGTTATCAAATGGAGATATTAGGTCTGGCAAAAGTTTGATACTAGGCACATCTAAAGACCATTTCTTCAAAGTGGGTTCCCAATGAGCCGAGGCTGACAAGGAAGCCAATGAGGTATACAATAAACTAATTTTATAAGGCACAGAAGCAATGAGCTTAAGCAAGGAGAGGAGCGTGTTCGTTCCATTATCAGCAGATAATGGGATGCAAAGGGATTGAATATAGTGACGTACTTGAAGAAACATATAGAAATGATGAGCAGGAATAGAATATTGGGACTGAAGATCAGCAAATGAATATAAATGTCCACCGGGGTCGAATACTTTCGCTATTGAGGCTAAGCCTTTTTCCTTCCACTGAAGAAAACCCACATTAGATAGTGAAGGGGGAAAAGCCGGATTCCCCCATAATGCCACATACGGAGAATAGCTAGAATTACCATGAATTTTTTTATTAATATTAACCCAAGTCCGATAAGTATCTATGAATAAAGGATTGTCTTTAATAAACGGAGGAATATCCGCTAATTTGGAGTGTAACAGTGCATTGGGGGAATAAGGGGCAAATAGAGCAGAGTCCAACTGATAATCTGTGTAAGAGCTAGTCTCGAGCAACCAGTCACTGACATATCGAAAAAATATTGCATCCGAATACAAGGCTAGATCAGGAAAACCCAGACCTCCTTCTCTACGGGGCAATCTTAGTTTAGCATATGCAATTCTTGGACGTTTCCCTTGCCATAGAAACCGGGAAAAGAGAGTATTTAAATGTTTGATATCTTTAGCGAGAAGTTTAAATGGGAGCATTTGCATAACATGAAAATTTTTTGGAAACAGGACACTCTTTATGGCTGCTATTCTGCCTAAGAGGGAAATAGGTAGGGATATCCAATTGTCTAGGTATGATTTTAGCTTGGCGATAATAGGGATAAAATTAAGAGCATAAATGTCCGATAGTTTAGTCGATATATGAATACCTAAGTATTTAATGGAAGAATGGGCAATGTGGAAAGCTTGGAGAATAGGCAGCGATTGAAAATAAGAGGGCGAGCCACTAATGGGGAGGATCGCTGATTTGTCTAAGTTAACTTTGTAGCCGGAAATGGAGCCAAAAGAGGAAATGAGGTTTAGGACAGCTGGAAGAGAGGATGCCGGGTTGGAAAGAAAAAGCACCATATCGTCTGCATATAGGGAAACTTTGAGTAATTTGGAACGAATAGTAATACCTTCAATCATAGCAGAAAGCCGTATAGCAATCGCCAAAGGCTCCATGGCAATGGCAAAAAGAAGGGGGATAAAGGGCAGCCCTGGTGTGTTCCGCGTGAGATAGCAAAGGCAGACGATATGGAACCGTTACAGGAAATTTGTGACAAGGGGGAGTGATACAGTGTTTGTAATATGGAAATAAAAGCGGGGGGGGGAAACCAAAGTGAAGTGAAGAGGTATTTCCAACTTATTAAATCAAAAGCCTTTTCGGTGTCAAAAGAAACTATCAAACTAGGAGGGGTATAAGAGCCCGAGTGGTGGATAGCTGCCAACATTTTTCGAACATTAACTACTGAGTGTCTACCTAAAATGAAACCGGTCTGATCCGGATGAATAATTTGGGGTAGATATAATTTCAGTCTGTCAGCAAGAATTTTTGTAAATAATTTATAATCAAAGTCTAATAAAGAAATAGGTCTATAGGATCCAGGTAAAGATAAATCCTTGCCCTGCTTGGGGAGTAACTTAATAATCGCCGAATTAAAATAAAGTGGAACAGAATTGGTAGATCTAATGCCATTTTAAAAGGCAACCAAGCTCTCTCCAAACCTAGGCAATAGAATTTAGTAAAATTCTGCCAACAGACCATCTGGACCCGGGGCTTTTAATGGTTTTGATTGCTGAATAACCCTTGTGACTTCTTCGATGGAGACAGGGGCCTCCAGTAGTTGGGAGAATTCTTCTGGAAATTGGGGAAGGGGTGGAAACGTCCAAGAACTGGGGGGATCTTCATCAGTAAAAGGAGAATCAGTACCTTGAGAGTCAGAGTATATGGTTTCATAGAAATTCTTCATAATATCAGTGATCTGGTCGCTCGAGTCCGCCACAGAACCATCATCTCTGCGTAACGGGTGAACCAACATAGGTGGTTGTGAACCTTTTAATCTATGAAATTTATAATTAGTGGAGAAAAGGGAGCGATCACTTTTGATTTTAAAATATTCATCAAAATGAATCTTTGCAGTGCAGTAAACCGACCTATTAGAAGGGATAGGGGCCGACTTGAAAGACTGATAAGATTCAGTCAATTTAGCCTGTAAATCAAGATACATGGTGGCTAAGCGTCTATTCTCAGCCGCCAGGTAAGAGATTATGACACCGCGGAGGACCGCCTTGCCCGTTTGCCAAAACAATAGCGGGTCCGAAGCTTCACAATCCACATTAGCATGTTTAAAGTCCATCCAGGCGGACTCTAGTTTTTGCCGAAATGATATGGACTGGGACAAATAATTAGGGAATTTCCATAATCTATAAAGGCCCTTGTCTACTGTAGTTTGAAGCGACAACCATACTAACGCGTGGTCAGATAAACCTATGGGTTCAATGACAACATCTTGCACTCTGGGGAACAAGGAGGAAGATAATAAAATAAAATCTATGTGGGAAAGGGTCTGGTGAGCTGCAGAGAGGCAAGTGAATTCTTTTTCAATTGGGTTCATAGCTCGCCAAACATCAATTAAGCTAAGTTGCTTGGAGAGCGCTGGTATACCCAATTTAGGGAGTGAAATGGGAGTCTTTGAGGTGGAGGACCTGTCGACAATTGGGGAGGAAATAAGATTAAAATCTCCCAATAAAATCACGGATTTTGAGCTATATTGTAATAATTTGGCCAGTAAGGTGCTAAAGAAGGATCTTTTATATACATTTGGGGCATAAATCATACAGAGGGTATATGGGGAACTATTGATTATAATATCAGTGATCAGGTACCGCCCTTCTGGGTCAGCCACTGAATTAGAAATAGAGACAGATAGGGATTTTCTGGCTAATACAACTACGCCTCGGGATTTAGAGTTATAAGGTGCAGCAGCTAATAATTTCCAACCCAGTGTTTGTAGTTTCAGGGATTCGGTGTAAGTCAAATGAGTTTCTTGGATACATATGATATCTACTTTCAGTTTTGAAATATAAGTAAGAAACTTACGTCTTTTGGCCGGGGAGTTAATTCCTTAGACATTCCACGTGCCTATGCGAACAGACATTTAAGTGATAGGTGAGTAGTGTAGGAACCGGTTACAAACAACCCCACCTGACCTGTCAAGTAAATAAAAAATGGAAGAGGGGGTGGGAGAGGAGACAAAAGGGAAGGACAAACACAGACATAGGACGACATGAAATGAAAACAAATACAAATCGGCAAAGTCAAATCCATTGCCATTGAAAACATGGCAAATGTTCGATAAATCTAGTAGCAAAACACAATGGGCGAGATAAGCCTCTATAAATGGAATCAATGAGAAAAAACAGTAACTAGGCCTTGAACTCAGGCATCAAACATACTATCAGTAGTATACCTGTAACATCATGAAATAAGACATAGTTGCATAACATTTCGTAATGAAATTTTAAAGAAGAGAGAAATTTTTCAGTGGGAAAAAAAATTCAACGAGTTAGAACAAAGTAGTGTCCACATGAACGTTGTGGAGGTTAGCCAGTAGCCGGGGGAGGATCCGCAATATCTCCATGGGGTGTAGAACGTAGCTCCTCCGCCGAGAAAGCCTCTGCATCAGCGGGAGTGTTGAAATCTTTGTAAGATGAACCGTCAAACAGTCTGAGCCTGGCCGGTTAGATCAGGGCAAATTTACGCTGGTCCGCTACTCAGCGGGAGCACACTGGGGAAAAAGCCTTGCGGGCTTGAGATAATTCTACTGAAAAATCTTGAAAAAGGTATAACTTCGATGACTCCCACGGAATGAATTTCTTGTTGCGGGACGCTGACCAGAGTAACTGTTTATGCAAGTAATTAAGACATCGAAACAGGACAACTCGAGGACGGGTAGACATAGATGAGGAATGTTGACCCACTCTGTGAACTCTCTCAATGATGAGATCACGGCATTCAGATTCAATTCCTAAGAGAGTCGGGAGAGTGTTACGAACAAAGTGAGCCAGAACTGGGCCCTTGACTGCTTCCGGGAGTCCCACTAGGCGGATGTTATTTCTCATAGACCGGTTTTCTAGGTCATCTACCTTGTTCCAAAGATGGTAGGTGTCCTTTTCCAATTTGGGAACCACTTGTGGGAGATGCGAGACGTCTTGAAACAGGATGCCGACCCTATGTTCCGTTTCAGCAACCCGGTGAGTGAGGTGTTGCAATTGAGAAGATATACCCGAAACTGCTTGTGAGAGTAGCGGACCCATGGTCGCCTTAATAGCATCCACCACATCATTATAAGTAACATAAGAGTCCTGGGGGGCTACCGATTTTTTGGCGGCAGGAGATAGTGCCACGATAGCAGAATCAGAAGACATGTTGGGATCCGCCCTTCTCTTTTCCTGGCGTGGTTGAAGAGGTTGCGCGGATGCAGAAGGCGTAAGATATTTTCCATATAAGCAGCAACAAAGTCAATAGAATACTCGGAAAAATCACAATAGGTGATAACAGTGATAAGTGGAAATGTCTCTACTGAAGTAAGTAAGATGAGGCCGGTGAGTGAGGCTATCAGCTCATTGCATAGATGAAATCACATTGCAGAGTACATGAGTAGATATTCCTGTGAGAGAGCCTTCAGAAGCATATGTAAATACACGAACAATGCAGATGTACAAGGTAACAGCCTGACCAGCAGCGCTGCTGAGGTCCTCATCCAATACAGAGAGCTTCTGAGGCAAATTGTAGGTAACTCAAAATATATGGTAATGCAAATCACAGGAACCGGGGGGGGGGGGGTTAATATGAAAGGTGACAAGCTTCACATGCAGCTACAGACCGGGAGCACAGGGGAACAGCAGAGGGAGCACCCAATATTTATACTGAGTCATTGATTATGACCTCCAGCAATATGTATAAACAAGCACCAGTAATGTGAATAATAAGATAAGAGGCTAGGGAGTTGATCCTGCAGTTATGAATAAAGTTAGTAGTTCAGTTTTTTGTTCCCAAGCTAAGCTGCAATGCAATGTGCTGGGGAGAAAATGGCCGCCGTAGTTATACACAGCCTGTGTACAGCGGTATCTGCTGTGCCTCTCACCTCAATTGTTGCGCAGAGAAGGGGGTGTTAAGGCCCCTATCCAAGGAGGTCGTCAGGCCAGGAGAGAGGGCAGGCAACGTGCAGGCGATGCCCTAATCAGAGCTGATGTCCGCGGCTCCGTGCTTCCGCTATCCTCGCCGCGGAGCTCAGCCGGCGGGCCGGAGCGTGCACTCGAGTCCCCGGCTTTTCGGGCAGGGAAAGCCGCAACCCGGAGAGACCCTTAACAGCATCTCTCGGCGCCGCAGCTCACCCCACACTGAATCGCCGGCAGCAGCAGGCAACAAGGACACAGGAAAGAGGGTGGTCGCGGTATGAAAAGTGTGCAAATGGGGCTTTTTGAAGGGTGTTTGGTTGGGAGCTCACTGGAAGGTCTGCTATTCCCTTTCCCGGTCAGGCCACGCCCCCCTCACTTTTCATTGTTAATAAAAAAAAAAAAATATTAATAGGTCTATTTTTGTAAAAAAATGTAATCTTACATTTTTTCACACCTGTCTAAAACTTTTGCACAGTACTGTATATTTATTTTCCTGTTTTTATCTTTGTAAAATAAACGCATACCAGGGCCACAACTAGGGGGGAGGGGGGCTAAGGGGGCATGTGCCCAGGGTGCAGGATTTGAGGGGGAGCCCAGGATTTACAGAGGAGCAGGGTTTTTTTTACCGGCAGTGCTGTGCTGCTCCAGTGAGAACATAGACGGCTCCCGGGGCAGTGTATCAGACCCACCTGTCTGCCCGCAGCTGGCTCCGACACTGTGCGGGTGAGCTCTAGTACCTGGGATCTCTCCTATTCCAGCTTCTGTCTTAAACTGTCTTCTGTGCCATGCAGTGCTGCGACTAGCGTGCAGTGCACTGTGCAAGATATAGAAGCGAGCTGTTGGTGCTGTGTTTTTCAACATTCTATGACCCCGACTGCCAGGCCAGCACCAACCGATAACAAGCTGCCGGCTGCACACCATTAAGCGGACACGCTGACCCAGGCTTTTGCTAATTGATAATCTAATTATTATAGTCTGACAGGGTTTGTTTGTGTCTCTTTTGTTTTATTTATTTATTTATTTTGGGGGGTGGGGGCAACCAAATTACTGACTTGCCGCGGGTTATGAAACTCCTAGTTTCAGCCCTGCCCATATATTTTGAGATTAAAGGTTGGAGAAACACTGGAACACCTGTCATTTGATTTAGCTATATTTTAGGGATTTATTGGTTGAGTTCCAAAATTTTGAGCTGCATACACCTAACTTCTGTTGGACCTATTTTATTAGTGTAAGTTATTGTCACTGTTCAGTTACAATCTTACAACAAACATGCTACCTTGCTCCCTGTAAGAGTCGACTCTTTGCCTGCAGGAGTCACTACTCAAAAAAAATGTTTACCAACATCTAAAAATGCATAACCAAAAGAAATTTTGCTACTGGTGGCAAAATACATGTGTATCTGAATCTCACGCAGCTCTAGTTTGCACAATATTTACTTAATTTATTAAGCCCCTTGAGTCCAGTTGGAGAAAGAGCGCTATATAAATAAAATTATTATTATTATTATTATTTAAAGACATTTTCTTTATATTTATTTTCATATTAACTCACTTTGTCAATTACTTTACCAACCACTATCAAATAGTACTTTCTTTACCTGTGTTCATGACCTGTAATATGTCTCATCCAACCATCTTACTGTACTGTACACCCACATTTTTTTCTATTTTCCTAATACATAATCTTACAATTTCTGACTGTTATTCCTTATATTTAACTTGACTCTCTCATCTCATTGAATCTATTAATTTTATGAATTAATTACTTCTAATAGAGATGAGCGGTTCGGATTTTAAGAAATCCGAACCATTCCGAGCTTCTTGGATCCGAGAATGTCGAACTGGAGCTCGGATCTGCCAAAGCTGCCCTGGCTCTCGACCCAAGGCAAAGCAACGAGATCCCGCTGTCGAATCTCACATTTTCAGCTTTGGCGTCAGCTTCAAAGTCCCATGAAGTCGATGAGTTGAACGCTGATTGTCTGAGAGAGCAGTTTGTCACGGCTCTCAGCCAATCAGCATGTCCCTATAGACTTTAATGGGACTACATGGCGGCCCAAACCGTACAAATGACACCACTGCCCACGCTGATGACACCCCCACACTGCCGGAACCCCCACACTAAGGATACCGCCGGCACTCCCGAGCTGATTATCACCCCCACACTGAAGACCCCGACTGCACTCCAGTAATGCTGGAACTGCCGGCACCCTCGCACTGCTGACTCACCCCAGCAATACTGACACCGTTGGCAATCCCACAATGAGGACACTACCAGCACTGCTGACACTGGCAGCACCCCTGCAGTGAGGATGCCCCTGGCACCCCCTGCACTGCCAACACAGCCAACAGTACCAAAACCACCAGCAACTCTGCACTGAGGACACCACCATCACTGCCATCACCACCAGCACCTTGGCAGTACTGTCACCACCGGCAACTCCACATTGAGGACTTTGCGGGACCCTGCAATGCTGACACTCCCACACTGAGGTCATTGCTGGCATCCCTTGTCACAGTACGTGTACTATTGGTGTATCCGCTCTGCACTGTATCCTGCATTGTATCCAACCCACACTGTATTCCACATTTTATCCATCCCACACTGTATCCAACCCACACCGTAACCAACCAGCAATGTATCCCGCACTGTATCCAACCCGCATTGTATCTCGCACTGTATCTAACCAGCAATGTATCCAGCACTGTATCCAACCCAAACTTTATCCCGCACTGTATTCAACCCAAACTGTATCAGTCCCACACAGTATCCAACCCACAATATATACGACCCCCAGTGTATTCCGCACTGAATCTGACCTGCACTGTATCCCGCACTGTATCCAACCAGCACTGTATCCAACCCACACTGTATCCAACCCATACTGTATCCTGCACTGTATCCAACCTGTCCTGTATCCCACACTGTGTCCTACCAACACTGTATACCGCAGTTTAGCCAGCCAGTCTTTGGCCAATATTAGTGAAACCAATATTGTGAACTATGAGGTGGTCAAAATTGAGAGGGAATGACTGGAAATTAATGTTACTGAGGTTAATAATCTGCTAGGAACTAAAAAAAAAAGCCCAAATTAAGTGATTTTAGCTTTTTTGTCTATTTTAAAAATAAAATACAAATACAAAGCCAGTCACGGCGGTTTGGCAAATCCAAATCCAAAGCCATTCGATGAATCAGAACCAAATACAAATTTATCAAGAATGGCTTCATGCACATCCATCATTTCTACATAATCTATTAAATGTTATGCTATTTTTAATTTTCTAATATTTCCACTTTTTTCATAGTCTTCATTAACATTATATCATCCACTATCTAGTTATCCTAACGCCTACAATCATTAACCTACTGTATATATAGCTCATACAGACATCTGTACTTTTTCTGCCTCTCTGCTCATAACACTCATGAATTTAATTTTTACAGTTTCTTTCTATTATAGTCAATATTCCACTTCACTCCCTCACCCCTATTTAATTTACTCATATTTACTCATTCAAACTTAGTTATCCACTCCACTATTTCTGGCACCATATTTACACACCAACTATTACATGTCTGCACATCACACTTCCGCAGTTCTTTTATACTGTAGTTCTTAACTGCTAATTATCCAATTATTTCTAACTTGTTAGTAGATAACATCATCCATCTTCAATGTCTACTGACTTCTAAAGTCACAAATTGCTTATGGTTTACTAAGTTTTTGCAAAACACGCACTGTTTTCTACTGCATACTTTATTCCATGCCACAGTATTGTATTCTAAAAAGATAATCATGTGTGATTAGAATGATAGGAGGGTTTTGGAACAATTTAAGGGCTTTGGGCCTAATTCAGACCTGATCACTGTTGTGACAAAAAAATGCAGCTGCCTATTATCGAATGACTGCACATGTGTATGTACTGCAATACAGAGGCGCGAGGCCAAACAGTGACAGAATGGTGCAAAAATTTTGAACGCTAGGTGTACGCAAGGTGATTGACAGGAAGCGGACGTTTGTGAGTGGTAACTGGCCATTTTCTGGGAGTATCAGGAAAAATACAGGCGTTCCCAAGTGTTTTCAGGGAGGGTTTGTGACGTCAGCTCCAGCCCCAATCAGCCTGTTTGTATCACACTGTAGGAATAAATCCTGGTCTACGCACAGACTACACAGACTGCACAGACTGGACAAATCATTCAGTGGTGAGTTGCAAACGGATTTGCAGCTGTCCGCTGTCTGTCGAAGTTTTCGCACAGCGTATGCATGCAGTCGCACACTTGCACGGGGTGGGTATTCACTCTCTATGAGCAGCAACAATCTGATTGCAGACCTCTGCAAATTTGCAGAGGAGCGATCAGGTCTGAATTAAGCCCTTTGCTGGTTCCTACACTGATACTTTCCCTGAATTCTGATTCTGCATTATGTTATTTGTCTGTGATCATATGGCACATCTTTTGCAGGGTTATTGCCTGTTCATTAATGGGATAAGTCCTGTACTCTTTGCAAGAATAATTAGTTTTTAATAGATGGTGTATATCGGTATATAAACCAGTACTGGCACGTATAAGCTCGCCAGTCCTCGCACAGCTCCCAGCCAGTCTGGGGGTAGAGGACACCAGTAGTCACAAGCAGCTGGCCGGAGGTGTCTGGGCAAATCTGTGCAGGGTGTGGCAAGGATGAGCACAGAACCCTGCCCCGGCGCACAGTATATATAAAGGTGCAGAGTTGGTTATCTGCCTCCTCCTCACCTGCATCATCTGCAGCCCCAGTACAGACCCCTCATACTCCCAGTCACCACACTGCTCACCCCACTCAAGGGTCTCACTCATTCATGCTTGACTGATTCACTTTCTTCCTGTACCGGTAAGTGGCCACACATGTCCCCGGTGCCTCTGCCCTGAGCGCTGCATGACTGCCTGGTGGTTCCTGCATCCATTTCCTGGTTACTGCTGCTACGTTTTCCTGAGTCCTGGGATAACAACCTGGAGTTACAGCATAGTATATGGAAGAGGGGGTGCAGAGTATGCAGTTTATGGAGGGGGAGTGCATCGGGAGCACTATGGAAGAAGATGGGGCTACAGTGTATATACTGTAGGGGCAGTATATGCTGGAGGATGCAGTATACATAGAGTGTGTGTGTCCATGTCCAAAACAGAGCTCTGTCGGGTGACCTCCAGCAGCCGCCTGCAGCACTACAGAGGTTAGCCTTTAATATATACATATTTAGCCTTTTATATATACATATTTATTTATTATTATTTATTAACAGTTATTTATATATAGCACACATATTTCGCAGCACTTTACAGAGAATATTTTAGCCCATTCAGTCCCTGCCTCAGTGGATGTTACAATATACTGTATATCCCTATCATATGTACATCACACACATTCACACTTGGGTTAATTTTGTTGGGAGCCAATTAACCTGTGGATTGTGAAAGGAAACCAGAGTACCTGGAGGAAACCCACGCAAGTACAGGGAGAATATACAAACTACACACAGTTAGGGCCATGGTGGGAATCGAACCCATGACCTCACTGCTGTGAGGCAGTAATGCTAACCATTACACTGTCCAGCTTCCCACCATAAAATATACTGTATGCCAGATTCTGTCAGCTGATTCTCCATTGTCCAATCCTGGAGCCCCTTCCAGTCAGCTGATCGCAACAGCCAACAACTTTGAGCACCATTAGATATAAAGGTGATTTCCTGATGACATCAGTCAGTCAGTACAACAGTCTCTTCTCAGGAAGTAACAGCTCTGTGCTGAGCTTTTACATATTCAGTGATTGCTTTGATCCAGTTCCAATCTAGTTATTTTCAAGTACCAAGTGTATCGGCTATTATACCTGCATCTTTCAAGGACTTCTCCAGTGTCATCATTCCAGGCCCAGACAGGTCAACACTTCAGTTCATTCCGGTTTCATTCTGGTCTTCATTTACTAAAAGTACATATTTATCTATTAAGGATTTCTTCAGTGTCATAGTTCCAGACTGAGCCTGGTCAGCATTTCAATCCATTCCGGTTCTATTCCAGTTTGCATTTACAGAATTACAAGTACATTTGCATCTTTCAAGGACTATTCCAGTATCATCATTCCAGATCCATTCCAGCTAACATTTCAAGGTGTATTTTTATTCTACTTTCAGAACAGTATCAGTTTTAATAAAGCATTGCTCATGTTTCATTTACCTTTGAAATATCTGCCTAATTTCAAGTTCCATACGCAAAGCCTGGTTAAAGCCTCCTCGCTTCACTTACACTCCTTTTCAAGCTACAGATGTAGCCACCTTTATCTTGACCGATTCTCCGCCAAGACGGACGTTTAGTCACGCTAAGGCGATAGCTGAGTTTAATCACAGGCAGGCGCGTTGAGGCGATTCTAGATACTCAGCATGCATTACACATTTCCACCACTGGGTAGATAATGCTCCACTAATCCAGTACTTTCGATCGTACAGTATAGTGGTGGATTGATCTACAGCTCTGGCAATTGGTCAGTGACGACTGTAATGTTAATACTGTAGGCGTAAGGGGATGCGGTGGAAAAAGATGGTGACCTACACTGTGCTTTTAAAATACATGTACAGTACATGAGTGTCTGAGTTCCCTAACGCATAATGGGAATGGTGGGCTAGCGGGAGGCGGTGGAAAATACCGTGCTTTACAAATGCGAGCGTCTGAGTCCCCTAAGGCATAAACCAACACCAATGGGGAGGGGGCCGGGCGCTGTTTGCTGTACTTTTACACATGAAATTGGGAATCTCTCATGAGGCGTTGTGGGCTAGCGATGAAGGCTCCCACGCTCGGGGTCCAGGGTTCGAGACCTGATGTGCCTTTTTTTTATTGTAATAATATACTGTATTATTTTATTTTCATTGTAAGACAGTCAATGGAAAGGTGCACACAAGTTACATATAAATCAGAGTACATCTGCAGGAGCGATTCTTTACGCTAAATGCAACTACACAGCGGCAATGAGTAGAAATGAGTGTATTCTGACGCAACGAATTGAGCAAAACAGTACAGTAGATCTTCGGCGTTTGTATATTGCACAGGACCTGAATTCCCTCCTTGTCTACTGCATGATCTGTGCAAGCTCCCAGGGGGGAAGGGCGATGAGGGTAGGGGGAGACGATGGAAAATACCGTGCCTTTGAAATGCAATTATATGAGCGTCCGAGTTCCCTACGGCATAAACCAACACCAATGGGAAGGAAGTGCCAACCTTTTTTTTCAACGTGTTCCCGTGACATTCACTTTAATATTTTTTTTCTCTCTAATACATCCAATGGAAGGATGCACACAAGTTTCACATAAATCAGAGTAGATCTGCAGGAGCGATTCTTTACGCTAAATGCATCTACACAGCGGTAATGAGTAGAAATGAGTGTATTCTGAGTGAGCAAAACAGTACTGTAGATCTTCGGCGTTTGTGTATTGCACAGGACCTGAATTCCCTCCCTGTCCACTGCATGATCTGTGCAGGCTCCCAGGGGGGAAGGGCAATGGGCTAGCAGGAGGCGGTGGAAAATACTGTGCTTTACAAATGCGAGCGTCTGAGTCCCCTAAGGCATAAATCAACACCAATGGGAAGGAAGTGGCAACCTTTTTTTTTTAATGTGTTCCCATGAACAAGCACAAACAGCTAATTAGTACCCTAATAGAACATACTGTACAGAGATACTAATACGGTGATTTGGCATCCGGTAAAACAGCTGTTCATGCTAATTAGTACAGTAGTAGAACATACTGTACAGAGATACTAAGGATGGTGATTTGGCATCTAGGAACTTTCAGAGGAGCTTTTATCTCTCTCCATTATACATAGAAAGATTAAACTTGCAACTGTACGTTACAAGCTGTTCATGCTAATTAATACACTAGTAGAACATACTGTACAGAGATACTAAGGATGGTGATTTGGCATCTAGGAACTTACTGAGGAGCTTTTATCTCTCTCCATTAAACATAGAAAGATTAAACTTTACCACTCTACGTTACAAGCTGTTCGTGCTAATTAGTACACTAGTAGAACATAGAGTACAGAGATACTAAGGACAGTAATTTGGCATCCAGGAATTTAGGGAGGAGCTTTTATATCTCTCCATTATACTTACAAAGATTACAATGGAGAGATTAAAGCTCCTCCCTAAGTTCGTGGATGCCAAATCACTGTACTTAGTATCTCTGTACAGTATGTTCTACTAGTGTACTAATTAGCACGAACAGCTTGTAAAGTACAGTGGCAAGTTTAATCTTTCTATGTATAATGGAGAGATAAAAGCTCCTCTGTAAGTTACTAGATGCCAAATCACTGTCCTTATTATCTCTGTACAGTATGTTCTACTAGTGTACTAATTAGCACGAACAGCTTGTAACGTACAGTGGCAATATTAATCTTTCTATGTATAATATAGAGAGAGAAAAGCTCCTCCCTAAGTTCCTGGTTGCCAAATCACCATCCTTAGTATCTCTGCATAGTATTTTCTATTAGGGTACTAATTAGCACAAACAGCTAATTAGTACCCTAATAGAACATACTGTACAGAGATACTAAGTACGGTGATTTGGCATCCAGGAACTTACTGAGGAGCTTTTCTCTCTATCCATTATACATAGAAAGATTAAACTTGCCGCTGTACGTTACACGCTGTTCGTGCTAATTAGTACCCTAATAGAACATAGAGTACAGAGATACTAAGGAAGGTAATTTGGCACCCAGGAACTTAGGGAGAAGCTTTTATCTCTCTCCATTATAATTAGAAAGATTACAATGGAGAGAGATTAAAGCTCCTCTCTAAATTCATGGATGCCAAATCACTGTCCTTAGTATCTCTGTACAGTATGTTCTACTAGTGTACTAATTAGCACGAACAGCTTGTAACGTACAGTGGCAAGTGTAATTTTTCTAATATAATGGAGAGAGATAAAAACTCCTCCCTATGTTCCTGGATGTCAAATTACCATGCTTAGCATTTCTGTACAGTATTTCCTATCTAGCCAGAAACCCTGCATCCCACTGCATGACCTGTGCAGGCTCCCAGGGGGGAAGGGCGATCGGGTAGGGAGAGGCGGTGGAAAATACTGTGCTTTTGAAATACAAGTATTAGCGTCCGAGTCCCCTAAGGCATAAACCAACACCAATGGGAAGGAAGTGCCAACCTTTTTTTAATGTGTTCCTGTAACATTCACTTTATTATTATTTTTTTTTCTTTGTTATACATTCAATGGAAGGGTGCACACAGGTTTCACATAAATCAGAGTGGGCGGGGGATTTTCCTACATACAGTAGTATACTGTTGCACATGTCTTGTAACCTGATCGGAACTCCCTCCCTACCTACTGCATGTACTTTGCAGGCTCCCAGGGGGGAAGACGAAAGTGGGATGGGGGTAGGGTGAGGCAGTGGAAAATACTGTGTTCAAAGAAAAGGCATAATCAAAACCATGGGGAACTTTGCGGTGTATCGTTATGTGCAAAGACCTCATTTATCCCTATCACCCCTGTGTATTTTAGCTAGGGGATTCTGACGCTCCTTCAGCATTGCCCCGTGACCTACCAAATCTGCTGTCTCTTGCTCCATAGCCAAGGACCTCCATTGGGCGAGGAGTCACAGGCGGTAGCCATTTCAATTGAGTCTGCCCTGCTACAGAATTGTATGTGTACCGTATGGTGCATAGAACCTTAACAGTACAACTGCTCCTGCATCTTTGCCCTGGTTTATGTGAATAACTCCCTCCCTGTTTACTGCATGACTTGTGCAGGATCCCAGGTGGGAAGGGCGATGGGCCAGCGGGAGGTGGTGGAAAATACTGTGCTATTGAAATGCAAGTACTGTATGAGTCCAAGTCCCCATTATGTTCTTCTAGTGTACTAATTAGCACGAACAGCTTGTAACGTACAGTTGCAAGTTTAATCTTTCTATGTATAATGGAGAGAGATAAAAGCTCATCTGAAAGTTCCTGGTTGCCAAATCACCATCCTTAGTATCTCTGCATAGTATTTTCTCTTAGGGTACTAATTAGCACAAACAGCTAATTAGTACCCTAATAGAACATACTGTTCAGAGATACTAAGTACGGTGATTTGGCATCCAGGAACTTACTGAGGAGCTTTTATCTCTCTCCATTATACATAGAAAGATTAAACCTGCCATGTACGTTACAAGCTGTTCGTGCTAATTAGTACCCTAATAGGACATACTGTACAGAGATACTAAGTGCGGTGATTTGGCAGTCAGTTAAAAGCTGTTTGTGCTAATTAGTACACTAGTAGAACATACTGTACAGAGATACTAAGGACGGTGATTTGGCATCTAGGAACTTACAGAGGAGCTTTTATCTCTCTCCAGTATACATAGAAATATTAAACTTGCCACTGTACGTTACAAGCTGTACATGCTAATTAGTACACTAGTAGAACATAGAATACAGAGATACTAAAGACTGTAATTTGGCACCCAGGAACTTAGGGAGGAGCTTTTATCTATCTCCATTATACTTAGAAAGATTACAATGGAGAGAGATTAAAGCTCCTCCCTAAATTCGTGGATGCCAAATCACTGTCCTTAGTATCTCTGTACAGTATGTTCTACTAGTGTACTGATTAGAACGAACAGCTTGTAACGTACAGTGGCAAGTGTAATTTTTCTAAGTATAATGGAGAGAGATAAAAACTCCTCCCTATGTTCCTGGATGTCAAATTACCATGCTTAGCATTTCTGTACAGTATTTCCTATCTAGCCAGAAACCCTGCATCCTGTGCAAGCTAGGCGGACAACTGGAGGGGACCCGAAACACGGTTGCTTCCCGTTTTCCTTTCCAGTGTCAAATAAACTAGTGGTTGGTCTGCCCCGAAAGTCAAGAGTCTCCTCTTTTGTATGGTACCAGTCCTGAGTCTCTGGGACACCCAGAACCAGAGATATCAGTACGCAAAGTGGACCCATTTTCCCATAGACTATAATGGGCCCGTTAATTCAGACCCACCATGGGTTCCGACGCTTGCCATGAGCCTTGTGGGGATCACAGAAACTTGGGGTTGGTACCCTCCGGTAGCTAATTGTCTCCCCTTCCATACCAACCTAGCGATGAAGGCTCCCACCTCCCACGCTGAGAGTCCCAAAGTGACAACCTTTTTTTTTCTATGTTCCCGTGACATTCACTTTATTATTTTTTTTTCTTTGTTATACATTCAATGAAAGGGTGCACACAGGTTTCACATAAATCAGAGTAGGTGGGGGATTTTCCTACATACAGTAGTATACTGTTGCACATGTCTTTTAACCTTATTGGAACTCCCTCCCTGTCTACTGCATGTACTTTTCAGGCTCCCAGGGGGGAAGGGGAAAGTGGGATTGGGGTAGGGCGAGGCAGTGGAAAATACTCTTTTCAAAGAAAAGGCATAATCAAAACCATGGGGAACTTTGCGGTGTATCGTTATGTGCATTGACATCGCTTATCCCTATCACCCCTGTGTATTTTTGGCTAGGGGATTGTGACGCTCCTTCAGCATTGCACCGTAGCCTGCAAAACTTATACCATCTCTCACTCCATATCCGAGCACTGCCTGCCACATGGTGGGGGTTCAGGGGCAGTGGCCATTTTGCCAGTGTGCTATGCGATCGAGTCCGGTGTACCGTAATGTGCATAGACCTCACTTATTCCTATCGCCCCTGTGTATTTTAGCTAGGGGATTGTGACGCTCCTTCAGCATTGCCCCATAGCCTGCAAAATCTGGACTGCTACTTGCTCTGCAGCCTAGGGCCTCCATGGGGCAATGAGTCATAGGTGGTAGCCATTTCTATTGAGTCTACCCTGCTACAGAATTGAATGTGCACTGTACGGAGCATAGAACCTCAACAGTAGAACCGCTCCTGCAGCTTTACCCTGGTTTATGTGAATAAAAATAATAATAAGGTGTCTGGAAAAAACTAACATGCATTCGTACTTTAGGAATCGAACCCGGGACTATGAGTATAGGAAGCGGAACACTTCACCACTTCGCCGCAGACAGATGAATAAATCCATTGGTTTTGATTATGCTGTAATGGCTACGGGATTAGGACGCTAACATACTGTACAAAATTCCTAATCTCAAGAGGCAATAGTGAACTTCTAACACGTCAATTTGCGACAGTATACACTACTGGTTTTATGTTGTTTTGTCTGCGGGACTTGGACGCTCACATATTCATAAAGTACTGTAGATGGATCATATACTGTATGCTGTACTATTTGCATCTGTACCGTATATACTGTATTAAATAATGCAGCGTAATGAGTATTTACTGTATTAAATAATTCAGCGTAATAAGTATTTACTGTATGCAGTGTAATGAGACGCCTTAGTAAAGCAGTCCTTATTATATATTTCAGTATTGTATTTTATGGGAGACCACACGCATGTGCAGTGGTGATTGTAAAAAGCGACATCTTGTGGATGATCACAGGTATTACATGTAAAGGTAACGCCAAACGCTCTCCGCGCGATTAGGTACGCCTCTCTGTGACTTGGCGCGCCTCCCTACACCTCGGTACGCTGCGTATGCTCGATCGGGACAAACGCCTCAGCAAGTCAAGATAAAGGTGGCTATATCTGTAGCTCTGGCCACAAACGCCATTCTAAGGAAAGTCCAACCCTCAGGTGTGACAGCCACTTGCTTGTGTATGCTCCCATGCTGAAAGTTACCAACAAGCAACTGCATGCTGTATATTGGGCCTAATTCAGGCTTTATCACTGTTGTGCATCACAAAGTGGGTGATTATCGACTGACTGCGCATGCGTATGGATCATAATGTGCAGACGCAAGGCCAAACTGCAAAAATCCTGCATCTTTATTGATTGATACGCAGACTGATTGACAATAAGTGAACGTTTGGAGGTGGCAACTGGCCCAGGTTTTTTTTTGTGAGTGTCAGAAAAAACACAGGTGTACCCAAATGTTTTCAGGAAGGGTATTTGACATCAGCTCAAGCCCGATCAGCCTGTTTTTTTCGCACTGTAGGAGTAAGTCCTGGGCTACGCACAGACTGGTAACATTATTTGATGGTGACTGAGTTGCGAATGGATTTGAAGCTGACCGGCGTTTGCAAAGCTTTTCACATGGCATATGCAGACTTGCATGGGGCGGATTTTCATTCTGGCTGGATGGCAACTGTCCGATTGCACACCTCTGCAAATTCGCAAAGGTGCGATCAGATCTCAATTAGGCCTTTGGTCGATCCTGTCTCTCAAACTAAAATCCATAAAATAAATATATTTCCTATGTGGCCACTCATAAAAATCTATTAATGGATTGAGCTGTTTGGAGCTCCAAGAAAATTATATGGAGAACTTTTACTTTCTTGGAAAATTATCACAAATATATTTATTGCTTGTATAGTGCCAGTGTAATCTGCATAACTTTACATTTTGGAACAAACCCAGTGATAACAAAAAATTGAGGATATTAATTAACAAAGAGATAAAAGGGCCCTTTATGCAAGGTTGGAATCTATAGGAGAACAGGAGATTTATAGAGGATATTAATCAAATAATACATTTTGACTCATCCTAATATACAATAGGAAAAAGTGAGTTTTCAGGAAATAAGTGACGTTTTGTTGAATGACATCCACTGGTAAAATCCACAGTGTGCTGTGTGCAGCACAAAAGAAGTGTTAATGAGAGCAGGCAATGAGTATGGATGAGAGAGGCAGACCATGGGGGTCATTCCGAGTTGTTCGCTCGATATTTTTATCTCGCAACGGAGCGATTAGTCGCTAATGCTCATGCGCAATGTCCGCAGTGCGACTGCGCCAAGTAAATTTGCTATGCAGTTAGGCATTTTACTCACGGCATTACAAGGTTTTTTCTTCGTTCTGGTGATCGGAGTGTGATTGACAGGAAGTGGGTGTTTCTGGGCGGAAACAGGCCGTTTTATGGGAGTGTGCGAAAAAACGCTACCGTTTCCGGGAAAAACGCGGGAGTGGCTGGAGAAACGGGGTAGTGTCTGGGCGAACGCTGGGTGTGTTTGTGACGTCAAACCAGGAACGACAAGCACTGAACTAATCGCAGATGCCGAGTAAGTTTGAAGCTACTCAGAAACTGCTAAGAAGTGTCTATTCGCAATTCTGCTAATCTTTCGTTCGCAATTTTGATATGCTAAGATTCACTCCCAGTAGGTGGCGGCTTAGCGTGTGCAAAGCTGCTAAAAGCAGCTTGCAAGCAAACAACTCGGAATGACCCCCCATGTACAGAGCTGTAAGGTTGAGTAGGTAAATTCACTGAATGAAGGGATGTATGTTAGTGCAGTTTAAGTAAAGATCTTGACGTTATAGGAAGTATTGTCTATTAGAATCAGCAAAATGTATGCAACCAATGAAGGATAGCAGCAGTAGAAGAAGAATACAATGTTTTATGATGAAAAGTATTGTATGTGCTGCTTTCAAATTAAATTCTTGAATTGAAAGTCTGTATACAGTAGGTGTAGACCAATAATAGTCAATGTAGGAGTTAATGAGTGCATGACCTAAGTTTTTGCAGTTTTTCCAAATGCAGATCATAGTCATCATTAGACATGCCAAATGGAGACCCACCCTTATTGTGTTTGTCTATATTATATTATATTGTTGCATGTAGAGCAAGAATGAACAAAACTTTCAATAAAGTTTATTTTCTTGTATGATAACTGCACAGGTTTTATCTATTAGCACTGACAAAAGAGAAGCTCAACACAAAACCATACCCTGTACACAACACAAGTCTATGGTCTCCCAGGCCTATTCCCTTATAGGATTGGATTGCAATCTTCCGAAGGAAAGGGCATACCTTTAGAAAAGATTGCTGAAGGAATGACAGCAACTATGATCATAAACTATATAGATGTAGGTTTCAAATCCTAGTTTATTTACTGTATGTGTGTGTGTGAATGTGTGTATATATCTATAGATAGATAGATAGATAGATAGATAGATAGACAGACAGATTGATAGTAATATAGATTTATTTATTTCACAAGTTCCGCTTAAGTACACAGAACTTTAAGAAAAATAACTGTGTGTTCTTATATTTTTATTGGTCGAGCAAGTCAGGTTGAACTATCAGCAAGTAATTCTGCCTTTAATATATCAGATACAAGAGAAGAGGCAGGACTGTGACAGACCCTTTCTACCTGCTGCGTCTCACACTATGCAAGATATGACCTTATAGTTGTGGTATACAAAGGCGGTGGATTCCCACTGTGTGATCACAGATGTTGGATAGGTCTTTTCCCAAATGGGATATTTATCTGTAAATATATGTTACCTGTTTTTTTCAGGCATCCAGATAGAGGTTTATAAGAGTCTGTTTTTTTTATTCCGGAGTATTAACATTTTAATGCATTTTGAATAAATAGACATGAACAAACATATACGCAAAAATACTCCCAAAAATTTATAGTACACATTGTTCGTATGTATACAGAGATGCCATAAGAATGCTTGGAAACTGTATGTTATCTTTGATTTGAAAAAGAAATGGTCATTTAGAAAATAAAAAGGGTGCAGCAGATCATAATATTCAGCTAAAGGCACACATGCACTGGTGATTGAAAAAAATAATCAATTAATCAATTAATCAAATTTTGACAGGCCCACTCATATGTAGAAGAGAGGAGCAGGAACTAGAAATATATTGCATAATGTACCCCCTACTGCAAATTACAGAAATATTAGTATTCCTCAAGGAAAGCAACCATATGACTATGTAGAAGCACAAATATGTAAATAAAGTGATTTTGTGTAATTAATTTTACAAAAAATCACATATGCATTAGTGATGAGCGGGTTCGGTTCCTCGGAAACCGAACCCCCCCGAACTTCACCCATTTTACACGGGTCCGAGGCATACTCGGATTCTCCCGAATGGCTCGGTTAATCCGGGCGCACCCAAACGTCATCATCCCGCTGTCGGATTCTCGCGAGATTCGGATTCTATATAAGGAGCCGCGCGTCGCCGCCATTTTCACTCGTACATTGGAAATGTTAGGGAGAGGACGTGGCTGGCGTCCTCTCCGTTTATTAATGTTGCTGCAAATATTTGTGCTTATTGCTTAATTGTGGGGACTGGGGAGCAGCTGTATTATATAGGAGGAGTACAGTGCAGAGTTTTGCTGATCAGTGATCACCAGTTTTATGCGTTCTCTGCCTGAAAAACGCTCCATATCTGTGCTCAGTGTGCTGCATATATCTGTGCTCACACTGCTTTATTGTGGGGACTGGGGGCCAGCAGTATTATATAAGAGGAGTACAGTGCAGAGTTTTGCTGATCAGTGACCACCAGTATTATACGTTGTCTGCCTGAAAAACGCTCCATATCTGTTCTCAGTGTGCTGCATATATCTGTGCTCACACTGCTTTATTGTGGGGACTGGGGACCAGCAGTAGTATATAGGAGGAGTACAGTGCAGAGTTTTGCTGACCAGTGACCACCAGTATTATACGATGTCTGCCTGAAAAACGCTTCATATCTGTGCTCAGTGTGCTGCATATATCTGTGCTCACACTGCTTTATTGTGGGGACTGGGGACCAGCAGTATTATATAGGAGGAGTACAGTGCAGAGTTTTGCTGACAGTGACCACCAGTATATATAGCAGTACGGTACGGAAGGCCACTGCTCTACCTACCTCTGTGTCATCAAGTATACTATCCATCTAGATTCTATACCTGTGGTGCATTTTAGTTTTGCAGTTTGCTGACAGTGACCACCAGTATATATAGCAGTACGGTACGGAAGGCCACTGCTCTACCTACCTCTGTGTCATCAAGTATACTATCCATCTATATTCTATACCTGTGGTGCATTTTAGTATTGCAGTTTGCTGACAGTGACCACCAGTATATATAGCAGTACGGTACGGAAGGCCACTGCTATACCTACCTCTGTGTCGTCAAGTATACTATCCATCTAGATTCTATACCTGTGGTGCATTTTAGTTTTGCAGTTTGCTGACAGTGACCACCAGTATATATAGCAGTACGGAACGGAAAGCCACTGCTCTACCTACCTCTGTGTCATCAAGTATACTATCCATCTAGATTCTATACCTGTGGTGCATTTTAGTTTTGCAGTTTGCTGACAGTGACCACCAGTATATATAGCAGTACGGTACGGAAGGCCACTGCTCTACCTACCTCTGTGTCGTCAAGTATACTATCCATCTAGATTCTATACCTGTGGTGCATTTTAGTTTTGCAGTTTGCTGACAGTGACCACCAGTATATATAGCAGTACGGTACGGAAGGCCACTGCTATACCTACCTCTGTGTCGTCAAGTATACTATCCATCTAGATTCTATACCTGTGGTGCATTTTAGTTTTGCAGTTTGCTGACAGTGACCACCAGTATATATAGCAGTACGGAACGGAAAGCCACTGCTCTACCTACCTCTGTGTCATCAAGTATACTATCCATCTAGATTCTATACCTGTGGTGCATTTTAGTTTTGCAGTTTGCTGACAGTGACCACCAGTATATATAGCAGTACGGTACGGAAGGCCACTGTTCTACCTACCTCTGTGTCATCAAGTATACTATCCATCCATACCTGTGGTGCATTTCAGTTGTGCGCAGTATATATAGTAGTAAGCCATTGCTATTGATACTGGCATATAATTCCACACATTAAAAAATGGAGAACAAAAATGTGGAGGGTAAAATAGGGAAAGATCAAGATCCACTTCCACCTCGTGCTGAAGCTGCTGCCACTAGTCATGGCCGAGACGATGAAATGCCATCAACGTCGTCTGCCAAGGCCGATGCCCAATGTCATAGTAGAGAACATGTAAAATCCAAAAAACAAAAGTTCAGTAAAATGACCCAAAAATCTAAATTAAAAGCATCTGAGGAGAAGCGTAAACTTGCCAATATGCCATTTACGACACGGAGTGGCAAGGAACGGCTGAGGCCCTGGCCTATGTTCATGGCTAGTGGTTCAGCTTCACATGAGGATGGAAGCACTCATCCTCTCACTAGAAAACTGCAGTGCCACTCCTAGATGGGCCAGGTGTTTGTGTCGGCCACTTGTGTCGCTTAGCTTCGTCACACAGCGACCTTGGTGCGCCTCTTTTTTTCTTTGCGTCATGTGCTGTTTGGGGACAATTTTTTTGAAGTGCCATCCTGTCTGACACTGCAGTGCCACTCCTAGATGGGCCTGGTGTTTGTGTCGGCCACTTGTGTCGCTTAGCTTAGTCACACAGCGACCTTGGTGCGCCTCTTTTTTTCTTTGCATCATGTGCTGTTTGGGGACTATTTTTTTGAAGTGTCATCCTGCCTGACACTGCAGTGCCACTCCTAGATGGGCCAGGTGTTTGTGTCAGCCACTTGTGTCGCTTAGCTTAGTCACACAGCGACCTTGGTGCGCCTCTTTTTTTCTTTGCATCATGTGCTGTTTGGGGACTATTTTTTTGAAGTGCCATCCTGCCTGACACTGCAGTGCCACTCCTAGATGGGCCAGGTGTTTGTGTCGGCCACTTGTGTCGCTTAGCTTAGTCACACAGCGACCTTGGTGCGCCTCTTTTTTTCTTTGCATCATGTGCTGTTTGGGGACAATTTTTTTGAAGTGCCATCCTGTCTGACACTGCAGTGCTACTCCTAGATAGGCCAGGTGTTTGTGTCGGCCACTTGTGTCGCTTAGCTTAGTCACACAGCGACCTTGGTGCGCCTCTTTTTTTCTTTGCATCATGTGCTGTTTGGGGACTATTTTTTTGAAGTGCCATCCTGCCTGACACTGCAGTGCCACTCCTAGATGGGCCAGGTGTTTGTGTCAGCCACTTGTGTCGCTTAGCTTAGCCATCCAACAACCTCGGTGCAAATTTTAGGACTAAAAATAATATTGTGAGGTGTGAGGTGTTCAGAATAGACTGAAAATGAGTGGAAATTATGGTTATTGAGGTTAATAATACAATGGGATCAAAATGACCCCCAAATTCTATGATTTAAGCTGTTTTTGAGGGTTTTTTGTAAAAAAAGCACCCGAATCCAAAACACACCCGAATCCGACAAAAACATTTCAGGGAGGTTTTGGCAAAACGCGTCCGAATCCAAAACACGGCCGCCGAACCGAATCCAAAACCAAAACACAAAACCCGAAAAATTTCCGGTGCACATCTCTAATATGCATACAGAGATACTTACCGTACACTACACACTGTGTGTGTGTATATATATATATATATATATATTTATGTATTAATATATTTATATTTATTTACACAATCCAATGTATAATGACCATTTGCACATTTCTATTATGTAGGTCATTCACCCTTCCCAATTCATTGTCATGTGTTTGCTCTAAACTGTTTTCTTAGTGCTCTGTGACTTGTGTGCTGTCATGGTTGTTTTTGGCTGTGTTGTGTGTTATTAAAATGAACCCTGTGATGCAAAATCCTGCCGACTGTGAAGTAAGGAGTGTTATTCAATTCTTGAATTCTCAGAAAGTGAAACCTGCTGAAAATGATCATCAAGTAAAGCAGGTATATAGTGATAAAGTAATGAATGTGAGGAATGTGAGAAAGTGGTGAGAAATGTTCAATATTGAATAAACAGGCATATTGAAGACCAGGAGGCCCATCACTTGTCACAGAACACTTGAAGTGTCAAGTAAACAACAAAATCTTGGAAGATAGATGCTTAAATCTCAATGAGTTGCAAATTTTTCTGACACACTTTCCTCATATGCTTGGCGACATTGTGTTGGTACATCTTGCCTACATCAAAATTTGTGCACAGTGGGTTCCACGGCAGCATACTGACCAACACAAAACCAGAAGAAGGGATTGGCACTGACATTTTTGGCATAGTATAAATCAGATGGAGATTATTTTCTCTTTACTGGATTGTTATTGATGATGATACCTGGGTGTTTTATTTCACCCCAAAGAGTAAGCGACAATTACTCAAGTGGCATCATCTCACATCATTAAAAATTCATACAGACTCTCTGAAAGTGAATAGTGATGGGTTTTTGGGCATTCTTTTGCTGGATTTCATGCTAAAAGGCACTACAATCAATGCAGACCAGTGTTGCGAGACACTGAGGCGACAATGGTGAGCTATACAAAAATTGGAGGGACTAGATGCTTTCTCGTGGCATTGTGCTTCTTCATGACAATACCCAGCTTAACAATGCAGCTGCAACCCAAGCCTTGCTGGACAGTTTTGGGTAGGAGGTTTTTGATCATCCACCCTAAAGACTGGACCTTGCTCCAAGGGATTTACACCATTTCACTATGTTCAAAGTGTTTCTGGGGGAAAATGTTTTGGAAGAGAACTAGTGGTATTACAATTGGGGATATCATTTGTACCCACTGTCCCCTTGAACAAGGTCCAATAGAAAATAGATCTCTACCACTTAAACCAGAGTCTTTAAACTCAAAGAATATTTTGTGACTAAACCATCCACCCCATCCGAATTGTCACCACAACTCCAACAAATACAAGGTTGATCTAAATTTGAACCAATCAGTAACAATGCATCTACTAAGACCTGCACGCGCAAAAAAACAACAACATTGGAACTTGTCGAAGGAGAAGAGGCTAGCCTTACAAAATCTTAGTAGCTATGATGAAATAGTGTTCCGCATAAAGGTGGTGTGATAGTTGTGTTGAATCTAACTGATTATAAACTAGAAGTCGAACGCCAATTGAAAGATGGGAATACCTATTCGTGTTTAGACTCATCCTTCATTGTTGATTAAAAATGAATTGGATAAGGTATTAATGGAGGCTTGCTCACAGGGTTGGATTTCTAGTGACGTCAAACCATTATTATACAGGTATATGGTACCTAAAATTCCCAAAAAGCTAGATAATCCTCCGGGTAGGTCCATTAAAGCAGCAAGAGGGTCATTATACCAACCTATTTCCATCTATTTAGACTCACTACTACAACCCGGTGTGCAAGCCATGACGACTTTTTTTAAAGTTACCAACAGCTTATTGATGGCTTTGAGAACATTACCATTATTATCTGATACCTGCTTATTATGTGCAGTTGACGTTAGTAGCCTGTATACCTGTATACAACACAAGGCAGGTATACAGGCTACCAAAGAACTGATCACCAACAATCCACTATATTTGGGCCCACCTGTAAATTTGTTTTTAACCCTCCTAAGACTGGACCTGACCAGGAATTTCTTTTGTTATGATGACAGGATTTACCTTCAAATGTCTGGTTGTGTGATAAGATCCAATGTGGTCCCATCGTACGCCAACGCGTTTATGTTTAGTATTGTTATTTTCTAACCATGCTATTGCACAAAAAATACTAGCTTATTTTAGATACATTGATGACTTATTCATAGTGTGGGGTAGTACGAAAGAAGAATTCATCAATTAGATAGAGACACATAACATCAGTAACAGTCTGGTCACGTTTACATTTACACGTGACATAAACACAGTTAATTTCCTTGATGTTTATTTAACCAAAATTGATGGCAGGTTGTCCCCAGCCCTGTTTTCCAAACCCACGGACAGGAACAATCTTTTACAGGCAACCAGTGCACACCTGGTCCCTTTGAAGAATGCCCTTCCATTTTCACAATTTCTAAGAGCTCTTTGTATCTGTGATGACAGAGAAGTGGGTGTCCAACAGTTGGACAATAAGTTCAACACAATTTTACAAAGATGTTATAAAGTGGAAGATTAACAGAAAGTGAAAATAAAAGCTTTAGCTGTTCCTCAGGATGAACTATTGATACCTAAAAGTAGAGATAACGACACTAACCACCATGTGTGGTATATCAAACTGTTAGGGTCTCCTGCCCTGTGCTGCCACGTCGTCATGGCAATCGGGAGACAAGTGCTAGCGGAGTAACCTGAGCGCAGCTGATACTCCGGTTCGGGTCTTTTGCTGTGCAGTGGTTACAGGCATGGGATCCGGTGCTGGTTTTTGTGCTCACAGTCTGTGAGGTCTGAGGGGGGCGTGGACAGCACCTGCTTTATAAGGCCTCTTCTCAGGTTAAGCAGATGCTGCTGAATCTTTGTTGGTTAGTCAGTTCCTGAAAGTTAGCCAGTACTGTGTAGCTTTGTATTTTGTTGTTGCTTACTGCAAATAGGCCTGGGCATTTGGTACTACACTCTGCCAATCCAGACCTAGCGGTAAGACTGGAGTCAGTCGTTTAGCCTGCTGAGGTTCTTTTGCTATCTTGTGAACCCAGCAGGTTTGTGGCTGTACTTTCAGACCTGCCTGCATAATCCTCTCTCACTGTGCAGGGCGTCCATGTGTCAGTTTAGTGGCAGTAAGCTGAACCTGGGCCCTGCAAGTGAGAATTAGGATTGTGGAGACTCTCCTTGTGTCTATTATTCCATCTCTGACCAAGGAGTTTACTGCCACACCCGTTGGTAACCCTTTAGGGTTTTGCTGTTGCCCTTAGCAACAGCATTTCGGGTTCTCTACGTATTAAAACACAACATCTTGCTTTTTCCATCTGAGCATTTCTAATACTAGGGAGACACCCAGTTTCTTAGCCTCTGGGCTTCTCTGTTCACTCTGTGTTGGTTTTGTTACCCTATCACCTTCTGTGTACGTTATGTCATATTTCCCAGTCTGTCTGTGAGTTCATTTGTTTTGCATCCCTCTCTGTTCAGACACCAGTACATTCCTGCAGGCACTGGTGTGTATAACAGTTCAAACACCAGTACATTCCTGCAGGCACTGGTGTGCATAACACAAATACACACATATGAGTATATATGCTAATAAGAAAGCCAAATCACTGTGACCTCTAATTACATACAACAAAGACCTAGGTGCATTACACAACTATTCCTTTATGACCTGCTACCGCAGGGGTAAAAATGTAAGAGATTACCTGGTACATAACGATGTATCGCAAATGGGCAAGAAACACAATACGTCCTACTTGAATAAACCTAAGAATTTATGTTTTAAATGCCCTAACTGTACTACATGTGGATTTTGACAAACAGGCTCCACTTATTATCATCCCTATAGAGGAGCTAAATTTACCATACAACACCGCCTGACTTGTACAAGCCGCTTTGTAGTATATGTAATTGCTTGTTCATGTTCCAAAATCTACACAGGCAAAACAAAGGTACAGTAACCTTTCAAGAAAGAATGGCACAACATTGAACAGCCATTCAATACTGGTGCTAGTATCCAACCTGTAGCAAGCCACTTCTTAGTGGCAAAACACAATTTATCAACCTTACGATACCGTACAATCGATCATGTGCCCCCGCTACCTAGAGCGGATGATAGATCCACTTAATTGTTACAAAAAGAGGCAGAATGGATTAGGAAACTTGACTCCCTTGACCCCAAAGGGTTAAACGAAAGCTTAGGATACATGCATTCCTTTAGCCACAGGTGTTGAATAATACCGCGTTAGCTAACAACAAAAGCTTTATTTTAAAATATTAGTTTGTTAAATCATCAGTTATAATTGACAGCCTATTACACTTTGTATTAGAGTGGTAACAATTTTAGCACTATATAACTTTTACATATTGCTGAGGTTATACTAATTGAAACATTGTTTCCCATCAAGACACTATAATATGCTTAATATATGTTAAATCATGGATAGCAGATTTTTCTATGCTCGTATCTTTGAATGTTTTTAAATTCCTTGTAATTGTATTTTATCTATATTATATTTGTCACTATGGTGTATTGTATCTGAGGTAGCCATGGACACCACCATCACTTTCTGTGCAATCCTGGGGAAGGACTGGATATGGAAGTGTGGTGAACACTGCTGGCTGTGGTGGTGGATACTTAAAGTTGTGGATTTTGCACATTGTATTTGAGGCTTGATAAAAGCACTGACATGTTGTCTACAAATCTGTAGTACTGTTGTTTTTTTATCCTGAGTGACACAGTTGGAAAGATATGGGACCCGCAGTGTTTGCAGCTGCTGTTGCGGAGGGCACTGGGAACTGCATTCGTTTGGAATCCTTGGCGTGCCAGAGATTTGAGATATATATATATATATATATATATATATATATATATTATCGAATTTCTTTTTTGTGACTCTTTTTATCATGTAATGCCAGGCACATTTTCAGGTTTCCATGGTGATGCTACACACTGTGACATGCACCGAGCTATACACCACAGTTACCGGACGGGAACCGCCAGGTGGGTGAGTCACTTTGCATATTGGTGGGGATATAAGGTAAGTAATTTTTACATTCTTGTTTGTATCCTGACAACAATTTAGAAGTAAATTGAAATGTTGACAGACTGACGTGGCTCTATAGACTCTTCATTAAGCCCAGAGTACTGCACCGCACCAGCTATACATTACCTGACCATTGTGAGGGTACCGGGAACAGTACTTTAATGTATTCAGGAGTGAAGGAATTTGTGCATTATATATATATATATATATTAGAGATGAGCGACCCCCGACCTTCATGCTCCCAGCCCAGATCTGAGTCCGGATCAGGACTTCCCGCCAGACTTGGATACCAGAATGAGGCAAAATGTCATCATCCTGCTGTCAGAATCTCAACGGTTTTGAATTCTATATAAACAGCAGTGCGTCACTGCCATTTTCACTCTGGACTTGGGGAATGAGGGAGACACTCTCTGTGGCTGGTGGTGTCAGGTGGGGTCAGTGTGTGCTCTTTAGGGGTGCTGTTCCTGTCACTATAGTGTACCTGTGCTGCTAGGGGTGCTGTCCTGGCTGTCACTGGTGTTTCATGCGCTGTTAGGAGTGCTGCAGCTGTAAATGGGTGTTGCTGTCCTTGCTGTTGTTGTGTTGTAAAGGGGACAGGGGCACTGTCCTCCTTTATTCTATGAAAATACAGGGGTGCTGACTGTAAAAAATCTGGGTTGTAGTGAACATAATTCTACATTGGCCCTTTCTTATATGCTGTAAAAATTGAAGGTTGCTGCTGTTAAAATAAATGTACAATGGCCCTGTATTGTATGCTGTAAAAATCTGTGGTGCAGTAAAAATAAATGTACTCTGGCCCTGTCTTATATGCTGTAAAAATCTGGGGTGCAGTGAAGACAAATGTACAATGGTCCTGTCTTGTATGCTATAAAAAATCTGAGGTGCAGTGAAAATAAATGTACACTGTCTTATATGCTGTAAAAACCTGGGGTGCAGTTAAGATAAATGTACACTGGCCCTGTCTTGTATGCTGTAAAAAATCTGGGGTGCAGCAAAAATAAATATACTCTGGCCCTGTCTTGTATGCTGTAATAAAATCTGGGGTGCAGTGAAAATAAATGTACACTGGTCCTGTCTTATAGTCTATAAAAAATCTGGGGTGCAGTGAAGATAAATGTACACTGGCCCTATCTTGTATGCTGTAAAAATCTGGGGTGCAGTGAAAATAAATGTACACTGGTCCTGTCTTTTATGCTGTAAAAATCTGGGGTGCAGAGAAAATAAATGTACACTGGCACTGTCTTTTATGTTGTTAAAATTGAAGATGCTGCTGTTAAAATAAATGTACACTGGCCCTGTCTTGTATGTTGCAAAAAATCTGGAGTGCAGTGGAAATAAATGTACTCTGGCCCTTTTTTATGTTCTGTAAATAATCTGGTGTGCAGTGAAACTAAATGTTCACTGGCCCTGTCTTTTATGCTGTTAAAATTCAGGGGTGCTGCTCTTAAAAAAATGTACACTGGCCCTGTCTTGTATGATGTAACAAATCTGAAGTGGAGTGAAGATAAATGTACACTGGTCCTGTCTTGTATGCTGTAAAAATCTGGGGTGCTGCTGTTAAAATAAAATTACACTGGCCCTGTATGCTGTAAAATTACAGGGGTGCTGCTGTTAAAATGAAAGTACACTGGCCTTATATGCTGTAAAATACAGGAGTGCAGTGAAAATAAATGTACACTGGCCATGTCTTGAAAAATTATATACAATTATATAGTTGTAAAAATACAGGGGTGCTGGCACTGTCTGCAGTTGTGATGTCTAAGCCTGACCTTAACAACACTGTATGGGAAGAGGAGGCTCCAACCACCATTTGCACACCATCTGCAAGTGCTGGGGGGAGCACTGCCAGTCCAGTTGCTGATATTGAGATTGAGGATGTCACTGTAGAAGTACATCAGGATGAGGTGGATATGGGTGTAGCTGGCTCTGAGGAGGATGCTGACAATGAGGATTCTCCTGGTGATGTGGTTTGTTTGAATAAGTCGCCAGTGGAGACAGTTGTTCATGGGATGAAAAAGCCCATTGCCACGCCAGGGCAATTTACCAAAAAGGGTACCTCTTCAGTGTGGAATTATTTTTCCACAAATCCGGGCAACAGGTGCCAAGCCATCTGTTGCCTTTGTCAATACATAATAAGTATGGGTAAGGATGTTAACCACCTAGGAACATACCCCCTTATACATCACCTGCAGCGCATTCATCATAAGTCATTGTCAAGTTCAGAAACTTTGGGTAATAGCGTAAACAGTCCACTGACACCTAAATTATGTGGTTTATTTGAATATTATTTCTCTGTGAGGATTAGGATGTAAACACTGAAAGTTTGGTGGAAATCTGAGGATGAGGGTGACATCTTGCCTCTGTAGAGCCAGTTTATGCAAGTTGAGATTAATTGCTTCTTTTTTGGTTGGGACCCAAACAAACCAACCATTTCAACCACAGTCGTGTGGCAGACCCTGTCATTTAAATGATTGGTTTGTTAAAGTGTGCATGTCCTGTTTATATAACATAAGGGTGGGTGGGAGAGCCCAAGGACAATTCCATCTTGCACATCTTTTCTTTGCCACAAATCATTCCAGTGGTGCTGCTCTATTTGGGGTGCTGCCCGTCTGCCCTATCAGTCCAGGAGTGCATTCCCACTACCGTTTAAATCCAGGGGTGCTGTTGCCTGTATGCTGTGCTGTGTAATTCGCCTGGGGTGCTGCCTATACTGTGTAAATCCAGAGGTGTGGCCGTATAATTCCTGGGGTGCTGCTGTACTTGATCCTAGGTTTAAATGAAAGCCTGGACAAGATATAAAACAGGCTTCAACATCACAAACAGATTTGTGAAAACATAGCCGTGAAGGTGGAAATGGAAATTGCTATTTTGATGAAGTGTTTTTTAATAAAGTGGGGAGAGACCACATTTGTGGCCAAAGTCAGTGTTACTCAGAAGAGACTAAATCATAATACAGCGCAACTGCTGGAGAGGTAAAAGTGGGATTTTCTGCCAGAGCATTAGTGAGAGGTTATTCTCTATTACTTCATATTAGGGACTCACTCAAATGAATTGCTCCAATTAGTCAACCTTAATTTTGATTTATTATATGGTCCACATTTTGGGATTATTTATTTAGAAGATGCACATTTGTTGTACAGGGATCTTCTTTTCCTAAGGGCTGCGTAGGGTTATTGCAAGACCTTGTGGTGTTAGAAGAATAGAGTTTCAGTGATCTTGCATTCCATTAGCTTTCCATTGCAGGGCAGAGACTGAATAACAAAAAATCCACTGCACAGTCCTGCTCAGGGCTGTACCAAACCCACCTGAAATTACTTGCCCCATCCGTGGCTGCTGTTGGGGCTCAGGAGGGGCTGCTAAAACATCTAAGGGGCTGCTTTATTTAAAAATGTAAAAATTAAATATGAAAAAAATAAATGAGACACACTGGTACGATCACATGCGTGTAACTGGGGCACACAGGTATGCTTACATGTGTGTAACTGGGTGCTATGATAAACAAAAATAAGGCATCTGCCACAAAAATGTAAAGAAAAATGCAATAAAAAATTAAAAAGAAGAAACACAGGATTTTCACAAAATAAGTCTCCAGGCTCCATGGAGGGGAATATACGTAATCTTGATCCTGTGGTATACACCAGTTTATTTGAATACCAGCAAATCTGAGATTATCTTAATCCCTGAACATCGAGAAGGGAGTACAAATTTTGAGCCCCTAGTTTTTCAGTTTGTCCAGTAATGTGGTAATGTTATATTTGCTTGGTTTAAGTAGTTTCCGTTTCAAACCAATATAGGAGTTGAGGTGAAAGACTGTGTGTTGTTCCTGACTGCGTGTGCCTCTCTAATTTTAATCACCTTCTTGACACTGTCCTTTTCCTCTTGCCTCCTCTCATAATGCGAAAAGTAATCAAAGTAGGAGGTGGTATGTTTGAAGCTAGCTATGATTCAGGAACTGGCGGGGAAGCTTTATCCAGGGGGAGCTGCTGTTGCTGAAATGATGGATTTATTAAACTATGCATGTCCTGTTTAAACAACATAAGACAGTTCCATCTTGCACCTCTTCATTTCTTTGAATTATGTGCTCTTTGGGGCCTATTTTTTAAAACTGCCATCCTGTCTGCCACTGCAGTGCCACTCCTAGATGGGCCAGGTGTTTGTGCAGCCCACTTGTGTCGCTTAACTTAGTCATCCAGCTACCTCGGTGCAACCTTTTGACCTAAAAACAATATCGTGAGGTGTGATGTGTTCAGAATAGACTGGAAATTAGTGGAAATTAATGCTATTGAGGTTAATAATACCGTAGGATCAAAATTACCCCAAATTCTGTGATTTTAGAACCAAAATCTGAAAGGGTGGTTTTGGCACAACCAATCCAGATCCAAACCATGAGCGGAGATCCAGATCCAAAACCAAAACACAAGACCTGAAAAGTGTCCGTAGCACATCTCTAATATATATATATATATATATATATATATATATATATATATATAAATAATACACCGAGAGCCCAGCATTCACCTTAATAAGTTCTTTCACCTATATTCATCAGAACATAAATAAATAATGTGGTTTTAGTTCATGGATTGTACAATGCATTTAAGCTTGCTGTCCAACTTCATGGGATCCTATCTCTCTGCAAGCCCTACTCTATTACCTTGGCTTTTAAAACCTGGCTAGGTATATATACACACACATATATATATATATATATATATATATATACACATATGCACACATATATCTCATATGTTATGTTAAAATGTGTATGTTTTTTTTATAATCATACCACCCTCCTATAAATGTATTGACTTATTTTTACATATTTCTACATTATATAAATTATACATACATAAGCCTCCACAATTTTATTGTTCTGTACTTCCTGATAACAGGAGTGCGCTCTCAAAATGCTGAAGTAAATCTCTCTTTCTACACATATCCTGCAGTATCATGCATGTATTCTGCCAGGACAGGTTACCTTTGAATTCTACATGATTGAAGCAAGGGCTTTATACTAGAGATGTGCCAGTTCGGAGTCACCCGTATTTACTCGGATTTACCCAGATCTCAAAATGGCATCTTATTGGCTCTCATATGTCACGTGTTTTGGTTAGCCAACAAGAAAAATCCAGATAAATCCGAACTTGCGTTAATTCTGGCATTAAAAACCAAGTAAATGCGAACCTGCACATCTCTACTTTATACACAGGAATTCTGACACTACTTGCATTTCTTATGTATATATATATATATATATATATATATAAAAACTATCTGAACTAACATTTGGCAAAACAATCTGCCCTGTTCAACTGGATTAATTGATACATTTGTGTAAAACCTACTGTATATCTGAGCACTATTGATCTTTTTGTGGTATTGTGAATAAATATTATTTATATGTGAAGGTGTGTTTGTCTCACAAAGACGTTTATGCGAGTAGTGTACAAGTGCTATACAGTTTTTTAACACAAAGTTAGTACTATATGGTTTTTAATAAAACCATTAGCGCACTCAGAATTGTTTTCCATATCCTATATTCAAGCCCCATACTAGCAGGGGGCTTTTCTAGAGGTGTTGCTGTCCGTTTGTTCCAGCGCAATTGGGTAAATTGTGTTCTATATATATAATATATATATATATATATATATATATATATATATATATGTCCACAGAAAAGAGATGTGTACAGGTGCGCTGGTGATTAGTTAGTCTCAGTCCACAGGTAAAAGCACAACACTGGGCTGTAGCACCGGAGTATATTCACAACGCAGCAGTTCTCCTCATAAAGCTCTGACTCTCAAGAGCAATGTATCTGGAAATAGCAAAAGAAGGAGAATGCGCTCATAGTGCAAATCAATTTAATTCATAAACCACATATATGCACAGGATAGGTTAAATGAATAGCAGTGGACTCGTACCCTGATGGCCCACTCTGTGGGCTGTGTATCACATGAAAAGTAAAACCACAAGGCAAAAACTGCAGCCTGCTGCACCTGGATCTGGGAGCACGCACCGCACCAGCTTCAGCGACCGATCCGTCAGGACACCTGTACCGGGTGAAGTCGGGGATGACAGCTCATGTGGAACAAGCCCCACCTCAATGCATTTCGTAATCACTTCGTCAGGAGGTTGGCTTACCAGATGTCAGCACAAGCTTTATATAGCAGCCACATATCAATAATGGTACCATTAATTGTTAATTACCATCAGCCGCTCTAATTCTCAGCAGCAACAGCCTCACTTAAAAGTGCTAGACAGCAATCATTAATACAATCTCATAAAAAAAACATTAGTAAATAGACGGCTAATATCATAAAAACTACGCTAAAGCTGCAAAACTGATGTCTTGTCAGCGACAATTTTCAAAGCTAATAAGCACACACAATTTAACACAATACATAAATACAGAATACAAAGAGACTTATTTAAAAGTGCAATCAAAAAAATTAATTAATGCACACCGATATAAGCATTTTTTTTTTAAAAAACACCAATATAGACATTTTGTTTAGAAAACAGCAATGCAGTATCATCTCAGTGGTAATACATCCGATATACAGAACATTAATACACATACTAAATAATGGGGCAGATGTATTAACCTGGAGAAGGCATAAGGAAGTGATAAACCAGTGATATGTGCAAGGTGATAAAGCCACCAGCCAATCAGCTCCAATATGTAAATTAACAGTTAGGATCTGATTGGCTGGTGCCTTTATCACCTTGCACATATCACTGGTTTATCACTTCCTTATGCCTTCTCCAGGTTAATACATCTGCCCCAATATGCATAAATCATTAACTATAAAATCCATGTCATACCATAAATGCTACAGGCACTATTTAAAGTGACATGAACATATAAAAAAGTGACCTGCATGTAATAAGAAAACCTCCAGTACCCTATGTATTTATACTACCATCTTCACAGAGAAAAGAGCAATCATCAGATATGTTGGAATTACACAAGAATTCTACATTAGCTCAGAACGAATAGTATGAGACCCCCACTCATCTCTCCCTAATAAAGGGGGTGATCTCATAGTTCTCATTAAGCCCATGGGGCATAAGTGTATTAAGAGAGAGTATCCAGAAAGTTTCTCTTCTAAGGAGTTGTTCTTCCCTATTTCCACCATTAGTAGACACTGTGACATGTTCTATTCCCACAAACTTCAGGAGAGAGGGATCCGCATTATGTTGCTCAGAAAAGTGACGTGGGATACTATGATTCATAACCTGATTTTTTATGTTACGAGTGTGCTCTAGAATTCTAATTTTCAGCGCCCTTTTAGTTTTTCCGACGTATCTTAAGCCACAAGGGCATGTTAGAAAATATATACAGAAATTTGTATTGCAATTTATGAAGGATCGAATGATGTTAGGACGTGGGTTATTACAACCAATAAAGGATTTTACATTTCTTTCTGCCAGAGTACATATCTTACAGTTTCCACAGTGATAAAACCCTTTAAGTGGGGTCAGAAAGTGGTTGGTCTTCTCACTCTGTACTGTGGTTAGTTTGCTTTTAGAAATGATCGATTTGACATTCCTAGCTTTCCTATAAATAATGTCTGGTTTATTGGGAAGTTCTGGACCAAGAACCGGATCTAACTGCAGGATATGCCAGTTCTTCTTGCCAATTTTTTCTAGTTCTCTGAAGCCAGTACTGAACTGTGTAACTAATGGGCAGAACATTTTTTTCCCTTGTTCATCCTTTTTCTTATAATTAACAAGTTCATCTCTCTCCTTATTCCTGACCCTTACCATTGCTTTATGTGTTAATTCCTGAGGGTACCCTCTCAGTAGAAATCTATTAGTATAGATTTCTGCCTGTTCGTCAAACCTCGTCAAACTGGTACAGTTTCTCCTTAGCCTTATATATTGAGAGTAAGGAATATTTTCCTTCTACCTAGGAAGGTGGCAACTACTAAACTCAAGATAACTATTAGAATCTACTTTCTTGAAGAATGTAGATGTTTCAATCCCCCCTGTGTTGTCAAAGTTCTCAGTAGACAGTACTAGATCTAAAAACTCCAGTCGGTTAGGATGAATATATATATATATATATATATATATATACTGTATATATAAACTCTGCATAGTGTGTTATCAATTTATTATCTGTATTTATTATGGTGACTTTGCATATTAAATGTCCCCCTTACTACAGCAGTCATTGGTGTTTATTAGTGATGTGCACCGGAAATTTTTCGGGTTTTGTGTTTTTGGTTTTGGGTTCGGTTCCACGGCCGTGTTTTGGGTTCGAACGCGTTTTGGCAAAACCTCACCGAATTTTTTTTGTCGGATTCTGGTTTGTTTTGGATTTGGGTGTTTTTTTCAAAAAACCCTAAAAAACAGCTTAAATCATAGAATTTGGGGGTCATTTTGATCCCATAGTATTATTAACCTCAATAACCATAATTTCCACTCATTTCCAGTCTATTCTGAACACCTCACACCTCACAATATTATTTTTAGTCCTAAAATTTGCACCGAGGTCGCTGGATGGCTAAGCTAAGCGACAAAAGTGGCCGACACAAACACCTGGCCCATCTAGGAGTGGCACTGCAGTGTCAGGCAGGATGGCCCTTCAAAAAAATACTCCCCAAACAGCACATGACGCAAAGAAAAAAAGAGGCGCAATGAGGTAGCTGTGTGACTAAGCTAAGCGACCCTAGTAGCCGACACAAACACCTGGCCCATCTAGGAGTGGCACTGCAGTGTCACGCAGGATGGCCCTTCAAAAAAATACTCCCCAAACAGCACATGAAGCAAAGAAAAAAATAGGCGCAATGAGGTAGCTGTGTGACTAAGCTAAGCGACCCTAGTGGCCGACACAAACACCTGGCCCATCTAGGAGTGGCACTGCAGTGTCACGCAGGATGGCCCTTCAAAAAAATACTCCCCAAACAGCACATGACGCAAAGAAAAAAAGAGGCGCAATGAGGTAGCTGTGTGACTAAGCTCAGCGACCCAAGTGGCCGACACAAACACCTGGCCCATCTAGGAGTGGCACTGCAGTGTCAGACAGGATGGCCCTTCAAAAAAATACTCCCCAAACAGCACATGACGCAAAGAAAAAAAGAGGCGCACTTGAGGGGGCGTGCAAATGGTGGAAGGCGCAAGCTCTTCCCGTCCAGTGTTGGGAAGGTCAGGCATCGCAACCGACACAATTGGACTCTCCTTGGGGATTTGTGATTTCGAAGAACGCACAGTTCTTTGCTGTGCTTTTGCCAGCTTAAGTCTTTTCTTTTTTCTAGCGAGAGGATGAGTGCTTCCATCCTCATGTGAAGCTGAACCACTAGCCATGAACATAGGCCAGGGCCTCAGCCGTTCCTTGCCACTCCGTGTCGTAAATGGCATATTGGCAAGTTTACGCTTCTCCTCAGACGCTTTTAATTTTGATTTTTGGGACATTTTACTGATCTTTTGTGTTTTGGATTTTACATGCTCTGTACTATGACATTGGGCATCGGCCTTGGCAGACGACGTTGATGACATTTCATCGTCTTGGCCATGACTAGTGGCAGCAGCTTCAGCACGAGGTGGAAGTGGATCTTGATCTTTCCCTATTTTTTTAACCTCCACATTTATGTTCTCCATATTTTAATGCGCACAACTAAAAGCCACCACAGGTATACAATGTAGATGGATGGATACTATAGTATTAAATTACTTATGGACGACGAGTGTACTGACGACACAGAGGTAGGTACAGCCGTGGCCTACCGTACTGCTATATATATATATAATATACTGTATAATAATAATAACGGACCTGGTGGACACTCTCAGCAGACTGCTAAACTAGTATGAAGAAAAAAAAAGCCACCACAGGTATACAATATAAATGGATGGATACTATAGTATAGTATTATATTACTTATGGACGACGAGTGCACTGATGACACAGAGGTAGGTACAGCCGTGGCCTACCGTACTGCTTATATATATAATATCCTGTATAATAATAATAACGGACCTGGTGGACACTGTCAGCAGACTGCTAAACTAGTATGAAGAAAAAAAAAGCCACCACAGGTAAACAATGTAGATGGATGGATACTATAGTATTATATTACTTATGGACGACGAGTGCACTGATGACACAGAGGTAGGTACAGCCGTGGCCTACCATACTGCTTATATATATAATATACTGCATAATAATAATAACGAACCTGGTGGACACTGTCAGCAGACTGCTAAACTAGTATGAAGAAAAAAAAAGCCACCACAGGTATACAATTTAGATGGATGAATACTATAGTATAGTATTATATTACTTATGGACGACGAGTGCACTGACGACACAGAGGTAGGTACAGCCGTGGCCTACCGTACTGCTATATATATAATATATACAGAATAATAATAACGGACCTGGTGGACACTGTCAGCAGACTGCTAAACTAGTATGAAGAAAAAAAAGCCACCACAGGTATACAATGTGGATGGATGGATAGTATAGTATTATATTACTTATGGACGACAAGTGCACTGACGACACAGAGGTAGGTACAGCCGTGGCCTACCGTACTGCTATATATATATATAATATACTGTATAATAATAATAACGGACCTGGTGGACACTGTCAGCAGACTGCTAAACTAGTATGAAGAAAAAAAAAGCCACCACAGGTATACAATGTAGATGGATGGATACTATAGTATAGTATTATATTACTTATGGATGACGAGTGCACTGACGACACAGAGGTAGGTACAGCCGTGGCCTACCGTACTGCTTATATATATAATATACTGTATAATAATAATAACGGACCTGGTGGACACTGTCAGCAGACTGCTAAACTAGTATGAAGAAAAAAAAAGCCACCACAGGTAAACAATGTAGATGGATGGATACTATAGTATTATATTACTTATGGACGACGAGTGCACTGATGACACAGAGGTAGGTACAGCCGTGGCCTACCATACTGCTTATATATATAATATACTGCATAATAATAATAACGAACCTGGTGGACACTGTCAGCAGACTGCTAAACTAGTATGAAGAAAAAAAAAGCCACCACAGGTATACAATGTAGATGGATGGATACTATAGTATAGTATTATATTACTTATGGACGACGAATGCACTGACGACACAGAGGTAGGTACAGCCGTGGCCTACCGTACTGCTTATATATATAATATACTGTATAATAATAACGGACCTGGTGGACACTGTCAGCAGACTGCTAAACTAGTATGAAGAAGAAAAAAGCCACCACAGGTATACAATGTAGATGGATGGATAGTATAGTATTATATTACTTATGGACGACGAGTGCACTGACGACACAGAGGTAGGTACAGCCGTGGCCTACCGTACTGCTATATATATATAATAAATAATATACTGTATAATAATAACGGACCTGGTGGACACTGTCAGCAGACTGCTAAACTAGTATGAAGAAAAAAAAAGCCACCACAGGAGTGTTTTTCAGGCAGACAAACGTATACTGGACTGGTGGTCACTGTCAGCAAAACTGTGCACTGTACTCCTGCTATAACTGCTCCCCAGTCCCCACAATTAGGCAGTGTGAGCAGTGCACTCAGCACAGATATATGCAGCAGTGCAGCACACTAAGTGAGCACAGATATGGTGGAGCGTTTTTTTTCAGGCAGAGAAACAACGGATTAAACTCACTGGTGGTATAATCAAAACCCTGCACTGTACTCCCTAACAGCTGCTCCCCGTCCCCAATCCTCCCCACAATTATAACTAAGTCACTCAGTCTTTACTCTTTTCTACTATAACGGAGAGGACGCCAGCCACGTCCTCTCCCTATCAATCTCAATGCACGTGTGAAAATGGCGGCGACGCGCGGCTCCTTATATAGAATCCGAATCTCGCGAGAATCCGACAGCGGGATGATGACGTTCGGGCGTGCTCGGGTTAACCGAGCAAGGCGTGAGGATCCGAGTCGCTCGGACCCGTGAAAAAAAAGGTGAAGTTCGGGCGGGTTCGGATCCCGAGGATCCAAACCCGCTCATCACTAGTGTTTATATCATTGTATGATTAAGCTTATTGGCCATCTATTATGGGTGGTTGTTCAGTATTTACCTCCACTGAACCATGTTTGCTATAATTGGATCTGAATATTTAACCAAGTGTTTTCGAGTCTGCAGCACCAGACTGCACTCTCAGTCCCCGTGTGTGCTGTGTTTACACTGTGGATTGCCATGGGGGAAGTGATGTTTGCGTCCCAGCATTGTGGAATCGGCATCAGTGAACACACAGCATCTGTGTTATCTATAGTATGGAGTGCTCAAGTGATGTCTGTGTCCCAGCGATGCTGAAGCAACATCACTGAATCCCCAGCACTAATGAATAATTTATGGAGCAATGCTCCTGGTGTGTGCTCTAATATATATTTTAACCTTATCTAATGTGACTCTCTTTTGGTCAGTGATGAGCGATTCTCTGGATGCAGTTATCACAGACAGGTGGCTGATTTATCTGCTGTAGTACGTATATATAGGGGGAAATGTACTAAGGAGTGAAAAGAGTTGAGAAGTGAGCCAATGGAGAAGTTACCCATGGCAATCAATCAGCATTGAAGTAACATTTATTATTTGCATGCTATAAAATTATACAGAGCAGCTGATTGGTTGCCATGGGCAACTTCTTCACTGGGTCACTTCTCCACTCTTTTCACTGCTTAGTACATCTCCCACATAGAGTTATTTATATAGACCCAGAAATGATGTTGTGTGCATTCCAGGGTGAACATTGGTCCATACTTTGTTCCCAAACTTTGATTGTTTTTGGAGTATATAAGGTCCTGTTAGAAAGGATCTAGTCTGTGGCTTGATCCCCATGGACTGTATGCAGTAGTGACTGTATTGAATTGTATCTCCTGAGGATGGTCCTGATTAGACCAAAATGTTGAGGATTGCTACTATTTGCTGAATATGTAAGCAATAAACCAACAGTCTTTCTGTGTGCAATTTAATCTGGTGAGTGCCCCTTTTCTTCTCTGTCTCTCTCATACATATATTTATAGGTGGTGCTAGACTCTTACCCTGATTGGTTTTATTTATTAATATATATTACCAGTTATTTATATAGCGCACACATATTCCGCAGCACTTTACAGAGAATATTTACCCATTCACATCAGTCCCTGCCCCAGTGGAGCTTACAATCTATATTCCCTACCACATGTACACGCATACACATTCACACTAGGGTTAATATTGTTGGGAGCCAATTAAAATGAACCTACCAGTATATTTTTTGGATTGTGGGAGGAAACCAGAGCACTCGGAGGAAACCCACACAAGTATGGGGAGAATATACAAACTACACAGTTAGGGCCATGGTGGGAATTTAACCCATGACCCATAACTGCTGTGAAGCTATCTGTACTGGGCATGGAGCTAGAATTTTTTTTCCGGTTGTGCTCACCCTAATGTAATGTGCCTTGCACGCCTATGTCTACCAGCCATGATATTAACTAATAGAGATGTTATTATCTAATGCATATTTAAATAACAGTGATAACATTTGCCCAGTGTTTTCATTAGATTTTATGTAAAGGCTAAAAAAGCCTTGACTTTTAGGGTGGATTAATTATCTTAAAGAGCAGATCATGCCATTAAGACAGTGGAAAACAACAATGTTTTACAGTTACAAAAAAAAGTTTACGGTGTCTGTTTTCCCGTGAGTGGAAAATGTAGACTCTGGTGTTAGTGGCACCACTTCATCCCAGCTGCCTGGAGGAAAGATAAATGTTGGTGTCCCCAACAATTTGGCAGGACCTAGGAGAAACAGGTGCATAATGATGTCACTTTGCTGTTTCATTCCCACCACTGCCGCCATTAGAGGGGGATTAGAGGGGGCAGGCTCCATTATTCACTGTAGCAGAAGACACACAGTGGGGCAACCAGATGGAAGCCAGAAGGGTTCCTTCATAATCAAATTGACTCTGTTGTCTCTTAGATTTATGCTCCTATGTGGAGTTAAAATACTGGAACACGTGTGCACAAGAGGCAGTGGTATGGCAGACTGTATGTACACACCAGTGGATGCCCTGAGATAATAAACAGAGAAATACTTAACTAGTGGGGTGGTTTATTTAGTAGCAATGTGATTATACAGCCATACTCACAGTTATGCTTACACAGACTAGTTGCATGGAGCAGAGCATACAGGTCACCAGTCAATGACTGTATTTATTTAGTTTTACAGGATGCAGGTGCTACAGGCTCTTTGGTCATAATAACAGCACTCTGGAAGTGTGGGTTAGCAGCATAGGTTTCTCTGGAGTTAAATGGATCACCACTGTGGTGCTTTAACACACTTACAAGATGGAGCTGTGCATGTGCAATATTCGGGTTGGTGGCCATCTTGATTAGGGATCTGAAGTAGGAGTGTAGAGTATGTGCAGTAGTACTCTTCAACTCCAACAAAAAGATTTCAGTTGATTAGTGAAGCTAATATGCCACTTTTATTAGACCTATAAATGCCCGATCTTTAACTGAACAAACTACATTTTCCAGTTTATCAGTCTAATAACCGTACTTGCCTACACTGACAGTTTCCTCCCTGGGAGATGACCAGGGAGGAGAAGCAGGTGAGTGGTGATAGGGGTGAGCTAATCTCATCATTAGGTTTCACTCTGTCACATGTAAACTGCCACTTTTGGACCATTATTTCCATAGGGGTGGGGCTGAAATGACCTAAATAGCATAGCATCAAATCCTTAGGCCCCACCCCTTCCACAGCAACAGTGCATTTACTGTATTTATCTCCCCATTCTGTGGGTGGGTGTCTACTCATCCAGGGCTGCAGGGGACTAAAAATTGGATAACAAACATTAAAACAATACCCTTGGCCGCAGTGTTCCAAAAATAGACTAGTGCTGGTCCAATAGACTAGTTCTGGTAATACATTTTAGTAAATGGGGTATCTGAATGACTATCTTCTATATAAGTTTAAGATATTTAGTCACACAAACACCATACAGCAACATGAACTTACTCTAACTTTAATACTTGTAAGTATTTAGCAGCTGGGTGTTTAATTAAAAATCATATTTAAATTATGATATAATTTAAAATTTACATTTTGTTTTATATTAAATTACAGAACAAAAATATTAATTACTCAATATTATTATTTCCTAATTACTTGGCAGCATTTATTGTGCACATTCTGAATGTCATCTACTTGCACCCCAGATATAGGAGTGGTGAGTGCGCTGGAGCAATGCCTCATTTATTTGATTAATTTTCTTAATATTTTTGTGATCACATCTTCTCATGCACTCCAGTATTATTTAATTCAGCTTTTGTCAGGTGCTTTCCTAGGTATTTTGAAAAACCTGTGTGCAGGTGAACTTCAAAACAGGAAGCATTTCTAATGTTTAATACTAAGACTTGATGCAGTTGTTCAGCTTAACAAATGTTGCAACAATTAAAATTAATTCCGCATGTTGAAAATCAAAAGTTGTTTTAGAAAATACAGGAAGTAGAACTAGAAGCCTCATGTAGAACTTTAGAATTATCCTATCTAGTGGATAGGTTAGAGTCATCTAAGATTGCTTGGATGTATGCTCAGAAGGCGTGGAAGGATTGTCTATTTGATAATAATATCAATTACTATTCAATGCACACTCTCATTATGCATCAGGTGACAGACCAGGGAACTATTTAGCTAATTTAGAGAGGGTAGAATGTCCTTCAGGAACAGTGTTTGTGATTGCTGGCTTAGGCAACATAATATATTTCCAGACTTCAGACATTATATTAGAGCTTGTTCAGTATTATCAGCAGTATATAGCAGTGACGTGCGGTGAAGTCAGTGGCCAGTGAGGCACTCCTGATTCACGCACAATCGCCCCCCCCCCCCCCCCCCAACTTTAAAAAAAAAAGAAAGAAGTAGGTTCCCCCTTATTTAACCAAAACCAGCACAAGGCTGAACTAGCAAGAGGGATAATGCCATAATAGGGGGAACATTCTGTGTGGTGTCCCCTTGCCATCACATTAAACACCCCTCAAACCAGTCAGCCCAGAACTGGAATTCCTCTAAAAGTGGGACCCCCCCCCCCAAAAATAAAAAAATAAAATGTGTGTGCATGGAGCTAGAGGGTATAGAGGGTACAGTGTATATAGATATATATGGAGCTGAATGTATGAGTGTATATATATATATATATATATGTGTGTGTGTTCCTTCTAGAATTAGTATGGGGCAGGGCGCCGGACTCCGGGGGCACAATCGCGCATGGCCATGTAAATTAGGGGGCTTGGCAATGCCAACGTCATTTTAGTGGGCAGTGCGGCCCACAGACGTTGCTATAGGGGGCGTCTGTGACCGTGGACGTCACTGTTGGGGGTGTGCCCAACGCGCCCAGCTTCCCCCAGCTCTCTCCCATAGCGTGAATGGATGCTGTGTGCATGCGCACGGCATCTTTACATGCTGGGAGGGCAGGAAGCAGGCAGCTGTTCTAGCAGGGCGCCGCAAAAGGGGCAGGGCGTATTTTGACTTAAAAAAATCGGGAAGGGCACGGCGCCCTGCTAAAACAGCCTAGCGTGAACACTATATATATAAATATATATATAGGAATAGTCCGGCGGCACTCACGGCAATAAAGACAAAAGGCAGCTCCAATCAGCTGATTGGAGCTGCCTTTTGTCTTTATTGCCGTGAGTGCCGCCGGACTATTCCTATACATGTGTGGGGAACCGTGCAGGTTCTTTATGGAAAGCACCGGCTATTAATGCTTGTTCTAGTTGGGAAGGAGTGCCGCTTGACTGCTTTACTATATATATATATATATATATATATATACATACACGCAGGCGTGGCCGGACCGTGCGGGGGGGGGGGGCGCAGTGGCTGAGTGATGTCACACTCAGCTGCTGCGACTCGGGCTGCGAGGGAGTAACTCCCGACCAGCCTCAGGAGCTGCGCTGGCTGGGAGTTACTCTTGAAGCACAAAAGCATCGCCGCTGTGCGATGCTTTTGTACTTCTGCGGGAGGAAGGGCGAGCCAGACATGCGGGGCGGACTATCCCTGTGCTGGGCGTCCCCCCGCATGTCTGAGTAACTGATCGCAGCTGTGCTAAATTTAGCACAGCTACAATCAACTAGGAATGACCCCCTATAATATATATATATATATATATATATATACACACACACACACACACACACACAAAGCATTAATACACTCCACCAATTCAAAGATAACATTAGTAGACGCCCCCTACCCCAGACAACAATATATTGCAACCCCAGATGGCATTAATATACCTACATTCCACAGTAACTCTAATAGAGAACATTAATACTGCCCCACACACTATTCCCTCCTAGCAAACATAAATACAACCCCACAGCACAACACCCCATCCTAGAGACATTTCACTACACCCCAACACCCCCTCCTAGCGACACTTTAGTACACCCCCACAGACCAATACCCCCTCAGGCTCCTAGAGAACATTAATACTACCCCACACCAATCCCTCCTAGTTAACATTAATGCCTCCATGCCATGGATACTTGACTTTGAAACTGTGAACCTGAGGACAGAGGGAGCTGCGTGCACAGCCAGCAGCTCCCTCCAGACATCCTGTATGCAGGGAGCTACAGAGCTCTGTTGCTGCTGCTGCCGCTCCGCGAACGCGATCGCGGTCGCGGTCGCTGCTTTTTGTGAGATGGAGACTGTGCACAGCTGCCTGTCTCCATCTCTTATATTAAGTATTCGGGCCATGCGGGGGGGTCCAGCTACTGGCAGCAGTACTACGGTGTACTTACTGAGGATGGCTGTCTTCTTCCTTCTGAGTCGGCTCCTCGAGTCATTATTACTGCCGGGAGCCAGATGCACAGCTTCCTGGACTTCCTGCAGCGCCCTCCAGTGGCCGGCCCTGGCTGAGGCACTTATACTAGTGCCGCTTCTAATGCTTTTTTTCAATGGGCTTTTACAGCCCGGAGCTTGGCCCCGCCCCCTGCCCTCCCACGGCTTCAGCTCCTTCAATATTGTAAGTGTGAGGCAGCGCTCTCGCTGCCTCACAAATAAATGTGGCTGCATTTGCAAAGCAAAATTGATTACTATAATACAAAACAGATATTCATAACACAGAATATGTGTTCAAAATATGTTCTTTGTATTATATTAATCATTAATGACAGGTGAGGCACTGCCTCCCCTGCCTCCCCTGACTGCACGTCCCTGGTATATAGTTCTCGATTATTATGCAGTGATTGGGAATTGCACGCCTAATTGAGTGATATATCACTTCAGTCTCTGTCTTCTAAGGCAAAGGAATTTCTAGACTGCCTACTAACGGTTGAAGAATTTGATATAGCTATAAGATCATTCCACCATGGCGGTAAAGATCCGGGTTGACGCATTTCCCCTGGAATTATACAAAAAAAACATTATAAATTCAACATGCCTCATTTGTCTCAGCTTTTTAACCAGCTTTACAAAAGTAACTATCTCCCTCATTTCATGTCTGAGGCATTAATAATTGTCTTGCCAAAGTTTGACAAGAACCCCCAACTGACTTAGTCCTACTGCCCCTTATCACTTCTTTCTACAGACGTAAAAATACTTGCTAAAGTGCTGGCCACTAAGCTTAACCAGGCCATTACCAAGATGATCCACTGTGATCAAACTGATTTCAAGCTGGGCAGGTCAACTTCAGTTAACCTCCGATGCCTCTTTAAACTGCTACATGTCCCTCATAGGGATGCCCCTACCTCTATTATTGTTTTGCTTGATGCCACTAAGGCGTTTGGTTCATTGCAGTGGGCATTCTTGTGGGAGACTATGGACTGCTTTGGGATAGGCCCTGGATTTACTAAATGGGTTAAATCACTTTACTCAGCAGCTGTTGCCAAGGTATCTGTAAGTGGTTACATATCTTCTCCATTCCCTCTCTCTCTCTCTCTCTCTCTCTCTCTCTCTCTCTCTCGAGAGAGAGAGAGAGAGAGAGAGAGAGAGAGAGAGAGAGGAATGTGGCAAGGGTGCCCCCTTTTGCTCTCCATTTTTGCCATGGTTATAGAGTTTTTAGCATGCTTGATTAGGGCTAGTCATGCAATTAGAGAGTTTTGGATGGGATCTACAGTGAATAAAACTGCACTTTATGCTTGTAATATTCTGTATTTATTACTGCGTATGATACTATTATGCCTAATGGTCTTGATATTATTAACTATTTTGGTAAATACTTAAGATTATACGTAAATTAGGACAATTCTTGTATACTTCCTCTGAGGGGTACATGCCTGATCAACCCTCTTCTCTTTCTCCCTTTGATGGCAGGGAGAACTTTGTAAAAATGATTATACAACCTACACTTCTCCATGTTTTCCAGCATTCACCAATTTGTAGTCCTCAAAAAGTATTTAAATAAATAGATGGGTTTCTGTCTTCCCTAATGTGGGTTAACTAAAGAATCCATCTAAAGCTGAATACTCTTACAAGGTCTTGTGCTTCTGGGGGACTGGCACTTCCCATTTTAAATTTTATTATTATGCCTCGTATTTGGCACATTTATCTGAATATATAAATGATCTAAAGATAAATGATCTAAATGCAGATGCTTTGTCTGTCCTTTTGGTGTCACAAGTTTCCTCAGGTCCCACTCTCTTAAATCTGCTTCTGAGTTATAATGTGAAGGCAGTGGGGTTCCTGTTCTTATTTGGAAGCTCACTTCTTGTGCCCTCCAACATTATAACATTGTACTGTATGTGTGTAAATCTAATTGTTGTACCATTAAAATTGCAGCCAAGCATCTCTGGTACAATGTGAGCGGCATTTGTAAAGTTGACTAAGGGGGAGATGTACTAAGCCTTGAAAAGTGATACATTTCACAGTGATAAAGTACCAGCCAACAAGCTCCTGTCATTTTTCAAACCCAGTTGCCTGTAACATGACAGTTAGGAGCTGATAGGCTGGTACTTTATCACCATGAAATGTATCACTTTTCAAGTCTTAGTGCATCTTTCCCTAAGATTTAAAGAAAAATATGATATGCTGCTACTCTTGGAAAGTCTCAGTCATGGCAAGTGTCTCATAACAGACTACATATAGACAACCAGCAAGTGAGGCATAGGCCTTTCTATAATGGGTACAAGGTGTACGGTGCACATGGGCCCCTGGATCCTGGGGGGCCCACACCACACACACTGCACCCTTATATTATACTTACCCCTCCAAAGTCCCAGCACTGCACGGCAGACACTGCCAGTTACACTGTTCTGCGCCACCATGATGTGGTCCGTGATGCTCTGGCCGGACATAGCAGCTCCGGTCTGGGGTCTGACACAGAGAGAGGATCAGGCCTGGGAGATGGAGGGGATGAGCCAGTGTGTGCTAGCCACCAACCACACACCTGTGCATGGAGGGCCTGGGCACAGAGTAACATTGTCAGCCCATGCTGCCTTCAGTGCATCGCAAGGTATCAGCGAATGGGAGCTGCTGGAGGAAAATGGCAGCTCAGCTCCACCTCAGATCCATGAGAGAGGTGAGAGCCCGACATCATCACATGATCAGGAGGTGGACATCTCCAGGAGGGGCAGAGTTGGGGCCTCACAGGGACTGCTGGATTCAGGGGGGCTGTGGCTGCACTCTCAGGCTAGCCCGCTCCTAAAACTGCCACTGAATCTATATTCCCTATCACCATTTACATGCACACACATTCATGCTAGGGTTAATTTTGTTAGGAGCCAATTAACCTATCAGTATATTTTTGGATTGTGGGAGTAAACTGTAGTGCCCGGAGGAAACCCATGCAATAACGGGGAGAATATACAAACTCCACACAGTTTGACTTTTACAAACTTTATTTAAACTAATATGGATATTAAACCTATCTGTACATTATATTGCATTTATTGTATATATTAGCTACATATTATGTGCTGCTTTACATGTGGGAAGCAACAAGAAAGTACATAGGAGCCTTACAGCCAAAATAATTGGCTAGGTCACTGCAGGCAAGTGCATAGATCTTCATATAGTGTATATTTTAAGACTCTTAAATAACTTATTTTGATACTAGCATTTTCATTATAAAGGCATAATAAACTTTGGCAAGTCAGAGGACCTGAGCACAATTTAGACAGTTTTGAACATGTGCAGCAGTGTGTAACAGAAGTAGAACAAAAACCTCTTTCATATTTGGATACATGGAAATTTATACATAATATTTCTATTCAATTTTTTTCTTGAGGTGACTAAAACTCCCAGGAGGAACGATGCTGAAGTATGAATGATTAAACCTTGTCATGCAGGGTTATATCTGGAAATATATGTTTTTATGACAAGCTGTGACAGTCACAAAGCACCAGAGCATAACAAACCAAAGTGGCAGTTTGCTATGTGCACTGCTACCATCAAATGTTCTTTTTTGGAAAGCTAATGTTACATTGAAAATACTCGAGACTGAAATAAACATCTCAGACTCTAGAAATATCTTGATTGGAAATCTTTCTGCTACAATACATCTACTTGTGATCACTGCAGCTGCATATTTTCTTAGTTAATTAGTGCATTTTGCTGACACTTAACAGAGAAATGTCAAAACAATGTTCTTCTGAAGATCCAAGACATGGCATCTGTTTTACTGATGGCTTCAATTCAAAAAGTCAGGCAAGCTCGTACTTCATACAGTGAAAGCAGATGCATGTAGAATTCATATTTCCAATACAAACGTCATATTTCACTATATAAATATGCACATAGTTATGATGACTATTATTATGATGATGATGATGATGATTCTTTTACCTTTTCTTTTTTATTATAAAGTGCCATCGTACTCCAGAGTATGATCATACAGTTATACATTAATGTATAACAAAGCACTGCTCTTATTGGCATGTTTGACTTTAATGCAATTATATTTAAAGTAGAGTTGTACACAAAGGTTAATTGTTAATTGAGATATATTTGTTCTATAAAGTACATTTTCAAACTTCTTCAACAATATATAAATGCTTTTTACATATACAGTTGCTACATATAGATGTCTTTTTGCGTGGCTCCAGATTTCACCTTGACAAGGATTTAATTATCAAAATGCATTGGTGGCATAAGTGCTGGAATGGGGGAGTGGGGGCGTGGGTGGAGCTAACCCTCCCCATCAAATATTTGTGAGGCACTAGTCAAAGTACTGGGTTGCGAGGCACATCTACAGTTAATACAGGCAGTGTCAGGACAGAGATAATACTCTTTTTTGCTACTCTACCTCCTATCTCCCCACAGCCCTTCTCCACCTGCCCCCAGGGTCCAACTCTCCCCTGCACCCAGCTCCAACCTCTACAGTATGTGACTAGTTAATGTGAATTAAACCCCTCCTCTGGGACAATCCCTGTTTCCAGAGGCCTGTGTGCAGACTCCATTTAGGCCCCACCCTCCCTAGCCGGCAGCACTGTAGACTCTGGGCACTAGGGTTACTCACCTCCCACTCCCACAAAAAATTGGGATACCCTCAAAATGTAAGTATCCCTTGAAAGTATTACAGGGGTTCTGATTCCCATAGCAATAACAATGGCATTAGCTACTATAGTCTGTGGGTTGCATATCACACAATTTACTGGGAGAGGAATTGTCCAGTTCACTCCCCAGCAACAGCCACTGGAGCATCCACTGTCTAATGAGCGCAGATATGCAGTAGGTCCGCAGCATAAAATGAAGTGAAACCTGATGCGGTCACTTTAGCTGACACATTGCTAGGATGGGCTCCTATCAGATGTGATTTTTAATATGAGTCCATCCTGATTACCATTTTATATGTACAAATGTTCTTAATTTGCTTTATCTCAATATTATTCAAATATACATATGTTATAGAATAAATACTTTACTTTTTAAAGGATTTTACAGTATTACCTGTTTTTGCTTCTTTCTATTTTTTGCCCACTAGGAAAAATGATGCCAATGTGATAAAAGCAATACTCATTCAAAAGACCCTCTGATATACTTTTTATTTAAAACATTCAAAAAACCTTGTGATCTCAGATAAGATACGATTATTTTGTCTTTACCTAATTGTATGTATAAGCACCAGGTGTGATTGCAAACTCTATATACAATCTTGTTTTTTTGGTTGTGACGTGGTGAAGTGAGGATAACATATATGGCAAATAGGGGTATATTTACTATCTGTTGGCTTGCCAAAGCTGGTGATCATCATCAGTTTTCACTGAAACTGCCAGTTATAGCACATTCAGACAGAGAAAAGGCTACGGTATTTTGCCTGGGTCAACCTGGGTCCTTTTCTGTGTGGAAGGAGTCAATCCAGGTCAAAATTCCCAAGACTTTGAACCTGGTCATGGTCCCAGGAATTTCAACCTAGGTTGACCCTTTCACACAGAAGAAGGACCCCGGGATGACCCAGCAAATATTTGGGTCCAAATGCTTGACCTGACAATTTCATCTTCTGTACTGGACTGGGACCGGGAACCAACTCCAAAAAGTCAAGTAAAAGCTGGGTAGAAGTCCCGGCTTCTGCGAGAAAGCAGTATTAGTAAATATACCTTACAATCTGTTGTACCATATTATGCCTAACCCCTTTTCTGTTTTGAACAACTGATCACTTGAATGTCAAAATACAAATCAAATCCAATGAAAGAGTTTAAGAGCTGCAAAATATAAACAAAATGTATAGTACAATTTTTAGCAATATGTAAACCTCCCTTGCAAATTGGTTTTGCTAGCTAGCATCTTTCTTCTCTTCACCAATGTCTAGAATTTCCTTTGCTCTATGAATTTAAAGCTACTATTATTATTTATTTGTTCTACAATTACTACAAATGACACCCCCCTTTCCAGCCCTAAGTCAGAAATGTGAAACAAATAAATGCCTTTTATTATGACAGTCTGCTTTTTGTCTGTTGAACAATGATAAAGCGCACTGCTGACAGCCACTTATGTTTTATACTGCTTCTCCACAGCTTATTTTGAGAGCATTCTCCAGAAAATGACAACATAATGGCTTTAACAAAATGGTTAGCAAGATCCTGCTACATATGCTTACCATTTAGGGTTGTTTTTTTTTTCTGCATTTAACTGTAGTATGAAACATTTCTGTTCAATTGAAAGCTTTATCAACCATTAACAATGGAATAATCCTTTTGTTACAATGTAGTACTACAGAAAAGACTGATTTATGTTACTGCTATATACTGTACACTGTAGAGGATGTGTTTCGTTATTTTATGTCTTTTTGTTTTTGGTACCTATTATGGTAATTTTGTGCAAATGATTAACGATACTGATAAATAATTCCCACAGTTCAATTAAAAATATATTTTTAATTTTGGCTTACTCATACATATATATGTGTGACCCTATTAAAGAGAAATGTTGTACTGCCCTGATTTAGTTAATTACCACTTCTTTCCTGGTGTAGACTTTTATTTGTTTGCCTCCTGATGGTCTGTATTTATTAAGTTCTGCCCCACTGCATGTTAATTCCTATTCATCCTGTCTCTCTCCACTGTCACATTTCTAATATTGGCAAAAAACAAATAAGTGGACCCCTGCGCTGGATAATGTAGGCAGCAAATGGATATCTACCAGTGTTATCAAAACTGGAACAGGCAACAATATACAAAATAGAATTTGATATCTAATGCGCCCAACATTTGATAGGATAAAACAGATACTTATTCATAGGAGAGTTCTCATGTGGCAAGTCCAAAGGAACAATTCTTCTACGTCCTTCCTTTTGGTTTGAAGACCAAAGTTTTTTCCTCCCAAAACGGATATCGTGGATGGCAAAGAAGGGAGAGCGAAAAACAAACAAAAAAAGAGAGTCCAATGTGTAGTACAGTCTTTTTTAACAATCAGAAAGACTAGATTAATTCGGAAAAAATGGGGTCCTATAAAGTATATTTCCACTTTGTGTGCCGGTCTATATTAGAGGATCACCCAAATTGACGTGATGATATGTATTATATACTGCTCACTTTGTGGCTTACATAAAACAGATATTATCATGCACATAAAGGTATCTTTTTCTTTCTAAATTCCTTCTCCCCAAAAGTTCCCAAATGATGCCCGAATGGTCGGATAAAGTGTCCGCTTACACGTGGCTTACTTGTAGTGTGTATAGATAATCATATAAAGGTTTCTTTGGTTGTGTTCATCCAGACATGATGGCGTTTTCATAGACTCCCATCCAAGGATGTCCAATGTGACATGAAAAAATAATATGCAAATATCATGTGTAGATGGTTCTACAGTGGCAGCAGATTTTCTAACCAAGTGAGCTTTGATCCATTCCTGCACGTGTGTGGTGATCCTTTAAGAAATTTTCTCCATCCGGTGGAGGAAGGTATATATCATTCCATCCCCACACGAGAATATAGAAATAAGAACCATCTACACATGATATTTGCATATTCTTTTTTCATGTCACATTGGACATCCATGGATGGGAGTCTATGAAAACGCCATCATGTCTGGATGAACACAACCAAAGAAACCTTTATATGATTATCTATACACACTACAAGTAAGCCACGTGTAAGCGGACACTTTATCCGACCATTCGGGCATCATTTGGGAACTTTTGGGGAGAAGGAATTTAGAAAGAAAAAGATACCTTTATGTGCATGATAATATCTGTTTTATGTAAGCCACGAAGTGAGCAGTATATAATACATATCATCACGTCAATTTGGGTGATCCTCTAATATAGACCGGCACACAAAGTGGAAATATACTTTATAGGACCCCATTTTTTCCGAATTGATCTAGTCTTTCTGATTGTTAAAAAAAGACTGTACTACACATTGGACTCTCTTTTTTTGTTTGTTTTTCGCTCTCCCTTCTTTGCCATCCACGATATCCGTTTTGGGAGGAAAAAACTTTGGTCTTCAAACCAAAAGGAAGGACGTAGAAGAATTGTTCCTTTGGACTTGCCACATGAGAACTCTCCTATGAATAAGTATCTGTTTTATCCTATCAAATGTTGGGCGCATTAGATATCAAATTCTATTTTGTACATTTCTAATATTGTTTAAACGCACCTCATCTTAAAATTTCTAAACCTTGATCAATTCTTTCAAACCATTACAATTATATCTCCTCTAAGTTATTGCTCACACTGTCACCTCCCTCTGATAACACTGTCTCAGGACAGCATTATTATCACTGCAGTTTTTGTTTGTTTGTTTACTTTGTTTTTTTTTTGTAAATGTGCCCAGATCGCATTTTCTGTTGTAAGTTTACAAAATGCAATCTTGTTTACTTAAAAAAAAGTAAATTAAAGGGTTTGGAGTAGTTTTTCACAAAAACTTCTCCAAAGCCCTTTAATACATTCAAGTCATACTAACATAAAGTCAAAAGGGTGTGGAAAAAAAGTTAATAAATCTGCCACTAAAATAGAAAAATGGCAACAATTAATGAAACATGAACTTCTTATTAAGTAACCACACACAAACAAGTCACTACAGTACATGTAGGAGAAAGCTATTTCTTAACACTCTGATAATGAATACACTGCAAAAACATCACAAGGGTAATTTTGACAGTATTCCTAACAAAAAAAATTATAGGACAACAAACCTGACAAGACTAGCCAGGTGGTCCATGTGGTCCAACCTGAATATTTTGCATGATTGAGTTAAATATGTAGAATACTGTCTAAGAATTACATCTCCTGAGAAATATATGTTAATCCAACATGCTATTAGTACTGTTTGAAATATTCTAATACTTGTTTTGATATGAGGAATCAGACTTATGTTTAGTCATGTGTCCTAGGCAGGATATGAGGTCCTAATTAGATACCTCATTAAAGGGGGTATAAATATTAGCCTGGTCCCAGCACACCAGCATCCCTTGAAAAAGTATTAATGATGAAACGAGTTGGGCTTCCTCCTATTGACCTCACAATATCTTAGATAAGTTATGCTCTTTTTTATCTTGAATTTTTGACTTAATATGTGTTTTTAATTGCCAAAAAAATAAAAAATTATTTTACACTCTGTAACACTACTAAATATGTATTTTTATTTTTAATTATCTAGTATTCCTTATCTATTTATATAATTTTTTGAGACATCCCCTGTCAAATTATGACACCATTGGTCACTTGAACCCTTATTCTCAATCTCTATAATTTGACTAGATTGCTTAGATTTTAAGCATGATCACTCCGTGTGTACCCCCCACAGTGATAATGATGCGCAGGGCTGCTAGATTGGCCTGCAAGCAGGCTCAATCTAGCAGGTCGCTCATTTCACCCACTTGGTGAAATAAGCGGCCCCCCATCCCTCTGCACAGTCAGCACACGTCTCTCCCCAGATCTGCCCATGAATACGGACCTTAAGAGTCATGGTATAATCACTAATGGAGAAGCTTTATATAAATTATGTAGTTATATAATTTGTACATATACTACATAAGAGTCACAGTATAATCCATAATGGAAAAGTTGATATATAGTTAGAAAATATCAAATTAATAGTGCACGGAGCACACACATAGAGGTTAACACTGTATTCTGTCACCTAGTCTGACTATTTGGTAAATATAAAATGTGTAATAAAGTTAAAAGAAATCATGATGGTTTTGAAAGAGGTTCCAGTATCAAAGATCAAGTCCGTTTAAACCACTTGCCTGGCATGGTCGCATCAGATGCGACCATGCCTGCAATTGCTCTATCTGACCTTGTCGCACAGGATGCGACCAGTCAGATAGAGAGTGTTAGCAGTGGCAGGGAAAATAAACTTCCCTCCACTGCTGCTGACAGAGGGACCGGAAGGTCCATCTGCCTCCCTGCACTATCCCCCTGTGTCTGCCATGCTGCTGATCATTGCTGATCGGTCAGCATGGCAGGATCCCCCCCTCCAGTGGCTGCAGGCAATGGCAGCTGCTGGAGAGAGTAAATGAACCCTCCCAAGCCACCCCCCTTACCCCCCCTGCATACCTGCACACTGTCCCGGCTTTCAAAATGAAAGCCACGATAGTCGCAATGTTCCCGATGTTCCGATGGTCGCGACGTTCCCGATCGATGTTTGGGGAAAATATTTTAAAAATATATATTTTTTTACTAAAATCATTTGGGATAGGGTTATAGTCATGTTCTTCACTTAATTCACTCATAAATAAACATCAATTTCGGAGTTGTTTTCGGCGAAATAAATCGTCAGTTAAGTGGTTAATCAGTTGTTATGTATAACAATCCGTCATGGACCACACAATTTGATGTACAAATCTATATGAAGAATCTTATTTCAAAGTGAACATGTACTGCCTGTCGCTAATGTAGAGATGGAGGGCACACTTTGTTCCATAAGAAGCCCAGTCACAGCCATTAGTATGGGTGCACATGCACTGTTTAGCACAATGGGCTGACATCATGCATTCCCAGAAATAGACAGTGAACCTAACCAGGAAGCGACAGAAGCCACGCCTGGAATTAAAACAGCACAGGCATGCTTCAATACAATGGTGCAATCATGCCCAAACAAAGAGAGGCATGTAACACCACCAGGAAGCAGCAAAATCCGCTCTTGAAACACAAAAAAGAGTATTAAGTCCGTTCGCCATGTTAGATAACCACTATTAATATGACATACTGTAGCGAATACAAAGGGGAACACTAATAAGTATTATCTTTATAATGTCAAATTGATTACATTTTAGATCATAATTAGCCCAGGCACAAAAAGGAAGTGAGGTAATATTAAGAGAGGGATAAATATGCAGCCTGGAGAGCAGTGGTTCATTTCCACTTAAGCTCGAGAGCAGAATAGAGGGAGAAAGAGACACTGACGCTAATAAGTAAGTACTTGGAATTATTTAATCCTTTTTAAACAAATCTGGTCTAGAATCTAGTTAATAGAACAGTCATTTTATTCAACAGGCTGTCCTAAAAGGACTTTAGGAATCTTTAAAGTCATCTGACTTGGTAAGCTATTCCTCAGCCAGTGACCTGCTCAATTCCCTACCTGAACCCTCTGGCACTTTCTATTTATTTGATCCCACAAATAAAGATGAAGTACTTTATAAACACTAGTCTCATCCTCCTACTACACTACTTCTCCTCTTGATCCTATACCATCATAAATCAGTAAAACTCTATTTCTCTACTGTTAATTTTCTTTCTTTGTTCAAGCGTGCAGTGATTACTCTGATACTGAAAAAAAACAATTCTGACAAACTCTCTCTCTAACTATTGTCCCATCTCTCAGCTCCCATGCCTCTCCAAACTACTTGAAAGACTTGCCTACACTATTCTTCTAGATCTCTATGCTGCTTTTGACACTGTTGGTCACTCTCTTCTCATACAAACACTACAATCCCTAGGTCTTCACAATACATCCCTTGCTTGGTTCTCATCCTACCTATCTACTCACTCTTTCAGTTTTCGCTTCTTTGATTCCACCTCCTCTTTGCTACCTCTATCAGTTGGAGTACTGCAAGGCTCAGTATTAGGTTTCTCAATCTATACCTCATCTCTAGGCAAATTGATCACCTCCTTCAGATTTCAGTATCATTTCTACACTGGTGATACTCAATCTATCCTCCCCAGAGTTGTCACCATCAGTTTTTATCCATGTCACTTAATGCCTTACTGCCATTTCATCTTGGATGTCATCTGCCCCCTCATCTCAACATTTCTGAAACAGAATTACTTATATTCCCACCAGCCAAGAGTCGTTACCAACCTCATATCTCCTTAACTGTTAACAACTCAACAATCTACCCTACCTCACAAGCTCGATGCCTAGGTGTTATCCTTGATTTTGAACAGTCCTTTGTTCCACACATTCAATCTGTCTCTAAATCATGTTCCCTGCATCTAAAAAACATCCAAAACATGATCTTATTTTACACAAGACACTGTAAAAACTCTAATCCATGCAATCACTATCTCCTGCAATGATTATTGCAATAGTCTCCTTACTGGTTTTCCCAAGAAGAGACTATCACCACTACAATCCATTTTGAATGCAGCTGCGAGGGTGATCTTCCTTGCTAGACAGTCATCGCCTGCTCCGCCCCAGTGTAAAATTAAAATAAAAGCTAAAAACAAAAGTCTAAAATTCTAATATATATATATATATATATATATATATATATGTGCTGTACCCCAGTTTACTATACAATTTTTATTTTATTTTCATAAGTACTGTGGCACTGCCGGTTAGACCACAGTATATTATTTCCTACTCATACATGTGTTGTGTGATGCTGTTGGTGAAGGTCAACCGCAGTGTTCGACTACCATTTCTGACTCATACATATATTGTTCGATGCTGTTGGTGAAGCTAAACAGCTGTAACCACTGGTGTGTGATATAAAAATTAATAATACATATTTCTAACTCATTTGTGCGACACTGTCACTATGTTATCCCAGTATATATTCAGGAACTGCAGCTGCTCCATCCATCAAGTCATGTTCTGTCAGTCCACCCAAAATAAAATACTTTTTTTTATATATGTTGTGCTATATCCTCCCAGTATACATCCAGGCGTGCACCGTCCATTTCAGGGTGCTGTGTCCATAGCTCATATTCTTATGTTATAATTTATTTCCTATTTTCATAATTCTTCTTATCACAACATTGTGATTCATTCAAATTAATATTAATAATAATTATTATAAATTAACTAAATTTAAATGAAATTAATATAATAAACTCTTCACACTTGAATATCAAATCTTCTGCATGTCGAATATATCTGTAGCGAACCTTCTGTATGTTGAATATATCTTTGAGGAACAGAAGAACTTAATCCTAATTTGAAAATAATTTTTAACGGATGATTAACGAACCTTCTCCATGTTGAAGATATTTGAGGAACAGAAGAACTTGATCATAATTTTTAAATAATTTGAACAGATTGTTACAACATTTAAAAATATTTTGTTACCTGCCACGTGTTTGCTGCCCACTGCTGTTACTTAGTCATACAGCTGCCTCAGTGAACCTTTTGGCCTAAACTGGATAAAAACAATATTGTGAGCTGTGATGTGTTAAGAATAGACTGGAAATGGTTGGAAATGAATGTACTTGACTTTAATAATACTGTTGGAACAAAAATTCTGTTATTTTAGCTGTTTTCATGATTTTTTCAAAAGAATCCAGATCCAAAAGCAAAACTTGCAAGGGTGGTTTTGGCAAAACCAATACAGAGCCAAAACAGGAAGGAGATCCAGATCCATTACCAAAACACAAAGCCCGAAAAATGGCCTGGCGCACACCCCTAATGTGTGTGTGTGTGTATATATATATATATATATATATATATATATATATATACACACACACACGCACATGTCATCAGCTAGTACATGTGTGTTTTAACTCTGGAATTCCAACATTGATTACGATCGATCTGAAATCGATCTGAAATTAACCAACATTGACTAAAATCGACCTTTAATATATATATCCCCATGTTATAATGCAAGGTGTGCAAATACATTTATTTTTTTTAATACACGGTAAATACTGTCTGCTTTGGTATATAGCACACAAATGCTGGACAGTTTTAATTTTAAATTGCAATTTGTATTTGAGTTTGCACTCACCCTTCTTGTATCTAAATCTCTCTGCATAGCTTAAAGCTGTCCCACCTGCAGTGCAACATGGATTTACCAAGGTGCACAATTACTTGCTCTTTTTTGCTTTACTTCCACTTTTGGATCATATTATGCATATCTGAGGGGATTTAATGTGTTTTGCACAGGATTTTAGCAAGACGGGGGTATATTTACTAAAGGTCAACTTTGTTTTTGTTCACTGTTAGATCGATTTTCAATCGAATTTAAATCGATGTTTGGCTTCCAGGGTTAAAACACACATTTACTAGCAGATGATTTTTTTATATTCATTTTTAAATTTTAATAATTGTGTGTGTTTTAACCGTGGAAGCCCAACATCGATTAACATTTATTTAAACATTGATCGAACTTCGAAGAAAAAAAAATCGACCTATTGTAAATATACCCCATGGAGTGCAGTATTTAACATTTTGGAACTTCATATAACTATATCTTCTGAATATAAATTTATTTTTTCAAAAGAGAAAACAAGTTTTAAAACGTACTAAATAGGTAAATAACAAGAAAATAATCTCAATCTTCAGTGGAAAATTTATGTAGAAATAAAACTTCAGGCATGAATCAATAGATCTTTGTATATTTTAACTTTGCTTATTTCCTTAGAAATAAAGGCTTAAACAGTTTTTCTTAGTTTAAACTGACAGTTGGTAACAACGACATAGGCAAAAAAGCTGTCATTATAAACAGGTTGGCATAGGAAAAAACAAAACGTTAATTCATATGTACTGTATGTTTGTTTAGAAATCCAACCAGCAGAAAATAAGCAATGATGGGGATATAAAAGTGGGTGATATAATGAGAGAGCATTTTACTAATCAAGAAAGAAGTTGTTCTGCTTTATAAATAATTACATTTTAATGACTCAGTCCTATTTACTAACATGCTGCTAAATATGTATGAAGGAGGCATAATAAGCAGTATACCAAATAAAAGCTAAAATCCTGTCTATATTAATGCAAACATTTTGACATGACTCCTTCTTTTTGATTTTTCTCCTCCTACTTAGAACAATGTTCCTAAATGCCAGTTTTACAGCTGGCACCATTTTACAATGCTCTGTCCTACATTTACACAGAAGAAAAATCACAGTTTTTATTCATCTTCACTTGCATCTGTACAATCAAAGCATACAGCTGCGATTAAACATTTACTTATTTATTTGATGTTCATAAATGTGCTTAATAAATATATTTAGTAAATTGTTCTGCTTTTATATGGCTTAGAAAAATGATAACTAAGTAACCTTTGCTCTACATGTAAAATAAATTATGTTTACATTATAATAGACTGTGATAACTCTTAATTGTTTTTGTATTATAATGGCACAAGGCTATCCACAGTTTAGAAAGTAATAAAATATAATTTGACCATCAATGTTCTACTACATGTGATTCCCAAACTCAGACCTCAAGAAGCACTGACTGTCCAGGTTTTAAGTATATATGTGCTGAGCCGTGGCTATACTTAAAACCTTGACCATTAGTGCTCCTTGAGAACCAAGTTTGGAAACCCTGGTTTACTATGTGGAGGGTTTAGAACCCACCAAAATCACATCAAAATAAATTACCAGGATCAGTGCAGGCTTGTACTGTACTGTATGTTGAATCAAGCGAAAAAATATATAAGAAAAAAAGGTGAGGGATTCTATTAATTCATGTTAACCAACTCTAATCCTTTAAGCCTAGGCTGATAGGTAAAACATTTAAGGGGTCAACAACCATATCATACATACAGCCTATCAATATTTTTCTGTGAACATGTTGTACCTGTCAACACTATACTGTAGTGTCTATATAATGACTGTCAACATTGTGACTGCCAATATACATATTGAAACTTCACATATAATCCACACATTTTTTCCATCCACTCCTCAGGAACATTCTTCCAATTATGTACCTATGTTCAAAATTAAATTCCTTTTAATCTTCACAGCATACAGAGGGGGGTATTCAATTGTTTTAAAAGTCAGTTGGTTGTCTGGTTTTTTTCAGTCTAATAGACAGGAAAAAACAGACACCCAACTGAACAATTGAATATCCCCCAGTACGTCTATTCCATTCAGAATGCACATATATTCTATAATGACCCATTTACATATAATCATTTAATACATTAACTTTATAACACATCCATTCTATTAATTTAACAGTCATCTAAATGTTATGTTATTGAGAGGCAGAGGCGTTCGCTGGGTGGGCCAGCAGCATTTGTATGCCATTTTAGGGCAACACAGGCGTGCCTGGACTGTGCGGGGGGCGGGCCGTGTCAGCTGCGTGATGTCACACACAGCTGCAGCAACCCTGAGAGCGACGGATAGCTCCCTGCCAGCACGCAGGAGCTGCGCTGGTAGGGAGCTACTCTTCAGGTACAAAAGCATTGCCGCCATGCAATGCATTTGTACCTGTGCGGTGGGGGGAGGGCCAGACATGCAGGGCGGGCTGGCCCTGTGCTGGGCGTTCCCCCCCCCCCCCCGCATGTCAGGGTGGCTGATCGTAGCCGTGCAAAATTTTGCACGGCTATGATCAGGTCTGAATTAGGCCCAATATCCACAACCCATATCCATTTTATTCTCTCCCCATGTTCACATTAACCTGAATACAACACTCTACTCATATGCATTGTATACAGATTATATACAGTTCCCATATCTATTTCCTTCATTCCCCATATTTGATATCCATCCCTTTGTGTTTGCATATTTCAAGTTTTTTGCACTCAATCACTATATCCATATTTCTCAAAATTAGTGAACACACCAAATATCCATCTAATTCAATATTCATAACCCGTACCCACCCACTCGCCTCCATATTCCCACAAATCTGATTACCACATCTCATATGCTTGAAAAGTGTACACATCTATTAAATTCACACTAGTTAAAAGTCCATCAAAATGACTGCTGCTGGGAGCCAGAGCTTTCTCACTTGTGTGTGAGCATAGATGTCGGAATGAGGGGGCAAGGGGGCAGCATGCCCCCCCCAAACATGTCAGTGGCGCAGGCGTGGGGAGGGGGAGCGCTTACCCCAAGATCACTACGGAGACTGTGACTTTAAAACTCTGGCGCCACAGTGTGCTGCCCCGTGTCCTGTCCAGCCGGTTCTTCACAGAGTCATTACTGGGAGGAGGCAGAGATGCCCCAGCAGGCTCAGCAAGGCCACACCTCCTTCCATTAATCTGAGAGTTGTCCAGGACAGGAGGATACGCCAGCGCAGCACACTTTGGCGCTGGAGTTTTTAAGTCAGTCTCCGCGGTAATCTGGGGGGTAAGTGGTCCCCGCATGGGGTGGGGGGATGAATAATTGTTGGGGAGGGGGAGCGCCAAAATTTATTATTATATATGCCCCCCCAACCACAACATGTTCTGGCACCCCTGTGTGTGAGTACTAGAGCCAGATTTACACGCAATATACTGTATACTATGAGCTAAAGGGTGTATGAGGGCTTTATACATAGGTGCAGAAGTATATAATGCTGGAAATTTGGTGAGTTTTGATCAGAGATGTGAAGTAAAGATATGCCTCCCCTGTTATAGACTAGTTACTTAGAGTTTTGACTATAAAAATGATATAGAGAAGGTATTTCTAATATATTATTTTTTTATACACTTTATATAGTCAAAACTGTAACATATTCATTATTATGACAGAAAAAGCTCTGACTCACCTCACCGCACATCACTGGTGTGTTTACTGTTTAGCATTAATCTTTTAGAAATATAGATGCTGTATATCTGTAATGAGCAAGTTATAATGATGCTGCGCCATATACCCCAATACTGGCATGTGTAAAGTCCCCGTTCTGCTCCCAGCCAGTCTGAGGGGTCGAGGACACCAGTAGCCACCAGCTGCTGGCTGGAGGTGTATGGGCATGGCCTGTGTAGTGTGTGCGAGCGGAGAGCACAGCACCCGCCCCTCCATTGGCGCACAGTATAAATCAAGCAACTGAGACAGTTATTCCCCTTCTCCTCACCAGCATCATCTGTAACCCCAGCACCAACCCCTTCTACTCCCAGTCACCGCACTGCTCACCTAACACAGGGTATGCTGGTAAGTGCCTACACATGTCCCCTATGCCTCCGTTCAGAGTGCTGCGGGATGTCTGGTGGTTACTGCATCCATTTCCTGGTTACTGCTGCTACTTGTTGCCGAGTCCGGGGATGGCAAGTAACCTGGGTTTGCAGCATAGTATATGGATGAGGGGGTGCAGCGTATGCGGTATATGTTGGGAGTAGTATATGGAGAAGGTGGCTCCCTTTATATAGGGTACACTATATGGAGAGGTATGGGGGTACAGTGTGTATATAGGAATAGTATATTGTGGGGGCTGCAGAATATGGAAGAGGATGGGGGTGCAGTATATATAGGGGCAGTATATGGTGGGGGGGGTACAGTGTACATAGGGAGTGTGTGTGTGTGTGTGTGTGTGTGTGTGTGTGTGTGTGTGTGTCACACAGAGGTGACTATATTGAAGAAATCTGCATCTTTCTCTCCACTGTCCCTATCTGCCCCTACCACTCCCCTTTTTCCCCAGTCTTCATTTTACCCAACCCCCTCTCTTTACCCACTCTCTCTCCCACATGACCTATCTGCCCCTACCACCCTCTCTCCCAAGTCACTATCTTCCCCAACCCTCCTGCACTCTTTCTTTCATCCCCAGTCACTTTTTTCCAAACCCACTCTCCACCCTCTAGTAGTCCCTATCTATCCCCCCCCCACACTCTCTCTCCCCAGCTCCCTCTCTCTGTATGTAGCAAGTGTGAAACAGATCATTATTATTAATATTAGATGCAGCAGGGTAAAAGGCTGTAACATAGCAGAGGTGAGGAGCAGACTTGGCTTTTATTATATAGGATTCCACAAATTTGCTCAGATCTTCTGTTGCATAGACTGCATATGTGTGTTCTAATAAACACACAAATATCTGAGTTATTAACTTCACCTTGTTTGTGTACAATGTGTAACCTTGACCAGCATCTACTGTAGCTATTGCATGTCTGTATTGCTTTTGCAGGAATGTCATAGGGGGTAATTCAGAGTTGATCGCAGCAGCAAATTTGTTAGCAGTTGGGAAAACTTTGTGTCTAATTCAGACCTGTTCGGTGCTGTGCATTTTTCGCACAGCAGCGATCAGGTCTAAACTGCACATGCGCTGGCACCGCAGTGCGCCGTAACATGCCAGTCTTAGCCCTGCGATTGCCTCTGCCTTATTGACAGACAGAGGCGGTCGCTGGGCAGGAGGGATCGGGCCGGTGGTATTTGGCCGCTATTTAGGGGGAACGGTCTGGACAACGCAGGCATGCCTGGACCGTTGGGGGGGCGGGCCATGGCAGCTGCTTGATGTCACACACAGCTGCAGCGACCCGGGCAGCGACAAGTAGTGCCCTGCCAGTGCGCAGGAGCTGCACTGGCTGAAAGCTACTCATCCAGTACAAAAGCATTGCCGCTGTGTGATTCTTTTGTACTTGTGGGGGGGGGGGGTCAGGCCTGACATGCGGGGCGGACTAGCCCTGTGCTAGGCGTCCCCCCGTATGTCTGAAGACTGATGGTAGATGTGCTAAATTTAGTACATCTATGATCAGGTCTGAATTAGGTCCCATGTGCACTGCATGTGTAGCAGATATAACATTTGCAGAGAGAGTTAGATTTTGTGGGTTATTTTGTTTCTGTGCAGGGTAAATACTGGCTGCTTTATTTTTACACTGCAATTTACATTTACATTTCAGTTTGAACACACCCCACCCAAATCTAACTCTCTCTGCACATGTTATAGCTGCCCCCCCCCCTGCTGTGCACATGGTTTTGCCCAACTGCTAACAAATTTGCTGCTGCGATCAACTCCGAATTACCCCATAGTACCTTAACTTTTTGGAGTCTGAATGAATTAGAGATGTGCGGCGGGCACTCGTGTTTTGGTTATGGTTTTGGTACTGGATGATTTAAAAAACAACAACATAAAAACAGCTAAAATCACAGATATTTGGGGGTAATTTTAATCCTATGGTATTATTAACCTCAATGATAATAATTTCCACTAATTTCCAGTCTATTCTAAACACCTCACAATATTGTTTTTAGGTCAAAAATTTGCACTGAGGTGGCTGTATGACTAAGCTAAGCAACACAAGTGTGCAACACAAACACGTGGCCCATCTAGGAGTGGCACTGCAGTTGCAGACAGGATGGCACTTAAAAAAACTAGTCCCCAAACAGCACATCATGCAAAGAAGTAAAAGAGGAGCAATGAGGTAGCTGTATGACTAAGCTAAGTGACAAAAATGTGCAGCACAAACATTTGGTCCATCTAGGAGTGGCACTGCAGTGGCAGACAGGATGGCACTTAAAAAACTAGTCATCAAACAGCACATCATGCAATGAAGTAAAAGAGGTGCAATGAGGTAGCTGTATGACTAAGTCAAGCGACACAAGTGTGCGTCACAAACACCTGGCCCATCTAGGAGTGGCACTGCTGTTGCAGACAGGATGGCACTTAAAAAAATTAGTCCCCAAACAGCACATCATGTAAAGAAGTAAAAGAGGTGCAATGAGGTAGTTGTATGACTAAGCTAGGCGACACAAGTGTGCGGCACAAACACCTGGCCCATCTAGGAGTGGCACTGCAGTCCCACTGCACTAATGGCAGATACCGGATGCACGTCTAACACCAGCATAGTTGTTATGGCCTCAGTAATCCGCTTTGCAACAGGGTAACTGCTGTCATATTTCATCTTCCTTGCAAAGAACTGTTGGACAGTCAATTGTGTAGTTGAAGTAGTACAAGTGGTCTTCCAACTTGCCTTCTAGGATGATGATCTGCTCCCAGCAGCAACAACAGCAGTGGCGGCAGCAGCAGCAGTAGGAAGAAGTGGTTCTTGATCTTTACCTATTTTATCCTCCAAATTTTTGTTCTCCATTATTTTTCTGGAGTTATATAACAAAATGCAGCACAGGTAAGCATACCTCTACACCACACAGGGCAAACCCTGTAAAAAAATTTGAATTAAATATTAATAACCCCTTTATTTGGAGTAAATAATATACAGCACAGGGCAGCACCATTGAACTTACATGGCAGCATCACTGGACTGGACTCATACGGCAGTATCACTGGACAAATACGGCAGTATAACTGGACTTATAAGGCAGTATCACTGGACTGGATTTATATGGCAGTACCACTGGATTTATACAGCAGTACCACTGGACATATACGGCAGTATCACTGGAATTATATGGCAGTACAACTGGAGATATATGGCAGTCTCGCAGGACTGGATTTATACGGCACTACCACTGGACATATATGGCAGTATCACTGGATTTATATGGCAGTACCACTGGATTTATACGCCAGTACCACTTGACATATACGGCAGTACCACTGGATTTATACGGCAGTACCACTGGATTTAAACAGCAGTACTACTGGACATATACAGCAGTATCACTGGACTGGATTTATACGCCAGTACAACAGGATTTATATAGCAGTACCACTGGACATATATGGCAGTATCACTGGACTGGATTAATACACCAGTACCACTGGATTTATATGGCAGTACCACTGGACATATACGGCAGTATCACTGGACTGGATTTATATGCCAGTACCACTGTATTTATGCTGCAGTACCACTGGATTTATACAACAGTATTACTGGACATATACGGCAGTATCACTAGACATATATGGCAGTATCACTGGACTGTATTTATATGCCAGTACCACTGGATTTATACAGCAGTACCACTGGACATATACAGCAGTATCACTGGACTTATACGACAGTACCACTGAACTTATACAACAGCACAGGGACACCACCACTGGACTGATGGAGGACAACAGAGCACCACTGTAATGGACTGGACTTATATAGCAGCACTGGACATATGGCACTAGAGGACACCACCACTGTGACTGGACTGATGCAGCACAAGACGCTACCACTGTACTCATGCAGGACAACACAGCACCACTAATTGGACTTATACAGCTACACTGCATCTATGACAGCAGAGGACACCACCACTGTGACTGGACTGATGCAGCATAAGACACTACACTGGACTGAGCAGCACAAGACAGCACTGGAATTGCCACCCCACTTACCCTCCCGCACAGACACTGAGGATAGAGACACGTCCTCTCGTTACACTCTCCGGGACTGGAGTGAAAATGGTGGCAATGCGCGGCTCCTTATATTGAGTCAGGTGGGAAAACCCGAGGGAACCGAATCCGCTCATCTCTAGGATGAATATGCAAGTTTTAATTATACAATTAGAATTTATGTGATTACTCAAAGATCTATGCTTATTTAAGCTCTATGAAGCCTTAGTGGGGAGTATCTAATTACCCGCAATAAAATGAGGCAAATGTTCCTGATGTTTCACTGATATTTTTTTTATGGGGTATAAAAATTAGATCTCCCATGAAAAAAACTTTTTCCTGCAAGAGCACACAGGTTCAGTGAAACCTGTGTGTTTTCACTGCTGCAGCCTTGAAAAGTAGAGATGTGCGGCTGTCACTTTTCGTGTTTTGTGTTTTGCTTCTAATTCCACTTTTGTGTTTTGGTTTTGGCTTGGTTTTTCCAAAACCAAACTTTCGTGTTTTGGTTTTGGTTTTGGATCTGGATGATTTTTGAAGAAAAAAAACATAAAAATGTCTAAAATCACAGAATTTTGGGGTAATTTTGATCCTACGGTATTATTAACCTCAATAACATTCATTTCAACTAATTTCCAGTCTATTCTGAACACCTCACACCTCACAATATTGTTTTTAGGCCAAAAGGTTGCACCAAGGTGGCTGTATGACTAAGCTAAACGACACAAGTGTGTGGCACAAACACCTGGCCCATCTAGGAGTGGCACTGCAGTGTCAGACAGAAGGGCACTTTTCAAAAACTAAGCCCCAAACAGCACCTCATGCAAAGATGTAGAAGAGGTGCAATGAGGTAGCTGTATGACTAAGCCAAATGACACAAACAATTGGCCCATATAGAAGTGGCACTGCAGTGGCAGACAGGATGGCAGATATTAAAAAAGCCCCAAACAGCACATGATGCAAAGAAGTAAAAAAGGTGCACCTAGGTTGCTGTATGACTAAGCTAAGTGACACAACCACCTGGCCCATCTAGTAGTGTCACACAGTGGCTGAATGTCAAGAGTGGGCTGCAATAGTTTGGTCTACTGACAGCATCTCCAGCATACCCCTGTCATTTTTCAAAAATTCTACAATTGGTGGACTTATAAGGCAGTACCCCAGGAATAATACAGCAGTACCCCTGGACTCATACAGCAGTGTCACACAGGATGGCACTTTTCAAAAACTAGGCCCCAAACAGCACCTCATGCAAAAATGTTGAAGAGGTGAAATGAGGTAGCTGTATGACTAAGCCAAGTGACACAAACAATTCCAACTAGAATTATACATCCAAATCACTGGAATTATCTGTCCAAATCACTGGAATTAAATGGCAAAATCACTGGAATTTTTACGTCCAAATCATTGGAATTATACGTCCAAATCACTGGAATTATATGTCCAAATCACTGTAATTATACATCCAAATCACTGGAATTATACGTCCAAATCACTGGAATTAAATGGCAAAATCATTGGAATTATACATCCAAATCTTTGTAATTAAATGGCAAAATCACTGGAATTATACGTCTAAATCACTGGAATTAAATGGAAAAATCACTGGAATTGTATGTCCAAATCACTGGAATTAAATGGCAAAATCAGTGGAATTATACATCCAAATCACTGGAATTCTACGTCCAAATCACTGGAATTAAAAGGCAAAATCACTGTAATTATATATTCAAATCACTGTAATTATTCGTCCAAATCACTGGAATTATATGTCCAAATTACTGGAATTAAATGTCAAAATCAGTGGAATTATACATCCAAATCACTGGAATTCTACATCCAAATCAATGGAATTAAAAGGCAAAATCCCTGGAATTATATGTTCAAATCACTGGAATTATATGTTCAAATCACTGGAATTATACGTCCAAATCACTGGAATTATATGTCCAAATTACTGGAATAAAATGGCAAAGTCACTGGAATTATACGTCCAAATCACTGGAATTAAATGACAAAATCACTGGAATTATACGTCCAAATCACTGGAATTAAATGGCAAAATAACTTGAATTATACTGCAAAATCACTGGAATTATACGTCCAAATCACTGGAATTATACGTCCAAGTCCCTGGAATTATACTGCATAATCACTGGAATTATACGCCCAAATCACTGGAATTATACGCCCAAATCACTGGAATTTTACATCCAAATCACTGGAATTCTACATCCAATTCACTGGAATTTTACGTCCAAATCACTGCAATTAAATGGCAAAGTCAGTGTAATTATACGTCCAAATCACTGGAATTAAATGGCAAAATCACTGGAATTATACATCTAAATCACAGGAAATATACATCCCAAATCACTAGAATTATACATCCAAATCACTGGAATTAAATGGCAAAGTCACTGGAATTATACGTCCAAATCACTGGAATTAAATGGCAAAATCACTGGAATTATACATCCAAATCACTGGAATTAAATGGCAAAATCACTGGAATTATACGTACAAATCACTGGAATGAAATGGCAAAATCACTTGAATTATACTGCAAAATCACTGGAATTATACGTTCAAATCACTGGAATTATACGTTCAAATTACTGGAATTATACGTTCAAATTACTGGAATTAAATGGCAAAATGGAGGTTAAGGGCTTCCATCGTCATGTGAAGCTGGACCACTAGTCATGAACATAGGCCAAGGCCTTAGCCATTCCTTTCCACTCCGTGTTGTAAATGGCATATTGCCAAGTTTACGTTTCTCCTCAGCCGATTTAAATTTCTTTTTTTGGGTCTTTCTACTGAACTTTGGCTTTTTGGATTTTACATGCCCTCTACTATCACATTGGGCATCGGTTTTGGCAGACGACGTTGATGGCATTTCATTGTCTATGTCATGGCTAGTGGCAGCAGCTTCAGCACTAGGAGGAAGTGGTTCTTGATCTTTCCCTATTTTATCCTCCAAATTTTTGTCCTCCATTATTTTTCTGGAGTTATATAACACAATATGCGACACAGGAATGACTGATGGCTGATGCCCAGGACACTACCACTAGTCTGATGCAGGACAACACAGCAACACTGTAAGTGACTTGTTATTGTTGTTATTATTATTATTATTATTATTATACAGCAGCAGTGGACATATGGCAGCAGAGTATACCACTGTGACTGCCTGGTCACTGGAATGACTGATGGCTGATGCACAGGACACTACCACTGGTCTGATGCAGGAAAACAGCTACACTGTAAGTGACTTGTTATTATTATATAGCAGCACTGGACATATGACAGCAGAGTATACCACTGTGACTGCCTGGTCACTGGAATGACTGATGGCTGATACACAGCACACTACCACTGGTCTGATGCAGGACAACACAGTCAGCAACACTGTAAGAGAATTGTTATTATTATACGGCAGCAGTGGACATATGGCAGCAGAGTATACCACTGTGACTGCCTGGTCACTGGAATGACTGATGGCTGATACACAGGACACTACCACTGGTCTGATGCAGGACAACACAGCAACTCTGTAAGGGACTTGTTGTTGTTATTATTATTATTATTATTATTATTATTATACGACAGCAGTGGACGTATGGCTGCAGAGTATACCACTGTGTCTGCCTGGTAAATGGAATGACTGATGGCTGATGTGCAGCACACTACCACTGGTCTGATGAAGGACAACACAGCAACACTGTAAGGAACTTGTTGTTGTTAATATTATTATTATGCGGCAGCAGTGGACATATGGCTGCAGAGTATACCACTGTGACTGCCTGGTCAATGGAATGACTGATGGCTGATGCACAGGACACTACCACTGGACTGATGCAGCACAATACACAACCACTGAACTGATGCAGCACAACACAGCAGCAATGGATATATAGCAGCAAGAGGACACATCCACTGTGACTCCCTGGTCACTGGAATAACTGATGGCCGATGCACAGGACACTACTACTGGACTGATGCAGCACAATATACCACCACTGAACTGATACAGCACAACACAGCAGCAATGGACATATGGCAGCAAGAGGACACAACCACTGTGACTGCCTAGCCACTGGAATGACTGATGGCTGAAGCACAGGACACTACCACTGGACTGATGCAGCACAATACACCACCACTGAACTGATGAAGCACAGCAATGGCCATATGGCAGCAAGAGGACACAACCACTGTGACTGGACAAATACAGCACAAGATACGGACACTGAGAGAATGGAGACACGTCCTCTCTCTACACTCTCCAATGCCGGAGTGAAAATGGTGGGGACGCGCGGCTCCTTATATGGAATCCAAACCCAGCGAGAATCTGACAGCGGGATGATGACGTTTTGCCTCGTTCTGGTTTCCGAGTCAGGCGGGAAAACCCGAGCCTGACTCGGATCCGGGCTCGAATGTTGAAGTCCAGTAGCTGAGAACCAAACTCGCTCATCTCTACTGAAAAGCCGATGCTATTTGGGGATTTTGCTTTGCCTTTTTGAGATAGGTGAAACAAACCACTGATAAGCCATGTTTTGTGCCTTCTTATCAGGGCTAATAGGATAGAAGTCTGATTTTTCCTATGGAGTAGGTGTATCAAACCTAGATAGTATTTATCTACATACTGTATGTGTTCTTTTACATTATTGTCTGCAATGCTTAAAGTTGCAGCACAGAGTATGGTACTGGGCGCTACCCATGGAGGATGTCTCAGGAGAGCTGCTATCCTTAGCAGCATGGGGGAACTGGTAGAGGGTCTCCAGTAGTGGTAGCCAGTTTCTATGCTCCTGATACCCATAGATTTTTAAATTGATGATCAGCGGGGAATGTTGTGCAAATGGTGCCACAACGTGGCATGCTGTGCAGGGCGAGTGCACAGCAAATTGAATGCTACTATGTGCACTCACGTCTGCGATGCTGCCAGCAATGATGCAAAAGGATACATCTGTATGGGCAACTTCTCCAGGTTATTTCTCTCAAAGTTTTTATACATCTCCCCTATGACCTATAAAATGTGTATCTCCATGTTTCCGATTTGGACAATGTGGGTCATTCCGAGATGATTGTAGCTGTGCTAAATTTAGCACAGCTACAATCATTCACACTGACATGTGGGGGGACACCCAGCACAGGGCTATCCCGCCCCGCATGTCAGTGCCGCCCCCCTTCCCCCTCCCTGCAGAAGTGCAAAGGCAACACACAGCGACGATGCCTTTGCACTTCAAGAGTAGCTCCCGACCAGCACAGCTTTAGCGTGCTGGCTGGGAGCTACTCATTGCTCCCCAGCCCACAGTGGCTGCATGTGATGTTACGCTACCGCTGTGGCCCGTCCCCCGTTCGGTCCGGCCACGTCTGTGTTGGCCGGACCGCTCCCACGAAACGGCAGCCAAATGCTGCCATTACGCCCCTGCCCAGCGTCAATCAGGCAGAGGCGATCATAGCGGCCCGATGGCCTTCGGTCGTCTGGCATGCGCTGGCGCACTGCAGTGCTGGCGCATGCGCAGTTCTGACCCGATCACACTGCTGCGATAAACTGCAGCGTGCGATCGGGTCAGAATGACCCCCTATGTTCGTTTTCAACGATTAGCAACATTGTCCAAATTGGCTTGCTATGTTTAACGAGGGAAAACCAACGATGAACAACAGCAGGGTCACACATCGTTCACCATTGATGCCTCCACACTAAACGACATGACTGGTATATCATTCACTTATGAGCGATATCGTTCATATTGCCCGTATATGTCGCCAAGTGTGAAGGGCCCTTAAGGCTGCATGAATGATGAATGACATTGATTTGTATTATATCATCAGCTGGAGTATATATATATAAAAAAAATGAAGATTCTCTTCTTATAATATGTAACATATGAACAAATCAATGCCAAGAGCTCTTTAAGGAATAGATGTAATTAATATTAATTATGATAAACCAACAAGCTCAAAATAAGGTTATACAATATATTTTCAATTAATAGAAAATGAAACTAATTGCATGTTGATTTAAACCAAGAAAACTGATCTTATATGGAGCAGCCATTTAATATATTGCCGTGCTAATCATTTATTTAAAAATACATTTAAAGTAAATACATTACAAAGGAGAGAACATGTGTTCTTCAATGAGTCAGTATGTGGGATGCTTGAAAATAGATTGTTTTTAAAAAACTGTTTTAATTATACATTTATTTGAGCCAAGTTTACCCAGCCAAACTTGATTTTCCTCTGCTTTCATTTTAGGATAAGAAAGCAAAATAAAATATAGTCAACTTGTTAAAAGCCCATCAAAATGATGGACATCAGGACCATATTATATTAGGAGGGTGGTCGCTACTCATACAGGAGCTGCCGGGTTTCTGGAAGTCCTGCTCTGTTATGTGTGAGTGTGTGTGTGTAGCATTAACCGTTTATAAATATAGATGCTGTATATCTGTAATGGGCAGGCTATAATGATGCTGCACTATATACACCACTACTGGCACGTGTAAGCTCACCAGTCCCTGCACAGCTCTGGGGGTAGAGGACACCAGTAGCCACAAGCAGCTGCCTGGAGGAGTCTGGGCATGGCCTGTGTGGGGTTGTGAGAGGGGTGAGCACAGAACCACGTCCCTCTATTGGTGCGCAGTGTACAGTATACTGTATAAAGCAGCTGAGCCAGTTACCTCCGTTCTCAGCTGCATCATCTTCAGCCCCAGCACTGACCCCTTTCTCCTGCCTGTCACTGAACTGCTCACCTGACAAAGGGTCTCACCTCTTCCTGCCAGACTAATTCACCTTCTCCCCTCACCAGTAAGTGGCCACATGTGTCCCCGATGCCTCCGCTCTGACTGCTGTGGGACTGTCTGGTGGATCCTGTGTCCATTTCCTGGTTACTGCTGCTATTTGTTGCCGAGTCCTGGGATGGCAAGTAACCTGGGGCTGCATCATATATAGAGGAGGGGGTGCAGAGTATGCATTATATGGTGGGAGCTGTATGTTAATGAACAGCTGTCCCACCGGAGGAAGACTACTCTACTTGACACAACAGTGTGTGTATATCACTGGGCTGACCGCCCCAGTCCCCCCTTCCTTAATCCAGCTCTGACAGGTGCAGTACAGCCGGCTGAAACAGCACACAGCAGCAGAGTACCAGAGCAGAGAGAGTGCCTCTCCAGCCTCGCGCCTCACTGCTCTGCAGACTCTGCTGAGTGAGTAGTACAGACCCTGCCTGGATGTTATATGGATCCCTGCTATTGCTCTACTGTTCAAAATGCTTTTTCAGACTACTTTCTGTTTATCTTTTCCAGTGAGGTTGTCTCAACAATTTGGGATGCTCATAAAGAAAACTCAGGGGAAACTGAGTGGTATTGCTGCTGCTCAGAAATTAGCTGAACTGGACTTTATTTGCTGTCTTGAAATACAGGATAATTCTGATTCATCCTTGTAAACTTTAATGTTGTTGTGGGGTAAGCTTTCTTGGTCAAGAGGGCAGCTAAGGCTCTGAAGTAGCTCAACCAAAAGTTTTAGGAAAATGTGCTAATCATCTCATTTAGCATTGCTCTCATAAAAGTTTAAATAGAATAGTAGACTCCTCCGACAGCTTGACCTATAACCCCCTCAACATTGCTGCCATGTTCTATTCCTACTGTAATGTGGCTTTCTCTGTAACCTCCCTCATTTATCACTGTATTCTGGGATAGAGGACTATCTTAATAGCTGTTCTCTTCCACAAGCAATCAAATCCCTTAATGCTCCTTTCACTAGTTAAGTCTATGAATTCTGTATCTGGACTGGATGGCTTTCCAACACGATACTATAAAAAAATTAGTAACATCCTTCCAACTAAACTCATGGAACTATTTAATGCTATTCATTATGAATCTACTTTTGGTTCACTCACCACAACAGTCTCTTTCTCGATTATGAACTAGGGGAAGGACTCCTCCATGTGTATGAATTACTGACCAATCTACTTCCTGGATGTTGATTTAAAAATATTGTCTAAGATTCTAGTGAATAAGCTTAACATCTGGATCTCTCAGTTGGTCCATCCAGATCTGGTCAGCTCATTCCCATCCATCAAGCCATAGGGGTCATAGACCTGGTTTATCACATAAACTCCACAACATCTTAAGCTCTATTTAAGGTTTTGAATGCAGAGAAAGCCTCTGATCTCATTCGTTGGCCCTTTATAATAACGGTCCTAAAGAATTATGGTTTGGGGGGGTTTGCATTTTTAACTGGAGTATTGGCATTATAGCCCCTCTGTTTCATTACTTGTCAATGGCACTCTTCCCTTTCCATCTGCTTCTAGCTTTAGTACACTGCAACTTCCACATTTTGTGTCATCTCTTCTAGGCATTGCCTATTCCAAACAGGGAACCACATATAATGCTCTCATAATGGCTGCCTCGTCTGGTACCCTTCATGGGTGATTTATGTAACCTGTGGAATTTATTTCCCAAAATGACTGCACAGACTCATTATGTACACTATGTTCATTGCTTTTTGGTATGTTTTCATCTTGCTGTAATACTAAACTTCTGTACTGTGTTTTTGATGCTTGCAAAGTGACTTGGAGTCCTGCTGGATAAAACCACTATATTTAAGTAAAATTATTGTTATTATTATTATTAATATTAATATTATTATTATCATTTACCATCCATAATGGAACTCATGAGTGTCCATTGTTTTCCCGTTTGTTCTCAAAATTGAGCCTCTAGCTGCCAGAGTATACCAATCTCCAGATATCTCCAGCATTGCAGTTGGCTCCTACAAGTACAAAATTGCTCTCTACACTAATAATATCCTTTTATTTGTATCCAAACACCTGACAAATAATCGCCAGGCCACCATGATATGTTGATATTCCAACATGTTGGCATTTCATCATTGTCTACATGATGCATGTCAACATAATGAATGTCGACATACCATACCACTCCCCATATCATTAGTCTGTAGCAGGTCATTATGCAGTGGTGTTTCTATAATAGCTGAAAGGTGTGTGGTGCACAGAGACCCCAATATCCCGGGGGGTCCACGCATCACACACCCTTTACCCATATAATTATACTTACCACACCATTGTCCATGTGGTAGCTGCAGAGCTGCAGAAATCACTGGGAAAATGGCGACTGCAGAAGTGGCCATTTTTCCAGCAATTTATACATGTACAGAAAAGCTGTCCCCAGGAACAAGATGAAACACCATGTTACTGGAGACCTGCACATCCTCAGTAGACTCTGGCACAGTTTACTGCACACAGGCCCCCTTCTCTCTTAAACCACTTCTGTTATTATGTAAACCAATTTCAAAATAATTACACAAGTTGATAAAGTTTTACCTCCATAAACATTATAATTCATTGGTTCATTAGTAAACAAATGTACAGTAAGAAGCAAAGCCTGTTGGTAAATAATAGAGATTAGGGATTTTACTAAATAATAATACTTTTCTTATATTTGGAGCTGCTTTTTATGTGAAAACAAAACAAATTGTAAACAGAAAATATGTCTTCTGCTTGGTGATACCATGTAAATTTGTGTTCCTTTGTAAACCCTGTATAGACTATAAGCTGAATTACATCTCTAAAGTCTATTAGCATAAGCAATAGTTGCTCATATTAAAACACAATTAAATGTAAGAGTATTGCATTTTCATGACCTAATCGTTTTAGCTTTTCTAGCATTAATATCGTAATCTATTTACCATTAATATAATATTTAACCACCATAATTTCCAGTTCTAAAATGAGAGTAGTATAACACCGCTTTGGTTTGGGCTTTTACGTTGGCTCTAATTGTGCAAAATCTGCAAACAATATCAGTTGATTTATTATTATGCAAGATAGTACCTGGGCATTAAATATTAATAAGACATAAATGTGAGTGGATGTGAAATTAAAATATAAAAACAAGATAAGAATATAAAAAGTCTATTAGACAAAGGAAGCAGTGTCTTCCTGTGTCATCACTTTTTCCTCATTTCTATTTGAGGTTTTCCCTTGATAGTTCTTTTTTTCCCAGTGATATTTGTGCTTTAAGGAGACCCTTGAGTATATGCTAAAATGGTTTTGCAAGAAAATTGCCGTTAAGAGAATTTGTATTAATCTCTGTATACTTGTAAAATTGTTAACTGCAAGTACAGTATATACCTAAATAATAACCTATGATAACAAGTAGGTGTTCCAAAAATTTATATGTAAAAGTTTGCTAATAATGCCATGGCAACATGAAAGTCGTGTGACATGTCATGTCATTTCCTTCAAGAAATTGGCAGAAATTATCAGAAGTGATTTCAGCATCCAAACAGTAGTTTGGATGCCAAAAGCAGGACTTTGGGTGGGTTTAGCCACAGCTAAAACCTGTCTGTTTGAGTGCGACATTTGTGATATGCATGGGCGTCCAAACATCAATTGATCCCTGACAATTGTTTGGGCATCTAAACAGTTTAGATGGAATTTTTAATAATAATAATAATAATAATAATTTTATTTATATAGCGCTCTTTCTCCAACAGGACTTAAGGCGCTTTACAGATATCATAAACAATGCACATGATACAGAGGATTTGAGTAATGCAACAATAGACAAGCAACACAGACATAAAAGAAAACCTTAAGCACACAGAAAGCATAATGCAGGATTGGTGTAGCCATTTTGGGTAATAACTTCCAAGGGTTGTGTATTCCACCCTCACAAGGTACCAGGTGTGGCAGCCATCTTGGGTGCTCAGCGTAGGATTACCCAGGGTGGAATAGTCCACCCCTAGAAGAGGTGACACAAAATGGGGGTGATTTCAGAGTCCTACAGTTCAGAGTAGGGTTCCATCAAAACCATCAGGCCTATGTATTTTTCATCCCATCCACAAGTGTACCATCTTCATTCTGCTGGAACATCTTGCTGTATGCTGCCAAAACAACTGAATTCCCTCCAGTGTTTTCTGTGTGGCCAATGTGTTTTTATTCCTGTGGGGGCTAATGTGTTTTTTTTTAATTTCCTATGGGGGTCAGTGTGTTTATTTTTTTTCATGTTGTTGGTCAATTTGTTCTTTTTTCTTGTGAAAGCCAATGTTTTTTTTCCCTGTGTTGGTCAATGTGTATTTTTTTCTGTGTAGGGCCAATGTGCATGTGTATATGTGTGTTTTCTTGTGGGGGCCAAAGTGTTGTATTGTTTCTGTATAGGCCAATTTGTGTGTGTGTGTGTGTGTGTGTGTGTGTGTGTGTGTGTGTGTGTGTGTGTGTGTGTGTGTTATTCATGTGGGGAATAATGCTTGTTTAATTTCCTGTGTAGGCCAATGTTTTTTTTTAATTGTTATCTGTGGGAGCCAATTTTTTTATGTTCTCTGTGAGGGCCAATGTGTGTATTTTTTCCTGTGGGGGCCAATGTGTTTTTAGTCTCTGCATGAGTCTGCATTGTGCTGCGCATGCGTCCTGATGCTGTTCATATAGTTGCATTACAGATTCAGATGCATGCACCAAGAAGTGTATGAGAAATGTATTTGGCTACCCTAGACAGTTACAGGGGGTTGGCTAAACAGATGTAGAGGTAATGTAGTATGGGTGTGTCGCTGATAGTGGCTGTGTACAGAAATGCTGAATCACTCAGATTGGAGGCCATACTCTGATGATCTGCACCTAGCATAGGGCTGGTGAAAGTTTCAACGGTGCAACCGATGGTAGCATCTAAAGATGCACAGAGCATGATTGCAGCATCTGTAGACGCTGACAGTGTGTGTCTCAGTCCTTGTATATTTGGATGCACGAATGTACACCAGGGAAGTGCACTTTAGTGGCATTATGATTAAGGGCCTAATTCAGACCACGTCGCTCATGTGTGAAAATTACTATGAAGTGATTTTTACACATATGCGCATACGCTGGTATGCGCATGTGCAAGGTCCTAACATGTGTTCTCTGCAGAACACAGTTTATGATCTGGAGGGGGGTGGGAATGTGGCATTGATGCCGTGTTTTGTGAGCATTGATGCTTTGTTTAAGCGGTGTGGTCCCGACAAAGGAGGCATGTCCGGACTGTTGCTGGGGTGGGTCATGGCAGCTGTGGCCAAAAACATTACGGGTAGCCATCTGCCTTCGCCACAACTGCATTCAACTCAGAATCAGACCCTTTAAGGGGTGATCTCGCCCCCCTTGACAGACCCCACCCATATTAGGGCTGCTTCAACCAATTTCCCGGGCTGGTTTACCATCCCAATCAGCCCCTGCTGTAATGATTGGCTGGTGCATTATCACCTTCCACTTATCACTGCTTTATCACTTCAAAGGTTTGTGTCCTCTTAATATTGCATTTCCAGTTAGAGACCAGTGACGTGCAGTGGGGTGAGGCAGAGCCTTTCCTGTCATACTAACGTTAGTGCCAGAGTTTTGACTGTATAAAGTATATGAAAAATACAAAGAATATGTTTGAAATATCTTCTTTGCATTATTCTAATCATTTTTATAGCCAAAACTCTGGAGCAAAAAGTATATGGCAGGTGAGGCAGTGCCTCACCTGGGTAACTTTTCTGCACATCTCTGATCAAAACTCGCCAAGTTCCCAGGAGTTTATACTGCTGTACCTGTGTATAATGCTCAGATGTATGCTTTGGCTCATATATTACGTGTAAATCTGGCTCTGGTGCTAGCCAGTGCCTCCTGAGCTATTTAGCTCACCGCACATTAGAGATTCCACCTAATATTGAACTCCTGAATAATTCTTACTACTCTATTAACCCCTTGAATGTTGTGGTCGCACCAGATGTGACCATGCCAAACTGGGCTGTCCCTGACATGGCCATATCTGATGCAACCATGTCCGATTACCTATTGGCTGCTGTTGGAAGATAATCTGCAGTCCTCCATCTCAGCACACCTCTTCTGCCTTGGGTCTCTTGCCCCAGTTCCTCCTCCAAGCCTGGGCACAGAAGAACTATCTTAGCATGATCGCCCACCAACAGCTAAACTAAGACAATCTTTATGCAGCCTGAACTGGGAGCTCAGGGCAGCTGTGACTGCCAACCCTTCTTGCCCAGTCACAGCTATTGGCTGTGATTAGTAATCCTAAAAGGATTGCCTACTATTCTGTACTCACTGAAGCCCTAACTGCCTCCAGTCCCTCAGCCTCTTTCAGAAAGCATTGATTGGTGATCCTCAGGGACAGAGGCGGAACTATCGCCAGTGCAAGCAGTGCGTTGCACTGGGGCCCGCCTCTGTCCAGGGGCCCAAGCATGTAATGAGTTAAACTGACTCATTACATGCCGCTGTGCACTGCGGGCAACCACTGCCTGCAGCACACAGCCGCCCGGAGATGAGAGGAGCAGCGGTACGGGGGAAGGAGGAGGAGGGAGGTGGAGGAGGGAGCCGCAGTAGCGCTTTACTACTGGTGGAGGCGCTGCTGCTGCTGCCCCTCTGCTTCATTATAGGCTGTCTTCCGAGAACAGCCTATAGTGAAGCAGAGGGGCAGCAGCAGCAGCGCCTCCACCAATAACACAGTGCTGCTGCGGCTCCCTCCTCCACCTCCCTCCTCCACCTCCTCTACTGCCCGGGAATCGTCTGACGATGCACCGAGGAGACTGAGCCAGCGGAGAGGGTAAGTATAATTCTTCTTTCTTTCTTTCTTTCTTTTTCTTTCCTACAAAAAAGGGGGACTGTGTGCCGCAATGTGTAAAAACGTGGAATCTGCCTGCCGCAATGTGTAAAAACGGGGAATCTGCCTGCCACAATGTGTAAAAACGGGGAATCTGTCTGCCGCAATGTGTAAAAACGGGGAATCTGCCTGCCGCAATGTGTAAAAATGGGGAATCTGCCTGCCACAATGTGTAAAAAGGGGGAATATGCCTGCCGCAATGTGTAAAAAGGGGGAATCTGCCTGCCGCAATGTGTAAAAAGGGGGAATCTGCCTGCCGCAATGTGTAAAAAGGGGGAATCTGCCTGCCGTAATGTGTAACAAGGGCACGCTGTCTGCCGTAATGTGTAAAAAGGGGACACTGTCTGCCATTATGTATAAAAAGGGCACGCTGTCTGCCGTAATGTGTAAAAAGTGTACGCTGTCTGCCCCTATGTTTAACAAGGGCACGCTGTCTGCCGTTATGTGAAAAAAGTGTACGCTGTCTGCCGTTATGTTTAACAAGGGCACGCTGTCTGCCGTTATGTGAAAAAAATGTACGCTGTCTGCTGCTATGTGTAACAAGGGCACGCTGTCTGCCAATATGTGTAAAAAGGGCATGCTGTCTGCCGTTATTTGTAAAAAGTGTACGCTGTCTGCCGCTATGTTTAACAAGGGCACGCTGTCTGCCGTTATTTGTAAAAAGTGTACGCTGTCTGCCGCTTTGTGTAACAAGGGAACGCTGTCTGCCGCTATGTGTAACAAGGGCACACTGTCTGCCGTTATGTGTAAAAAGGGCACGCTGTCTGCCGTTATGTGTAAAAAAGGGGGACGCTGTCTGCCGTAATGTGTAAAAAGGGGACGCTGTCTGCCGTAATGTGTAAAAAGGGGACGCTGTCTGCTGTAATGTGTAAAAAGAGGAATCTACCTGGTGTAGTGGTGCTACTGTGCGGCGTAATTTGAATAATGGAGACTACTGTGCACCGTTTTATGAATTGGTATTATTTTGTGGCCACACCCCTTCCCCACGAAGCCACGCCACTATGTATTTTTGCGCGTGCCTACGGCGCGCACTGCCCCTGTTTTGCATGCAGGGGTGGGGCTCCAATGCTGTTTCTTGCACACAGTGCTAAAATGTCTAGTTACGGCACTGTTGCTAGGTATCCACTTCCCTGAGCAGGTCCCCCTCACCAGATCCTCTCCAGGGGTTAGGGGGTGGACTTGGATGGGATGGGGGGGGGGGCAAGGCATTTTGTCACACATGGGCCCACCGCTCGCTAGTTCCGCCACTGCTCAGGGATATCCAACCTCTACAAGAAGTGCATTTGGTAAATTAAAAAAAGTGAATACTGTACTTTACTGTGTTATCTAAAACTATTTACATGTGCACACACACGTACGTTAGAAAGATTACTGGTAGAGACTTCAGTTTAAGGCATCTATAAGGTGAATTTACTGTTACTGTTTTACATTTATTGAAGTCAGAAATATATTTTTACAAACATCTTTAAATGTTTTAGTGTAAAAATATACCTATGAGCTATCTATCACCCCCATTGTCCATAGGTTCCCATTGTAACATTACCCCTACTCCCACTCCCATAGCAATAGTTTACCCACTGGTAATATATCTTTTTGTTGCATTATCCGAACCACTTGCCATTGGTAATTTATTCTTCCAGTGGCATTACCTCCCACTTCTATGCACATAGATCCCCTTTGGAGAATTACCCATGGCCTACTCATCCCTTATTAAGTTGTTATGCACGTCTATCACTGCACACTAAGAATCACACTAGCACATTGATTGTTCACAGCAGGACTGTAGTCCCACTCCATTATTAATTTGGTCTACTCCCCATTAAGCCCCATACGCTACCATTACCCAGGAATACATAACCAGCAACATCTTAAACCTCAAATTACCAGGTCTGTTCTCAAATGTACTGTATATTAAAACCAAAACAATGGCATTTAACCTCCCTTATGCTTATTCAGTCCTCAGCTTTTTATCTGCTGCCTGGCTAAGAAATGTTATCCTAGGGGCAAGGCTAATGAGCAGAAGAGGCACAGAGGTACGGACAGAGGCACATATGGATAGGAGCAGGGGCACACATGGGTTGGGGCAGAAGCACACATGGGTCTGGGGAGAGGCACACATGGGTACAGGCAGAGGCACAAATGGGTATGAGCAGAGGCACAAATGGGTACGGGCAGAGGCACACATATGTAGGAGCAGAGGGACATATAAGTCAAAGCAGAGGCACACATAAGTAAAGGCAGATGCACACATGGGACGAGGCAGAAGCACAGATGGCTACAGGTAACATAGTAATTGAGGTTGAAAGGAGGTAAATTGCTCATCGTGTTCAACCCGTATTAAGTTGTGATGATTCAACATACCCGCTGAATAATGTTTTCCGACTAGCTAACTACTATAACTTATCATACCCCCGGATTAACCATGTAGATATTTTAAATATTATAACCTTGGATATCATTTTCATTCAGTAATTTATCTATTCCATTTTTAAATCCATTAACAGAGTCCGCCATTGCCACCTTCCCTGGCAGGGAATTCCAAATCCTTATTGCCCTAACAGTGAAGAACCCTTTCCTCCGTTGCGTTCGGAACTTTCTCTCCTCCAGCCGCAGCGAGTGCCCACGTGTCCTAAACTGTGTTCTTTTAATAAATAATTCCTCTGATAACTCTTTGTGATGTCCCTTTACATATTTGAAGATATTAATAATATATCCTCTTAGACGCCTCTTTTCTAGTATATACATATTCAACCTAGTAAGCCTTTCCTCGTAATCCAGTCCCTCTAGGCCTTTAATTAATTTAGTAGCTCACCTTTGAACCCTTTCGAGTTCACCGATATCTTTTTTATACAGTGGTGCCTAAAACTAAACACAATATTCCAGGTGCGGACGTACCAATGCTTTATACAGCGGCAGAATTACATCCGAGTCCCTTGTCTCAATTCCCAGTTTTATGCATGCTAGCACCTTACTTGCCTTCTTTACTGCACTTTGACATTGTATACGGTTGTTAAGCCTATTATCAATGAGTACCCCCAAATCTTTTTCCAGTTCTGTTTCCCCTAGACATTCCCCATTTAATATGTAGGCTGCGAGTTTGTTTTTAGTCCCGAAATGCATAACCTTGCATTTGTCTGTATTGAACCTCATTTTCCATTTAGACGCCCAGAATTCAAGTTTAGATAGATCATTCTGCAAGGACTCCACATCCAATTCCGAGTTAATTACCTTACACAGTTTAGATTCATCTGCAAAGATTGACACTGTGCTTTCCAGGCCTATTTCTAGGTCATTGATAAATATGTTGAACAGTAGTGGCCCGAGTACGGACCCTTGTGGCATTCCGCTGACTACTGAGGACCAGGTTGAGGACTTCTTATTGACCACTACTCGCTGTACCCTGCTATCAAACCAGTTACTTATCCATGTGCAAATAGTTTTTCCTAGGTCAAGCTCCTTTAATTTGATGATCAGTCTCCTGTGAGGCACTGTATCGAAGGCGTTTGCAAAATCTAGGTAGACCACATCCACTGCTTTTCCCTGATCAAGATTATTGCTCACTTCCTCGTAGAAGCTAATTAAGTTAGTTTGACATGACCTGTCCCTCACAAACCCATGCTGGTTCTTGCTAATAATCCTAGTGGTCTGTAGATACTCCTGTATGCTGTCCCTTAGAATTCCTTCCAATATTTTCCCCACTATAGATGTCAAACTAACCGGTCTGTAGTTACCCGGAAATTTTTGGATCCCTTTTTAAATAATGGCACTACCTCAGCTATACGCCAATCCCTCGGTACCATGCCTGATCTAATTGAACTATTGAAAATCAAGTATAGGGGTCATACTAGTTTTGAACTAAGCTCCAGAAGAACCCTCGGGTGATGTCCATCAGGACCAGGTGATTTATTAATCTTAATTGTGCTTAGTCTCTCCTGGACTACTTCTGCACTTAAACAAGTATCTAACCATGAATCATTACTGTCACAATTGTTATGCTCTACTCCCACACATAGGTATGGAAAGTGGCACACATGGGTGGGGCAGCGGCACACATGGGTATGGCCAGAGGAAGACATGTGTAAGGGTAGAGGCACACATGGGTACAGGCAGAGGCACAAATGTATTGGGTCAGAGACACACATGGGTTGGGACAGATGCACACATGGGTTCGGGAAGAGGCACATATGGGTAGGAGCAGATGCATACATGGGTTGGGGCAGAGGCACACATGGGTCGAGGCAGAAGCACACATGTGTATAGGCAGAGGTACACATGGGTACAAGCAGAGGAAAGACATGGAGTAGGGCAGAGGAATGCATGGTTAGGGAGAGGCACACATGGGTACAGGCCGAGGCACACATGGGTACGGGCAGAGGCGTACATGGTTAGAGAGGCACACATGGGTAAAGGCAGTGGTAAACATGGTTGGACAGATGGGAGACACACACACACAAAACGTGTGATAAAAGTGGAAAACAAGGGCACAGGCAGACAATGGGTTACAGCTACAGGCACACTGAGTAGGGGTGGTAAAAGAGAAGCAGACACTGGCTGTTGGTATAACAGACAAGCATGTAGGGGTAGAAAGAGACAAGTGTGAGCTGTGGGGGGAATACAGTGCAGTTAGAACCATGTGTGGCCATGCTTGGAGCAAATGTGGAGATCTGACACTTGCCAATTTGGTTGCTGGTAATGCCTCCTATACTCCTGTACAGCTCAGTGATAGCCCCTGTCAGAGCAGCATGCTAGGAAAGCAAATTAGTGTGGAAATCAGTCACATGCACTTCTTTGCATGTGTTTTGCAGTCCTGCCAATCAGAGGGATGGATTCAATGGGAGAACAGCAGAATGGAAACAGAGGTGGGGTTGGGGCCACAGCTGTCCTCCTATGTAATATAATATGGCCGTGTGCTGCATAATTCCTGCCATAGGTAGCATGCAGCCAATGTTATACTGTAACAGTGCATGTCTTGGCCGGTGGCCAGTCCAGGGGGCTGAAAGTAGGAGTAGTCCAGGGAGAATTTGGCACCCTGCCCATGCCAAGTTCACCACTAATGATACTGGTACAGAGCTGGATTCATTTTGAGATGACTCCTAATCAGCATATGGTTGACAATATGTGCAGTTGATTCAAGAGGTTTTTCTTCAACACATGTGCATCCGGGTTGGGATTGATATGCCGGCAGTCGGGATGCCGGCGGTCAGAATACTGACTACGGCATCCTGATGTAGAGAATCCTGACAGGTGGAAGGTAAGCATATTTACCTTCCCCTAACCCTCCGCAAGAAAATGCTCTGGGCCTTTCCTTCTCCAACCTATGGGGGGAGAGACAATGGGTGACTGGTGAGAAGCAGTGGGTGACAGCAGAAGAGGCCATAGGTGACAGTGAGAGATACCGTTGGTGATGGATAGGTAAGTAGTGACTGGAGAGTCAATAGGTGATAGGTAAAGGTGGCCGAAAAGGCAGCGGGTGATGGGGAGAGGCAGCGGGAGATGGAAGAGGTAGAGAGTGATGGAAAGAAGCAAAGTGTGGTAGGTAATGACTGGGGAGTCAGTGGGTGATAGGTAAAGGTGGCCGGAAAGGCAGTTGGTGATGGAGAGAAGCAGGGGGAGATGGAAGAGGCAGAGGGTGGTAGGTGGTGACTGGGGAGTCAGTCAGTGAAAGGTAGAGGGTTTCAAGGAGAAGCAGCAGGAAGATGCAGAGGTTTTATTTGTAATTATTCTACATGAAAACAGCAAATCTTCAGGTCATACTAAACTTAGCATAAATGTGACCTTGCCTCTCCTTACAGCTATACTGTATTCCCCCATGAGCCCTTACAAAGAGATCAGATGAACTGTGTTCCAATAACATCTTGAACACCAGAGACTTCATGTGATATCCTCTGCAGCCTGCAAGTCTTTGCTTATAATTAGCATTACTATTAATTGTTTATATAATGACATGCACAACCCCTGTTCAGCCAAGCCCATACAGATGTACTGTGCAACTCCTAGTACTGTAGCTGCATACTACATCACCATAATTTGGCATTGCACAATGACACTATACACGCAAATTCATCTGGTGGCTAGCAGTTATCGGCATTAGCAGACTCCAACCCAGCCATCCCCCACACTTTGCCAGGTAAGAGAGGGGTTAATGCTTGCCAGAGAGGCAGGCTGCTTTTGAAGGTCCGCAGAGTACCAGCAACAGGAATAATACATGGCAAGAACAGCTCATAGGTGTACAGGGCTGCAGCCATGATCAGCAGCCACCTCAGGAGGAATGATTAGATCTCAGTACTGTGCTTAACTCTCCCACATGTGTGCAGGAGCCTGACAAGCTGGTGGATGATGATATGGATGTGAGAGTATACAATGGCCACACTGGCAGTACCATGGAAGGCTGCTTTGTCTCCCGGAGACTGTTACTCTCACAGACTCATACTCTGACACTGAGCTATACTAGCCCCAGCTACAGCAACAGGTCATTCACAGCTAGGGAGGCCAATCCCCAGATTGGGATCGGTGGGATCCCGTGATTTAGGCCCAAAAATAACTGGGATTTAATTCCGAGATTGGAAGCTCCAACCCCGGGGATTTCGGGATCAGGCGTCCCTTTGATTTTGTAATGCTGGGCAGCGTTGAACATCCTCAGGATCCACACCAATCCTGATAGAAGGTTACTAGGTAGAGCTTAATACTGCATAGACATTTGTTCATTAGAACAGTTTTTTAACACCATAAAAAAACAAATTTACTTTTAGACTAAAAACACAAAAAAATAAAAAATAAAATTGCATGTAGTAATGTCCAACAAATATTTCATATGTTACAAATTTATAATCACAAAGTGACATTTAGACTCATAGATGCAATTAATATGTATATCAGAGGGTTGGTTCTGGAGTGCAAAAAACAGAGGTATATAAAAAGTTAATGTAAATCGGGCGCTGGATAGATACTCAGGTATAATTACCAATGTAGATGGTAACAAGCAGAGACTCTCAGTTTGTAGTTGGTCAGTCTCAACACACACCTGGTTGTTAAAATGCCTGGGCTAGTAATCCATTCAGCAGTGTGTGTAACGGTGATCGGCTGGTAATGTGCTTGTAGCGCACAGCATGATATCCAGAGTATATGGGTCCATATTCTGCTCATGCTGTTCCCTGCTAGTATGCTGTATTAGCTGTTCCTCTGCTCTACATCTCACTGATGTTAAGGATGGGAGCATTGTGAGCTCACTGTGCTGCTTCCGCATGCCCACCGCTGCATAGCTACATCATCTCGTGAGTCTCTCCATTAGGCTACAGTCACAGCCAGTGATGCAGTTGTGGCAATCCCACTTCCTCCTTGTTGTTAATAAAGGAATTGGGGCAGACGGGGCCCCGAAGTGGTCAGATCCCACAGCCAGTTGTTTGGCTCATTATAAAGTGCTGCTAGTTTTGCCAATGCCCCAACCACAGCCTAACCCTAACCCTCCCCGGTGGTGCCTAAATTTAACCCCCCCTTCCCGCAGACTAAACCTAACCCTTCCCGGGGGTACCTAAACCTAACCACCCCCTTCCTCCCCGCAGCCTAAACCAAACCTCCCGTCAGTATTTCAAGTCTGCCTTATCTCTAATACTGTATGACAGTGGTTCTCAAACTGTATGCCGTGGCACCCTGGGGTGCCGTGAGGCTCTTGCAGGGGTGCCTCGGATTGATGGTCTAGGACCAAATCAAATTATTTATGGTCAAAGTGGTAGGCAAAGCCAGTGCTAGTGGCTGCCAATCATGAAATATGCGGCCAAACAGAAGCACAACTGTACACCACTACATAACTGAACTTAAGCACAATTTACTTAATTTAATATATTTTTTCCAAATATATCAACAATAAACTTTTATCCTAGGGGTGCCATAAAACAAATGCTGATACTCTGGGGTGCCGTGAATCAAGAGAGTTTGGGGACCACTGCTGTATGAACAAAATAAATACTGCAAAACTAAATGTGAACAGTTGCTGTTGTAATATATGCAGTCTTTCTTTGTTTTTAACTTGCAATGCATTGTTCAGAGTCTTTTTTTTGTAGAAATGCAAAATGCATTGCTTTTTTTAAAGATTATTGTTTTATAGAAAAAACGTGAGTGCTATATTTTATAACAAAACACATGTAATAATTTATCTTTTTTTGTGCCTGTACATTCAAAGGTAGAACAATTAAATGTATTTAAAGTCTCCTTCGATCTTGTTGATTTCTTTTGGGCATTGTTCCAATAATAAATGTGCTTTCAACCATCATTCTTTTATCCTATACTGTTTACTTTGCAGAAACAAAGTCCATATAAAATATTTATATTAATAAATCTTCTCCTCCTCCTCCTCCTCCTCCTCCTTCTACTTCTTCTTCTTCTTCTTCTTCTTCTCCTCCTCCTCCTCCTTCTTCTTCTTCTTTTTCTCCTAATCCTCATCCCCCTCCTCCTCCTCCTTTTTCTTCTTTTTCTTCTCGTGCCTGTAGTTTGTCCTTTTACTAATGGCGAGCAGAATTTTGTATATTTTCCCATGATTTGCATATTTGCAGGGGTGCCAACAGCATGTGTGCTGTGCTGGGGAGAGAGGCTGCCACTACAGTGTCCTCTCTTTCTCAGCTCCATGACAGTGCTGTCTACAGCGGGGAAGGCAGGGCAGCTGGCCCTGGCCCCTGCATCAGGTCCTGGGTCTGGCTAAAGAGTACCCTCCCGTCACCACTGCTTATTTGCATTGCTATGCAAATAAGATGCACAAGCAGACTATGCTGAATAAGTGATACATAGGTGGCATGCCTATATTCTTTGTGCTACTGCAGCTGTATCAGCATGAAAAATGCTATGTTATTAAAAACCTTAAACCTGAATTGGAAAACACTGTAATGTAACATTTCATATGCAGATACAGCCACATTTGCACACAGAATATTCACATGCCACATATTTTAATCTGCATAGTCTGCTTGTGCATCTTATTTGCTTAGCGATCCAAATAACATGCATTTTGGGGGAAAAAGACCACAGTGAATGGGCAAATCTCACGTGCCCCGTGTGCCACGACTCATGTATGCTAGATGAGGTAGGATGCATTTGTAAGAATACTAGTTCATTTTGGATACACTAGCGCAGGCTGGGGTGGTTCTGATTACCCAGAACCCCCCCCCCCCCCGACAGACCAAATTATTTTTGTTATGTAAAGTAGCTTCTGCAACGTCCCGCAATTTAATCCCCGCCCCCTCTGGCACTTGGCTATGCCTCCTTTTAGAGAACCGTGAATCGCGTGCCATGCACTTGTCCTGGGCTTGCTGTCACTGTGTGTCTTGGCAGCTGCTACAGTCCCTACATTCCATGCTGATTCCTAATATTCAGCTTAGAGCCCACTGTCTGATCATCTTCCTGGAGAAAAGTATAATTTTAATATAGATATAATATATATATATATATATATACTGCTAAAAAAAATGAAGGGAACACTAAAATAACACATCCTAGATCTGAATGAATGAAATATTCTTATTAAATAATTTGTTCTTTACATAGTTGAATGTGCTGACAACAAAATCACACAAAAATTATTAATGGAAATCAAATTTGTTAACCCATGGAGGTCTGTGGAAAAGCACACTACAGGCTGATCCAACTTTGATGTAATGTCCTTAAAATAAGTCAAAATGAGGCTCAGTAGTGTGTGTGGCCTTCACGTGCCTGTATGACCTCCCTACAACGCCTGGACATGCTCCTGATGAGGTGGCCTCCCTACAACTCCTGGCCAGTCTGTGGTGCAACATGGCGTTGGTGGATGGAGCGAGACATGATGTCCCAGATGTGCTCAATTGGATTCAGGTCTGCGGGCCAGTCCATAGTATCAATGCCTTCATCTTGCAGGAACTGCTGACACACTCCAGCAACATGAGGTCTAGCATTGTCTTGCATTAGGAGGAACCCAGGGCCAACCGCACCAGCATATGGTCTCACAAGGGGTCTGAGGATCTCATCTCGGTACCTAATGGCAGTCAGGCTACCTCTGGCGAGCACATGGAGGGCTGTGTGGGCCCCCAAAGAAATGCCACCCCACACTATAACTGACCCACTGCCAAACCGGTCATGCTGGAGGATGTTGCAGGCAGCAGAATGTTCTCCTTGGCGTCTCCAGACTCTGTCATGTCTGTCACATGTGCTCAGTGAGAACCTGCTTTCATCTGTGAAGAGCACAGGGTGCCAGTGGCGAATTTGCCAATCTTGGTGTTCTCTGGCAAATGCCAAACGTCCTGCACGGTGTTGGGCTGTAAGCACAACCCCCACCTGTGGACGTCGGGCCCTCATACCATCCTCATGGAGTCTGTTTCTGATCGTTTGATTCGACACATGCACATTTGTGGTTTGCGGGAGGTCATTTTGCAGGGCTCTGGCAGTGCTCCTCCTGTTCCTCCTTGCACAAAGGCGGAGGTAGTGGTCCTGCTGCTGGGTTGTTGCCCTCCTACGGCCTCCTCCAAATCTCCTGATGTACTGGCCTGTCTCCTGGTAGCACCTCCATGCTCTGGACACTACGCTGACAGACACAGCAAACCTTCTTGCCACAGCTCGCATTGATGTGCCATCCTGGATGAGCTGCACTACCTGAGCCACTTGTGTGGGTTGTAGACTCCGTCTCATGCTACCACTATAGTGAAAGCACCGCCAGCTTTCAAAAGTGACCAAAACATCAGCCAGAAAGCATAGGAGCTGAGAAGTGGTCTGTGGTCACCACATGCAGAACAAATCCTTTACTGGGGGTGTCTTGCTAACTGCCTATAATTTCCACCTGTTGTCTATTCCATTTGCACAACAGCATGTGAAATTGATTGTCAATCAGTGTTGCTTCCTAAGTGGACAGTTTGATTTCACAGAAGTGTGATTGACTTGGAGTTACATTGTGTTATTTAAGTGTTCCCTTTATTTTTTTGAGCAGTGTATATATATATATATAAAATAACAGATGAGGGGCGCAGAGTATAAGTACAATAATACAGAACTTGCTTTAATTTTTGTAAACACATACATACATTTAAGTTTCAGAAAAACGGCTCAGTAGGTCACCCTTGGTGCCTCCGGATAGCGTCCGATATGGTAAAAACCACTTGCCGGTAAATTCACCACTATTGGGTTGAAACTCGAGCATGGTTAAGGCAGCACTTGTGACGTCAGCACGTCTGGTTTTGTCGTTACCACGCCAACGCATTTTGACCAATCACAGTCTTCGTCAGGGGGTGTGGCTACAAAACGATCTGTCTCGTATATATACCACTGGTATTAATTATCTAATCACATTACTAGTATTCAACAATAAAACATTATAAGCGCTAATATTACATTCATTTGATCCAAAATACATTAATACAATACTAAAAATACATACAACTATATAACTTATCATATAAAAAAAATAAAGCATTTATTTAAAAAAGGGATAATTCCCATAGAATTCATACAAAATACTTCAATCTTAATTAGAAGCAGATGGTATTCACTTCTACTAGAATACACCCGCTACATGCAGGGAATAAGGTTCAAAAATAAAGAAACAAATTCATATTGAAAAAGCACATAATATATAAAAAGCGGCATCTTAGTGGAATGACCATTAATTCTTTATGTCCAATTATAATACAATAGTTTAAAAAATGAGACACTTCTAAATCGCACAAATAAACCATATGAATAAATATTTTCCTAAAAGAGAGAAAGAAAATGTATACAGTATAAAAAAATATATATAGATAAAAAATATATATATAAAAATCAAAAAACACAGCAGGGAGGTATATAAATTATAATATACTAAGATATCAAAATATTGCACAGAACTAATACAGAGATGGAGCACTAATAAGCAGAACGAAGGATCCATAGGATAAACAACAATGTACTGCAAAGTAAACCATTCCCATAACCAGTCTAATGCAAAAAAGGGGTGATATCATATGTTTCCTTCAATCCATCTGGAATTAATGTTTTCGATGTATGTATCCAATACGTCTCTCTCCTGCTGAGTTTTTTCAAAACGTCACCACCTCTGGGATCTGGAATAACATGCTCAATTGTTTTAAAGCTAAAATTATTATGCAAGGACCCTCCATTACAAGATACAAAATGTCTAGGGACAGGATTATTAATTAATTTATTATTTATACTCCTCAAATGTTCGAGTATTCTTATTTTAAGTTGGCGTTTAGTCTTGCCAATATATCTAGCCCCACATTGACATTCAAGGAGATAGATAACAAATGTAGTTTGGCAATTCATTAACCCCTTAATATTCCAATATCTTGTCTGATCCTGGTTCCAAACCTTTTTTCTATCCTTACTAACAAAAGGACACACTTCACAGTGATTGCACGGAAAACACCCATGACTATTCTATATTCTATATCTTCTTTAATGCTAGGTAGATTAATTGGTGCCAGAGCATTTTTAAGAGTTCTTGCTTGCTTAAATATTACCTGAGGCTTTTTTGGGAGAAACCCTTAAAGAACCGGATCTAACTCTAAAACATCATAGTGTTTACTAAGAATTTCTTTTATTTGTTTATTCTTAATGTTATAAAGGGTTTGCCAGTTTTTTTCTTTTCCTTATACAGCAATAGATCACTTCTCAGCAACTTATATGCTCTCTCTTCACAATTATTATTCACTTTTATAGGGTATTTCTTTTCCCTGAAACGCTCCTTATAAAGTTTTGACTGTTCTTCATACATAGCAACATCCGTACAATTTCTGTTTACCTGCAGGAATTGAGAATAGGGAATATTAGAAACCCAATTCTTCAGGTGACTAATATTAAAATAGACATAATTATTACTGTCCATTTTTTTTTATATAAGTATAGGTACTAATACTTTTCCCTGGAATCCATTCACTAGTATCTAGTACAAGGTCAAGGTATTCAATTTTTTTCACTTTGAAAATTCGAAGTAAAGTTAAGATTATATGAGTTAACATTAATGTATTGCACAAAGGAATTAAAATCTTCTTGGGTTTCTTTCCACACAACCAATATATCATCTATAAAACGATTACATTGAACAATATTATCTTGGAAGGGATTGTTATTATAAATAACTTCCGACTCCCACTTCCCCAAGTAGAGATTAGCGAAGCTCGGTGCACAGGGAGTTCCCATCATGCAGCCTTGCTGTTGATTTTAAAACTGACCCTCAAATACAAAGTAATTATTTTTTAAAACATAATTAATACATAATAAGATAGATTCTCTCATGGACTCTCCTATTTCATCGTCACCTCTCAAAAAATAATCAATGGCTTCTACACCTTCTTGATGTGGTATGCTGGTGTACAATGGTTCTACATCTATTGTACGCCAGCTATACCCAGGGTTCCATTCCAACTTACTTAAAATGCCCAATACATGTGTAGAATCTTTAACGAACGATTTCAAAACTGGTACATATTTCTTAATAAAAATATCTACATATTGGGACATTCTTGCTGTTGCCGAATCTATACCGGCTATTATCGGCCACCCCGGTGGCTTTTCTAGCCGTTTATGTATTTTAGGTAGCCAGTAGAATATAGCCAATTTTGGTGGGGATTGGACACAATTTTTATTTCTTCTCTCGTGTTACATCCTTTATTAAAACCATCTTCCAAAAGAGTTTTAATTTCTTCTACTATCCTTCCACTGGGATCAGTAGTAAGTTTCGCATAAGTGGTCACATCATTGAAAAGTCTATATGCTTCTTCCAAATAATCAGCCCTATTTAAAATAACTATACCCCCATCCTTATCAGCCATCTTAATAACTATATTATGATTTGTTTCAAATTCTTTAATGGCTAGTCTCTCATCCCTTCTAATGTTATCTTTACGTATTTTGTCATTTTTACATAAATCTTCTAAATCTTTCAATATAAGTTTGGAATAGGTTTCAATATAACTGCCTCTTGATTCTAGGGGATAAAAACAAGAACCTTCTTTTAGTCTGGATCTATTCTCTACTATTACTGGTGTATTACTATTAACATTACCCTTCTTTTCTTGTTTTAAAAAATGTATTTTTAATGTTAAAGTACGGACAAATTTATTTGCGTCAATAAACAAATTAAAATCATTAGGGTTAGTATTAGGGGTAAAAGATAGCCCACGTGATTAAAATTTAACTTAATTAGATTGAAGCTCATGATCTGACAAATTAAAAATACCATTATTTAGTTTAGATGTTCTCTCCTCAGTTTCACTCCTAGATGGACCAGGTGTTTGTGCCGCACACTTGTGTCGCACTTAAATGGCACTTAAAAATAAACTAGTCCCCAAACAGCACATCATGCAAAGAAGTAAAAGAGGTGCAATGAGATAGCTGTATGACTAAGCTAAGTGACACAAGTGTGCAGCATACACACCTGGCCCATCTAGGAATGGCACTGCAGTGGCAGACAGGATGGCACTTAAAAAACTAGTCCCCAAACAGCACATCATGCAAATAAGTAAAAGAGGTGCAATGAGGTGGCTGTATGGCTAAGATAAGTGACACAAGTGTGCAGCACAAACACCTGTCCCATCTAGGGTTGGCACTGCAGTCCCACTGCACTAATGGCGGATGCCGAATGCATATCTAACACCAACATAGCTGTCAAGGCCTTAGTTATCCGTTTTGCAACAGGACTGCTGTCATATTTCATCTTCCCTGCAAAGGACTGCTGGACAGTCATTTGCTTAGTTGAAGTACTACAAGTGGTCTTTCGATTTCCCCTCTAGGATGACGATCGACTAGTAGGAGGAAGTGGTACTTGATCTTTCCCTATTTTATCCTCTACATTTTATTCTACATTATTTTTCTGGAGTTATACTGTATAACAAAATGCAGCAAAGGAGAGCGTACCTCTACACCACACAGGACAAACCCTGTAAAAATAACTTGGATTAAATATTATTAACCCCTTTATTTGGAGTAAATAATATACAGCACCGGACAGCACCACTGAATTTATATGGCAGCACCACTGGACTAAACTTATACAGCAGTACCACTGGACTGGATTAATATGGCAGTACCACTGGATATATACGTCAGTACCACTGGACATATATGGCAGTATCACTGGACATATATGGAAGTGTCACTGGACTGGATTTATACACCAGCATCACTAGATTTATATTGCAGTACCACTGGACATATACATCAGTATCACTGGTATTTTATGACAGTACCACTAGACATATACGGCAGGATCACAGGATTTATACAGCAGTACTGCTGGACATATACGGCAGTATCACTGGACATATATGGCAGTACCACTGGACTTATACTGCAGTATCTCTGGACTGGATTTATATGGCAGCACCACTGGACATATGCGGCAGTACCACTGAACATATACAGCAGTATCACTGGACATATACGGAAGTATCACTGTACTGGATTTATACACCTGTATCACTGGATTTATACGGCAGTACCACTGGACATACACGGCAGTATCACTGGAATTATATGGCAGTACCACTGGACATATATGACAGTATCACTGGAATTATATGGCAGTACCACTGGACATATGCGGCAGTATCACTGGAATTATATGGCAGTACCACTGGACTGTATTTCTATGGCAGTACCACTGGACATATGTGGCAGTATCCCTGGACATATATGGCAGTATCATTGGACTGTATTTATACGGCAGTACCACTGGACATATACAGCAGTATCATTGGACATATACGGCAGTATCACTGGACATATACAGCAGTATCACTGCACTGGATTTATACACAAATACAACTGGATTTATACAGCAGTACCACTGGACATATACGGCAGTATCTCTGGATTTATACAGCAGTACAGCTGGACATATAAACGGCAGTATCACTGGACATATACAGCAGTACCACTGGACACATACGGCAGCACCACTGGACTTATACAACAGCACAGGGACACCACCACTGAACTGATGCAGGACAACACAGCATCACTGCAATGGATTGGACTTATACAACAGCACTGGACATATGGCAGCAGAAAACACCACCACTGTGACTGGACTGAGCAGCACAAGACACCACCACTAAACTGATGCAGGACAACACAGCACCACTGCACTGGACTTATACAGCTGTGACTGGACTGATGCAGCATAAAACACTACACTGGACTGAGCAGCATTAGACAGCACTGGAATTGCCACCCCACTTTCCCTCCCGCACGGAGACACGTCCTCTGGCTACACTCTCCAATGCCGGAGTGAAAATGGCAGCGACGCGCGGCTCCTTATATGGAATCCAAAACGTGCGAGAATCTGACAGCGGGATGATGATGTTTTGCCTCATTCTGGTTTCTGAGTTGGGGGGAAAACACAAGCAAGGCTTGGATCTGGGATCAGGTAGTAAAGTCCGGTAGGGTTCGGTTCTCAGGGAACCGAACCGGCTCATCTCTAAAATATATATATATACACACACACACACACACACACACACACACGCACACATACTCATATAGCTATGTGTATATATATATATATATATATATATATATGTATATATACACACACACACAGATATACATCTGTGTATATTTATACATGTATATATTATATATATTACATATATCCAATATATATATACACATGCACACATATCTCTATGTGTATATATGTACACACACACATAGATATATGTCTGTGTATATATATATATATATATAGACATGAAAGATATAGCGCTGGTAGATACAGTCTGGAGTATTAGCGTATATGGAATATATGAATATATTTAAAAGTGGAACCACAGCTACTCAATAGTCGCTCAAAGAAGCACTAGATCCTCCTATGAAGCTACAGGACCGCTGCTCCCCTTCAAACAATCCGAACTCCACCGGAGAAAAATATCTGTCAATAAAACATATATAGTTTATATATATATATATATATATATATATATAGCTCCATAGTGCATAAACCTTTTTTTATTTTAAAAACACAAAGTGCTTAAAACAAATGTGCCATGTAAACTGTGCGGGGGATTGTAGTCCTAAGTGTTTAGTAACTGAAAGATAATCATTATAGATATGAGGCACTGAATATTCAAATGCAGCTGCATGTGCTAATGAGCACTGGTATACTCGTCCTTCATCTTAACTTTCCGCTGGGACATTATAAATCAAGTGGCGGATTTTAGTTTTTAAGAAGTGAATAATTAAAAGTTGTTTTTATAGGGCATTGAATGTTTATACATATACATGTGCTAATTATTATTAGTATATTTGCTTTTCAACTTCAATCTACCGCTCAGGTGTATGAACTTAATATTTATGTAAATGAGGTCCGTATTTTTCGGACCATAAGACGCACTTTTTCTCCCCAAAAATGTGGGGGGAAAAGTACATGCGTCTTATGGTCCGAATAATACATATGCAGAGCAATAAAAACCTTATGGAGCGCTCTCAATGCGTTGGGTTGGAGCGCACTGGGTGGGAGAGGCAGCAGTTATCGGGTGTTGGTAGCGGCGGGTCCTGTCTGCTGCTGCTGCTTTGCCGTCATCTCAGAGCCCGGCATCTGAGAGCGCGGCAGCAGAGCGCCGGCATCACGTGACTCCCCCGCTCCCTCCCCTCACCTCCTCCGATTCCTTCCTCAGAGTAGAGTGCTTTGGGCAGCATAAACTGACAGGCTGTGACAGGCAATAAAGTGAGTCCCCCCGCTCTCCCCCCCTCACCTCTTCCTTTCTCAGAGTGGTTAACGCAGGCTGGACGCGGGGAACCTGTGTTTACAGTGTGTGTGTGTGTGTTTAATGCAGGCTGGATGCGGGGAACCTGTGTTTACAGTGAGAGTGTGTGTGTAAAGATCTACCGCAGTTTCAGCAAATGCCAAGGTTTACTCTTAAATATTTGCCATAATAAAGTTACCCCCCCCCCCCCTCAGTTTATTAAATATTATATTACACTATTTGGTTCAGAATATTTTTTTTCCTGTTTTCCTCCTCTAAAAACTAGGTGCGTCTTATGGTCAGGTGCGTCTTATGGTCCGAAAAATACGGTATATGATCTTTTAAAATGAACCTGAATGTCACAGACTCCAGCCCTCTGACGAAGTCGATGATGAAATGTGTTGGGGCGGAGTCTAGTGACGTTGAGGATCACCGTAGCTGTTGAACGAGGAGTCATGGACGTGTGTGTTTCCTGCCCGTGAGTCACAGAGAAATCAGCTGCCGGCGGGTGGAGGTTTCCAGTGCGATTAAGTGATACCTGTTCCAGCTATTGTTTGTTGATCATTTGTGGAATCATGTGGTAACCAGCCCACACTGGTTGCCGCCTGGTACGAATGTAAAACATTTGTTTTAAGCACTTTGTGTTTTTAAAATAAAAAAAGGTTTATGCACTATGGATCGCCCCCTATATATGTTTTATTGACAGATATATATATATATATATATATATATATATATATAGAGAGATTGAACAAAGGCTGCGGCACTCAGGGTCTTAAATTCAGAAAGCTTGTATTGAAGTTCAGTTACATAGCGCACCCGCGCCCCACCAACGTTTCGGGGATTTTAACCCCTTTGTCAAGGTGTTTTTTTTTTTTTTTCTTCTTTCACCTACACCTTGACAAAGGGGTTAAAATCCCCGAAACGTTGGTGGGGCGCGGGTGCGCTATGTAACTGAACTTCAATACAAGCTTTCTGAATTTAAGACCCTGAGTGCCGCAGCCTTTGTTCAATCTATTAGCATTTACCACGAGGGGACCGGGGCATTTGACCAGCGGAGGGAGTGCCGGGCTTTAGAACACTGTATATATATATATATATATATATATCTGTGTGTAGAACAGGATGGCACTCACAGAGACTCACAGAAAGTTTTAAAAAATAACTCAGAAGCTAACAGCTTACAGTACATCAATGTTTTGGAGCGTTTCTCCTTTATCAAGATAAAGTTATCTTGATAAAGGAGCAACGCTCCGAAACATTGATGTAAGCTCTTAGCTTCTGAGTTATTTTTTTACACCGTATATGAGTCTTCAAGAGTGCCATCCCATTGTACTCACAGCATATTATCATATGAAGAAGGGCACCGGATCAAGTTGCCATCTACAGCCATTTGAGTGCCAATCAATACAGCAAGTATATATTAGAGATGAGCAGGTTCGGTTCACCGAGAACCGAACCCTACCAAACTCCACGTGTCAAACACGGTTCCGAGCCCGGCTCGGTTATTCCCGCCTGACTCGGAAAACCTGAACGAGGCAAAACCTCATCATCCCGCTGTCGGATTCTCGCAAGATTCGGATTCCATATAAAGAGCCGCGCGTCGCCACCATTTTCACTCGGGTATTGTAGAGAGTACAGAGAGGATGTGGCTACATTCTCTCAGTGTCAGTTCTCAGTATAAGTGCTCAGTATCAGTGCTCATTGTCTTGTGCTGCATCTTGCTGCTCAGTAATACTAGTACAGTGTCTTGTGCTGCATCTTGCTGCTGTAGGGTGCTGTGGTAGTAGTGTCTTGTGACTGTGCATCGGTCATCATCATTCCAGTCACAGTGGTATCTGGGGGGTGACAATTCCAGAGTGCTTTTGTGCTGCTGACTAATACTAATACTAGTACAGTGTCTTGTGCTGCATCGTGTTGCTCAGTGTCAGTTCTCAGTATCATCAGTGCTCAGTATCAGTGCTCATTGTCTTGTGCTGCATTGTGCTGCTCAGTAATACTAGTACAGTGTCTTGTGCTGCATCTTGCTGCTGTAGGGTGCTGTGGTAGTAGTGTCTTGTGACTGTGAATCGGTCATCATCATTCCAGTCACAGTGGTATCTGGGGGGTGACAATTCCAGAGTGCTTTTGTGCTGCTCACTCTTACTAATACTAGTACAGTGTCTTGTGCTGCATCGTGCTGCTCAGTGTCAGTTCTCAGTAGTATCATCAGTGCTCAGTATCAGTGCTCATTGTCTTGTGCTGCATCGTGCTGCTCAGTAATACATTACTAATACTAGTACAGTGTCTTGTGCTGTATCTTGCTGCTGTAGGGTGCTGTGGTAGTAGTGTCCTGTGACTGTGCATCGTCATCATGATTCCAGTGACAGTGGTATCTGGGGGGTGACAATTCCAGCGTGCTTTTGTGCTGCACACTAATACTAATACTAGTTCAGAGTCTTGTGCTGCATCTTGCTGCTCAGTGTCAGTTCTCAGTAGCAGGGGCGGAACTCTGGGAGACAGTGGTGTCGGCTGCCGCCGGGCTCCTGACCTCTAGGGGGCACATCTTCTCCACTGTCTCCTGCTGCCTGACCCTGAAGATTGTTCGCTGCGAGGAGCTTACGTGTCAGTGACATGGAAGCTGCCCCCTAGTATATACAGAGAGCTGGCTGTAGCTACAGCCAGGGAGAGCTCCAGAACGCAGCTCAGCAGGCCCTTCCAGATGAGCTGGCCGAGTGAAAGTCTCTGTTCTTCCGTTGGGCTCATAGCAGCAGGTAGGCACTGGCAGCTCTTGCCTCAAGCTGCACTGTGGGGGTATGTGTAGTTGGAAAGGGGAGGGGTGCTGGGGGGTCTTTAATAAATGTTGGCAGCACTGTGTTTTATGTGTGCATGTTTAAGTGAGGGGTGTGTGTGTGTGTGTGTGTGTGTATGTGTGTGTGTGTGTGTGTGTGTGTGTGTGTGTGTGTGTGTGTGTGTGTAAGTGAAGGAAGCATGTGTTTGTTTTTGTTTGTGCGTGTGTTTTTAAGTGAAAAAGGTGTGTGTGCGTGTCAGGGAGATGTTTGTGTGTGTGTGTGTGTGTGTGTGTGTGTGTGTGTAAGTGAAAGAGGCATGTTTGTGAGTTTAAATGAGGGAGGCGTGTGTGTGTGAGTTTAAGTGAAGGAAGCATGTGTAAGTGAGAGACGTGTGTAAGTGAGAGGCGTCTGTGTGTTTAAGCTAAGGAGGCATGTGTAAGTAAGAAGTGTGAGTGTAAGTGAGAGGTGTGTGTGTGTTTAAGTGAAAGAGGCGTTTGTGTGTTTTTTCTATATATACTGTATATCGGCACACCACTGTGCCAAAGCATCTACATTGTGACACACTGGTAAGTGAGAGAGTACTGTAGGTGTACTTTATAGGTATGCTGGTATTTTATTGTGATGACTGACTTGGAGTGCCGTCCACTTTGAATGTGTATCTATATTACTATTGGGAAAGGCACATGAGCACGCTACTACTGTTCAACATGAGTGCCGGATAACTACATATGAAGGGTGTGTGTGTATACAGTATGTAGGGGGGCACCAACATTTATCATGCCTCCGGGCGACTGGGGCGAACTTACACCACTGCTCAGTAGTATCATCAGTGCTCAGTAGTATCATCAGTGCTCAGTATCACTGGTCAGTGCTCAGTGTCTTGTGCTGCTCAGTGTCAGTTCTCAGTATCACTGCTCAGTAGTATCATCAGTGCTCAGTATCAATGCTCAGTAGAATCATCAGTGTTCAGTATCACTGGTCAGTGCTCAGTGTCTTGTGCTGCATTGTGCTGCTCAGTGTCTGCCATTTGATATAATTCCCGTGATACTGGCTTGTAATTCTAGTGATTTTGTCATTTTCTTCCAGTGATTTGGACCAATAAATAATACCATTGATTAGAACGAATAATTCCTGTGATATTGAGGTGTTTGTGTTGCTTAGCTTAGCCATCCAGCGACCACAGTGCACCTCTTTTTCTCTTCTTTGCATCATGTGCTGTTTGGGGACTATTTTTTTAAAAGTGCCATCCTGTCTCACACTTCCGTATATGTCCAGTGGTACTGCAATTTGATATAATTCCCGACATTACTGCCATTTAATTCCAGTGATTTTGTCATTTTCTTCCAGTGATTTGGACCAATAATACCATTGACTAGAATGAATAATTCCTGTGATACTGGCTTTTAATTCTACTGATTTTGTCATTTTCTACCAGTGATTTGGACCAATAATTCCATTGATTATAACGAATAATTCCAGTGATATTGCCTTATAATTCACATGATACTGGATTCTAATTCTAGATGGGCCAGGTGTTTGTGTCGCTTAGCTTAGCCATCCAGCGACCTTGGTGCACCTCTTTTTTTTCTTTGCATCATGTGCTGTTTGGGGACTATTTTTTTAAGTGCCATCCTGTCTGACACTGCAGTGCCACTCCTAGATGGGCCAGGTGTTTGTGCCGGCCACTTGGGTCGCTTAGCTTAGTCATACAGCGACCTCGGTGCAAATTTTAGGACTAAAAATAATATTGTGAGCTGTTCAGAATAGACTGGAAATGAATGGAAATTATTGTTATTGAGGTTAATAATAATATAGGATCAAAATTACCCCCAAATTCTATGATTTTAGCTGTTTTTGTGTTTTCTTCAAAAATCACCCGAATTCAAAACACATCCGAATCCAAAACCCGAAAGGGTGGTTTTGCAAAAACGCATCCGAATCCAAAACATGACCGTGGACCCGAATCCAAAACCAAAACACAAAACACGAAAAATGCCCGCTGCACATCTCTAGTATGTATATGTATATATATATATATATATATATATATACTGTATATCAGTCTGCACCCCCATGTTTGGCTCCATCCCCCTCTGGAAACCCCCTCCTGCAAATCTTGCATTTTCCCCTGGGATACATTAATAAAGTACTTTGTTTATAAAATTTGTGATAAAAAGAAAAAAATGAGCGCTTAATATATATAAATATATAACTAGTCAGTGGCAGATTTAGATCTCATAGGGCACTTAGCAAGACACCGATTTGGGGCCCCTCTTCCTCAAATAATCTTCAGTGTGTGTCCCCCACCAATTGAGAAGACAGGTCCCTGCTCATTATGCCGCCCCTCAGTCAGTGCATGATCCCCAATCTTCTCCCATCCAATTACAGCAGTCGGATGGTAGTTATACTAGTGTACTGATTATTATTTGTTACCAGTTATTTATATAGTGCACACATATTCCACAGCACTTTACAGAGAACATTTGGCCATTCACATCAGTCCCTGCCCCAGTGGAGCTTACATTCTATATTCCCTACCACATGTACACATTCACGCTACAGGGGAGGGTATTTTAGGTGTGCAAGTGTGCAAACGCATGTATAGCAGAGCTGTACAAACAGATTTTGTGCAGTCTCTGTGCAACCCAGGACTTACTCAGCCACTTCATCACATCACCCTGTCCAGGACCGGAACTTGACGTCAGAAATTATGTTGGAGACACTATGGGAACTAAAGGAGCCATCAGACTAGACAATAATTCACCACAAAAAAAGAACAAATTCTCCCCAGGAGAAGGAAGGCCTGGGAAAAGTAAGAAAACATCATCAAAGAAAATGTCAGAGAACACAGAACCACAGAAACAAAGCATCTTTAGTCTAAACAGCAAACCATTATCAAAGAAACACATTTCCCTATTAAAGAAATAATTAAAGTTTGCACCCCATTTAAATATCAACAAGTTCAACCTTTATATAGATATACACAATTTGAAAGAAATGTGTGCATAAAGAAGTATTTTCTTAGAGACCGAATTACCAGAGAAAACAGTTGCATAGGTCAAACGTAACAACATACAGCATTTAAACCCAGCTCCATATTGTATCTGGCACACATTAAAGAAACTCCTTTAGAGACATTTTAGAGACTAATTGAAGAAGATATAAGAAAATTTCCAGAAAAAGAAAAAAAATACAGTCTGACCAAGAAAGAAAAAGAGTTAAAAGAAGATGAATTGAGAACAATCAAACCAGCAGATGAAAGTGGAGGGCTGGTTATTGTAGATAAGAATCAATATGAACAAGAGGTACAAAAACTCCTATCAGATACTGAAACCTACAAAAAATTGGATGGCAACTGACAAATACTTTACAGAAGGAGCTCATACAGATTGTTGAAGCAGGACTCAATCTGGGGATCAATAACAAAAAGGAGATTAAGTTTCTTATCCTAAATCCCCCAAAATACCCACTTTATAACAGCTCTCAAAGCTCCCTGAAGTTCCAAACAGTCCTCCAGGAAGACCAATCGTGTCAGGGATAGACTCAATGATATTGAACCTGTCTAAATATATTGATAATTTCCTGCAATAAATAGCTAGCATGTCAACAAACAAGTTATTGCACAATGCATATCTTACAAATAATAGACAATGAAATGGAGTCCTATGTACAAGTGACATCATATCACTGCATCAAGAATGACATCAGTTGTGAATCAATACAATATTATTTCTCAACTTCAACAAATTTTACAAATGATCAGATTAACTATTCAATGGGTAGTATTAATGTGATACTCCACCATAACTATTTTTGGTATAAGAGTGAGTTTGACAATCAAATAAAAGGTACAGCTATGGGAACATCTTTTACACCAAATTATGTAAATCACTTTGTCACAAGATGGGAGGAAGAAAAGATATGGAACAACAACCCATATAAGGAACATCTGATTAGCTGGCACAGATATACAGTATTGACGATCTATTCTTTATACTGAAAGACTTCATCAGCTACATGGAGGATAATATTGGTTTAGAATTTATCACAGTGACAGGCAAGGAAATATTGTTTTTTAGATGTACAAAACAATAATACCATCAACACCTGGACACACATAAGTGGAAATAACACATTGTCCATCAGAAGCAACCACAGCAAGAAATGGCTTAAAAACATCCCTGATGGACAGTCCAGAAGAATTAAACACAACTGTACAGAAAAGGAAACATATTATACAAAAAGTAATATTATAAAAAGAACATTTATAAAGAAAGGCTATAAAGAATATAAAGACTAAAAATATAGCTGAATTGGAAAGAGAACCAGAATCCATGATTCAATACAAACAAAAAACAAGAACAGACAAATTCCAAACAGCTTTCATAAAACAATATAATTGCCATCATTATCTTCTGGAAAATATACTAAAGCAACACTGGCACATCCCTGGATTAGACAAACAACTTATTTACCTTTTACCTGATAAACCCAAGATCCTTTACAAGAAAGTAAAAAAAAAATGAAAACAAGAGTTAACAAGAAGGTTATATAATAACAGAAAGTAAGTTACAGAAGACAAAAAAATAAGAGACATTTCTATTGTTTAAACTGCATGGCATGTACTGTAAAACAACAAAAACAAAGAAACAAAAACAATTACCCAATTCCATTCAAACAAAACAAAGAATATAAATTAAAATAACAAATTTCTTGTGAAACAGAGGGAGTAATCTACCTTCTAGAGTGCCCCTGTGGGTACTTATATGTTTGGCAAACAAAAAGGAAATTGAAAACAAGAATAGCTAAGCATGTATATAATATACATTAGAGAATGACTTGCAAATGCACAGTATACCGCAACACTGCTCAGAACACCATAATAAAGACTAATCAAAATTTAAATTTATGAGAACACAGAACATTAACCATGAACTGGAGGGGATTAGACATAATGGCAGACTCAAGAAAAATGAAACAAGGTAGATTTATCACCTAAGGCAGTGGTTCCCAAACTGTGTGCCATGGCACCCTGGGGTGCCTTGGGACACTTGCAGGGGTGCCTTGGGTTGGTGGCCCAGGATCAATTATTTATGGTCAATGTAATAGGCAAAACCAGTGCTGGTGGCTGTCAATCATAAAATATGTAGACAAATAAAAGAAAATATTTTCTCCCTCCACATAACTGTTCCTAAGGATGACATATAAACATAATTTACTTAATGTAATATTTCTTTCAAAATTTCTCAAAATGAAGCTTTTGGCCTAGGGGTGCCATGAAATTAATTTGATACTCTAGGGTGCCGTGATTAAAAAAGGTTTGGGAACCTCTGACCTAAGGACATCGCAACCTCAAGGTCCTTAGAGTGAAGATAAATGTAATGTTTTTCCCATGAGTATACCACTCATTTTTATCTATTTGTGGGACAATACTTCCATTTTTTTTAATTGAATTCCCTAAAGTTTTTAAATATACAGTATATAGAGGACTCCTGAAACAAACAACTATCCTTGACCAAGTGCTTATGCATGAAATGCATCAGATAGCATTACCTAGCGAGAACAGAAACTGGAAGTTAGAGAGTGATGTCATCAGCAAGCGCCCGTGGCTAGACTCCACTCCGAACAAGCAGGGCACCAGCCAGAGGATTGGAGAAAGGACAACATAGGCAGTAATAGGGACAGTTAGATCAGGGCAAAAACAGAGTAGGAATCACAACCAGTCTTTGGTATACTATACACATTGAATCACACAGCCTTCATCACTACACAAACAGTCTGTTTTTTATGATTGTAAATATTAAACACAGATTGATGGAGCTGCTGAGCATAGTTACCACTTGTGCAGCACACACTATATATATATATATATATATATATATATATATGTATATATATATATATGTATATATATTGAGTATCCCTTATCCAAAATTCAAAATCCCAAATTTGTCGGTCTCCTACCGAGATAATGATATTAATATTATATATATTATATATATTATTTATAAATATATATATTTAAAGATATATACTGTATAATACATATGTCATTATCTCAGTAGGGGACACAAAAATGTGGTATTTAGAATTTTGGATAAAGGATACTCAACCTGTATATACATACAGTACATATAAATACTATATACGCTATTAGCAGCAGTGTAAAAAATTGTTGTCTCCAGAAGTGTTCTAGTTCTTAGTTTAGTTCTTAGTTTAGGTCACAAAGGGGGTCATTCTGAGTTGTTCGCTCGGTAAATTTTTTCGCATCGCAGCGATTTTCCGCTTAGTGCGCATGCGCAATGTCCGCACTGCGACTGCGCCAAGTAAATTTGCTATGCAGTTAGGAATTTTACTCACGGTTTTTTCTACGTTCTGGTGATCGTAATGTGATTGACAGGAAGTGGGTGTTTCTGGGCGGAAACTGACCGTTTTATGGGAGTGTGTGAAAAAACGCTACCGTTTCTGGGAAAAACGCGGGAGTGGCTGGAGAAACGGAGGAGTGTCTGGGTGAACGCTGGGTGTGTTTGTGACGTCGAACCAGGAACGACAAGCACTGAACTGATCGCACTGGCAGAGTAAGTTTCGAGTTACTCAGAAACTGCACAGAGATGTCTTATCGCAATATAGCGAATCTTTCGTTCGCAATTTTAAGAAGCTAAGATTCACTCCCAGTAGGCGGCGGCTTAGCGTGTGCAATGCTGCTAAAAGCAGCTTGCGAGCGAACAACTCGGAATGACCCCCAAAATCCATTTAAGTTTTAATTATAACTATGTAAACAGATGTGACTAAGTGTATTCCTTCTCGTGCCTTAAGTATTATAGACATGTCTAGGGCACTATGAAGCATAAGTGAGTCTTGAGCATATGGTATGTATACACGAGATTATATCTGGAAACATTGTGTGTAGTGCCACTAGGCAGTTTGTCATTATTAAGGTTGACAAGGGCCCATATTATTCTACTGCTTGGAAACAGTGGGACAGCTGCCGCAAGCCCGTTGGGCTTGCTTTGTGGGTGATGGCCAATGTAGTACTGCCTGAATTTGGCTTTGTGTATAAGCTTGAATATTCTCATGGTTTTTATAATTTGGTATAATGAAAAATATTGTAATGCACCCTCAATTAATGTAGTCATATTTTGTATTCTATATAAGTCCTTGGCTTATATCCTCATGCCTTTTAATGAAACGTAATGTTAATGTGGTAGTAATGCTATATTAGTATGGTCAAAGAAGGACAAAAATGGTTGAGCCACTGAACTATTATTTCTGTTCCCACCTCAGCCCATTCTTTGTATACACCTAGTTTCCACATTATCTCTTAGCTATCTGTGGCAGCATCCACGCGCCAGGAGACCTTACTTCTCCCAGGAACGGCGGCTGTTATAAGTGAAGCCCGTAATAGTTCAGGAGTCACATGGTTAACTAGTTTTCCCCTAGCTATTGGCATAAATGCCCAGCACACAGCACATTACAGTTAAATGTAATCACCTTCCAGATTCAAAGGGAAACATATATATAAGGGCTGGCTTGTGAGCCACACCCAACTAAGCCTTTTATAACCTTAATTGAAAGTTGCCATGATAGCACTAAGCAAAAAACAGAAACAAGAGGTAACAAGAGGAACCAGTTGTGTTGTCAGATACAATCCAAAGGTCCAAAGGTAATGAAGAGATGATTCCGAAGCATGGTCTAATACTTGCAGAGGGTCTGTTATACTGGAAGGCAATGTAATGATTGCATTGGTTAGGATCAGCAAATACTAATCAGATTCATAGAGTGTAATTCAGATCTGATCGTAGAGGTGCTAAATTTAGCACATCTGCGATCATTTTCTCAGACATGCTAGTTCTGCCCACATGTGTGGCTCTGTCCCCTCACATGGGTGCGAAAGCATCGCACGGCGGCAATGCCTTTTCACCCAACGAGTAGCTCCCTGCCTGCGCAGCTCCTGTGCGCTAGCATGAAGCTACCTGCCGCAACCCGGGTCACAGTGGCTGCATGTGACGTCATGCAGCCGCCGTGGTCCCCATCGGGGCCCACCCCCGCAACGGTTTAGACACGCCTGCATTGTCTGGACCGCGCCCAGCCAATGGTGAACACCCTCTGCCCCACGACCGCCTCTGCCTGTCAATAAGGCGAAGGCGATCACAGCCCTGAGATGCTTTCAGCATCTCACTGGGCACCCGGGGTGCATGTGCGCACTCCACATAGGGCTACAGACTGCGATTGCTGTCGCTGCAGCGATCCAATCTGAATTAGGCCCATAGTTACAAGGTGCACTGAGAGTCAAAGATAAGCGCACCACATTCGGGAAACTACCTAGACTGAAACAATCACCCAGCAAGATTTTCTAGGTCTACTTTCTACATCTCAGAGGCAGGGAATGAGGTAACAAACCACTGCTGGGAACTGCCATGGATGCACAACTCACTCCCTGGAGACTTAAACAATTTAATTTTTGTTACAGGAACTGTATATTAAAATTAAACATGTGAATGTCTTTTATCAAATATTTTCCTTTAGCACTGGAAAGATCCTGTGCAATGTCTTTCTTATTAGTCAAATACAGTGACAAAACTGAACACATTCCAGATTGTAATTTACAGTAATTTCCTGAACAGCAAATGGCTAACACTTTCTAATTGGACAACTTGCAAAGTTTCTCAGAGTCCAAATGTTATTTGATTATCAACGTCCAAGCATTATATGATTATTACATTTTACATTTTTAAATTGCATTATGGAGAATAAATCATCCCAGTCATTTAGTTAACCAACTTGTAATTGAACAGACACCATGAAGGTCTGGAGATTGATATGTTTTGATAATTTAGTAGCAAGACTTTAGAAATAGACGTGTATCTTGCTTCTGAAAAACAGTGAGTTTATATTAAGAATATAATATAGCTTATTCCACTTTAATCTTTACAACAAAATTGATTTTTTGGGGGTAAAAATTGAATATATACTGTAGCTGTAAGGGTATGTGGTACCAATTGAATCTGTACAACAAACATGGGTTTTACTAACAAAAAACCTCTAGCTTTGCTATATTTATAACAGTGGGCCTGATTCAGAAACAATCGCAAGAGTGATTGGTGCTGCATCTTTGGTTGCAGAGGATCTGGGAAGTTATGCTAATGCAGCAGGTACTGTCATTTGTAAATAGACACCAACTGGCAGCACTCAGATCTGCCACTTGTATGTGAAGATGCAGCATCGGTCACACATCAGGAACATTGGTCGCACCATGGAACCTTTAAGTAACCAAATGACTACCCAGAAAGTCCATCACAACTGAGATGCTGGGGCCAGAAGCACTGAGTGTCTAAAAACTCAGTGGCTGGCTGCAGCACACCCCCAAAACAGTCATGACACACCTGTGTTTTAGTCACCACTCCCTGTTACCTTCTCCAAATGGGTGCAGGCTGTCAATCAACTGCATCTCAATCCACACTGCGAATAATGTTGCAACACCATTATGCCACATGAGCAGTACAACTTGATGTGCAGTAGACAAAACATTGGCCGTTTGCAAAAAAAAAACACATTTTCATCTATCTCTGATGCAGGCCCAGTATATTGGGGGTCATTCCGAGTTGTTCGCTCGTTATTTTTTTGTCGCAACGGAGCGATTAGTCGCTAATGCGCATGCGCAATGTCCGCAGTGCGACTGCACCAAGTAAATTTGCTATGCAGTTAGGTATTTTACTCACGGCATTACAAGGTTTTTTCTTCGTTCTGGTGATCGTAATGTGATTGACAGGAAGTGGGTGTTTCTGGGCGGAAACAGGCCATTTTATGGGTGTGTGCGAAAAAACGCTACCGTTTCAGGGAAAAACGCGGGAGTGGCTGGAGAAACGGAGGAGTGTCTGGGTGAACGCTGGGTGTGTTTGTGACGTCAAACCAGGAACGAAACTGACTGAACTGATCGCAGATGCCGAGTAAGTGTGGAGCTACTCAGAAACTGCTAAGAAGTGTCTATTCGCAATTCTGCTAATCTTTCGTTCGCAATTTTGATAAGCTAAGATTCACTCCCAGTAGGCGGCGGCTTAGCGTGTGCAAAGCTGCTAAAAGCAGCTTGCGAGCGAACAACTCGGAATGACCCCCATTGTCTTTTATAGGCACCAGAGGGAAACATAACAACCACCCATACTTACTGCATGTGTCATGGAGATTTTGTGAGAAGGTTAGATATCCTATGGAAGTAAAACGGGGGAAATTTTTATAGGTACCAAATTAAAGTATCTTTGATGAAATCCTTATTATTGTTTATTATTTATGTATTACCAGTTATTTATATAGCACTCATATATTACGCAGCGCTCTACAGAGAATATTTGCCCATTCACATTAGTCCCTGCCCCAGTGGAGCTTACAATCTCTGGGGCAGATGTATTAACCTGGAGAAGGCATAAGGAAGTGATAAACCAGTGATATGTGCAAGGTGATAAAGGAACCAGCCAATCAGCTCCAATATGGAAATTAACAGTTAGGATCTGATTGGCTGGTGCCTTTATCACCTTGCACATATCACTGGTTTATCACTTCCTTATGCCTTCTCCAGGTTAATACATCTGCCCCTATATTCCCTACCACATATACACGCACACACATTCACTCTAGGGCTAATTTTGTTTGAAGCCAATTAACCTAGCAGTATATTTTTGGATTATTGGTGTATACCATCAAGTGGAGCGGAATACAGTATGACCACAGCTGGGTCCTAGACATAGAGAAGTGTTACACTGTTGAATCTACGATTGGAATTCATTTATAAATTACAACATAATATTTAGTTAGTAGAGATGCAGCCACGTTCATTGTGGCGCCAGTTGCAGCATCTCAGCATAGCTAGGCATAGACGCGCCGAAAGTGCCCGATTACCACAGATGTAACCACGATGAGCGTGGATTCAAATGTATTGTGTCTTGATTTGCCCAATTGCATTTGAAATTCTGCCATGGGTGAACAAGATGGTGGCATTTGCAAATTAGCCTGAGCAGTAGGTTTTTTGCTATCTGTGGAATAGGAACAATCAGGGCCCATGCAAGTTTTCCAGGTGCCCTAGGCAACATTTCACTCACTGTCCATGCTCCCTCCAATTCATAATATGCCATACATTTGTGTCCCCAATACATAATATGACAAACAGCTGTGCCCTAAATTTATTGTAGTGTGAATAATGCCATGCAATGCCTCCAATGCATATTTATGCTACACATCTGTGCCCCAATATATGTCAGCACTCATTAAACTCCTGCATGCACACTTACTGTCAACACTGAATCTACCCCAGACACACTCACCCTGCCAGCTAGCAACTGATTTGTTTATTAAAAGAACTCTGTATAGGACGCGTGGGTACTCACTGAGGCTAGAAGAGAGAAAATTCCGTACGCAACGTAGGAAGGGGTTCTTCTCTGTAAGGGGAATAAAGATTTAGAAATCACTGCCGGAGGAAGTAGTAATGGTAGACTCTCTAAATGCATTTAAAAACGGATTGGACAAATTTCTAGCAGGAAAATGTATCAAGGGCTTTAGCATTTAGCATATTGACATTAAAATGATCTGTGAGTGGTAGGAATCATTGCTGTAAATCGGTCCTATACCATTACTTCAGCATGCACATTATAAAATAAACAGATTAATGCAGAATACAGGTTGAACCCAATGGGCATTTTGCCTCTTTTCAACCTCACTGATTATGTAACTATGTAACCCACACACACACTCACCCTGTCAGCACTCATTTAACCCACACACACACACTCACCCTGTCAGCACTTAACAAATCCACCCACTCCAATACACACTCACCCTGCAAAAACTCATTAGACCCTCAACACGCACACACACTCACCCTATCAGCACTTAATAAATCCACCCACTCCAATACACACTCACCCTACCAATCCTCATTAGACCCCCAACACACACACACTCACCCTGTTAGCACTTAATAAATCCACTCACCCTAATATACACTCAACCTTGCCAGCACTAATTAGACCCCCAAACACACACACACACACACACACACACACACACACACACACACAGTCTTCCTGTCAGAACACAATAAATCCACAACAACACACACTCACCCTGCCAGCTCTCAGTAAACTCCCCCTCTCTCCAAACACACTCACCCTGCCAGCACACAATAAAATCCACCCCTTCCCACACACAAACACATACACTCACACTGCAAGTACTCATTACCCCCCCCACACACACACACACACAGACACACACACACCAGCTCTGTCGGCACTCGTTAACACCAGGGCTGTTTCTAGGTGTGTGCGGAGTGTGCACATATCGCTGCAGGGTAGGGTGCACTGTTGGCAATACTTGTCAATTATCTGTTGTAATTACTTTCACTTGCATCTTCCCCACTTTTTGAAGCCCAGCATTTCCTAACCGCCCCTGTCCGCTACCCCCACCCCTTCTGTCGCTAATACCTACACAACATTCATGGACTAGATAGCTCTTTGTTGTTCAGTCGCACTGTGTTTTATTACATTTTGGGATGCTGATGTGCACAGGATTCTAAACCGTTGCCTATGGCATTGCAGTCAGACACACTATTCATTGAGTTACTGTATCTGTCCTTGCATAGAAAGGGGATGCGGTCAATTTACCTACAATCAAAATCCCGACGGTCAAAATCTGGACAACCATTGACCGACAGTCAAAATCCCGTCAAGGTCAAAATCCCAACATGGTCAAAATACCAACATTTAAAATACTGAAAAGGTCAAAATACCAACATTTAATATGCCAAGAGGTCAAAAAGTCGACATGAGTTTTTCATGATTTTTTTAATTGAAACCGACTTGTGCATACTTTGCCATCCCAGTGGACCTGGAGGGGGAATATAATAGTGCACTGAGTGTAGAGAGGCACCATGCCCAAAGCATGGCGAGTGCAGCGGTACACTTATATGGTGTCCATGTCAGCCTATGTCAACATAAACAAAAAAAAATGAAAAACTCGGGTTGACTTTTTGACCTTTCAACATTTTAAATGTCAGTATTTTGATCTTTTCTGTATTTAAATGTTGGTATTTTGACCTTGTCAGTATTTTGAACTTGTCGGGATTTTGACTGCCGGTCAATTGTTGTCAGGATTTTGACTGTTGGGATTTTGATTGTAGGTATTTCATACTGATCCAATAGAAAGCTAGAGAATTCCAAGCTGGAAAGTTCTAACTATTTGAATCTTACCTTGTACTTTGTGAAAGGGTTATCAGCATTGCAGATCTATGTATGTGGCTGCAAGGGATTGGATGTGTGGCTGCACACTACTTGGATCTACTCGATTATGGTGCTGGTTATTTTTTTAAGGGGTACAAGTAGCTTTATATAATTAGAAATCTCACAGGTTTAATGCAGGATGAAGTGGCTCGGTGGGTGTGGTGTTTGGCTGGGCTGTAGCAGGTTCTGTGTGTCAGTCCTGGGTGTGGCAGTATATTGAATAGTGTTATTTAATGAGAAGTATTGTGGCTGAATGGAGGTGAGCTCTCGAGTTGAGTGCATGAATATGGTATAAATGTGTATATAATATATATAATGTGGAAAGGGCATCATAGCATATAATGTGGAAAGGGGGCATCATATCATGTGGAAAGGGGCATCATATAATGTGGAAAGGGGCATCATAGCATGGGCTTTCTCTGGGATCAATTTTGTCATGACCCTTCTCTATGAGGCATGCGCTTTGTGTCTCTATTGGAAAAAGAAAAGGGGGGGGGGGTTAATTCTCTTTCTGGCAAAGGGCAGCAAAACGTCTAGTTATAGCTCTGATTAACACACACATACCCCCCACCTCCTATACACAAACTTACCCATTAATGCTATCTCCTCAACAACAAAAGGCATAACAGACGTACCTTACTGGTCCATTCAGCAGCAGCAGTTCCTCGTGTTGCTTAGGGGGCGGAGCTTCCTATATGAGTGACAGGCTAGCAGCACCTGATGGATAGAAGAGGACTGCTGGAGAGAGAAGGGGTGACTACCACTGCTGCTGACTTGAGTATACTGACAGTGTTGGGGGGAGGACTGGATAAAGCCTTCAGGGGGCCCAGGGTGCTTAAGACAGGGCGACCCATCCCCTACTGTCAGCACTATCCCCACTGTCTATGTGCCTCCTACCCCTGCACCTCCATGAGGTAGAAACTCATGATCTGTAGCAGATCTTGCTGGCTGATCAGTCATCTTTGCTTTGTCATTGTTGTTGGCTTAAAGAAGTACAATGTAGTTGAACATTGGTATGGATATGACAGATGGAGAATGACAATGGTTGATTAGGTGTGTGCTGCAGGTAGGAAACCAGAACTCACTGGTTGAGATTTATTTACAGTTAATCAGCGTACAGGTTATTAGCAACCTTACCCTTTAAGAAAAACACACTTGAGCTAGTCCAATTTAGCCCCGAATTGTCAGGATAACAGGATTGGTGCTGGCATCCCAGCTGAATAATTCTGCCACTATGGAAGGCAAGGTACATATAGTCTTTTTTACCTTATTGACAAGTAACAGTGAATTATACCTAAATTATCCCTACTGTGCACAGGATACATAGAGCAAATACATTTGATTGAGCTTACAGAGGTGTAACATATTGCAGAAACTAATAGTATTACTTTGCTGAATGGGTTCATGGGTACACATTATTTTAAAGACGTGCAAAAAATAGATTTAATTTTGCGGAGATACTGTATGTGGAAAAAATGGATTAGATAGAAAGCATGTTTTAAGGTATGTTCCTTGCTTTACATAGGTGCATGGAACACAGCCACTCCACAGAAACACTTCTGGAGAAGAGAACTTCTTCACTCAGAAATAACAGACGTAAAAAAGTGTTCCCCCCACATACAGGATTATTTAAGACATAATTGAGGCTAAATTGAGAAGTAGTTTAAGGTTAAAAAAAACATGATTTATTTAATGAAAAGGCTAAAAAGTTTACAGAAGTTTAGAATTTTATGGAATATTTACACTAATGCACAGATTCAGATTTTGTAACACTGTAGGAGGAAAATTTACTAAAGGTCGACTTTTTTGTGAAAAAGACACGATTTTGCAAATCATGAATTACAGCGCTTTCAAATGTGACTTATGAAGCAACTTCCCATGTGAAAGCTGCAAAATTGACACAAATCGCACACACCACAAAGCAACAACATACATCATCGGAAGACAAAGACTCAAGTGAAAAAGCTTGTTAGTAAATTAGTGATTTTTGTTCCTATATTTAGGGGCAATTAAGGGTGATTTCTATTGCCACCCAAAATTAATTTTTAGTAAATTTCTCCCTAGCTGTGAAACTGCATGATAAATTGCATTTCTCAGAAACCACTGACTTGCTGGAATTCAGGCTCAAAAATCTAGAAACAAGATGTACATCAACCAGTCAGCATAAATAAAAGTTTTGCTGTTTTATAGATCTGTCACTGAAAATGTTTTAGTGGGCAGCTTTGAAAAAGAATATAGCTAAAAACGAATGTAAAGAAGGGTAGCAGATGGATATAACTACGTGTATATATATATATGTATATATATATATATATATATATATATACATACATTCCTTATACAACTTGGTATGATACACTGTAACAATTTTAATTAGTATCCAATGGCTTTAACTTATGGGGTTTATATACCTAGAGATATTTTATGATACATTCATTCAGACCTTTTTTATTCTATAAAAATGGAAATTTGCTTGCTTTTAAGACATTAGACAATTGTATCTCTGGAGTCTGGTTTGAAGATTATTATTTGGCGATAATTTAGTAACACACAATTGAAAATGATATTGAATTGTTTGTTGTTACCAGAATTAATTGTAGAATACTATTCAAAAATATGTTTCTATTAAAGTATATTGTTTAAACAGTAATTGATTAAATTGACATTCCAAGTCAGTGTAACGCATAGAACTAATTCTGAATAAATGTATTTCTCTTTCGTCTACCCTTCAGGTCATTAGAAGTTATAGTACAATGTAGCATGCTGACATTATTATCTGATCTGCATACTGTATGTTTTTGAAAATGAAACTCTGGATTTTTTTGATGGAGGGTATGTACTCCTGTTGATATCAGTGTGAGCTCTTAGCAATGGTTTAACATCAATGTGATCTTTGGAATGATGCTTCAAATGCTTCTGCTGATATTAGCACACCACCGTTATGCACTGTCTGTAGAACATGCTGCCTCCCTTCCTTCATTCATTTGCTCTACATGCTACTCCCATTGGCAATGTGGTGGACCATTGATCCCTTTAACATATTATATCAGGCAATATATTGGCTTTCATCTTGCCTTATCTGGTGGCAGCATGGTAGTGGATTTTGCTCATCATCAGATTCCAAGAGAAATTACATGAATTCTATCATAAAAACATCACCTTAATTATCCTGGGACTGTTAAAAAAAATGTTCTTTTAATTGGTCCTCAGTAAAACATGCAAGCAATTTAATAAAAAGTGGGGGCATATTCTTCACCACTGATACCACTTTCAGACTGAAAAGTTTGAAAGTACCAGCAATTACCTGGCATTTCAATGCCAGGTCATTTTGCCAGGACCTGCTTGACCCCCCCCCCCCCCCCACCCCCCCCCCCCCGCTCCATCCCTTTCACACAGACATGCAAATTACAAATTTGCAGATCAACACATGTATTTTGTCTGTGTGAAAGGGTCAACCCGTGTCGAAATTCCTGGGTCTCTGACCCTGGTAGATTCCGGAGTCGAAGTCCCGGGAATTTCAAACTTGGTCGACCCTTTCACACAGAAAAATGGACCTGTGTGTTTCATGAAATTACCGGGTGGAACTGCTTCACCTGGTAATTTAATTTTCAGTCTGAAAGGGGTATTAAAGCTGTATTTTATACTTATTTTCCCTTGATTATGTAAAAATGTGAGTTTTAGGTCAATTCATTATATAGGTAAGGTGTGAGATATCCCATATATCTCCTGCTTACCTTGCAGCCTGGATCCTGTCCACAGTGCAGATACTTTATTAATGAGACTTTCATTCATCAAACTCCAGTCACTGAAAGTATTTAGTTTGACTGCATGACCTACTTTTCCTTTAGTATGGAAATATTTTCCACTTGAATGTTAATATATTTGTGTCTTCTGTGAGAAATCAAACTATTATTTTGCTAAAGATACTGTACATATGTATTGCACATATATTTATTTAGGGCAAAAAAATATTACATATTTTTTTCTATTTAAAGTATTCTCAAACATCTTGTGCAACTTGATATCTGGGCAATACTACACATACACTGTAAAATAAATGTGTGTTCTGTATCATGGTCTTCTATTTACATATCATAAGCTTTCCACCAGAATCAGTGACTACTGCACAACAAATACAGTATAACACACTTCAAATGATGATACAGCATATGTTTTTTGCCCTATTGAATATATATTGTCATTGTATTACTGAGCATAAATACATTTGAACCTCTGTAAAATACTGACACCAAAATATACTGGAAGTTATTTTAATTTTATTTTTTACATGCAAATAATGCAGCAGCTATGGTACAGTTTGTGTGCATTATCTTACTGTAAATTGTGTCTTCACTTCGGCTGAACTTGTACTACAAAAAATGAAAAATCATCCAAAAACAACCATTACAAATAACTAAAATCAACACAATACTGTATGTAATAAAATAGAAAACATGTTTAGCCATGCATCACAGCTGCATCAATCCATGTAAATGGTGTCTTTCATATGGATAATTAACCACACATTAATTATCTTACTAAAGGTTATCAATCAAAAGAGTGACAAGTAAGAGCCACAAGTCATTACAAGACTTCACACGTTTTGAAATGCTCTAATTTTATGAACAATGTGCATCTTGAAATGTTCCTTTATGTTAGGAAATTATTGCTTATTAGTTACATTATCAAATGAAGTGAGGCAGAACACTTTTTATTCCAGAGATATAGCAGTGAAAGCTGTTCCTAAACACTATACTTTAAAATTAGATTATGTTACATGTTGAACATTCTATGACTAGTTCCAGTGTATTGGGAATCTTAAATAGGACAAAGGGCCCCATGTTTGGGACTAATGTTAGTGTGCAGCAGTCAGAGCCGGCCCTAGCCAATATGATGCCCTAGGCAAGATTTTGGCTGGTGCCCCCTAGCACCACCGCTGGTTCCGCCTCTGACCTTGCACCTCTTTCCTAGCACCATCACCCCTCACCCATAGCAGTCATTATTTTGGTGTTTGTGCCCCCTATATTTTAAATAGGAACAGTTTGCCCATTTGGCGCACAGCCCAAAAAGGGTGTGTTTTTGCTGGCAAGGGGCATGGCCACACAATAGTAACCCCACTTCCAATTATGCCACACATTACTGCAACTTTATTCACATTTGATCATGCGATAGTGTTCATAATTCATATTACATCCCACAGTAGTATCACTTTTCCTTATAAACGTTACTCCTCTCAGTAGAGCCCTTTATTCACATTACATCACACTGAATTGCTCCTTATTCACATTACACCACACCCTATTGCTCTTTATTCACACTAGCCGACACAGTAGTGCCCTTTCTATATGCAACACCACATAGTAGAGCACCTTATACACATAATGCCACACATTAGTAATGCATGTATACACAATTGCACACAGTAATGCCCCTTACACTTATGAGACACATTATTAATGTCCTTATAAGCATAATGCACCTTACACATTATTACAACCTTTATTAATGCCCTTTTACACATAATGTCCCTTACACATATGCCACACATTATTAATGCCCTTATACACATAATGACACACATAGTGACCCCTACACATTTGCTGCACATTATTAATGCTCCTATACACATAATGACACACATACAGTAGTACCCTGTTACACATATGCCGCACATTATTAATGCCCTTATACACATAATGACACACATAGTGCCCCTTTACACATATGTTGCACATTATTAATGCATTTTTACATGATACACATAATGCTCCTTACACATATTCCGAACACTACTGCAGAACCAACCCACTTACATGCACACAGCACTCACACTGCCACTAACACTGTGACCTCTGCCTCTGCTTGGATACAGATGTGTCCTCATAAATCTTGCCTCAATGCCAACGTCAGGCACCTTTTTTATGAAAATGCATCTTATTTGCATTGCTATGTGGCTAGGATACACAAGCAGTTTCTGCTGATTAAACTGATATGCAGCATGCCTATATACTGTGTGAGACTGTGGCTGTATCTGCATATGAAATGCTACACACAGAATATAGGCATGCCGCATATCATTTTAATCAGCAGAAGCTGCTGATGCCCCTAGGCATATCAAATGCCCTAGGCAATTGCCTAGTTTGCCTATGCCTATGGCCGGCTCTGGCAGCAGTATATATTTACAGTACTGATGACCTTATTCTTTAAGGTTTGCTATTCCTCCTTCTGGATATTTTTCTGCACAGTAGTTGCATATCACACATCTAAGAATTATTAATCTAGAGTAGCTTTGTGGCTATATATACAGTACGTATAGGATCATATATTGATTTCTTATGACTTTTATTGGGGATAGGTTTCAGGTATATCTCAAAACTCATACTCTTATATAGAGATGAGCGGCAACGTATAGGACCATATACTGATTTCTTGTGACTTTTATTGGGAATAGGTTTCAGGTATATCTCAAAACTCATACTCTTATATAGAGATGAGCGGGTTCTTTTCCCTGAGAACCGAACTCCCCCGAACTTCATGCTCCAAGTCTGGATCCGTCTCGGGTTTTCCCATCAGACTTGGAAACCAGAACAAGGCAACACATCATCATCACGCTGTCGGATTCTCACAGGTTTTGGATTCCATATAAGCAGCCGCGTGTCATTGCCATTTTCACTCCAGTACTGGAGAGTGTAGCGAGAGGACGTGTCTCCTTAGTGTCTGTGTGGGAAAGTGGCATGGCACTTGGGGTGGCAACCTGCTCTTTTGTATCATTCGAGTGGTGCTGTCTTGTGCTGCATCAGTCCAGTGGTGGTGTCTTGTGCTGTATCAGTCCAGTCACAGTGGTGGTATCCTGTGCTGCCATAAGTCCAGTGCTACTGTATAAGTCCAGTCCAGTGCTGCTGTCTTGTGCTACAGCAGTCCAGTGGTGGTGACCTTTGCTGCCATAAATCCAGTGGTAGTGTCCTGTGCTGCCATAAGTCCAGTGGTGCTGCCATAAAAGTCCAGTCTAGTGGGGCTGTCTTGTGCTGCATCAGTCCAGTGCTGGTGTCTTGTGCTGCATCAGTCCAGTCACTCCCCATGGTGGTGTCCTGTGCTTCCATAAGTACAGTGGTGCTGCTGTATAAGTCCAGTCTAGTGGTGCTGCCGTATAAGTCCAGTGGTGCTGCCGTATAAGTCAAGTCCAGTGGTGCTGCCATATAAGTCCAGTCCAGTGGTGCTGCCATGTAAGTCCAGCGGTACTGCCGTATAAGTCCATCTGTACTGCCGTATAAGTCCAGTCTAGTGTTGCTGCCACAAAAGTCCAGCAGTACTGCCGTATAAGTCCAGGGGTACTGCTGTATCAGTCCAGAGGTACAGCCATATAAGTCCAGAGTACTGCCATATAAGTCAAGGGGTGCTGTATAAGTCCAGTCCAGTGGTGCTACCTTGTGCTGCATCAGTCCATTCACTCCACTGGTGGTGTCCTGTGTCCAGTGGTGCTGCCGTATAAGTCCAGTCCAGTTGTGCTGCCATATAAGTCCAGCGGTACTGCTGTATAATTCCAGGGGTACCACCGTATAAGTCCAGGGGTACTGCCGTATAAGTCCAGCGATACAGCCGTATAAGTCCAGTGGTACTGCCATATAAGTCCAGGGGTACTGCCATATAAGTCCAGTGGTGTTGTATAAGTCCAGAACAGTGGTGCTGTCTTGTGCTGCCATAAGTCCAGTGGTGGTGTCTTGTGCTGCATCAGTCCAGTCACTCCAGTGGTGGTGTCCTGTGCTGCCATAAGTCCAGGGGTGGTGTCCTGTGCTGCCATAAATCCAGTGGTGCTGTATAAGTCCAGCCCAGTGGTGCTGTCTTGTGCTGCATCAGTCCAGTGGTGGTGTCCTGTTCTGCCATAAGTCCAGTGGTGCTGCTGTATAAGTCCAGTCCAATGGTGCTGCCGTATAAGTCCAGTCCAGTGGTGCTGCCGTATAAGTCCGATCCAGTGGCGCTGACGTATAAGTCCAGCGGTACTGACGTATATTCAATTTCTGATATTCAAATTGAAGATTATCACTATTGAAGTACACCAGGATGAGTATATGGGTGTTGCTGGCGCTGAGGAGGAAGTTGACGATGAGGAATCTGATGGTGATGTGGTTTGTTTGAATAATGCACCAGTTGAGACAGTTGTCTGTGGGATGAGAAAACCCATTGCTATGCCTGGGCAAAATACCAAAAAAGACTCCTCTTCATGTGGAATTATTTCTCCACAAATCCAGACAACAGGTGTCAAGCTGTGTGTTGCCTTTGTCAACCCGTAATAAGTAGGGGTTAGGACGTTAACCACCTAGGAACAGTATTGTGTCGCTTAGCCTAGTCACCCAGCGACTTCGGTGCTTCTCTCTTTTTTTCTTTGCATGATGTGCTGTTTGGGGCCTAGTTTTTAAAACTGCCATCCTGTCTGCCATTGCAGTGCCACTCCTAGATGGGCCAGGTGTTTGTGCTGCCCACTTGTGTCACTTAGCTTAGTCACCCAGCGACCTCGGTGAACCTCTTTTTTTTCTTTGCATGATGTGCTATTTGGGGCTTAGTTTTTACAACTGCTATCCTGTCTGCCAGTGCAGTGCCACTCCTAGATGGGCCAGGTGTTTGTGCCACCCACTTGTGTCATTTAGCTTAGTCAACCAGTGACCTAAGTGCAACCTTTTGGCCTAAAAACAATATTGTGAGGTGTTCAGAATAGACTGGAAATGAGTGGAAATGAATGTTATTGAGGTTAATATTACCGTAGGATCAAAATTACCCTCAAATTCTGTGATTTTAGCTTTTTTATGCTTTTTCAAAAATCATCCTTATCCAAAACCAAAACCCGAAAGGGTGGTTTTGGCAAAACCAATCCAGATCCAAAACACGAGCAGGGTTCCAGATCCAAAACCAAAACACAAAACACGAAAAGTGGTCGCCGCATATCTCTACTCTTATATTGGTTACTTCAGGCCGCTTTTCAATCCCTGATATGTCCACCGAACTGAGTACTGCACTTGTGTGGCACCATTTTGTCACTGTGTTAGAGCACCACAGTGGGAGATGGACACCTTTCACTAAGCTCCTGGAAAGACCCTGCAATTACCAAATCCACACTGCTCCAGAAGCTGTCAAATACAGCTACAGAGCCTGTTATTGCTTGCATCCTCACTACTACACCAGCCTTTGACTGTGACTACACTATATCACTGACCCCATTGTACCCTACACTACATTACAAAGCCATCTATACCCTACACTGTATTACTGACCCCATTGTAGTTAAAAACACACACACACATTGGCATTGATAGGAAAAAAAACCACACACATCAGCACCGATAGGTAAATCAAAACTTACAATCTGAATGAGTATATAAGCCTCAGGCTGTGGTGCCCTCTACGTGACTGATTATCATGTCTCTCCCTTTTATTAAAACTAGGAACCCCTGAGTCCCCTAGGAACCCCTGAGTATTTTAACTGGGAACCGCTGAGTCTTTCCTTTCTCTTGGAGTGATATTGCATAGTTTTCCCCTCCCGGCCTGGGCTGCCAACATAGTGCATACACACTATGTGATATCACAAGAATTATCACACAGTGATGTCATGCCTCAGCCGGCCCGAACATGAAGCATCTGCTGATTTAGTAAGAATGACCTGCATGTACAGGCGACAGCGGGGATCGTTAATGGCCCCTGAGTGCGTGCATCGCCCGTCACTGTCAGCATACCCACTGGGCAAAAAAAGAGCGATATTGTTTAAAAAATTGCCTAGTGTGTGTGTAGCCACCATTAAACACATGCAGAGGCGTAGCTAGGTGCCATGGTGCCCGGAGCAAAAGTATGTTTTGGCGCCCCCTTCCCTGTACTGAATTGGGTGCATGTTACATTTAAAAAGAAAAAAATATTTAAAAATACTAAATCGGTGACTGGGCCAGTTCTAGACCTTGTGGAGCTCAGGGTAAAAGTTTTCTTTGGACGCCCCCATGTTTAAAATAGGGACAGTGCACAATAAAAATTAAGGGGCATGGCTTCATGAGGAAGGGGTGTGGCCACCAAATAGTACAAACTCACATTACACTGCACAGAATTATCTGTTATTCACATTACACTGCATAGTATTGTCTGTTATTCACATTACACCACACAGTAGTACCCCTTATACACTTTACGCCACAGTGGAGCCGCTTATACTTTTTATGCCATACAGTACAACAATACATGTTACTCTGCAGCTACAAATGCAGAGAGAGGTGCTGTTGCAGCTGGGGCAGAGAGGGGTGCTAAGACAGCCAGGTCAGAGAGAGGTGCTGCAGAAGCTGGGCTAGAAAGAGATGCTGCAGCAGCTGGGGCCGGAAGAGGTGCTGCTGCAGCAGTTGGGACAGAGAGAGTTGCTGGGGCAGAAAGAAGTGATGCAGCAGTAGGGGCAGAGAGTGGTGTAGCAGGATAGAAGTAACCCTGCTTCACAGCTACAAGCAGACAGTGAGACACATAAAGAAGGCGGGCAGAACTGCTGCATGTGCCGGCTGTTAGTGTCTCCTGCCCTGTTCCCTACCTAGACTCCGAATCCAAGTCAGTGTTTGCCCCCTCTGCTTCTCCTCCTCTGCAGCTGGCTGTACAATGGCCCATGGTCTAGCATGTAGAGAGAGGGGGCAGGCAGTGGCGTGCTCTCAAATTTTTCTGGCACCCGGAGCTCGCGCTCCACTGGAGCTACCCTCGCTACACCCATGAACACATGCAAGACACAAACTGCTATCGGACACAGTGAAGACAGAGTATAGACCGCTCAGAGTATTTGCAGTGGAGTGTGCTAGTGCAGAAGGTAATTAGAGCATAGATGCTGGATAATTATGTCTGTGCAAAGCATACACAGACACAGGAGCCACACCCATACTTGGGTTTATCAGGCTGAAAGGTGCAATAAATTATACAACATGGATGTTTACTATGGAAAGGCAAATAAAGTGTGAAAGATTGTGGACAGTAAAATTAGATCCTTGTGACAGTCCAAAGCTAGGTGATGTAGAGAGAGTAATAGGGGCAATTGACTTAAGTGTAGAACAACACATGTACTCTATCATATATGGGAAAGTGTCAGCAAAATATATATGGACAGTACTGCAGGAAGTATATTAAGATGGGGGACTCATGAGAACAATCAATCTGAGACATGTTTTAGTGTATACAGTATAACACAAAGTTGTGTGAAGGCATCAGTATGAGTGTTTAAAATTATGTCCATTTTTCAGCAACTGTTATCTGTAGAAGTGCAAGTAGAGATTGGTACAGCGATGCTACAATACTTAACTCTTTACTTTGACTTTCTAGTTGTGGCATTAAAAGCAAACACAGCCTAGATAACTACAGACACAGCAGTACCAAGAATGCTTGCCCTGTGAGAAGATCACTCACACACACAAACCCGGGTCAGACCTGGGATTTTGAACCTTTCACACTGCACTTTCGACTTGGGTTATTCCCGGGTTGGCCCCTTTCACACTAAACCTGGGTCTTCCACGTAAACACAGTGGATCTAATTTAAAATTGGCTTTTCTGGCTCACAAACATGAGGTGTCAAAAGGAAACAAAATAACGAGGTAGAGACTGCTCACAGCATTGCAGCAATCATGTCGAGCGGAGCACGTGTGTAGCCTTGAGTTCATGATTGTTTCTGCTGTACTGCTGTTTGATACAGCCAAATATGGCAACTTTTACAGTGCCTGTAATTTGCCAGAATATCTCAGCTTTCCCCCTGACCTTCAACAGCTCCCTTACCTCCTCATCACTCCAATTGGTCAAGGCAATTAACCCTCACACTGCTGAACTTCTAATATGCTGGTCTCTTGATGTCTACAATGTGCTCCCTGTGTGTCCAGGACTGTGGCTGATGTCATCAACAAGGAAGACACAAGACCATCTTTTTTTAAATAACCCAGGTCAGACCCTTTCACACTGTGCATCGACCCGGATCTGACCCTGGTTTAATGCTGCTTTAATCCCGGGTTGAAATGCCGGGTTGCTCGACCCAGGTTATTTCACGTTGGTGCTTTCCCACTGCAGCTCAACCCGGATGGACCTGGCAATAGCCTGGGCTATTTTGACGATGTGAATGGGGTATAGTTATTTTGGCAATGTAAAAGGGGTATTAGAAAAATTTCTACACGTCATAAGATAGGTTACTAAGCATATGAATGCAAGATGAGAAAAAGGAGTGCTACGCGGAACAAGAAAGGCAATGCCAAAAAGGAATCAGACCTGAGTGTCACAGATAACTACAGAAAAGATTGTTGATTTATCAATCCAGGCACAACAAGGTGTTTACAGCTGCAATGAGGAGTGGTACACAATGTTAGCTGCATATGATCAAAGTCATTGGAAATTAAGTGCCTACAGCTACTAAATTTGTTGAAATTAAAGCCTGCTTGAAAATTGGGAGTAAAACAAAAATCACAGAAATACAAGACTTGCTTCATGTACCTGAAATGGGAACAAATATTATAGTCATCTGAGTCTTAGAGCAAAGGCATCACATACAATAGTTCATTATTCCATTGTGTGGAACATAAAAAGTAATTGCTACAATTATACTTAGTGATACACAGCACTATTACATGATGATGTCAACTGAGTCACAATCACTAGAACTTTGGCATTGAAGATTTGGTGATCTTGGATATGACAGTGTTCAGAAGCTACTCAATTGGATGGTCACACGAATGAAAGTGACTGATACAGAGAAACTCATTTGTTAAAGTAGTTTAACAGGAAAACTAACTCTTCAGCCATTTCCAAAGTCAGCAAGTATAGCTGAAACACCACTGGAGTTAGTAAATACAGATTTGTGTGCTCTGATGAAATTCAAGTGAATAATTGGCTAAAGATGCTGTACTTTATAACGTTTATTGATGACTTCCCAAGGATTACACATATATACAGTAATACATAAAAGAGAAGTCTGTACTGAAGAAAATTTCTGACTACAAGAGACTTGTGTAGATTTAGACCAGTCACAGACTTGAAACCATGTGATCTGGTAATGATGGATAATATCTTAACAGAGAGGTTGAAATCTTATTAATGAAATATGGAATTGCACACCAGTTGACCATTGCCTACACTCCTGAACAAAATGGAATGACTGAACAGGCAAACCACATATTAGTGGAAAAAGCAAGATGTATGCTGAAGGACGTACACCTAGACATCACTGAAAGGAAATAAGTATGATGTCTTTATGTGTGAGGTTTGTTCTATTCAAGATGTAAAGTAGAATACAACAATAATTGTGTCCATTGCAAAATTATACCAAGATCCAAACATATAGTAACTGTATACTACACTTACAAGCCTCATTCCATCTGCCATATTGTGCAAATTAATAGCCTTTAGGCTCTACAAGTCAGCATATTGGTATTGAAGTTACATTATATTTGATATAAGCAGGGTAGGGAGGCCATTAAAGTATATAAGTGATCACCAGGATATTTCAGGGTTTAGAGATCACCAGTTCAGAAAACAAAACAAATTAAAATATTAAAAACATACAGTATTTAACAACACGGTTCACAGATCAATGACCAACCAATTAGAATATACTTGCCTATCCAAGATACTCCAGAATTTCTGAGAGTTCTCTCTGATGTTTAGGAATCAGGGAACCATCCAAGATCATGCTCCCTACTCTGGGGAAATGAATTTGGGACATGGAGCAGAATTGTGTCAGTTTTTGCTAGTGTTTACTTCTGGTCTAACGTTACAAGGACATTTTCTATTACTGGCGTGTCTCATTATTTGATAGACCCTAGGTCTGCCTTCTTGGTATTGTTGATAAGGACCTGCTTGACCATAACACTAAACAATAAGGTGTAAATGTACTAATACTCGATTTGAATCAGTTTTTACCAGTCTAAAATGATGTTGTATTTCAGGGGCTAAATCACACATTAACTAACATTTAGAAATCAATATTAAAAATTGTCTTAGTAAATGAGCATTCTAGCCCCTGAAACACAACATCAATTTAGATCATTTTAAGTTAATTTAAAACCAATTAAATCGACCTTTAGTAAATGTACCCCTAAGTGTTTAACATTGTTATGTTGTCCAAGCTTTTGCATGGGCTTTGTCTTTGAGTCATTTATTTCCCTGGCTTTCTGTGCATAGTTAATTTAACTACAGTATAAGTCTTAAAAATGTATATTTAATGGTGCAGATGCTATTCTCAAATGTTATTGCATTTGAATGAAATTGTTGTAATCCCCAAATGTTATTGATAGCCACAATAAATGCTCAATATGTTGCCTCTAGACCTCCAGTCATCTATCCACCATTGGCATCATTGTGTTGAATATACAGTGAGCACTTACCTACATCAATTATTTTTGTTTTCTCTTGCCCTTATGCTGTAACATACAGTATAACTACCTTGTTTTGCAACACACTGTTTATGCCTGTATCACAATCCTGTATTGCAAATATTTTATGGGAGCATTTTATATTTATGTAGTTAGTTTACAAATTTTTTATATATATATATATATATATATATATATATAAACCAATAGATACGGGGGCGCACAAGTAACGTTAGGTGAGCACTAAGTGCACGTGATTATGTGGTATAAAGTTGAATGGGTGAAAAAATTAATAAAAAAATTAATTAAAAAACACTTCTCCAATTAGTGGATGGCAGCAGCAACCTTAAACAATGTGATATGTGCTTGGATGGCACATATACGATATGAAATAGAACTAGCGGAGAAAAGGGCACCTATTTAGTGTTTAAATAATGATATCGAGTGAACCAAATGGTAATGTATGGACATCACTTATCTGATACACACAATGTCTTCGGTCACATGACCAATATACATATGTGGAAAGAAATAGAACAGAAATAACATAACATTCCTGTACGTTTGCACTTTTACCATTATTGGATTTATATGGAAAACAGGATGTATCCGATTGCATATACGGATTGATAAGCTTGAATTCTTGTTTTATTCTGTATGCTTGCACTTTTACCATTTGTTTTTATATGTTGTATTAAAATATGTGAAAAACCTATAGATATAGATGGTGGATTTTTATTGAGGATTTGCTTATCCTTAGGAGGTTTTTTAGATACAACTGCATTTTATCGTGGAATATGTTTTAAAAGCTGTACGCGCTATGTTATTTCTGTTCTATTTCATTCCACATATGTATATTGGTCATGTGACCGAAGACATTGTGTGTATCACATAAGTGATGTCCATACATTACCACTTGGTTCAATCTATATCATTATTTAATCACTAAATAGGTGCCCTTTTCTCCACTAGTTCTATATAATATATATATATATATATCTATATGCTGACGATACTCAAATCTACCTTTCCTCCCCTGACCTCTCCCCTGCTCTCCTCACTCGTATCTCCAACTGTCTCTCTGCTATCTTCTCCTGGATGTCCCAGCGTTTTCTTAAACTTAACATGTCTAAGACTGAGCTGATCATCTTCCCTCCCTCCCGCTTAACCCCACCTCCCATAATTTAATTATTCATTGATGGCACAACTATCTCCTCTAGCCCCCAAGTGCAATGTCTTGGAGTAATCCTTGACTCCTCCCTCTCCTTCAAAGCACACATTCAGTACCCCTCACAAACCTGCCATTTCCATCTCAAAAACATCTCCAGGATCAGACCCTTTCTCACCCAGGACGCTACTAAGACCCTCATCCACTCACTGCTCATCTTCAGATTGGACTTCTGCAATCTCCTCCTATCTGGTCTCCCTCAAAAATGCCTCTCTTCACTCCAATCTATCCTCAGTGTTGCTGCCCGACTCATCTTCTTCACCAAACATACTACATCCACATCCCCTCTCTTGCAGGACCTTTACTGGCTACCCTTCCCATTCAGAATCCAATTCAAGCTTCTCACACTCACCTACAAAACCCTCACCCACTCTTCTCCCTCTTACATCTCTGACCTTATCTCTCTTTACATTCCCACCCATCCTCTTTGCTCTGCTAATGCACGCCATCTCTCCTGTCAAATGATTACCTCCTCCCACTCCTACCTAGAAGATTTTGCATGTGCTGCTCCCTATCTCTGGAATGCTCTACCTCTCCCCATCAAACTCTCAACCTCTCTATGAATCTTTAAACGGGCTCTAAAAACCCACTTCTTCACCAAACCCAGCCAACTCTCTTCCTGACCCTCTTGTCTATGCTCACTGACTACCCCTTCTGTGTCACCCCGGTCTGTTAGCACCTCACCTTTTAGATTATAAGCTCACAAGAGCAGGGACTTCTTTCCTCATGTGCCTTTCCTGTTCTTACACAATCTTATACTCCTTACTTCCTTTTGATGGCACCTAAGCCCCAGCTTTCTATACCTGTCCGATATTGTCTTGAACTGTAAGTGCTGTTTTCTTGTTTGCTCATTTGATTATATACTGTGAAATGGGTGCTGTGGATCCCTTGTGGCACCATATAAATAAAGGATTTTATATATATATATATATATATATATATATATACATACACAGTTTACTATATATATATTATATAGAATATATATATATATATATCATACAAATTCAGCATTCACCTAATATTAACACTTCAAACTGTAATTCATATGATTGCAGGGAATGTTTGTTCCAAAATAGGAAAAATATTGCAATAGTTTGCTAACCTGACCAGCCCCTTCACGGCCATTCCCATTTGGTCAGTTCCTACTCTGACTTTCAAATATATTATCATTGCTCTCAGGCATCTTTTGGATTTTAAATACACAGTATGCTTCTATCATGGGTTTAGGCCCTGTCTCACTCTTTTAAAGAGACAGAAACCACACCCAAGCATATCAGTCATATATATATATATATATATATATATATATATATATATATATATACTAATCAAAGAAATAAACCAAGGTAAATGGGCGACCATAGCCTTCAACCCTATGGGAACTTCCTAATGCTGCACAGTTTGGCAAAAAGGGGGAAGGTTGCTAACCCCCAAAAAACGAAATAAGCAGAAAAAAAATCTGTGCGCAACAGGATCACAATTAAATATAAATTGTTTTATTAATAATCCAATATTGGATATAGATAAGAAAAATAAAATAAAATATATAATCTTTAGGAGTGACCACACAATTATAATAATAAAACAATTATCACAAATAAATTTTAAACCATCTAAAACTCATAAGTAAAACCCGCAAATATATCACAGTCTCTCTGAGATAGAACTAATCTGAACTGGTGTTGGTACAATGATTCAGAATATATTCCCCAAATAGTATCTCAATTCAGTGCACTGATTCATTAATTATGAACTGTCCACATAGGCTGGCCAGCCTGTATTTAAATGAGATGCAATTCACCAAAAAGTTCATCCAAAGGAGTCAGTTAATTTGTATGGAAAGTGTCTGTGACACAATACTGGAATTAAAGTAATGAAGAAAAGGTCACCGTGCAGTTGGACCGCTTACATACCGATCAATTGAGTAGCGTAGGTATATAACGAGTGTCCCATCCAGCCGAGCGGTATTTATCCTCCCCGTGCCGCTGGTGTATAAAGCTGTTTGCTGGGGATAATTATGTCAGGCAACCATCTCGTGCTGCCTCTTGCCGACACCCGCACTGGTTAGCTTGCTGGGATCACCCGAGACCTCCGCTGTCTGTACTCCACGTAACGGCATTCACCGCGCTGCCTGGGTGCTAGCCAGATAGCGCGGCTGGGTAGTCCTTTAGAGCCGGAATCCAATGTACAGAAATATACGGAGTCCCTTGCAGCGGGTTTAAATGTTATAATTATTACCCAGTAATAGAGCAGTAGTAGATGATCCAAATGAAGAGGTCTCTCCGAAGCCGTCACCTAACGCGTTTCTCGACCATTATCCCCGGTCGTTTCATCAGAGGTAGATAGAATAAAGGAAGTTCCAGTCCAACCATATTTAAAGCCCCAGAATAATTGTCTAAATACAAGCAGCTGATAGACTTAATCAAGCATGTGGATCAAGTTGAAGTAATGGAAAGACCATGAAATGTATACATGTAAATCCACACAATAAATCCAAATACTATAGTACTCAGGAATGGAATAGTAAATAACATATAGATACAAATACTATATCAATACATAACTATATATTTTAAATTATAAAAAGTAATTTATCTATATAAATATATATCAGTGAGGTGTTATAAAAATTACCAATCAATAACAATAATAAATAAATATAATCTATCAAATGTGATTGCATTCGTTTAAAACCTTTAACATAAAGGACATATATAAAATAAATGTTATTGATATTAATATTATTATTCTTAGTTGTGTTATTACAGTGACGAATTCAAATAAATTCTAAATTAAACAAATCGGTCTGTGGGGTCGACCGAGGGGCGACCAAACGCACTCAGGAGAGCTATATATATTTAAACTCATCCATTATAGAATAGACTTTGTAAACGTGAGGCCTTTTGGATTTTCCAATTACAAACACTATCTCCACAAGGTCTGAACGATACAGTTGAATTGAATAATGTATAATGTATTAAACGATCCCTTAGGGATTTGGTGGTTAGTAGAAATCATCCAATGAAAAGACCTTGGGATTTTCTTCTCTTTCTATTATGAAACTAGGTTGCAGAACATGGTTCTATGATTCAGTAACCTATGAGTATTTGAGCGTGACTATATAGATATAGATATTTAGATAATTAGGTCATGTGCGTCTACATTTATGTATATACGGAGTGATACGTGTGTGCATGTGTGTATATTCACGGATATATAGTAATTTTTAGTAATTTTTCACATACTTATAGATTCACGCATGTAGGGTTTGTAATATATTAATATACCATATTTTTCAACATACTAGGAATTGATTGTGGTATTGTATTTGAGTTGTGTGTGTGGTTTTGACTGATGGCCGGCGGAAACATTCTGGATGAGTTTAAATATATATCTCCTGAGTGCGTTTGGTCACCCCTCGGTCGACCTCACAGACTGATTTATTTAATTTAGAAATTATTTGAATTCGTCACTGTAATAATAATAACAACACAATTAAGAATAACAATATTAATATCAATAAAATTAATTTTATATATGTCCTTTAGGTTAAAGGTTTTAAACGAATGCAATCACATTTGATAGATTATATTTATATATTATTGTCATTGATTGGTAATTTTTAAAACACCTCACTGATATATATTTATATAGATAAATTACTTTTTATAATTTCAAATATATAGTTATGTATTGATATAGTATTTGTATCTATATGTTATTTACTATTCCATTCCTGAGTACTATAGTATTTGGATTTATTGTGTGGATTTACATGTATACATTTCATGGTCTTTCCATTACTTCAACTTGATCCACATGCTTGAATAAGTCTATCAGCTGCTTGTATTTAGACAATTATTCTGGGCTTTAAATATGGTCGGACTGGAACTTCCTTTATTCTATCTACCTCTGATGAAACGACCGGGGCTAATGGTCGAGAAACGCGTTAGGTGACGGCTTCGGAGTGACTTCTTGATTTGGATCATCTACTACTGCTCTATTGCTGGGTAATAATTATAACATTTAAACCCGCTGCAAGGGACTCCGTATATTTCTGTACATTGAATTCCGGCTCTAAAGGACTACCCAGCCGCGCTATCTGGCTAGCATCCAGGCAGCGCGGTGAATGCCGTTACGTGGAGTACAGACAGTGGAGGTCTTGGGTGATTCCCAGCAAGCTAACCAGTGCGGGTGTCGGCAAGATGCAGCACGAGACGGTTGCCTGACATAATTATCCCCAGCAAACAGCTTTATACACCAGCGGCACGGGGAGGATAAATACCGCTCGGCTGGATGGGACACTCGTTATATACCTACGCTACTCAATTGGTCGGTATGTAAGCGGCCCAACTGCACGGTGACCTTTTCTTCATTACTTTAATTCCAGTATTGTGTCACAGACACTTTCCATACAAATTAACTGACTCCTTTGGATGAACTTTTTGGTGAATTGCATCTCATTTAAATACAGGCTGGCCAGCCTATGTGGACAGTTCATAATTAATGAATCAGTGCACTGAATTGAGATACTATTTGGGGAATATATTCTGAATCATTGTAACAACACCAGTTCAGATTAGTTCTATCTCAGAGAGACTGTGATATATTTGCGGGTTTTACTTATGAGTTTTAGATGGTTTAAAATTTATTTGTGATAATTGTTTTATTATTATAATTGTGTGGTCACTCCTAAAGATTATATATTTTATTTTATTTTTCTTATCTATATCCAATATTGGATTATTAATAAAACAATTTATATTTAATTGTGATCCTGTTGCGCACAGATTGGTTTTTTTCTGCTTATGTATATATACTAGCTGTTCTACCTGTTCTTTGCATGACAGTTTTGGATTTTCATGGTTGTAAATGTAAATGAGTGTTAAAAATATAGTAAATCTTTAGAGATGTAAATTTCAGACGTCTTAATGTAAGTAAATATTAAATCAAGGTTCTTGGCATTACCCGAAGAGCAACTGTAGCAGATATAGTAAAAAGTGAAAGGACCATTTTTGTAGTTTATTAAATTCTACCTACTGGAGGTTCAATCCAAATTTTGGTCCGATTGTATTTTGGGCGTTATCATTCACACAGCGCAAACCACGCATTGGTAATGACATCATTATGTCAACCCTCTGTTCACCCACCTAGGGGAGGTTCATTAAAATTCGAATTATGTCGTTTTCCTAGTTCCCACCTGAAGAATACCTATGTTAAATTTCAGCTTTCTAACATATCCGGAAGTAAGATAATTAGTGATGAATCAGTCAGTGAGAGAGTGAGGGCTTTCACATTTATATATATCTCAAATACAATCTGAATTTGAAAAAATCATTACCAACTTTTCTGTATACTTTTTTGCCATTTTGATTTGTATGTGTCCTCATGTAACTTTCACAAAATACATTGTTTGTCTTTGTGGCTTCCTGTTGTGCTTTTCAGCTAGTATTACCATTTATTTATATTGCACATTCATACTCCACAGTGCTTTACAACACACAGTAATAAAAGAAGACTGAGTGCTAAAAGGCAGACAAAGGCATATGCCCACATTCACAAGCTTACAATTTATAGGATTTAGAGCCATGTTTTTATACCATTAGGTATTGATGTTTATTTGCTTGATTTTGGATACAGCACAGTTTTAATGTTTTTATTCATAGAGCAGCTTACTGTTGAGTCAGAGGACAATACAAATAAACAGCTGTACTGGTGTTAAAAATATGTAATAAAAGCAAAACAGGAAACCTGAATGATCAAGTAATTAATTTAGTAATAGTTACAAGAGGATATTTACAAACTTAGGAAAACATGTACTAAGCAGTGATAAAAGTGGAGAAGTGAGCCAGTGGAGAAGCTGCTCATGGCAACCAATTATATGTCTTTTATAGTATGAAAATTATAAGTGTTATGTCAATGCTGCTTGGTTTCCATGGGCAACTTCTGCACTGGCTCATTGATCCACTTTTATCACTGCTTAGTACATGTCCCCCTTAGTTACATTCATCTAAAAGGGGCATCTTTTTAATTAAGCCCTTTAGTAAGTGTGTATTACAGATGGCCAGTGGTAGGATACTAGACTTACCATTCTGGCTGTTTCCAACCTTGTATTAACTGAGCTATGACTGTGGCAGTGACATGCAGTAGGGTGAGGCAGGTGAGGCAGAGCCTTTCCTGTCATACTAATGTCTACACCAGAGTTTTGACTATATAACGTATATGAAAAATACAAAGAATATGTTAGAAATTTCTTCTTTGTATATTCTAATCATTTTTATAGTCAAAACTTTGTAGTAAAAACTCTAGGACAGGTAAGCCTATCTTTTCCGCACTTGTCTGATCAAAACTCACCAAATTTCCAGGAGTTTATACGCTTGCACCTTTGCATAATGCCCACATGTATTCTTTGGCTCAAATATTGTGTGGAAATTTGGCTCTGGTACTAGCCAGTGCCTCCAGAGCTATTTACCTCACCGCACATCCCTGGACTGTTGGTATAGCAAGATAGACTCTTAATGACTTGTTCTGAGTCAGATGTGGTGGTGTCCATGTGTGCGTTTAAATATTGGTGACTTTATGATAATATAACTACAAACCCTTCCCTGGTCTACATCCCCGCATATGAATGGCCAAGGGCCAACAAGTCCACTTTAAGCATCCTTAGATGCTCAAATACTGCTCTTTTGATGCACCATTATAATTTGCACCAGACCTAAGGCCCTAATGTGCAGATTATCCATTTGAATATGGCCTCCTATGTGAACGATTTTGTGCCTCTGTACATAACCAATTTCAGCAACATACCTGGGACACTCCCATAATACACCCATAAGACAGACCATCTCTGTGCTTATGTTTAAGCTAGGTTCACACAGGACCGACATGTCAGTGAACCCTCCTTTGTGCCATCAGAGTGGCTGATCCAGATAAAGCATATACACTTACTGATCAGCTGATATCTCTGTCCTGTCATCCAGCTGCCCACCCAGCTGAGACATCAGTCCCTGCAGAAAGTGTATGGGCAGTCCACCTGTAGACACACAGCCAGATGTGCTGTTATATTTGAAGATACATGGGTCATCAGCTGTGCCACACAGCTGACACAATTATGTCTGTGAACGAATTAATTCAAAGACATATCGTTTGCATAGACCCGCCAACGAGCTTTTGATATATTGGCCATTTGCTCAAACTTGGTGTGTACTCAGTTTAAGCCACCTTCCATTCATCACCCAGAATGCCCAATATATTTCTAAAAAGTTTTGAGGCCCTGTGTCATTCTCCACTGCAACTCTGTGTGTGCTGACTCCAGATGCATGCGCAACATGACTTGGGGAGGAAGATTGAATTAGCCACGGTAATGTACAGTACATCAGGCTAATTGATCCCCAAGGGCTATTTGATTGTCCCCAAAGTCAGCCCGCAGGATGCACTTAACCGGGGTTTTTTTTGTTTTTTTTGAGTCTGAGTAGAAAAAAAAAACCTGAGTAAAATAGTCTCTTTTTGCGAGCAGAGCTCAAAGGGAAAAAACTTGAGGCAACCATCTTTTTTGCCTGGTTAAATTATTTGGACTGATTGCATTCCCCCTTAGATTCTAATTGCTTGTTGAAAAAAACAAACACTTTATTTCCTTTGATTCAGCAGCCAGAATACAAAATGTTATAATAGCTTAAAAAAAGTAACACAGAGGGCTCACATTTGGAGCAAACTCCACATTTTCGAACTGTTTCATGAAACTTGCATACATTGCACGAATGCATGCTCCCAATATATGCAAGATCCAATTAGAAATGCTAATTTGCCGTACCGACAGGAAGGTTTTCTACAAAATGTGATCTGGGAGAAGCTTTTGAAAAATTGCATATGAAAAAGTAGGAAAACCTTTCTGGACAACCAAAAATTTCCAACTAAGATAGCAGGGCCATATAGAAGACATTAGTGGACATTAGGAAAGTGCTAGAGGTTTTTAAAATCTGTGAAATGGATGATTTTTGCATTTTTTAAATAATGGTGGAAAAATGATAGCAAGCGCTTTTTATCAAATGAAAGTCTTTCCAGCATTCTGGGTACAGAAACAATTATTGTATATTGAATTTTTTGTAAAAAATTTGAATATACACTTTTACCTTTTACAGTATCTCAAAGCAATACAACACCTCCACATACCTGACCCACCTCATGTACCACTTTATTGAACATTTTAGAGATATTTACCTTAAAACTGACACATCTTTATTGGCCAAATCATGCTATTTCAACCCCTCTGAGTACAATATTATTTATGAGATGGGGTATACCACAGATTCTGCACTGTCGCACAACATTTATATCTTAAAATAAAGATTTCCCTTAACTTTTCACTAACTCATTGGGGTGTGCACAAAAAGACACATACGTTAACTAGAAAATTAAGTTTGAATTGAATTGCAAATATAATTTGCCGTGCGAGCTCACTGTGGGAACAGCTCACATAACCCTCCTTGCACCTAACTGGATTATCCCCAAATACTGAATTACAGTATTTCATTAACATTTTAAGGATGAACATAAATACTGCTTCTTCAGCAACACAAATAGTGATGATTAAAAACAATAGCTGTTTGCTCCCAGAAGAGAACTTCTTAACTGTGGTGTCTATTAGAGACACCCCATGACCAGTCATGACCAGCAAAGCAGCTTGGGACTCTTTTCAGGTTGGATCGCAAAATTGAGAATACGCAATCCAGCTGATTATTGATTACTGTGCATGCGCAACATTCACATTGTGCATGTGTAACCGCAATTAGCGATTATTTCTGCAAATGCATTGTGCTTCAATATAATAGCATTTTGATTGACAGGAAGCCAGCATTTAGAGGAGGAAACATGGCATTTTGTGAGTGTAGTTGTAAAAATGCAGGCATGGCAAGGCGTTTTTTCGGGTGGGTCTCTGACGTCAGTGACAACCACTTCAAGCCACTGCATGTGCTGAATTGTGGATGACCTTGCCTGGTGCAGATGGAACATTTTTAGATGTTCTGGTATTTGCGCATGGTTATGTGATCACATCGTGCATTGTGATACATTCACAATTTCTCTCTATTTGTGGGCAGCAACCATTCAAACATAGCAACTGGTTTTTAGCAAGATTATCGATCCAACCTGAATAGGGTCCATAATTTGATTTGAGCAGTTTACCTTTACATATTAGGGTCTTTAATCCTCAGATGATGGTCTGTTCAAAGCTGAAGTTAATGGGTTGGAAAAGGTGGAATCATGAGGAATAAAGCAAAAGTGGATGGGTTGGAGAATGTACTATTTTGAGGGGAAAAGAGAGACATCTGTGGGAACTGTTCAAAGCTAAAAAAAAAAAAGCTGCTTCAAGACTTGAAATGTAATGATAGTGATTCAGTTACAAACTAGACTATACACCAGCTTAAACAATACAAATAAAAAAAGAAGCAAGACACCAGTGGAGCAGGGGTCTCACTTCTGTCTCAGGCCCAAATAAAAGCACAAGCTCAAGAAACAGAAAGTATTCTAACTACTGAAGCTTTTTCAGTTTACAGCAAGACAGTACATTAGGAATTCTAATCTTTTTTACGTATGATCTTATGAATCACATGTTTTACAGTCAGATAGGGTATACGAATAATACTTTTTCATGTTTTAACTAGTAAACTATATTAAAATATTAACCTAGTTATTCCTCATAGTCCAATGACTCTAAGCCCTTAATCAATTTTGTAGCTCTTCTCTGAACCTTTTCTAGTTCCATGATATCTTTTTTATAGTGTGGTGCTCAGAACTGTACGCTGTATTCCAGATGCGGCCATACAGTGATTATACTGGCTTCCCTTGTCTCAATTCCCTGTTTTATGCAATCTAATATCTTATTGGCCATTGCTGCAGCACCCTGACAATGGGCACTGCTGCGAAGTGTACTGTCAATGAACTCCCCCAAATCCTTTTCCATTACTGATTTTTCTAGATTTTCCCCATTTAATTTATAGACTGCATGTTTGTTTTTGATCCCAAAATGCATAACTTTACATTTCTCAGTATTAAACCTAATACTCCACTTAGCTGCCCAATCTTCCATCTTAAATAAGTCATTCTGTAGAGAGTCTACATCCTTAACTGATTTAATTATCTTACACAGTTTAGTGTCTTCTGCAAAAATGGACACTTTGCTCTCAAGTCCGTTTCCTATGTCATTTACGAATATGTTAAACAGAACTGGCCCTAGTACAGGCCCTTGAGTTATACCACTTATCACTTTAACCCGAATAGAAAATGTACATTTGACCACCACTCTCTGTTCCCTATATTCCAGCCAATTTTTGACCCAATTACAAATATTGGTTCTTAGGCCAAGCTATTTTAATTTATAAATCAATCTTTGTGAGCAAAATTAAAAATGACCAAAATCTAAAATAACCACATGTGAGTAAGATCTAAAATGACCACATCCACAGCATTTTCCAGGTCTAAGTTCTCATTAATTTTTTCATAGAAGCTAATTAAGTTAGTTTGACATGACCTATCCCTGACAAGCCCATGCTTGTTCCTACTAATGATCTTATAGCACCCCATGTATTCCTGAATGTTATCACTTAATATAGCTTCCAATATTTTCCCCACTATAGATGTCAGACTTACCAGTCTATAATTCCCAGAATGAGTCTTACTTTCCTTTTTAAACAAAGGTACTACATCTGCTATTCATCAGTCCCTTGGTACTGAGCCTGATGTGATTGAATCTTTAAAAATTAAGTATAAGGGCCTTGTTATTTCTGTGCTTAGCTCCATTAGAACCCTTGGGTGTAGTCCATCAGGCCCTGGAGATTTATTGTCTTAATTCTACTTAGTTGCTCACGGACTTCATCTTCACTCAAACAAGTATTTTGTAAAAGGACCTCATCAATTCTGTTGTTATGTAATAATCCCACTATTTTTCTCTCTCTAGAAAATACTGATGAAAATAATTTGTTTAATTTTTCTGCTTTTTCTTTGTCTTCATTTATCAATTTGCTTAAGTCACTTTTTAAGGGTCCTATGTTGTCTTTTTTTAACTTTTCCATTGATATACTTTAAAGCAGGGGTGGCTGGACTTTTGGGACCCGGGATCTACTTTTTGTTCACTTACTTACTAGTGACCTACCAGCGTCAAATAACACCAATAGCAATGCTCACATTTAAAAATAGCATTAATAATGATGCCATCAAATAACAGCACCAATAATAATGCACACATTTAAAAATAGCATTAAGAATGACATCAAATAACCCCTCTCTGTGCAAATCCCCCCCTTGTGCAGATACCCCCTTCCAGTCCCCTGCATAATATCCCCCTGTATAATAATCCCCTTTGCAGATCCTCCTCCCTTTGCAGATCCCCCTTGTGTAAAAAAAAACCTTTATACAATGATCTGAGCAGATACCCCCCTTTGCAGATCATCCCTCCCCAAACCCCGCTTTGCATAAGTTACCTGACAAGTTGTCACGCTGCCTAGCTTCAGTCCTCCCTCTCCCTGCAGTCATGGCTCCTGCTTTAATGCTGCATGGCCTCCCACTGGCTGCTTCTCTTGTCATCGCCACTGCCGGCTGGATCAAACTGGATCCAACTAGCGTCCAGGCTCCTCACATCACGGGTGATGTCATTATGTCACCCACACACCAAGCAGCAGCGGCAGGCTCCTTACAGTTATTTTCTGTTATGTTTGTCGCGAACTACTGGTGGATGCTCTGCGAGCTACCAGTAGCTAGTGATCTACCTTTTGGCCACCTCTGCTTTAAAGATTTTTAGGATTTTTTTTGCTTTCCTAAGCAATTTGCATTTTGTTTTCTCTTTTAGCAGTTCTGATATCCCTTTTGCACTTTTTGTTACATTCTTTGTAGTAGTTGAAAGACTCCACATTCCCATGAGATTTGAACACATAAAATGCTCGCCTCTTTTTATCCATTTCTACCTTTATCTTCTTATTAAGCCACATTGATTTAAACTTGGTAATCTTGCCTTTGTTGCTCATGGGTATGAACTTATACGTAAATTTGCCCAGCAATGTTTTAAAGGTGTCCCACATTTCTACAGTACTCTTAACTTTAAACAATTTATCCAAATTAATGTCCTTTAGAGAATGCTTAAACATAACACAATTTCTAGCCTAGTGGTTTAAACTTACTTAGAATAGTAGTTGGTCCCTAATGAGTTATTTCCTGTATGAGCAATTGAAGAAGTAATCAGTTTTAATTTAGAAGTAGAGATGTGTGCCAGACCATTATTGCTAGTTTTGGTTCTAATTTGTCAGCCAGTTTTGGTTTTGCCAAAACATTGTGACATGTTTTGGTTTTGTTAGTTTTTTTCAAAAATTGCTGAAAAATGCTAAAATCACATAATTTGTAAATTTTTTCAATAACATTCATTTCCAATAATTCCCAATTAATTTTTAGCACCTCACAACTCACAATATTGTTTTCATCAAGTTAAGGCCAAAGGCTGCAGCGAGCTGGCTGGTTACTAAGTGATAGATCAGCAGCACACACATATGGCAGCTTATAGCACTGCCATATGTGTATAGCACTACTATGAATCATTGCCACACAGCAGAGGAAGAAATGAAAATTGTCCTTGGGCCCTCCCACCCATATGTTGGATATTAAAATGGACCTGCACAATTTAACAAAGCAAGCACTTCAGAGACAGGGACTGCTACTTTTGTGACTGAATTGCTTATTTTGTTTGGGCCCCTACAAAATAAGCTACCAATGGGCTTAACGTAGCTAGCTAACAGTTCTGCAGTGGCAAGATGTAATCTTCATTACCATCCTCAGCCTCACCCTCATAATCAGTGTGTCCATCATTCTCACACAATATCAATTCATCCCCACTGGAATCCACCAATACAGAATGCTCTATACTTTGATGTAATTGTAGATAAAGGTCTTCCTTGTGTAATCTGTAGTGTATTTTGATGAAAATAATCTTTTCCACATATTGAAGAAGTAGCCTACTACTCCGATCGCTGATATGGTAAACAGTGGAAGGTGTCAGCTCAAGTAATGCAAAGCCAGTTTGTACAAAGGCCTCCAAATTACCTTTTTTCCCTTCCAGTAGTCAAAGGAACTCTGTGGTATGCCTGTTTGTATGCTGTCGTTAAAAAAACCCTCCACCATTTTTTGATGGGTTTACGAAAGAGGTGTCAATTTTGAGCAATTTTCATAGATCCGAACAGATGTCAATATTTTGTATTGACTTCTCTGCATCACCACTGTGCTTTTTGGTAAAGTTGAGTTTTTTCCTTGCAGCAGCAGCTGCTAGAGACACTGAAGGAAACAGAGTGCCATGTGTCACTTGAACTGCCAACTTGCTCACCAGGAGCTCTTTGTATCTCTTAAGATCTGGGTTAGATAGAATGAAAGGTACTAACAAGAACAAGCACAACTAAGCTACATCCAGTTATTGGTGTATTACATTATTCTTTCTATTATAGTTAACACTAATATATACAAATAAAAATCAAACTGTATCCTAATTAGTGCAAGAGCAACAAAAATATGAATTTAGTTTAGTAAATGTTAATACAGGTTGAGTCTCCCTTATCCAAAATGCTTGGGACCAGAAGTATTTTGGATATCGGATTTTTTCGTATTTTGGAATAATTGCATACCATACTGAGATATCATGGTGATGGGACTCAAGTCTAAGCTCAGAATTCATTTATGTTTCATATACACCTTATACACACAGCCTGAAGGTCATTTAATACTATATTTTTAATACATTGTGCATTAAACAAAGTGTGTGTACATTCACACAATTCATTTAGGTTTCATATACACCTTATACACACAGCCTGAAGGTCATTTAATACAATATTTTTAATAACTCTGTGTATTAAACAAAGTTTGTGTACACTGAGCTATCAGATAACAAAGGTTTCACTATCTCACTCTCACTCAAAAAATTCCGTATTTCGGAATATATGGATATAGGATACTCAACCTTTACTTACATAAGTGACCGCCTGCACAGTAAATAGAATGCTGACATTTACAAAGGAAGACAGGGTGCCAAATATAGTGTATTAACTTGTATTTCAGTTTTTAGTAATTCTTTAAAGATCATGCCATTTAAATCTACCAGCAGTATAAAGTCATTACATCGTTACTTTGTTTCAATGTCCATGAATTGTTTTTAAGTCTATGTGAATTTAATCAGAATGGACAAGCGCAGTACAAGTCTTATTTTTCTAGCCTAGTGGTTGGTTTTGCAAAGGAAAAAGTTAAGCTTTGAACAAGGCATGTTTTTTCTTCTGTCTTGTGAAGTGTAAAGATACTGTAGATATAGTCTGAAGAGGCTGTAGAAAACAAATGAGGTCAGGAACCTTTTAGTGAAGACTGTGACCTTTGTGTTGTTATACTTCAGTTACCTGGAATATTACTTTTCACTGTCATTGAGGGCCTGAAATTCTTACCAGTTTTTATGTATTTTTCAGAGCTCTATAGAATTATTCTGGCCCAGCAGCATTCAACAGTCCCTTAATTTTGTGCTGTATTTTAAAACTCATCAGAAAATAAAATAAAACTAATGTACAGTTAGAGAGAAGCTTAAGGATAATAACAAGAGACACAAAAGTAATTAATTAATTATTTAACAAATCCTGATTAAATGTAGAGTTACAGGGTAATATATTTCAGCATGCCAAAAATGTAAGTATAGAAACAGATAACACTGTAATCACCATCACTCACTAAACCAAATTAAAGTCATAGGTAAGTAGCGAAGAGTCAGTAATACATGATACCTGTGTGGTTGTGGGGATGTAAATTCATAATCTGTTATTGCAATAAGATTCTCCTTGTGTTCATATCATCAAAGATGGTTGCCAGACACATAAAATAAATAAAATCAGGAAAGTAGAATACTGTAGTAGTTCTTCAAAAAGGTATTGGAAACCCTTAGTTATGAATAAGAATCCAAATCATGATGGGTAAATGGTGGCAATGTCCTCAACCTTATAAGATAATACAAGGCAGCATACTATTCTCACACAATGTTGATGTTTATTCCACCTACTGTATAAAGTTTTCTTTATTGTTCATTTTTCCATAGGTAATATCTAGAGATGAGAGGGTCTGGATCTATGAGAACTGGACCCACCCACACTTCTCAATCCGATTCCGAATCCAAGTCTGTCTTGGGGATTTCCCACCTTACTTAGATGCCAAATTGTGGCAAAATGTTATCATCCCTCTGTCAGTTTCTCATGGATTTTGGATTCTATAAAGGTCCCCGGTGATCGGTGCCATTTTCACTCCAGCTGTGGAGAGTATACTGAATGGACGTGTCTGTCACATTACTGTGTTGTCTGGCTGGCATGGGGATAGTGTATCTGAAAGGGGTGCTCTGTCTGCTGTGTCAGTCCAGGAGTGCTCTGTCTGCTGTATCTAAAAGGGGTGCTCTGTCTGCTGTATCTGAAATGGGTGTTCTGTCTGCTGTATCGTCCCAGGGGTGCTCTGTCTGCTGTATCTGAAAGGGGTGCTCTGTCTGTTGTATAAGTCCAGGGGTGCTCTGTCTGCTGGATCTGAAAGAGGTACTCTGTCTGCTGTATCAGTCCAGGGGTGCTGTGTCTGCTGTATCTGAAAGGGGTGCTCTGTCCATACATCCAGGGGGCTCTGCCCCAGTGTTAATTAAATGAACCCATACAGGGGCTGGTGTGTCCTATTATCCGTATCAGTCCAAGGGTGCTCTGTCTGCTGTGTCTGAAAGGGTTGCTCTGACTGCTGTATCTAAATGGGGTGATCTGTCCATCCAGGGGCTTAGCTCCGGTGTAAAATTAGAATAATAAAAGCTAAAAACAAAGAACCTAAAAATATATATATATATATTTTTGTTCTGTACCCCAGTGTACTATACAATTTTTATTTTATTGTCATAAGTACTCTGACACTGACGGTCAGACCGCAGTAAATTATTATTATTTTGTACTTATACATGAATTGTGCAACACTGTTGGTGAATTTAAACTGCAGTATTCAATTACTACATCCGACACACACAGGTATTGTGTGATGCTGTGGGTGAAGGTGGTACCACAGTAATGTATTTTATTTCCTAATTATACACATATTGTGCAACACTATTGGTAAATTTAAACCGGAGTGTTTGATTACTATTTCTGACTCATACACGTATTGGGTGACACTGTAGGTTGTATATTTTTGGTACAAATTGTGGTGTGTGCTGTATCTCACTTTGCTTTTGTTGATAGAAATAGACGACGAACAATAGAAAGGAGATCATGAACCAAGAACTAGTGGTGGAGCTGCTGTCACTAGCTCTGTCAATGCAAGTCCGTCAACGTCATCTGCTAAAGCCAATGCCCAATGGCATAGAGGGCATGTAAAATCAAAGTCAGTGTATATAAAATCAAGCAATATCATTTTACAGTGCTAAATAAAAAAAATCACAAGTAAAGTTAACTGCAAAGAAACATAAAATTGGCAATATGACATTCACTGCACAAAGTGGCAAGGAAAGGCTAAGGCCTTGCCCTTTGTTTATGACTGGTGGTTCTGCATCTCATAATAATGATGTAAGCCTTTTTCCCTGTAGAAGAGTTTAAAAAAATCTTGTTAAGGCACAGGAGCCAACTGTGTGCTTAGAAATATCACCAATCCCTGAGGAGAGTCCAATCTTGTCTGCAGGTGTCATGTGTCAGCCTGACATTTCCAATACTGTACTGGAAGAGGAGGCTTCTTCCACCATTTGCATGGCCTCTGCAAGTGTTGGGGGGGCAGCACAAGTCAACATGCTAACATTGAAATTGCGGATGTCACTGTAGAAGTACACCAGGATTAGGAGGATATTTGTGTAGCTGGCACTAATGAGAATGTTGATGATGAGGAAGTTGTTTGTTTAAAAATCCCAATGTTATGTTGGGCAAAAGACAAAAAAAAACACCTCTTATGTGTGGAATTATTTCTAACCAAATCCAGAAAACAACTTTCAAGCCATCTGTAGCCTTTGTAAAGCCATAGTAAGAAGAGGTAGGGACCTTACCCACCTAGGAACCTCCTCTACGTTAAATCAATTGCTGTGCATACATCACAAGTTTTAGTCAAATTCAGAAACTTTGATCAAGAATGTAACCAGTCCAGGGGCACCTAGCTCCATTATCTGTTAGATCCAAATAATCAAAAACAATTGACTGTCAAAAAATAATTTGCAAGGGGGAACAAGTATGACAGCAGTCACCCAGTTGCACAGTACATTACTGATTCTATAGCAACTATGCTGGTATTAGACCTGCATCCAGTATCTGCCATTAGTGCAGTACGATTTAGAAAGTTGATTGAGGTACTGTGTCCCAAGTATCAAATCCCATCTAGATTCCACTTCACTAGAAAAGCAATTTCCAACCTGTACAAGGACTTTAAAAAAAAGTGTTTTTAGTGTTCTCAGAAATGTCGTTGTACACACTTTCCACTTAACCACAGATATGTGGACAGGATGAACAGGGCAAACTAAAGACTACATGATTGTGACAGCCCACTGGGTAGATGAATTGACTTCAGCAGCAGCGGCAGCATCTCAGAAATGCCGGCTCATTCAGAGACAGGCTACTCTGTGTCACCAATTTTACTAAGAGGCTTACCGCTGTCAACCTCATTGAAAAATTCAGGGAAATCATTGCTTACCCCACTTGGTCTCTCCTCGGGATTTGTGATATCTGCCACCAATATTGTGAGACCATTAAATCGGCGTGAATTCCAACAAGTCCCATATTTTGTAAAGGGGTGCTTTTTCTCTGTCAGCTGTATCTGTAAAAGGGTGCTTTCTTTCTGTCAGCTGTATCTGTAAAGGGGTGCTTTCTCTCTGTCAGCTGTATCTGAAAAAAGGGTGCTATCTGTCTGATGTATTTGAAAGGGGTGCTCTCTCTGTCAGCTGTATCTGTACAGGGGTGCTCTCTCTCTGTCCACTGTATCTGTAAAGGGGTGCTTTCACTCTGTCAGCTGTATCAGAAAAAAGGGGTGCTCTGTTTGCTGTATATGAAAGGAGTAATCTGAAAGTCTAAAATTATAATTGTAAAACCATTTCTGAACCATCTGCACATGTGGGGAGCAGCACAAGTAAAGATGGTGATGAATATGATGAGGAGGGTGATGAATCTGATGAGTAGGAAATAATACAAATTGAGGATTCATGGGTGGAAGTGCGACAGGATGAGGGGGATATGTGTGTACTATCTGACAGTGAGGATGTTGATGATGATACTGTTTGTATAAGTCAGCCACTGGTTGCTGCAGTTGTGGATCATGATAAAAAGAAAGCCATTGTGATGCATCTGCATAAGACCAAAAAAGCCACCTTTTGGGTGTGGTATTATTTTTACCCAAATCCTAACAGTGTTTATGACAGTATCTGCTCCTTTTGTGATGCCAAATTTAGTAGAGGTAGGAACATTAGCAATCAAGGCACCTCCTCCATGTTACATCATTTGTGGCGAAGACATGACATTTGTTGTACAAGATTATAATGTAATTAACACCTCATCATCAACATCCTCAGAGTAATTACTTAACAGGGGAAGTCTTTATAAAAAATTGTTTTGTGGGAGCCCAACAAACCAATCATTTCAGCCACAAGTGATGAGCACTGTCACGAAAATGATTGGTTTGTTAAACTGTGCATGTCCTGTATAATATATAAAACATAAGGGTAGGTGGGAGGGTCCAAGGACAATGCCATCTTGTACCTTATTTCTTTGCATTATGTGCTCTTTGGAGCATTTTTTGGCATAGTTTATAAAACTGCAGTGCCACTCCAACATGTGTCAGGTGTTTGTGCCACCCACTTCTGTCGCTTAGCTTAGTCATCCATCTACCTCAGTGCAATCTTTTTGCCTAAACTGGATGTAATCATTATTGTGAGCAGTGAGGTATTAAAAATAGACTGTAAATGAGTGAAAATTAATGTTATTGAGATTAATAATACTGTAGGAACAAAAACACCCCCAAATTCTGTGAATGTAGCTGTTTTTATGATTTAAAAAAAATTGGAACCATAATCAAAACACACAAGGCCGGTTTTGTCAAAACCAATCCAAAACCAAAACACGAAGAAGAAAAACCAATATGTGAAAAATGGCCAGGCGCACACCATTACTAGAAATATCGCCTTATTTCCGTTATCACACCAAAAATGTGTGAGAGACTTATATAAAACCTGGGGCCACCAGTCTGTTATAAATGGGACGGTACTGTACTGATGTTGGAAAATTCCTCTAAAGAACTTCCACTACGTGTGAGTGTCCCCAGTTTAATGTACGGTGGAACACACACAGGTGCTAATTCAGACCTGGCGACCAGGTCTGAACTGCGCATGCCAGAGATGTGATCAGCATCTCATCCCAGTGATCGCCTCTGCCTGATTGACAGGCAAAGGCGTTGACCTGGCAGGAGGGGGCGGGAGCCAGACTCAGAAACCAGAACGAGACAAAACATCATGATCCTGATGCCGGATTCTTGCAAGATCCGGACTTTGTATATTTTGCGCCTCCCACCCCGCCATTTTCACTCCTGTCCTGAAAAGTGTAGCGAGAGGACGTGTCTCCTTAGTGTCTGAGCGGGAAAGTGTTGTGCCGCATGGGGTGGTGACCTGCTGTATCATTCCAGTGGTGCTGTCTTATGCTGCATCAGTCCAGTGGTGGTGTCTTGTGCTGCTTCAGTTCTGTCACTCCAGTGGTGGTGTCCTATGCTGCCATAAGTCCAGTGGTGCTGCTGTATAAGTCCAGTCCAGTGGTGCTGTCTTGTGCTGCATCAGTCCAGTGGTGGTGGTCTGTGCTGCCATAAGTCCAGTGGTCCTGCTGTATAAGTCCAGTCCAGTGGTGCTTTCATTTAAGTTCATTGGTGCTGCCATATAAATCCAGCTGTATTGCATTATAAGTCAAATGGTACTGCCATATAAGTCAAGCGGTACTGCTGTATAACTCCGGCAGTACTGCCGTATAAGTCCAGTGGTGCGGTCCTGTGCTGTATATTATTTACTCCAAATAAATTGGTTATTAATATTTAATCCAAATAATTTTTGCAGGGTTTGCCCTGTGAGGTGTAGGGGTATGCTCTCCTGTGCTACATATTATTATAATAACTCCAAATAAAAGGGTTATTATCCGAATAATTTTTACAGGCTTTGCCATGTGTGTGGTTTAGGAGTATGCTCTCTTGAGCTGCATATTATTAGAATAACTCAAAATAAAAGGGTTATAATTATACAAATAATTTATAAAGGGTTTGCCCTGTGTAGTGTAGGGGAATGCTCACCTGTGCTGCATATTATTATAATAACTCCAAATAAAAGGGTTACTATCCAAAAATTTTTTACAGGCTTTGCCATGTGTGTGTGGTTTAGAGGTATGCTCTCCTGTGCTGCATATTATTTTAATAACTCCAAATTAAAGGGTTATTATCCAATTCATTTTTACAGGATTTGCCCTGTGTGGTGTAGGGGTATGTTCTCCTGTTCTGTATATTATAATAATAACTCCAAATAATATTTACAGGCTTTGCCATGTGTGTGTGGTTTAGGGGTATTCGGTCCTGTGCCGCATATTATTAAAATAACTCCAAATAAAAGAGTCATTATCCAAAGAATTTTTAAAGGCTTTGCCATGTGTGTGGTTTAGGGGTAGACTCTTCTGTGCTGCATATTGTTATATAACTCCAGAAAAATAATGGAGAACAAAAATTTGGAATATAAAATAGGGAAAGATCAATAACCACTTCCTCCTAGTGCTGAAGCTGCTGCCACTAGTCATGACATAGATGATGAAATGCCATCAACGTCGTCTGCCAAGGTCAATGACCAATGTCATAGTAGAGGGCATGTAAAATCCAAAAAGCCAAAGTTCAGTAAAATGACCCCAAAAAATAAATTAAAATCATCTGAGGAGAAATGTAAACTTGCCAATATGCCATTTATGATAGGGAGTGGCAAGGAACGGCTAAGGCCCTGGCCTATATTCATGACTAGTGGTTCAGCTTCACATGATGATGGAAGCCCTCATCCTCCCACTAAAAAAATTAAAAGAGCTAAGCTGGCAAAAGCACAGCAAAGAACAGTGCGTTCTAAGATGGTATCACAAATCCCCAAGGAGAGTCCAAGTGTTTCGGCAGTTGCAGTGCCTGACCTTCCCAATACTGGATGGGAAGAGGTGGCTCCTTCCACCATTTGTATGCCCTCTGCAAGTGCTGGAAGGAGCACCCACAGTCCAGTTTCTGATATTCAAATTGAAGATGTCACTGTTGAAGTACACCAGGATAAGGATATGGGTGTTGCTGGCGCTGAGGTGGAAGTTGACAAGGAGGATTCTGATAGTGATGTGGTCTGTTTAAATCAGGCACCGGGGAAGACAGTTATTGTCCGTGGGATGAATAAGCCCATTGTCATGTTTTGGAAAATATACAAAAAAAACCACCTGTTTGGTGTGGAATTATTTCTTTACAAATCCGGACAACAGGTATCAAGCCGTGTGTTGCCTTTGTCAATCCGTAATAAGTAGGGGCAAGGACATTAACCACCTAGGAACATCCTCCCTTACACGTAACCTGCAGCGCATTCACCATAAGTCATTGTCAAGTTCAGAAACTTTGGGTAAGAGGGTAAGCAGTCCACTGACACCTAAATCTCTTCTTCCTCTTGTACCCGAGCTCCTGCAAGCCACACCACCAACTCCCTCAATGTCAATTTCCTCCTCTGCCAGGAATGTCAGTAGTCCTGCAGGCTATGTCGCTGGTATGACTGATGAGTCCTCTCCTAACCGGGATTACTCTGGAGGATCCTTGAGTGGTACACCTACTATTGCTGCTGCTGTTGTTGCTGCTGGGAGTCGATCACCATCCCAGAGGAGAAGTAGGAATACCACTTGTACTACTTTAACTAATCAACTGACTGTCCAACAGTCCTTTGCGAGGAAGATGAAATATGACAGCAGTCATCCTGTTGCAAAGCGGATAACTGAGGCCTAGACAGCTATGTTGGTATTAGATGTGCATCCGGCATCCAAAATTAGTGCAGCAGTATTTAGACAATTGATGGAAGTAGTGTGTCCCCAGTACCAAATCCCATCTAGATTCCACTTTACTAGGCAGGCGATACCGAGAATGTACAGAGGTGTCAGAAAAAATGTCCGCAGTGTCCTGAAAAATGCATTTGTACCCACTGTCCATTTAACCACAGACATGTGGATAAGTGGAACAGAGCAGACTAAGGACTATATGACTGTGACAGCCCACTGGGTAGATGAATTGCCTTGCACAGCAAGAACAGCAGCGGCACCAGTAGCAGCATCTCAGAAATGCCAGCTCACTACAAGGCAGGCTATGCTGTGTCACCGGTTTCAGTAAGAGGGACACCACAGACAACCTCTTAGAGAAACTGAGGGAAATCATCACCCAATGGCTTACCCCATTTAGACTCTCCTGGGGATTTGTGATATCAGACAACGCCACCAATATTGTGCGGGCATTAATCAGAGCAAATTAAAGCATGTCCCATGTTATGCTCAAACAATAAATTTGGTGGTGCAGAATTTTTTGAGAAATGACAGGGCCGTGCAGGAGATGCTTTCAGTGTCCCAAAAATTTTTGGGACAATTTTACTATTCAGCGACTCGCGTGCCATAGACTGGAGTGCCAGCAAACACTCTTGGACCTGCCCTGTCATCACCTAAAGCAAGAGGTTGTAACACGATGGAATTCAACCCTCCATATGCTTCAGAGGATGGAGGAGAAGCAAAATGCCATTCAAGCCTATACATCCACCTATGATATAGACAAAGGAGGGGGTATGCACCTGACTCAAGAGCAGTGGAGATTGATTTCCGTGTTGTGAAAGGTTCTCCAACCCTTCGAACTTGCCACACGTGAAGTCAGTTCAGACACTGCCAGCTTGAGTCAGGTCATTCCCCTCATCAGGCTTTTGCAGAAAAAGCTGGAGAAAGTAAAGTAGGAGCTAAGACAGAGCGATTCCGCTCAGTAAGTGGTACTTGTGGATGAAGCCCTTCATTTGCATTGCCAGGTTCCAAGAGTGGTCAATATGTTGAAATCAGAGCACTACATTTTGGCCACCGTGATCGATCCTAGGTTTAATGACTACGGGGTGTCTCGCTTTCTGGTGGACACAAGTCTACAGAGGTGCAAAGATATGCTGATGAAAACAGTGTCAGCTGAAGCGGAATGTGACATGGCAACAGCTCCTTCATTTTCTCCCACGAATGGGGCTATCAGGAAACAACTTAGATATCCAATTCCTAAACAACCTGCTGGCAGTGATGCAGGGCAGGCAGGACCAAGTTTGGACATCTGGTCCAGACTGAAGGACCTGCCAACAATTTATGACATGTCAACTGTCACTGCATATGATGCGGTCGCCATTGAAAGAATGGTGGAGGATTGCATCGCTGACAGCATCCAAGTAGACATGTCAGGCTGTACCTGTACCACCTCAGTGTATACTCTGAAAGAGTTTTTAATGCAGTAGGTAACCCTGTCAGCGATAAGCATAGGAGGTTACTTCCACACAATGTAGAGAAGATGATGTTCATCAAAATGAATTATCAGTTCTTCCTGGTAGACCAGCCTCCAGAAAGCACAGAGGGACCTGTGGTGGTGGCTTCCAGCGGGGATGAATTAATTCCCTGTGAGGATGAGGATATACACAACACTGAAGGGTGTGAGGAATCAGTCGATGAGGATGAGGAAGACATCTTGCCTCTGTAGAGCCAGTTTGTGCAGGGACAGATTAATTGCCAGCTTGTTTTGTGGGGGCCCAAACGAACCAATCATTTTAGCCACATTCATGTGGCAGACCCTGGCACTGAAATGATTGGTTTGCTAAAGTGTGTGTGTCCTCCTTATACAACATAAGGGTAAGTGGGATGGTCCAAGGACAATTCCATCTTGCACCTCTTTTTTTCTGTGCATTATGAACTCTTTGTGGCCTAGTTTTTCAAACTGCCATCCTGTCTGCCACTGCAGTGCCACTCCTACATGGGCCAGGTGTTTGTGCCGCACACTAGTGTGGTTGTGGGGTAATTTTGTCAGTTTGCTATGCGATTGAGTCCGGTGTATCATTATGTGCATTGACCTCGCTTATCCCTATCGCCCCTGTGTATTTTAGCTAGGGGATTGTGACGCTCCTTCAACATTGGCCCATAGCCTGCAAAATCTGTGCTGTTACTTGCTCCGTAGTCGAGTGCCTCCATGGGGCAAGGAGTCACAGGCGGTAGCCATTTCAATTGAGTCTGCCCTTCTACAGAATTGTATGTGTACCGTACGGTGCATAGAACATTAACAGTAGAAACGCTCCTGCAGCTTTGCCCTGGTTTATGTAAAACTTGTGTGCACACTTGTATTGAATGTGAAAGTATACTACAGTACGATAGATGTAAAAAATAATAAAGTGTCTGGAAAAAATTAACATGCATTCGTACTTTAGGGATCGAACCCGGGACTCTAAGTATAGGAAGCAGAACACTTCACCACTCGGACACTTCGCTGCCGACAGATGAATAAATCCATTGGTTTTGATTATGCCGTAATGGCTACGGGATTAGGATGCTAACATACAATATTCCTAACATCAATAGGCAACAATGTACTTCTAACACGTCCATTTGCATCCGTGTACACTACTAGTTTTATGTTGCTTTGTCTGCGGGACTTGGACGCTCACATATTCCTAAAGTATTGTAAATGGACCATATATGCTGTACTATTTGCATCTGTACTGTGTATACTGTATGCAGCGTAATGAGATTTACTAGTAAAGTAGTTTTTACTATGTATTTCAGTATTGTATTTTACGGGAGACCAAACGCATGCGCAGTGGTGATTGTAAAAAGCGACATCTGGTGGATGATCGCAGGTATTACACGTAAAGGTAACGTCAAATGCTCTGTGCGCCTCCGTGCGATTTGGCGTGCCTCTCTGTGACTAGGTGCGCCTTCCTGCGCCCCGTTACGCTGCGTATGCCCGATCGTGACTAACGCCTCAGCCAGTCAAGATAACGGAGGACCCATCTGTACAGAGAGTACATTTGAAATATCCTCATTGTATTATTCTAATTATTTTTTTAGCCCAATCTCTGGAATAAAAAGTCTATGACAGGTGAGGCAGTGCCTCACCAGTCTACCTTTTCGGCACATCTCTGATCAAAACTCAAGATATTTCCAGCAGTATATACAGTACTGCTGCACCTGTTTATAATGCCCACATGAACCCTTGACCTCATATATTATGTATAAATCTGGCTGTTGTGCTAGCCAATGCCTTCTAAATCATTTACCTCACTGCACATACCTGCATCCCACTGATAGGAGTGATCAAATCAGTGATAAAAACTGCCTGTGTGGTGTGATGTGAAGAACCATGTATTTAACTGGGGGAGTTTTAACATACAAGTGGGCCCATGTGCAGACTCTGATTGGGCCCCCTCCTCTGCACAACACTGTAGGCTCTGGCATTGTGCTGAAGCCTACTGCATATGGGTAGGTCTCCAGAAACATGGTACCTGCCATGTTCTGGAGAATAATTTTGCTACTGCACCCCCTAGCATAAAATATGGGTGCAGTGTGTGCAGTGTGGGCTCCCCCTGGATCCAGGAGTCCATATACACTGCACACATTGTACCAATTATAGAAACGCCAATGCATTGAACAGCTCGAACAGAAGCATATACAGAAGTGTGAACATTTCATTTAGTCAGAATCCACCTTTGCAATTTTATGCAGAACCACCTTTTTTTTATCAGAGCGGCTGCGTGTGACATCACACAACCTCCCCGAAAATGGTCATGGCACGCCCCATATTTCAGACCACCCCACCTCCTAATGCTGCATGCCGCCCTGCGAATAACCACCAGTGTCAATCCTCTTGTGTCCATTCCTTCCTTGATGTGTCCCCAATAAGAAGGGTCATACTTATGCACTGCAGCCAGTGCCTGTGCACAGACCAGATGGACGCAGCCGCTGTGTATAGGCAGTTGGCTGCATCCATCTCTGAATCAGGCCCTCAGTGGTTATTCTGTGTTGCTGCAATTGCAGCTACTATTATACACTGGTGGAATAGTCAGTATTCAAAGTTGGCAATTGCTTTATTATTTCCCAGTAATCAGAGAAATCAACTAACATCACTATTCAGAAATTCAGTGATAACAAGCAGCATTTCAAGAACTACAGTAATGTAGCAGATTCAGACTTGACCAGTGCTGAAAGTAGGGTGGTACAGGGTGGTATGGAGTACCATTAAGAAATATGAGTGTTACAATGTCTGGCATAATGTGTAATGGGCATTACGGTGTGTGGCATAATGTGTAATAAGCGTTACGGTGTGTGGCATAATATATAATGGGCATTACTGTGTTCGGCATAATGTGTTAGGGGCATTACGGTGTGTGGTATAATGGGGGTAATTCAGAGTTTATCGCAGTAGCAATTTGATAGCAGTTGGGCAAAACCATGTTCACTGCAGGGGGGGCAGATATAACATTTGCAGAGAGAGTTAGATTTGGATGGGTTATATTGTTTCTGTGCAGGGTAAATACTGGATGCTTTATTTTTACACTGCAATTTTGATTTCAGTTTGAACACACCCCAACCAAATCTAACTCTCTCTGCACATGTTATATCTGCCCCACCTGCAGTGCACATGGTTTTGCCCAACTGCTAACAAATTTTCTGCTGCAATCAACTCTGAATTACCCCCAATGTGTCCATGCCCCTATTGTCATGTAGCCACTCCCCTAGATTTATGTGACCATGCCCATTTTTTTACTGTCAGTACCACTAAGAAAAAAATTCTACTTGCACCACTGGACTTGACAAGCAGTAGCCTTTGAACTGAAACACTGACATCACTTGGTAGCCAAAACAATGATTGAAATGCACCAACCACTTGTTTTTACTGAATATTCTGTTATCTGTTTCGCAAGTACTTCTTTTTATAGCAATTCCAAATTATCATTTTCCTTTATCAAATATTGCCATACATCCACATCACTGAGGGATAGTAATTTTATTTGTTTTATTTAACTTTTCCTCACAAACTACCTATAAATTATACACAGTATTTTTAAAAAAAAGCTTGTTTTATGCTATTTTTTTTTTATTAAAAATGTGATGTTACTGAGGGAAGACAAATAGCATCAGGGGTCATTCTAGTAGTTTAAAAAGAAATGTCTCTGCCAGTGTTACTCCAGGAAGATCAATGGCAGTACACTATGTCCTGGGGAATTGACAGGCCTAATTCTCATAAACAACCAAGCAAAAAGATGCACAGACTAGACCACAGAAATAAATATTTATATATACACCAGTGTACTTAAAAGTTCTGCAGTCCAATAAAACAACCAAAGCAGCACAGAATAGAGAAAACGTAACACATAAATAAATAAACAGATTTATTGTAAATCATATTTATACTGTGTATGTATATAAATTGAATATCATTATATGAATAAAGACTTGATGAAGATAGAAACTAATGAGTCCAAAACTCCAATACAGTATGTGTCCACGAACAAGGCTATACAGTTTCTTAAATTATTATTGAACCACTTATCCGATGATTTGTTCCCCATAGAACCTCTCAGAAATTTTAATTTTTTTTTATTACTTAATAGAGTTTAAAAAGTTTTTTTAATAATATTATTTTTTAATAATATAATATATTATATATTTAATAATATATGAAACAATATATTTTTTTTATATCTAGGGGGTGTTTTGCACCCCAATCGCCCTTCAATGTAGAATTCTCAGACAAGAATCTGGGCAAAGCAGAATATCCTGACCTGCAGGATATTACTAGATGCAACATGCTTGCTGAAGCCGGAATCAGGAAATAGGTGACAGGTGAGCAACCCAGCGGCAGCGGAAACTGGGATGTTTTGTGACTTAACAATGGGGGTAATTCCAAGTTGATCGCAGCAGGAAAATTTTTAGTAGTTGGGCAAAACCATGTGCACTGCAGGGGGGCAGATTTAACATGTGCAGAGAGAGTTAGATTTGGGTGTGGTGTGTTCAATCTGCAATCTAATTTGCAGTGTAAAAATAAAGCAGCCAGTATTTACCCTGCACAGAAACAAAATAACCCACCCAAATCTAACTCTCTCTGCAAATGTTACATCTGCCCCCCCCTGCAGTGCACATGGTTTTGCCCAACTGCTAAAAATTTTCCTGCTGCGATCAACTTGGAATTACCCCCAATAATAATAATAATAATAATAATAATACTTTGTTAAATATATTTTCTAGAAATATTTTTTCAAATCCAATGCCCAAATATTTGCTTAACTTAGAAATTGGATTGACCAAACATTAGAAAAACCCATGACTCCAAGTCGTTAGAAGCTAGGTTTTAAAACATTACATTTCATACAGTATTTCAATATTGCTTTTTGCACCTCACAAGTTCAATTTCTTCTTTCTTCTCCATCTCCTCCTCCTCTTCTTCTTCTTCTTCTTCTTCTTCTTCTTCTTCTTCTTCTTCTTCTTCTTCTTCTTCTTCTTCCATGTTGGCATCCTGTACCTGATTCAGTGAAAATGTTCCTATCTTTAGGATCAAAGTATCTTTAGATATAGTGCTACTTTCCACATTTTAATTATTTTACTTGCTTCTATATCAGTGGTTCCCACACCCGGTGCAGTGATACCTTGGAGCACCTCTGGGCACTTGAAGGGGTGCCACAGTTTCTTGTTTCAGTACTCAATAAAATTAATTTTGATCGATGAGATAAGCAAAACCAGTACTGGTAGCTGGCAATCATAAAATATGTGGACAAATAGAAGTGCAACCATGTCTACCACTACATAACTGACCTATGGATGGCAAGTACACACAATTTACTTAATTTAATAATTTTTGCTGAGTTTCTCAATAGGAACCTTTTGATCTAGGGGTGTCATGGAAAATGCTGATACTCAAAAGTGCCGTGATTCAAGAACGTTTGGGAAACACTGTTCTATGTTGCTGTACCTAACAGCATTACACTATGAACTATGCTGTTTTAAACTAAAACAATTTGGATTATAGTTTCTTAATTTAAATGTATTAATTATCCAATTTATTTTTATACACACAGAATTCTATAAATGTTACAATTAGAGATGAGCGGGTTCGGTTCGCCAAGAACCGACCCCCCCCTAACTCCACGTGTCCGAGCCTGGCTCGGTTATTCCCGCCTGACTCGGAAAACCTGAACGAGGCAAAATGTCATCATTCCGCTGTCGGATTCTCGTGAGATTCGGATTCCATATAAAGAGCCGTGCATTGCCGCCATTTTCACTTGGGCATTGTAGAGGTTACAGAGGGGACATGGCTACGTTCTCTCAGTGTCAGTTCTCAGTATCAGTGCTCAGTATCAGTGCTTATTGCTGCTCAGTAATACTAGTACAGTGTCTTTTGCTGCATCTTGCTGCTGTAGGGTGCTGTGGTAGTAGTGTCCTGTGACTGTGCATCGGACATCATCATTCCAGTCACAGTGGTATCTGGAGGGTGACAAGTCCAGAGTGCTTTTGTGCTGCTCAGTAATACTTGTACAGTGTCTTGTGCTGCATCTTGCTGCTGTAGTGTGCTGTGGTAGTAGTGTCCTGTGACTGTGCATCGGTCATCATCATTCCAGTCACAGTGGTATCTGGAGGGTGACAATTCTAGACTGCTTTTGTGCTTTTCACTAATACTAGTACAGTGTCTTGTGCTGCATCGTGCTGCTCAGTGTCAGTTCTCTCAGTAGTATCATCAGTGCTCAGTATCAGTGCTCAGTAGTATCATCAGTGCTCATTCTCTTGTGGTGCTCAGTAATACTACATTACTAATACTAGTACAGTATCTTGTGCTGCTCAGTGTCAGTTCTCTCAGTAGTATCATCAGTGCTCAGTATCAGTGCTCAGTAGTATCATCAGTGCTCAGTATCACTGCTCATTGTCTTGTGGTGCTCAGTAACACTACATTACCAATACTAGTACAGTGTCTTGTGCTGCATTGTGCTGCTCAGTGTCAGTTCTCAGTAGTATCATCAGTGCTCAGTATCACTGGTCAGTGCTCCGTGTCTTGTGCTGCATCGTGCTGCTCAGTGTCTGCCATTTGATATAATTCCCGTGATACTGGCTTTTAATTCTAGTGATTTTGTCATTTTCTTACAGTGATTTGGACCAATAATACCATTGATTAGAACGTAATACTGGCTTTTAATTCTAGCAATTTTGTCATTTTCTTCCAGTGATTTGGAACAATAATACCATTGATTAGAACAAATAATTCCTGTGATACTGGCTTCTAATTCTAGCGATTTTGTCATTTTCTTCCAGTGATTTGGACCAGTAATACCATTGATTAGAACAAATAATTCCTGTGATACTGGCTTTTAATTCTAGTGATTTTGTCATTTTCTTCCATTGATTAGAGCAAATAATTCCAGTGATATTGCCTTAAAATTCACATGAGACTGGAGTCTAATTGTAGATGGGCCAGGTGTTTGTGTCGCTTAGCTTAGCCATCCAGCAACCGCCATCCAGCGACTTTGGTTCACCTCTTTTTTTCTTTGCATCATGTGCTGTTTGGGGATTATTTTTTTAAGTGCCATCCTGTCTGACACTGCAGTGCAACTCCTAGATGGGCCAGGTGTTTGTGCCCCCCACTTGGGTCGCTAAGCTTAGTCATCCAGCGACCTCGGTGCAAATTTTAGGACTAAAAATAATATTGTGAGGTATGAGGTGTTCAGAATAGACTGGAAACGAGTGGACATTATTGTTATTGAGGTTAATAATACTATAGGATCAAAATTACCCCCAAATTCTATGATTTTAGCTGTTTTTGAGGTTTTTGTAAAAATCACACAATTCCAAAACGCATCCGAATCCAAAACCCGAAAGGGTGGTTTTGCCAAAACGCGTCCGAATCCAAAACACGACCACGGACCCGAATCCAAAACCAAAACACAAAACACAAAAAATGCCCGCTGCACATCTCTAGTTACAATTCCAGCTATTTAAATATTAAAAATAAAACTAACGCAATGCATAAATTATTGAAAGTTTTATCCGTGTTTGCAGAATATTTTTTTATTATGTATAATTAGCACAGTCCTTGCTATTGAGAATTATCATGATTCCAGCAGTCCTTTTTTATAGCAGCTTTATTTGAGATTTAATGTTGAAAGAAGGCCAGACATACTTGAGTTTTTCAAATCCCCTTCAAGGTCACATGTGCAAAGATTTCAAAGAGGTTTAACCAACCAACCACAATGACAAAAACCTTTATGTGTGTGTCAATGGAAACAATAGGTTTAAGCTTTTATATATATAATATACTGTATAGTGAATAGTCCATTTCACATGTCTCAAAGTTACTGTATACAATTTATTTAAGTGAGAAACCGAGGACAGATGTTGTTAACCCATTTAAAAATAAAAGTACGTATGACCCGATATCGTACAATTCCAGCATAAAAACCTTCACCAGAATGCTTGACTCAGATGTTAAAAAATCTTTGGCTAAACAAAAGAAAATTAGGTACAATCTCTCGGCGATAGAGAGAAAGGCACTCTATGAAATAAAGAACAACCCCAATATCACTGTGAGACCTGCAGATAAGGGGGGAGCGGTTGTAGTACTGAACACTACAGACTATGACATTGAAGTACAGAGACAATTAGCCGACACGGGAACCTATAGGTTATTACCTGGGGACCCGGGTTTGGCTTTTAAAAAACGTCTAGACAACATCCTAGATATGGCACTTACCCAGGGATGGATAGATGAGGATACTGTGGGCTTTCTGAAGACAGACTTCCCTATTACCCCTATTCTATACGTGATACCAAAAATACATAAGACCTTGGACAGGCCCCCAGGCCGTCCGATCATATCTGCACGTAATTCACTCTTTTCTAAGGTGGCACAATATGTGGATAGCTTTCTGCAGGTCTGTGTTAAGAAAACCAACAGCTATCTAAGAGACACTGAAGACTTCTTGAGATTATTAAATCTACAAACCTATACTGGCCAGAGGATTCTGGTTACTATGGATGTAGTATCATTATATACGGTAATACCCCACACTGTAGGGTTAGCCATGACCAGACGAGCACTGATGACATCACACAAGGGCTTACCTCCGGTAGACTTTTTAATGGACCTGCTGGAATTGATCTTAAACTGCAATTATTTTGCCTATGGGGGGCGGTACTATCTCCAGACAGCGGGGACAGCGATGGGGAGTAACATAGCCCCATCATATGCAAATCTATTTATGGATGCATATGAGACTATGAACATCATCCCGCCGTTTGGTGATAGTATCGCCTTCTATCGAAGATTTATAGATGATGTCTTCCTTGTATGGGTGGGTACCCAGGAAGCTTTAGTGAACATGGTGGAGTACCTAAATGGCCTCGAATCGACAATTAGGTTTACTATGCACTTTAGCACTGAAACTGTGGATTTTTTAGATGTCAGCATTTACACCACCAATGATGGCTATGGTTTCAAATTGTATAGAAAACCGACAGACAGGAACACCTTACTATCATTTGACAGCCACCACCCTGGATCACTGAAGCAAAATTTACCAATATCCCAATTCCTAAGGGTTCTCAGAAACAACTCGGATGAAGAAGTGGCCGCTAACCAATTGGATGAGATGAAGATGAGATTTGAGACAAGGGGGTATGACAAGAAGACCATCACGAGATGCCTACATAAGGCCAAAAACATCTACAGGGGAGCCTCACATAGAAAACGCAAGGAGGATAACCCGTTTGTTATCTCCACAACATTCAACACGGCTGGTCCGGCCATCCGGAAAGCTGTCAGAAAACTATGGCCAGTGGTAAAAACTGATCCAGCACTCATGAAGAAACTTCCAGATAAACCATTACTCAGTTTCAGACGTGCACATAACCTGAAGGACATACTGATGCAGCCTGACAGAGCAATACCAGAAGCATCGAATATGTGGCTGATGCCTAAGAAATTAGGATGCTTTAAATGTATAAACTGCACCACATGCAGAAGTATGACCACGGGTCAATTTTTCCATCACCCACACACGGGAGAGAAGATATCCATTCGTCATAGATTGACGTGCACCTCTGACTATGTGGTATACACCTTGATATGCCCATGCTCCCTGGTATATGTGGGGAAGACGGTTCGTCCGTTCCGTGAGAGAATGGCTAACCATCGGTTTTCTATCAGGAATGCCATATCAAGTGGCACCTCTGACAAACCTGTGGCTAGACACTTTTGTGAAGCACGACATCCTCTGGCATCGTTGAGGAGCATGGTAATAGACAGAGTGGAGGCACCTAAAAGAGGGGGTGATCGAGCAAAACTCCTACTGAAGCGGGAAGCTGCATGGATACACAAGTTGGACACTATAAGACCACGAGGCCTCAATGATGGAATACACTACAGTATCTTTCTATAAAGAGTGTCCCGTCATGGCCCCGCCTATACTGATTCCTTATGTAATATTTTTCATTAATATTTTTATTCTTCACCTTACATATTTTTCATATTTTTCATCATTTTTTATATTTTTTCAAATTTTTTTCTATATAATCTTTTGTTCCTGTTGTCGATCTTTTACATTTTTTACCTTTCTATACAATCTTTGAAACCAAATAAGATTATGGGAAATAGGAACCCACTACATACGTGGGAGGTCCCTGAATGGTCATATATTAATGACTGGGATGGGACGGTCCCTATATATGTAATTGGAATTTAGCAATAGAATTTGAATTTTTATATAATGAATATTATCATGATACCCTGTATTCTCTACCCTCCACCAATTGTAACTTGCTCCCTCTGCAGTCATAACTTGACATCACACATACACATAAGTACCCCGTTTGAAATACCATAGGAGTCACTATATTGAATATATACCCTTAATGACATGAGTTATAACTACATATACATACATGTGGGTTAAACTATATACCTCAAGAGAGGGTTATTTTGTGCCAGACTCTATATTATTGGCCACTGGGGGGGCGCTTTGTCTATACTTGGATACAGCCCCTCAGATGGTCCGTGTGCTGACCTATGGTGGTTCGTATTTGCCTTCCTGGAGATCTGTTGTTGCTAAGCGACCTGAAGATTTGGTCATGTGGCCCCTCCTGTGCATTATAGCCGCAGGAAGCGTTCGGACGGCACCTGATGGTTCCTGACCGAACGATTGCTAGGCAACCGTTTGACGCGTCATATTCTGTTCACGCACTGAGGAAGTAGTACATGCATTCCACGGACCGGAAGTACGGCCCGAGGTGGAACGCACGCCGCATGTGGCACACACAATGTGTGATGACGGTTTCTGGCTGCATGAGGGGGTGAGTTAAATTGCTATTGGCAAGATTGTTTACTTTGAAAAGATGATCTTCTGATTTTATTACCTGTATGTCTAAATGTTTAGTATGTCATAACTAACTGTTGTTGATATGGGGTGTGGGGGAGTTGCTGAGATTAATTGGAGGGTGGGATCTATATGGGTATAAAGGTAGCACTAGTTCACTGCATTGGTATCCTGACAAAGGTCAGAACCATGACCGAAACGTCGATCTAATTCATTTGTTATTTGATGGCTTCAATAAATCTTGTGTCTGCTTGAAGACTGGTGAGTGCTCCCCTTATTTGGAATTTTATATATATATATATATATATATATATATATACACTTTACAATTATTTTTGGGCAACGACTATGCTGTCAATGATATTCTTTTATTGCAGACTGTGTACAGCAGCATCTTATATCCCGCAGGCTAATCTGGCCACTGATCCAGCTGCTTATATGTCAAAGGGCACAGTAATTCCCTCCAATGGCTTTCCTTTCTGCTATTCCAGTGTACTTCACCTGGTGCTTTGATTCTGTATTCTAATTAAGATGACTGCCATCATCAACACTGTAGGGTGACACTCTCTAAGCCAGAAGCTAATACCACAGCTTGTTAAGCAACCATGTCAGCCTGATTTTAGGTCCTTTTCTTGCAGTTCACTACAGGCCTTTCTGAAAGCACCAGGAGCCTTAATCTAGAAAGAAAGTCTTATAGTTTTTCAAAATATTTCTTTTTGATTTGTAGATACAATATGGATTTAAAGGCTCAGTGGGAATCCATATAACAATAAGTACAACAGAACACTTAAGTGAATTTGGAATTGGCGATAAACATTCCCAAGATAAAATTATGTATTTTTACCCACAGGAACATATTACTATACTTAAATTTAAAATAAGGTCACAAGCTATTTTAGCTGTACAGTACATTTTCCAAGTACCATTTACCAATTTCTTTCTATGGGAGTGCAATAGATAACTTTAAATGTAGTACCAATATAAAAAAGGTAAAAAAGAAGAATTATGTACATATAGAAAAGTCAGTTAACGACAATTTTTTGTGTGTTTAGCTTAAAAATATATTTTAATTTGTAGACTTGAAAACTGATATGATCAATTGGGTATATGCTGTTTATGTTGTACAGAGTTTTATTTTAAATTATGGAAAATATGAATACATTAAAGTTGTATAAATTGAGCAGTATTAGAGAAATAGACTATAATTTGGAGAATAAGGTGCTCATATAGTATGTCTATTTTGTCCTTTTTTTTGTATAGGATATGCATTTTGTTGCTACAGTACTCATGTGAAGTACCAGTACTTGTATAGTTTGCTTATTGTTGAAATTAACAGGGAAAAAAATCAAGTTGTTTCTATGTAATTATACTTTATACAGTATGGCAGTGGTTCCCAAACTTTTTTTTAATTATTGCACCCTAGAGTATCAGTATTTCTTTTATGACACCATTAAGTCAAAAGTTTCTTTTTCAGAAATTCAGAAAAATATATTAAAAAGTAAAATCTGTTTATACAGTATGTCATCCTCAGGTCAGTAACAATATGTGGTAAGTGATAGGATTCGCTTATGTTTGTCCACATATTATATGATTGGAAGCAACAAGTACTAGTTTTGCCTATTATATTGACCATAAATAATTTAAATTGGTCCTGGACCACCAGCCCTGGGCACTCCTGCAAGTGCCCAAAGGAACCCCAGGGTGCCGCCGCACCCAATTAGGGAACCCCTGCAATATGGTAAATTCAACATTGCATTTATTCTGTTTTGTTTATGACACTTCATTACATTATTGTGTAGAAACAGAGTAATGTGAGTATTTACTATTACAACTGTCAAGTCACATCTGTAAACATTCTATACTTTATCCTAACATAACATTGGAACATTATTATAAAAATTTGCTGTGCTTAAAATACGTAGGTTTCTGTTTTTAGCTGGATGCAACTCAGGAATATATAGATATTAGTGTGCTTTTAAGTAAATCTTTTTTACTTATAGTGATATAAAAGTTTTTTTTCCCTACCCAATTTTGTCTACGTTTGCTTATTTGTCATACTTAACTGTTTCAGGGCCTGATTCAGGTTTCTTAGCAAAGCAAAAAAGCACAAAACTGGGTAAAACCATGCTGGACTGCAGGTGGGGCAGATGTAACATGTGCAGAGAGATTTATATTTGGGTGGGGTGAGTTCAAACTGAAATCTAAAAAGTTGTCTAACATTTGTGGGCTACATGCAAAAGCAGCATTTACCCTGCACAGAAACAATATAACACACCCGAATCTAAATCTCTCTGCACATGTTACATCTGTCCCACCTGCAGTGCAACATGGGTTTGCCCAGCTGTGTGCTTTTTTAGCTTTGAATGTAGAGGGAGAAAGGGGATATGGGAAACTTGAGCAGAGGTGGTGAAATATGATATGACACTGAATGAATTGGAAAAAACCACAGTAGTTTAGAATTTAATCCTTCAAGCTTTTTTGCTTTGCTAAACCTAAATCAGACCCTCATATCTTAAAACAAAATATAAGACAAAGACAACCTGAGTAAACACAAAATACCATTTTTAAATGATCATTTGTTTTATTGAAGAAAAAAAAAGTTATTCAACACCCACTGGCCCTGTGTTAAATAGTAGTTACCCCCTCCTGGATTATACTAAGCCTTGGAATGAGATAAAGTGGACCAAGCTATAGTACCAGCCAATCAGCTCCAAACTATCATGATACAGTCTGTGATTGAAAAATGAGAGGAGCTAGTTGGTTGGTACTTTGGAGGTCATTCCGACCCATTCGCATGCTGCTTTTTTTCGCAGCTGTGCAAACAAGTCTGGAATGCGCATGTGCAGTGGCCACAATGCACAGGCGCGTCGTTGCCCGGCGAATGGGAACACCGGGCAGCGACTGAATTAAAAAAGAAAACAATTGCTTCCGCAATCGCACCATGATTGACAGGAGGAAGGCATTCCAGGGTGGCAACTGACCGTTTTCTGGGAAGGAGTGAAAAACGCAGGCATCTCCAGGCGTTTGGAGGGCGGATGTCTGACGTCAATTCCGGGACCTGACAGGCTGAAGTGATCGCAGTGGGTGAGTAATTCAGGACCTACTCCTAAACTGCACAAAATGTTTTTGCATAGCTTGGCTGCACAAGCGATCACAGCCTTGCTATGCAAAAATACACTCCCCAAATAGGCGGCGTCTAGTTGATCGCACGGGCTACAAAATGTTGCAGTGTGCGATCAACTCGGAATGACCCCCTTTATCTTTGTCCACTTTATCGCTCTCCAAGGCTTAGTAAATAGACTCCTATATTACTCATTCAACAAATCAACTAAATTTAATTGATATTTGGTTCAGTTAGATTAGACACTGCTGAATCTAAACATCACTTAAAACTTGTCCAGGAATATTTTTTTCTGTCAGCAATTTAAATTGTAAATGTGACTACATAGTTATTCTTTTATTTTATTTTTTTGCTATTGATAAAAATACATGATTTTCCTATCCATTTCACCCTCCTCTCTCTAAAATCAATATACAATTCCACTAATTTAAAAGACCGATCATCCAGCTTAATACACTGCTCAAAAAAATAAAGGGAACACTAAAATAACACATCCTAGATCTGAATGAATGAAATATTCTTATTAAATACTTTGTTCATTACATAGTTGAATGTGCTGACAACAAAATCACACAAACATTATCAATGGAAATCAAATTTATTAACCCATGAAGGTCTGGATTTGGAGTCACACACAAAATTAAAGTGGAAAAACACACTACAGGCTGATCCAACTTTGATGTAATGTCTTTAAAACAAGTCAGAATGAGGCTCAGTAGTATGTGTGGCCTCCACGTGCCTGTATAACCTACCTACAACCCACACAAGTGGCTCAGGTAGTGCAGCTCATCCAGGATGGCACATCAATGCGAGCTGTGGCAAGAAGGTTTGCTGTGTCTGTCAGCGTAGTGTCCAGAGCATGGAGGCGCTACCAGAAGACAGGCCAGTACATCAGGAAATGTGGAGGAGGCCGTAGGAGGGCAACAACCCAGCAGAAGGACCGCTACCTTCGCCTTTGTGCAAGGAGGAGCACTTCCAGAGCCCTGCAAAATGACCTCCAGCAAGCCACAAATTTGCATGTGTCTACTCAGACGATCAGAAACAGACTCCATGAGGGTGGTATGAGGGCCCGACGTCCACAGGTGGGGGTTGTGCTTACAGCCCAACACCGTGCAGGACGTTTGGCATTTGCCAGAGAACACCAAGATTGGCAAATTCACCACTGGCGCCCTGTGCTCTTCACAGATGAAAGCAGGTTCTCACTGAGCACATGTGACAGACGTGACAGAGTCTGGAGACGCCAAGGAGAACATTCTGCTGCCTGCAACATCCTCCAGCATGACCGGTTTGGCAGTGGGTCAGTAATGGTGTGGGGTGGCATTTCTTTGGGGGGCTGCATAGCCCTCCATGTGCTCGCCAGAGGTAGACTGACTGCCATTAGGTACCGAGATGAGATACTCAGACCCCTTGTGAGACAATATGCTGGTGCGGTTGGCCCTGGGTTCCTCCTAATGCAAGACAATGCTAGACCTCATGTGGCTGGAGTGTGTCAGCAGTTCCTGCAAGACAAAGGCATTGATGCTATGGACCCATTCCCCAGACCTGAATCCAATTGAGCACATCTGGGACATCATATCTCGCTCCATCCACCAACGCCACGTTGCACCACAGACTGTCCAGGAGTTGGTGGATGCTTTAGTCCAGGTCTGGGAGGAGATCCCTCAGGAGACCATCCACCACCTCATCAGGAGCATGCCCAGGCATTGTAGGGAGGTCATACAGGCACGTGGAGGCCACACACACTACTGAGCCTCATTTTGACTTGTTTTAAGGACATTACATCAAAGTTGGATCAGCCTGTAGTGTGTTTTTCCACTTTCATTTTGAGGGTGACTCCAAATCCAGACCTCCATGGGTTAATAAATTTGATTTCCATTGATAATTTTTGTGTGATTTTATTGTCAGCACATTCATCTATGTAACGAACAAAGTATTGAATAAGAATATTTCATTCATTCAGATCTTGGATGTGTTATTTTAGTGTTCCCTTTATTTTTTTGAGCAGTGTATATACCATTTAACCAAAATACAGAAATACTTTTTAAATGTGGAGACAAAGTTGCAATAGGAAACATTAGTGTTCTATATATTTTGAAATTAAATATCACTGATGTTTTGCTTAGTCTTTTAATAAGCTCTTTAGTGTTTTCTAAAAAAGAACATTTTTGAGTTTAATCTATGTTAAATTCTTCAGAACATGCAGCCAAAAGCTTTTAAATGTTTAGTTTCGATCAATTTACTTCAATTATAGCCTTTTTCACTCGATTTTAAATAATACATGATGGAAGAAACACATGTTGCAAAACAGATTGTAATTGTTGTATAATAGTACTGTATGTTGCCACAATGGATAAGTGAAGCTCTGATGTACTGTAGATCAAATTAAAGAAAATAACATAAAAGTGAATATTTTTCTAAGTTTTCTCCGGCAGGGTCCACAAGTTATCCACAGGATAACAATGGGATATGATGGAGCGACAGCGGATTGGCACCAATCGATCAAAGCTTTCTGGCCTCCCAGGATGCAATGGGCCCGTCCATATATCCCCACCTACTGGCTCAGGCAAATCAGTTTTTTGTTTGGTGCGGCAGAAGCCGGACCATGGTCAGAGGGCTGCTGTTTTTAGCAGCCCTAAGCTTTCTTATTTTATTTTTATAGTCTTACTAGTTTTTTGAGTAATCTTTCTAAACAGCGTCTTATACGTATATTAGAGTCGCTCCAACAACTCTCCACTGGGCTGCGACAATGTTTACCCATGAGTACAGTGCTGTTTCGGCGGGTGTCTGTGTTGGATATGCTAGCAGGTCCAGCAGACATTAGCCCTCATTCCGAGTTGATTGCTCACTAACTCGGCACCTCTAGGGGAGTGTATTTTCGCTTTGCAAGTGTGCGAATGCTTGTGCAGCCGAGCGGACAAAAAGTTTTTTTGCAGTTTCTGAGTAGCTCTGGACTTACTCAACCCTTGTGATCACTTCAGCCTGTCCGGTCCTGGAATTGACGTCCGACACCCGCCCTGCAAACGCCTGGACACGCCTGCATTTTCCCTACCACTCCCAGAAAATGTTCAGTTGACACCCATAAACGCACTCTTCCTTTCAATCTCCTTGCGATCGGTTGTGCAAATGTATTTGTTGCTAGAAGCATTGCACAGCAACAATGCTGTTTGTACCCGTATGACGCACGTGTGCATTGTGGTGCATACACATGAGCAGTAATAACCTGATCGCTGTGATGTGAAAAATGGCAGCGAGCGATCAACTCGGAATGAGGGCCATTACCAGGCTGTGGCCGGTGCAAGGGGAGAAGGTAAGACATCGGTTCCACTTAGCTAGATGGACACAGGCGCACTGTTTTGGGAGGAGACTACCAAACAGTAGTTGACGCGGCTGCCACCGCTGGTGCACCAGCGCTAGGTTTTAGGAATCATAGGCTCCAGGAATAGCATGAGGCCATGATCCCTAGAGTTGATGTCAGCAGGAAGAGTCAGATGCTCTCCTGGTCGCCCCTCCCCCCGTTCATGACCAGTTTCCTCTGAGTCTCCCGCCTTGAACTGTTTCCTCGCTTCTGTCCCAGATGCTGTACACGAGGTGACCTGGTCACAGCATAGGCGGCTGTGTGACTGGTGCGTCTGTGTTCACTGAGCATCTGTGTTCACTTTAGGTTCATGGAGCGGCAGTGTACACTAGTAGCGTCTGTATCCACTCAGCGTTCGCTAACGTATTGAATGATCCTGGAAGCGAGGTAAGTATCCATGTTTCCCACTCTACTGAGTACGGACTATACAGTACTAAATCTCTATCTACCTTTTTGAGTACGAATAGTTAGATAAGTGCCTATTGCATGTGAGTCTGTGTACATTTACTGTTGTTTCTTTCGCATTGCATCTGAATACGTTAGGTCTGTTTAAACGTGATCAGTAATATGCTCTGCTACATACTTAAAAATGTGTTTGTAGTTGATGATGTGCTCATATTGCTAATGTATAACATGTGACTGACTGCTAGTGTTATTGCTGACTTTACTATATGTTTGTCAGTTGTTTTTTCTGATACTCAATGTTGGTGCATGGGTAGGGTCAGATTGTATGTCACTTTAGAAAGTTTAAAGTGATTACAGTCACAAATTGTGTAGTACATTGTGAAAGTGCTGATTATTTATCATGTCTAAGAGTGGCAAAGGTGATGAAGGTACACTCACAGCAACACCAACACTCAAATCATGTTTGTCTTGCAAAACTATATTATCCTCTCAGGATCTGGTTCAGGATGGTTTGTGTGCAAATTGTTTTAGTTTTCAGCAAAATACAAGGCAGATCCCTGTACAATGTCAGGTACAGATAGATCAACCTTGGGCTATGTTTGCACAGACCTTGTCCAGTATAGCTGAGCAAATAATTCCTACAGCTTCTGTACCAGGAATAGGTTACACTATTAAAACTTACATGCAGCTCCCTACCTATGGTATATAATTTCCTCCAGCAGCTTCTCAAAAGAAACAAGTTGATAAACCGATGGTAAGTAAATCATCACCTTCACAGGCTACACATGAGGAGGAGGAGGATTCATCGGAATATGAAAGCTCAATTAATTCTACTTCGCCATACGAAGAGGAGCAAGAAGGTCTCAGCTCAGTGGATATAGCTGAGGTAATTAGAGCAATGAAAGCCATTCTATCCTTAGAGGATTCAGCAGAGCCTGTGTTAAAAACCAAGGCACCTGTGTTTAAATGTCCCAAAACAGTTAAGACTGAGTTTCCAGGGTCAGATCAGCTGACGGAAATCATGGAAGAGGCTTGGGCTACACCCAATAAGAAATTTAAAATTCCCAAAAAAATGGGATTCCAATTATCCTCTTCCAGCTGGGGATTGTTTAAAAAGGAAGGTGGCTCCTAAAGTAGATACGGATGTAAATAGATTAGTGTGAAAGTCTATATTGCCTTTGCCTTCTACATCATTAAATTATATCACGGATAGGAGGGTGGATGGGTTTCTAAAAACCATATTTTTCCCTGACTGGGGCAGTCATAAGGCCAGCCACAGCTTCATCTTGGATGGCAAAGGCAGTGGCTGCCTGGGCTGATACATTGGAGGGGGATTTTTCAGTAGCTTCTAGAGAGCAAAAATCCCATATAGCCCATATAAAACAGGCTGCAATATTCTTGGAAGAAGCAGCATTAGATATGGGTACTATTGCCTCCAGGGCATCAGCTTCAACAATAGCTGCTCACAGAGAAGTTTGGTTACGTACGTGGAAAGCTGATTCAGAATCCAAGAAGGTTTTGGAATCTGCCTTTTTCTGGAACTATTCTTTTTGGTAAAGAATTGACAAATATTCTGGAGTCAGAAGCAGACTCCAAAAAGGTCAAGTTATCTTCCACATACAACTACAAACCTAAAGTTCTGGTTTTCCGGCCCATTCGGTCTCAAGGAAAAGTTAAGTGAAAAAGTGATTGCAAGTCCCAATACAAGTCTGGTGAGACTAAAAACCATTGGGCTAACAGAGGGCCGGCTTTCAAATCAGAAGATAAGCCATCAGCCTGATGGTGCGGGCCTCAACCTGGGGGATGGGGGGTCGACTTCTTCAGTTTGCACAGAACTGGCAGCAGTCTACAACAGATGCCTGGGTGCAGGAAGCGGTATCTCAAGCTTATGCTTTTCTCTTCAAGAAGCATCCTCCTCAAAGGTTTTTATGTACCAGCCGATCTCAGGTTGAGACAAAGGCCAGGGCTTTGCAAGAAGCAGTTCAGAAATTGCTTCAGTCAGGAGTAATTATTCCAGTTCTTCTTGCACAATGGGGACACGGTTTTTAATCCAACCTATTTTTGGTTCAGAAGCCAAATGGTTCATTTTGGACCATTCTCAATCTCAAAATGCTATACAAATACATTTAGGTACCTCGGTTTCACATGGAGACGTTACGTTCCATAATCTTGGTCATGGAACCAGGTGATTATATGGTATCCCTGGATATACAGGATGCTTACCTACATGTTCCTATAGCACTGTCCCATCAGTGAAATCTCAGGGTCGCTATCATCCAACAGCATTTTCAGTTCCAGGCTCTGCCCTTTGGTTTGGCTACAGCCTCCAGAGTATTTATCAAGATTATGATGGTTATGGCAGCTTATCTCCGCCAACAGGGGATAAGAATTTTCCCATACCTCGACAATCTTTTACTCCTGGCAAAGTCACAGGAATTGCTCCTATGTCATTTCCAACAGAAAATAACATGTCTGCATAGACATAGGTGACTCATAAATTGGACAAAATCATCTCTAGATCGTCACAATGGATGCCTCACTTGGGGCTGTACTGGAATCAGGTCTGCAGAGAGTAATTTTACTTCAGAAAAAGATATCCATGGTACAGTCAAGGATTCAGGACTTGCTACACAGTCAAACGGTATCCATTCACACAGCAATGAGAGTGATGGGTTTGATGATGTCAACATTCGACATGGTGGAGTATGCACAATTCCAATCAAGCTTCTGCATCTGAGTCTTGTCAAATGAAATGGATTACATCAGACGATAAAGAAACAGACTATTGTACTTTCGGTAAAAGTTAGAAGGTCATTAGCCTGGTGGCTACAGACATCCCATCTGGACAAGGGGAGACCCTTTTGGATATCAGATTGGGAGATTCTGACAACAGATGCCAGTCTTCAGGGCTGGGAAGCAGTGTCTGGAAGATAGTGGTTCCAGGGGCAATGGGCCAAAGATGAAGGTTGCCTGCCATTAAATGTGTTGGAACTTTGGGCCATATACATGGCACTGATTCCGGCAAAGGACATTCTTCAAAGAAAACCAGTCCAGATCCACTCGGACAATGCGATGGCAGTAGCGTACCTCCACCATCAGGGAGGAACTTGCAGCCAAAAAGCAATGAAGGAGGTAAGTCACATACTAAAGTGGGCATACCTTCATCAATCAGCCTTGTCTGCAGTGTTCGTTCCAGGAGTCCTAAACTGGGAAGCAAACTTTCTCAGTCAACACACCATTCAAGCAAGCCAAAGGGCTCTACACCAGGAGGTCTTCCATACTCTAGTAGACAAATGGGGGTTGCCAGAAATACATCTCATGGTGGCCCATCTGAACAACAAAGTGCCCGCGTACGGGTCAAGAATAAAGGATCCCAGAGCAATCTTTGTGGACGACTTGTCAGTGAGATGGGACTTTCATCTGGCTTATGTGTTTCCTCCGATCACCCTATTACCCAGGGTGGCGAGAAAAATAAAGCAAGGAAAGGGGGGCCGTGATAATAATAGCTCCGGCTTGGCCCAGAAGGCATTGGTATACAGATCTGCAGAGAATGTCAATGGATGCTTCATTTCTGCTCCCTCAACGTCCAGACTTACTGACGCAGGGTGTTTTACGGTGTGGCTCTTGAAACCTCTATCCTGGAGTCTCACAACAGGTAATTCAAACTATGCTCAGAGCAAGAAAACGTTCCTCAGCTTGTATTTATCATGAATATGGCAAGCCTATATTCATTGGTGCAGTGAAGGAAAGGTGGACCCTAAATCTTTCAGAGTTTCCAGGGTCTTAGCATTCCTTCAGGCAGGAATGGATAAAGGTTTGAAGGTGGCTTCCTTGAGAGTGCAAGTATCGGCATTGACTGTATGGTTCCAAAAGAAAATTGCCAATTTACAGGATGTGCATACTTTTTTACAGGGAATGCTGTGCATTCAACCTCCATTTGTTCCACCTACAGTGCCATGTGAATTACGTTTAGTACTGAAAGCCCTTCAAGTTGCCCCATTTGAACCACTTATTAAAGTGGATCTTAAATGGTTGACAGCTAAAGTGCTCTTTCTACTGACTATGGCATCAGCTAGAAGAGTATTAGATTTAGGGGTGCTGTTATGTCGTTCCCCATTTCTGATTTATTTATCCAGATAGGGCAGTTCTTATCTTCCTAAAGTGTTGTCTAAATTCCACCTTAATGAAGAAATTGTAGTCCCAGCTTTTCAAGTAACGGGACTTTCTGTGGGAGATGCATCGCTGGACGTAGTCCGTGCATTAAGGATCTACGTGGATCGTACCAGTGCCATCAGAAAGACAAATTCTCTCTTCATTCTATACGGATTTCACAAGAGAGGATGGCCTGCTAGAAAACTGGCAAGATGGCTTCGAATGACGATTTCAAAAGTATATTCTCAAGCTGATCACCCTGTTCTGGCTAATGTCTCTGCTCACTTTACTCGTAAGGTAGGTCCTTCATGGGCAGCACAACATGGTGCTTCAGCAAAACAGATATGTAAGGCATCCACATAGTCTTCCATTAACACATTCATTAGACATTATGTCTTGGATACCTTTGCCTCTCATGATGCTGAATTCGGACGAAGGGTTCTACTGTCCAAACAGGAGCGTCCCCACCACTAAATTGCTTTGGGAAATCCCATTGTTATCCTGTAGATAACCTGTGGACCCTGCCGGAGAAATATACGTTATGGTAAGAACTTACTGTTGATAACAGTATTTCTCCTAAGTCCACAGGATCCACAGGGATCCCACCCTGACGCACCTGATTTGAGGATCCTTCTACTCACTATCCTCTTCCTTCTTGTACGGAAGGGTGTGCATGTGTGTTCTTCTAGCCTGATTAGGGCTCTACATGATGCTCCTGCCTTGTGCTTTGGAATACAACTGATTTGCTTGAGACAGTAGGCAGGGATATATGGACAGGCTCGGTGCATCCTGGGAGGCCAGAAAGCTTTGATCGACTGGTTCCTATCCGCTGTCGCTCCATCATATCCCATTGTTATCCTGTGGATCCTGTAGACTTAATAGAAATACCGTCATCAATGGTAAGTTCATGCCATAATGTATATATATGCATTAGGGTACATTCTAATATTATATATAAAGTATTAAAAATGTAGATAATTAATTAATAAATTATTAATAATGAAATAACTAAATAGAATACATTATTGATTATATACATATATAATTAATTAATTTTTTTAGCAATACATAAATCTTTAACACATATCAGATACAAAAACTAAGTGTGAGAAAAAAATCCACAGTGTGAAAATGTTATACATCGCTGTCATTGTATTTGTAATTATTTATTACTAGACATTGATGCATTGCTGGACATTGTTTTTCTTGTTTAGACACTTTTCACCCCGAGAAATTTTCACTAAATATTCTTTTTTAAATATTGATGATAAATCTCCTCATGAAATGAATGATTCATGATTAATAATGATTTTTTTATATTAAGCATTTTTTTATTATTTGTAACTTTTAACATGAATTCTATATTTTCTATTATTTATCTAGTCTTGTGCTGTTTCTAATTTTTTTAAGTAAATGTCTGACAACTGTAAAACAGTATTTGTCATCCATAAGGGAAAAATTTAATAACTAGAGGTCATTAGCAACATAATTAAATTAAATTAAAATAAATTAAAGAAATAAATAATTTGACATCACGGCCTCTATGAAATGCACAATATTTTTTGTGCATTACACAAGAGTGCGAGCACCTATGGCAGTAATTTTAAAGAGTTAATTCCAAATATACGTTTTTCTTTGAATAACAAGTTAAGAACTTTTTATAAATATGCATCTTACCTATTCTAATACAAATAATTATCTCCTTTCAAAATTTCTCTGGAGGGTAAACAAACTGATGCCACACATAGGGATAAATTTACTAAGATGGTAGTAATATTTAAGATGGGAGGTTGCCCATAGCAACCAATCAGATTTCAAGTATTATCTTCTTGAAGATGCTAGATAAATGCGAAGTAGAATCTGATTGGTTGCTATGGGAAACATTTAATCTTAAAAACAACTTCCACATTGTTAGTCTGTGCAGGTTCACAGCTCTCATCATGTTATGTGATAGCAGAAGAAGTAGAAGGATGATGTTATGGTGAAGAAAGAGCTTAAATGGGAATTCTAAGGTCTCTGCTCACTACTTTATGTGTCATATGATTGTAATTGTCATGGTACAGTAGTACAACACAACATTATAAATGATAACTAGCAGCCTGAAGAAGAAAAAGAGAAAGGAAATACCAGCATTCTTCTTACAGACAGCCACAATGATTTATGTTTAAAAATGATAATAGTTGGATTTTCATTATGGGATTGCAACTTTAAAACTTTTAAACAGCATAATGAGGATAAGCTGGAAATTACTTAGTGAGTCCTCCACAACCTGTAATTAATAATAATGTTTAGTTTTATTATGTAGCAATGGCAGGCATTGCCTTTATTAATTTGTCATTTTAAAAACATCCAGCAATCTTCAATTTATCAAAATGGAACCTATCACATTCAGTACTCAGTGTTTACATTTCACCCCTAAAGTCACACTCCAAAATATGAGAATAACACAGAATATTAGTATGCAACTTCAAAATAAGATTGTCAATCAAGTAGAATACTTTCTTCATAAATAACAAGATATTATCAGTGTCATTTTCAATATTTGTATTTTAAACCTATTGTATTTTCTCATTATACATAAAAATGGGATGTGGGTACCATGTTGTGTTGTTGCCACTTTTTTATATGTCTCCACACATTCCAATCTTGCTCCCCCTCCTCTTCAAATGTTTCTCTGCCCCTCTTTCTTATTGCATCTCTCTCTACTCCATTAATTTCTTTGTTTCTCACCAGTTGAGGTTACTGCACAGCCTCACTGACACTACAGGAGGTTACAGCCAATCAGGAGGGTGCCACGACGTGGCGCTACCTGATTGGCTGAAGGGACCCTCTTTGACAGGAGTCAGGGGGGGTCCCGGCAGACGGGGGAAAGGGGTCCCATGTGTAAACATGGGACCCCTTTCAGTGCGTGGATCGGGTATGCGGTTTGTTTTTTTGCCAAGTACGTGGATTATAAAAAAGGACACGACACACTGGATTTAGGTGAGTATAATTTTATTTTCAGGTACCCTGGAATCGACGTCGAGACGTGGGCCGAGTCGGCATCTGAACATAGGTGAGTATGTGTGTGTCGGAATATATGTAATAAAGTTGTACTTTCAAGGTGTGTGTGTCCTGTTTTTATTTGGGTATTTTTTATGCAAAAGAACTATAGGTACCAGCGGGCCCGTTTAACCCCCGCATGCTGGTACTTGTGGTTATCCAAGTACCAGCTTGTGGGGGAGGCTTGCAGGGACTTGTAGTTCTTGTGCAAAAAACAATATTCTTTTATTTTACACTTGGCTATCAGCCCCCATCCGCAGCCCATGGATGGGGGGGACAGCCTCGGGCTTCACCCCTGGCTCTTGGGTGGCTGGAGGGGGGGACCCCTTGCTTTAAGGGGTCCCCACTCCTCCAGGGTACCCCAGCCAGGGGTGACTAGTTAGTGATTTAATGCCAGGGGCGCAGGGACCTATATAAAAGTGACCCCCGGCTGTGGCATTATCTCTCTGACTAGTGGAGCCCGGTGCTGGTGTAAAAAATACGGGGGACCCCTACGTTTTTTGTCCCCCATATTTTTTGCACCAGGACAAGGCGCAGAGCCCTGTGCTGGTTGATTAAATATGGGGGAACCCCAGTCATTTTTTTTCCACATATTTTTTCAATCAGGACCGGCTCAAAGAGGGGGGACCCCACGCATTTTTTTTTTCAAATTTTACATCATTTCCCACCCATTCCCACTGATAACCATGCATGGATATCATGGATCTGTGCATGACTATCAGAACACGGTAAAATAAAGCAGGTCTGTTTGAAACTGCTTTTTTTTTATGATTTGTATTTTTTCACGGCAGTGTTTGGCTATTGGGGGTCATTCCGAGTTGTTCGCTCGCAAGCTGCTTTTAGCAGCTTTGCACACGCTAAGCCGCCGCCTACTGGGAGTGAATCTTAGCTTATCAAAATTGCGAACGAAAGATTTGCAATATTGCGATAATACATCTCTGTGCAGTTTCTGAGTAACTCGAGACTTACTCGGCATCTGCGATCAGTTCAGTGCTTGTCGTTCCTGGTTTGACGTCACAAACACACCCAGCGTTCGCCCAGACACTCCTCCGTTTCTCCAGCCACTCCTGCGGCCAGTTTCCGCCCAGAAACACCCACTTCCTGTCAATCACATTACGATCACCAGAACGAAGAAAAAACCGTGAGTAAAATTCCTAACTGCATAGCAAATTTACTTGGCGCAGTCGCAGTGCGGACATTGTGCATGCTCACTAAGCGGAAAATTGCTGCGATGCGAAGAAATTTACAGAGCGAACAACTCAGAATTACCCCCATTGCCGGCAGTGTTTGTGAAATACAATTTTTAGTATTTGTATGAAAAAACAGGCGTATTTGACCGATGGTGTATTCATTCGTATTTTTTTTCTTTGACTTCAAAAAAAATACGAATGCCCTCATCACTGCCGAGATTTGCGGTTAGTAAATTCCCAAGATGACACTTTGAAGAAAAAACACCATCTCAGTCAAAATCGGGAGCTTAGTAAATATACCCCACAGTCTTCAGTTCTTCTCTACCATAGTTCTTCAGCTTCACTCTTCAAGTCATTTATCCATAGACTCTAATTCTTCCAGTTTCTTCTGTTTCTCCAATATTCGTGTACAGCCTGATTATTCATTAAAACTACAGTTATCTTCCTACAAAGTCCTCCTTTTCTTTACACCCTCCAGCCAACGTTAACACTTAGTTTGGCTTCCACCCCATGAGGAGGAATTACATTCAGCCACCTCGTTTACTCTCCTCACAGGGAGCTGTCCCTTCAGCCAAAACTTGGTTGTCGGAACCCCAACTTATGCTGAACATGACAGTAAGCACTGGCCCAATGGATCCGGCAAGTGAGCAGGCTACCAGGGGGCGATGCCTCTGTGGATTTTCTGTCTCATCTAAATAAACAGGAGGCCATGCAGGCACAGATTGTACAGTTCATGCAGAATATGTCCACTCATTTGGATTCTCTTCAGGCAGCCATTTCCACATCTCGGACTCTGGTTCCAGCTTCCAATCCGCCAGCACCTAATCCTCTAGTGTTGATTCCAGTTCCTCGTTTACAACTACCACCACCCAGTAAATTTGACGGTAGTCCGAAGCAATGCCGAGGGTTCCACAATCAATGCGAGATCCAGTTTGAGCTTCAGTCAGCTAACTTTCCGTCTGATCGGACCAAAATTGCATGCATCATTTCACTTCTGACAGGACCAGCTCTGGATTGGCTTCACCCTTATGGTAGAAAATTGATCCCATACTCTCGAATTACCCAGAATTCGTGGCAACTTTTTGTAAAATCTTTGATGAGACAGGCCGGACCACCTCTGCCTCTTTGGAGATTCTGCGTTTGCATCAGGGAACCCATACTGTCTTCCGAAGTTGACTGGAATGAAGAGGCTCTCATTGCCGCCTTTTGGAACGGTCTCTCCGACAAAATTAAAGATGACCTGGTCACTCAGGATGTGCCAGTTAAGCTTGATCAGCTTATTTCTTTATGTAACAAGATTGATCTAAGATACAAGGAGCGCTGTCTTGAGAGAACAAGGTTCGAGCAACCCAAACCTCAGACCTGTCCAACTCCTAGACCATCCTCGCCATCTACTGAAGAACCCATGCAGGTCAACCGCTGTCGTCTCACCAATGAGGAACATCAAAGACGCAGACAGGGCTACCTCTGCATGTATTGTGGGGTGGCCGACTACTTCATTAAGTCTTGTATTCAACCACCGAGAAACTCCCGCTCCTAGCTTACGCAGGAGAGGTTAAGCTAGGATCATTCCCCAACCAATTTACCAGGATGGAATCACTGTTGGCTGTATGTCTGGAACTTCCCTCTACCACCCTTCATCTTACAGCACTTTTGGATTCTGGAGCTGCAGAAAGTTTCATTACTTCCGCCTTAGTCCGACAGTCTGAAATACCAACCACTCATTTGGAGCGAGCTATCTGTATCACTGCGGTTGACGGAAGTTATATCCCTGAAGGGATCATCACCCACTGTACAATTCCTCTGAAGATGAAAGTTGGTATTCTCCATTCTGAAGTTATCTCTTTCCTGATAATTCCCAAAGCCTCTCAAAAAATAATCCTAGGATTCCCGTGGTTACAAGAGCACAACCCCCACTTGGATTGGCAAACTATGGATGTACTCGCTTGGGGGAGTCATGTTCTCAAAGCTGTTTATCCACCGTCAAGCCACTCCTTACCCTACACTCCACTGATCTCATAGATGCCTATCAGCCCTTTTTGGACGTCTTCAGTAAGCAAGGGGCGGATACCTTGCCTCCCCACTGAAGTTGGGACTGCCCTGTCGATTTACTGTCTAGTAAAACACCTCTCAGAGGCCGAACGTACCCTTTATCTCTACCGGAAACCCAAGCGATGTCTGAGTATATACAGGAGAATTTGGCTAAAGGGTTCCTTCGCCCTTCCTCTTCTCCAGCCGAGGCGGGATGCGGTCAAGATGCCATCGGCTGGAATCCAAGCGGTCGAAAAACCGATGCCGGAATCCCGACCGCCACAATGCCAACATATTCTCCATCCGTGGGTGTCCACGATACCCATAGAGGGAGAATATAATAGTGTGCCAAGCGTAGCGAGGCACCGTGCCCGCAAGGAGCTGCGTTCCGCTCGCCACCCCTGTCGGGATTGTGTGGTCGAGATTCCGGCGTCGGTATTTTGACCGCCGGGATTCCGGCCGGCGGCATTTAGTACTGATCCCGCCGGGGCAGATGAGTCCACAGATCTTCCGGACAGACAATTCATCCTAGATCCTGCCTCCTTTGCTGCAACTGATACTACTTTGCTTCCTCCACCGATAAAAACCTTTGTTGCACCAGAACTCAGAAAAAGACTGCTTACGTGGGCTCATACCTCACCGTCTATGGGACACGCAGGTAGCTTCAAGACTCTTAAGTTCATCCAATGCTCCTATTGGTTTCCTCATCTGAAGATGGATGTTTTGGAATTCATAGCTGCCTGCTCAAAGTGTGCCCAACATAAAAGTCCAAGAGGATCACCATTGGGTCTTCTTCATACACTATCGGTTCCACAAAAACCCTGGACATACATCTCCATGGATTTTATAACTGACCTACCTGTCTCCAGAGGACGAAACACCATTTGGGTCATTGTGGAACGATTTCCAAAATGGCACACTTTGTCCCACTAACAGGTTTTCCAACTGCTCCACAAACTATCAAATCAGACTTACATGGACTTCCACAAGAGAGAGTTTCTGATCGAGGGCCTCAATTTGTGGCTAAATTCTGGAGAGCACTGAGTTCAGCTCATGGAATGGAATTAAGTTTCTCCTCTGCATACCATCCCCAAATGGATGGCCAGACTGAGAGAATAAACCAAGACTTAGAGACTTTCCTATGACTCTTCATGTCTTCTTCTCAGGATGATTGGCTGGACTATCTTCCATTTTCTGAATTTGCTCACAATAATCTCTACCATTCCGCTACCCATTCCACACCCTTTTATGTCAATTATGGACTTCATCCATGTGTTCCTGCTTTCCAAGCTCTTCCATCTCTTGAAATACCTGCTGTAGAGTTAGCCCTTCAGCAATTCACTAAGATGTAGAAACAAGTTCATGAGGCTCTGCTTAAAACATCCAATAAATAAAAAGAATTTGCAGATCGGAAATTGAAGGCTGTCCCTAGTCTCAAAGTGGGTGATTAAGTCTTGATTTCAACTCAAAACTTAAGACTCAAGGTCCCTTCCAAGAAATTTGCCCCCAGATTCATTGGACCCTATCCTATTGAAAAAGTATTGAATCCAGTAGCATACAAAGTGACGTTGCTTCCATACTTGAAGATCCCAAATGCATTTCACATCTCCTTATTGAAGCCTCTCATACTTAACTGTTTTTGGTCTGCGCTCCCTAGACCTCCCAAGGTGCAAGCTGCTCAAGGAGAAGAATTTGAAGTTCATAGTATCCTTGACTGTCGTAACAGATATGGTTGTCTCCAATATCTTATTGATTGGAAGGGATATGGACCGGAAGAAAGGTCCTGGGTTTCTGAACAGGACGTCCATGCTCCAAAATTAGTCTGGGCCTTTCATACCAAGAATCTGATGAAAACACAAGGGTGTTCAGAGCCCACCCTAAAAAGGGGGGTTACTGTCAGGCTCTGGAGCCTTACCTCTGGCAGGTGCTCCCAAGGGTTACCGTCCTGCTGGTTGGCACGACTGCGGCAGCAGGGAGCTGCTGGTGGCGGGTCCTCCTGGACGGATGTGCAGCTGCCAAGGGCTGGGGGCCAAGGGCCTGGAGAGCCGGGTGCTGCGGCGGGGATCGCTGTGGTAAGGTCCTCCAGTGGTGACACAGTATAGTGTGTCAAAGACAGTAGCTTTCTAAAGCTGTGTGCTAACAGCTAAGTATGTCTCCTGTGCTGGAAGCAGCCATGTTGGAGACCAGAGTATTACCAATGAAGTTCCCAATCTGAGTCCAGCCAATCCTGCGTGTTCTCCCCTTTAAAAAGTGGGCTGGCTTAGAGGGCGAGTCCCAGTGCTTCAAGTTATCTCTTTGTGAAAGGTTCTCCAGCTCTGTGCTCTCAGGTTACTTCTGGTTCCCTGGTCCTGGTTGCTCTCATCCATTGGTTACCTTAAAGCTGCTGCAGTCCTGCTGTCTAAGTCCGTTGTCACTCGTGGAAGCACTCACGGGGTCCCAGGTCGTAGAGGAGCTCCAGGTGCTAACGACGTTTCCAGCAGACGTCTTCATTTCTTCAAACTCCAAGTCTTCAGCCTCATCTTTCAATCACAAACCACAGTCTTCATTTCTTCAAAGTCCAAGTTCTTCAGCCTCGTCTTTCAATCACAAACCACAGTCTTCATTTCTTCAAAGTCCAAGTACTTCAGCCTCAGCTTTTAATCATAAAACACAGTCTTCAGTTCTTCTTTACCGGAGTTCTTCAGCTTCACTCTTCAAGTCATTTAACCATAGACTCTAATTCTTCCAGTTTCTTCTATATCTCCAATATTCGTGTACAGCCTGATTATTCATTAAAACTACAGTTATCTTCCTATAAAGTCCTCCTTTTCTTTATGCCCTCCAGCCAACGTTAACACTTAGTTTGGCTTCCACCCCATGAGGAGGAATTACATTCAGCCACCTCGTTTACTCTCCTCACAGGTAGTTGTCCCTTCAGCCAAAACTCGTTTGTCAGAACCTCAACTTATGCCGAGAGTGACATATATTAATTAGTAGTAGTCCTAAATACCGGGGTTGGAGTTGCTGTTCATGCAGCAAAGTACAGATCATTGGTACTTTGTGTATTTGCAGTATCTGTTCTGCACATGCGCGATTGGGTTCTGCGACAACAGATGCACTTTAGCATCAGACTGTCAGTCTAATGCCATTTGACTGATTGACAGTCTAATGCCATTTGGGGTGGGGAGGGCATGGTGATGTCCTACGTTTCTCCAAATGGAGGTGTGTCACCACTATTTAGGGGGAGGCAAGAGGGCAGAGATCTCTGTGGTTTCTCAGAGATTTTCTGGCCTCTGCGATGTTAGGAATTTTAATGCTATTTGTGTGAGGCCCCTAGAATCGGTGAGAGGGTCTTCCACCAATAACGGCCCCCTGCTGTTCCCTTAGGACAAAACAGGTACACCGGTACTTAGGATGCTGCATCACTTAAACCTCTAGCAGTAGGGGCTCAGACAATAGACTAGAGACCACAAGAAAAGCACTGGGGTACACTCACAGAAGCACGGAGGGTAAGGTCAGATTTGGGTCAGGATCTAAGCCATGGCAGTTGAGTCCCTGTTGGATGGAATGCGGTACTGAGTAAAAGACTTGCAGTACAGTTGGTCTTTTCCCGCAGGCTGAGAGCAGGTACACTGGAGAGGTAGGCAAGGGGGGATTGGACACTAGGAATGGAGGTGGAAACAGACAGGGCAAGGACTTGGGCACAAACTGGCAGTTAATCCGGCAGAGTATCCACAGGACAGGCAAGGTCCGAGGACAGGGACCATCAGCTTATACAGGCAATAACAAGCTATAACTGGCACAGAGAGGTGGGCTGAGTGCCTTATAACAGATTGCAGAACCAATGAGGTGCCAGTCTTGGACTGTCAACTTAATACATTAACTCTGTGCAGCTTCTGTGCTGCATGTACAGCCACAGCATCACTGTCATTAGGAGACAGCCACCTGGCTTCCCAGTTGCTATGCACCCAACGGGGATCACTGGGCGGAAGTGCTGTGACATCCTGGTTGCCTAGCAATGACTGGGACCCTTTGGAGGGACAAGATGCAGGCCACGGCTTGTAATATGTGATGGGCGGCTTGCGTGTCATCATGGGTGTCGCAAACCACTTGATGGTAAGTGATCTGATGCTGCGCCCTAGGACACAGATCAGATCAATACTGCAGCAGGAGGCATCTGTTTGTAATAGACGCCTCCTGCTGCATTTAACAGACAGAGCTATCATTGCATATCACTGATAGCAACTCCAGCCACATCTGAATTAGCCCCAGTGTGAGATGATTTTTTACTATATTTTACAATTTCATGAGAGTAACTTAATTTTTAGGACTGTAATAAAAATAATCAAGAACCTGTTAAAGTGATGATTAATATAAATCATAATTAAAACTAAAGTGGTATTTTTGGATAATGTTGGCATTTAAAAATATACATTATTAATAAAAAGGAGATCTTTAGTTTTGTTTTTGCTCATTTTATCATGCATATTTTCAGTTGCTACAGAACATTGATGGGATGTAATGCTGGAGGTGCAGGATGGCAGCTGATCTCTGACTTTTATTAAAGGATCAAACACTCAGAAGGCAAAATCATGCCTTGTGAGGGGATCCCATCCTCACTGCATCCCCTGGTAAGTGTTTGCGCATTTAAAAAAATGCCCAAGATCGTCTGGCATTCTGCACCTCCGGCGATCTCGGACTCCATTACATCTCGCTGAATATTGTAGAGTCAAACTGACTCTACAATATGATCCTGGAGAAAGGAGGGACTTGATGCTTCATTAAGAATGCAAATAATAATGTCTGTTAAATAAGAAAATATTCCGGTTTCAGTCATGTTTTATGCATTAAATCTTGACTTCAACTGAAAAGCTGTTCATTATGTACTTTATTGTCTGTGTACCTTTCCCATAAAGTTTGTTTTTCAAACAACAAAATAAGCAAAACAATAAAATAAATAAAATAATTGTACAGTACATACAAGTAGGCAAATATATAAAATCTGTAACTTAATTAGATTTTATAAAGATATACAGAACATTTGATGAGAGTTTACATTGAAATTTTCAATTTCTTTGTACCTCTGTAACTTCACTTTTCCTTAGAGTACAGTTTATTATTTTGCTTGAGCGATACTTTTTCTTCATCAGTCTATTATTTTGTAGCTGGCTTTGCTGTTTTAGTGCATTCCCTTTGCTTTACTGCCTGTCATGAGCATGTCACAAATAAAAGTCACCAAAGTGTTTTTTTTTTACAATTTTACTTGTAGAGGATAATCATAAAAAAGTTTGTAAAACTTGTATACTCCCCATGGTTTGTTTTATAAACATGCGAAGGTATGCAGAAACTTCAGATATCTTATTTTGCCAGAAGTCATATTTTTTCCCCATCAAAGATGGATAACATTGTCATTTTGCCTAAGGTTTTACTTTGAATATCCTCGAGGACAGATCTAGAAAAATGAGACCTAACAGCTTTGTTTAAGTCTCTAGGATCCAAGCACATTGTTTGTATCACATATTCTTTTCTGCAATCAGAAAAATATCAACATAAGATTATTCTGAGTGTTCTAAGAAATCACTAATACTATCATGCAGCTAGCTTGCTATATCATACTTACAGAAACATGATACAGTGAGAAATGTCATTAAATAGTAGTCCTTTCAAACATAAATTCCAGCTTTAACCTGGCTCAGACCCGGACACTGCACACAGGTTGAAGCTGAGGTTTTCTGTACCTACCCCTTTAGCCCTAATCTACATTGTGTATTTTATGACTCATTGGCCAAACCTTGCCGGTGCTGTCCTTCCTCCATGTACGCTTCTATACTTCTTTTACTTCCGTTGTTACTTTCTTTGGCGAATAGGAGATCTCTTTTATCCTTAATATATGTATTTGACACTGACTTTTATTGAAGGGTCTGTCATTTAACTTGTCTTGAGATGACCCAATACTGCATCATTTACTGTATACAACTAAGCAAATAGCTCTGCTTTATGCTCAGTTATTGAAAATGCATATGCTACTCTCTCTTTGTTGTTCTTAATGTAATTTTTGTGTTGTTTCTTTATGTTTGTCTATTAACATGAAAAATCAATTAAATCGATTGATTAAAAAATAATGTTGGTCAAAAACATGCAATAAGTTGGTACAGCTAAAGTAGCAAGATCAGCAATATGTATTTATTTGTACACAGTAAATTAGTCTTCTGAAAAGGAATGATTGTGCTACTGCAGTACAAACTATATGATATACCAACTATGGGGAGTTGAGGTTAGAAAAAACATGATAGGAACTCATTTTCTTACCATCAATCCACCAAAGCACATAGGGGGGATTGAAAGATGGGCAAGACCACAGCTCATGTGATTGATCTACTTTTCCTATATTAGCTCTTAGACCACAGGAAAACCAAGCAAAAGCTCTCCACAATTTGCAGTAGCTCTTAGAAATTGTCTGACACAGACAAATGCTGGTACAAAAATTATGTGGAACATATATCGATTCAGGATTCCTGGAGTCACTTTTTGCTTTGTATTATAACCAGTGAGGCTTTTGCTGTATTAGGCCATGCTAGTAAGATGGCATCAAAACATTTGCATTCTTGTATAATATATGTTAGAACTTATGTCTTGTGTTGGATATTGAATTACTGTATTATAACCCAACAAGGTTTCTTGTCTTATACTGTTGCTAAACCATAAAGACATTCCCTGAATTTCCTATTATTCTATTCACTTGGTTATTACTTATTTTTCCATAAAACATTTTAAAAAGTTAAATTACAAAAGAAACACAGGTGTTCTTAATAGCACAGCATATATAACTAAAAAGTGTAAGGGGAAAATGACACTGCTTTAGAAATGGGGCAAACATGAATCTAACAGGCATATGACATACAGTATCAAGTGCTTTGATATAGACAGACATTTGAATGCTATTTAAGTTTTTCTTAACTTAAAACATGAACTTGTCATATCCACCCATTATGAGAATTAATATGACAAAGTCATTGAGTGTATAGTATTAACTCCCTCGTGTATCAATTAGTTTTGCTTCCTATTTTAACATAATAACATATAGGGATGGCTGTAATGACACCTGAGACCGCCAGAGGTCTGAGATGCCGGATGATCTCGGACATTTCTTAAAGGGGCAACACCTACAAGGCATGGTTTTGCCTTGTAAGTGATTGCCCCTGTAAAAAAAGCCAAACATCGGCTGTCATCTCGCATCTCCAGCGATCTCGGGCATTATTATATTCGTCCCATAGAATGTGATTGATTTCAAATTATAGCATGTTCATTCTAAGCTACTCATACTTTCTTTATACTGGAAAGGAAGACCATAAAACAAACTTTCTATTACACACTGTGTTATGTTTGAAAGACAGAGAATGACTTGTCGTGTCAGATCATCAATGAATTTCATATTTCTTGCTACTCTCCTTTATGTTATGAAAAAAATGTAAATGTAGAAATTGTTCTTTGACTTTTACAAGCTAAAGGAACATAATGTAGATTTAAAACTGACAAGTCCAGCTACATCTGAGGACTCCAGTCAGAATCAAATGCGACGCATGCTGTAGATATCAATCTGATGCTGCAATTTAGCTATTTGAAAAATAGACTAGAACATTTGCTGTATTTTTTCAAATGAAGTTAAAGAACAATAATCTGGTGGATTTGTTAGATCTTCCATTTGGTGGGGCTTTAGTGACCTTCCTTAGATTGTCATTCACCTGTATAGCACTGTTTCCAGTGGGATGGTTCCAGTTACACCATATGTACAGTATCAATAATAAGGAGCAGATCTTTAAGAAAATTACAGGCGGGCACCATGAAAGGTGAAGGGTAAGTGATTAGTGGTGATAGGTAAATGGGCATAGCCTCAATACAAGAGCTGTAGTCTCATAGGATATACTGTCCTTGTAAGCTGCACCCTCATTTTCATTACACTGGGGGCATAGGGTACATACAGGGCCATGAATTGGGTCTTGTCTTCCAGGGGAACCATCTCAGAGCTAATTATGTTATGTTTAGCCCATAAGCTAAAACAGGATACTATTCTGGAAATTGGTCACTGCAGTAAAAACGGTAGTCTATTGTAGCCCCATAAGCTACTTATGGGGCTCCAATGGACTACTGTTGTAACTGGGTGACCTATTTCCAGAATGCAAAGTATTCCAAAAGTTGACAGCATCACATCCCCCTTAGAAACCTATGAGTTTGTGGCTGCAGGTGAGAATGGAGGGATCTCCAATACCTGTTGCATACCCTCAGTGATACATTAAGGTGATACTAAATATTTTCGGTTAAACGGGTGTTTTCAGGAATTAAGCCACAACTGTTGAATTATAAATGGACCCCCACAATAGCACCCACAATTCACAATACACCACGCAGTAGTGTCTTTATACACATTACAACACATAGTAGTGCCCCTTTCATGTTAAGCTACACAGTAACAGTTCCCCTTACACATTATGCCATAGAGTAAGAGTAGGGCCCCTTACTCCTGACACATTGTAGCAGTAGTAGTGCCCCTTACACATAATGCCACAGAGAAGTAGAAGTGCTCATTACACATAATGCCACAGAGTAGTAGTAGTGTTGCCCCTTACTCATAAAGCCACAGAGGAGTAGTAGTTCCCCTTACACATAAGGCCACAGAGTAGTAGTAGTGCTCCTTACACATAATGCCCACAGCAATAGTGCCCCTTACACATAATGCCACAGAGTAGTAATAATGCCCCTTATGAATAGTGCCACGGAGTAGTAGTAGTATCCTTAAAAGTATTGCCAAACAGTAGTAGTGGTGCCTATTACACCTATAGTAGTCCACAGAGTAGCAATAGTGCCTCTTACACATAATGCCACAGAGTAGTAATAATGTCCCTTATGAAAAGTGCCACAGAGTAGTAGTAGTGCCTCTTACACATAATGCCACTGAACAGTATTATCACCCCTTACACATAATGCCAGAGTAGTAGTATTGCCTCTTACACATAATGCCACAGAGTAATAGTAGTGTCACTTACCCATAATGCCACTGAGAAGTAGCAGTGTACCTTACACATAATGCCAATGAGTATTAGTATCACCGCTTACACATAATGCCAGAGTAGTAGTAGTGCCCCTTACACATAATGCCAGAGTAGTAGTAGTGCCCCTTACACATAATGCCAGAGTAGTAGTAGTGCCCCTTACACATAATGCCACAGAATAGTAGTAGTGCTTCTTACATATAATGCCACTGAATAGTAGCATTGGCCTTAAACATAACGGGCCTAATTCAGACCTGATTGCAGCAGCACATTTGTTAGCTAATGGGCAAAACCATGTGCACTGTAGGGGGGCAGATATAACATGTGCAGAGAGAGTTAGATTTGGGTGGGGTGTGTTCAAACTGAAATCTAAATTGCAGTGTAAAATAAAGCAGCAAGCATTTACCCTGCACAGAAACAATATAACCCACCCAAATCTAACTCTTTCTGCAAATGTTATATCTGCCACACCTGCAGTGCACATGGTTTTGCCCATTAGCTAACAAATTTGCTGCTGCTAGCAGGTCTGAATAAGGCCCATTGTCACTGAGAATAGTAGTACACCTGCACATAATGCCACAGAGTAGTAATAGTGCCCTTACACATAATGCTACAGAGTAGTAATAGTGCCCCTTACACATAATGTCACAGAGTATTAGTGTCCTTAAATGTAGTAACACAGAGTAGTAGTAGTAGTAGTGCCACTTACACATAATGCCACTGAGTAGTAACAGTAGTGCCATTTACACACAATGCCACAAGGTTGTAATATTTCTTCTTACAGATAATTCCACAGAGTAGTAGTAGTGCCACCACCACCCTCTCCCTACCTACCACCCTATATGCAGCACTTATCCGGTATGTCTAGAGGACTTTTGATCCAGCTCCTTGCATCACTAGTGGAGTGTGGAGATGTAAGAATATGTCTCTCCCTGCAGACAGGAGCCAGGAGGTTGGCCATGGTAGATGTTTTGTATAACAAGTTATATATAACATGTTACATGTTTTATATATATATATATATATATCGTTTTGAGGTTTCTTAGATTTGGGGAAATGTAATATTACATCATGAATATCAAGACATCTGAATGGTCTTTTATTACATGTGGCACACTTGTATATTGGAAGCTTTTTATAACATTAATTAAAGTGCATGCACAAATGTACTCTTCAGCAGATGTGTGACTAGGTGGTGCAAAATGTATTCAGATTTACCCGAATCTCAAAACGTCATCTTGGATGTCACGTGTTTTGCGTATCCAATAAAAAAAAAAATCGGGATAAATTCGAACTTGCATTAATTTCGGCATTAAGAGCCAAGTAAATCTGAATCCGCATATCTCTAATTCTAAAATATTATACCTTTTGACAGATTCTGTACAAGTTCCAATAAGTTCTGGACTTCTGTTCAGATTTTCTTTATTCTGGCATAATCTTTTCAATAATTCATATTATGAACATAGGAAGTCAGTGGACCATTGTTTTATATAGCTTTGGGTCATCAGCTTTTCATATTTTTTTTTCTATTTTTTTCATTTTAAGAAAGTAGAAGTCTTATTATGATTTAAATGTCATCTGACTACTTGAAACAGGCCTGCTTCAGTATCTTTTGCTGTGCCTATCGTAACAAAAGGTGACTTATACAGCTGCATGAGTTTGATACAGGCCTCTAAACGTCTCTCTAAACATCTAGTTTTTTTAAGTGTGAGAAGGGTTTAAACAAAAGTTAAAAACAATGGTTTCTGCTTTTGTTATTAGTGTGATTGCAAGAAAAAGGATACATATTTAGTTTCCTAATATACTGTACAGTATGCAAGATTTTTCTTCATTTTTACAAAACAATAAGTAGTACTGTTGGATAGGATCCCAGGGAGCTGAGTGTCAGTGCAGAATTAATACTGTGTGACTCTCATGCCCATAAAAAATAATATCAATTACACATTTAGAAACAGATTGTGCATCACTAACAAAGCTCTCTGGATTGGAGCTACAGAATGCATTGGTTTTTCAGCAAAGCTACTAGATAATCCACCCAAACCAGTGAAGGTGCATACCTCTAAGTAGAAGTGTTGGGAGGCATCTAATAATGGGAGTCATTCCGAGTTGATAGCTAGCTGCCGTTGTTCGCAGCGATCAGGCTATAAATCGGCATTTCTGCGCATGCGTGTGCACTGCAATGCGCATGCGCGACATACGGGTACAAAGTCCTTTGTGGTTTTGCACAGGTTCTAGCGAAGCAATCAGTCGCACGGCACAACGCAGGAAGATTGACATGAAGTGGGCGTTTCTGGGTGTCAACCGATCGTTTTTAGGGAGTGCTTAGAAAAACGCAGGCATGTCGGGGAAAATGCAGGCGTGGCTGGGCGAAAGCTGGGCTGGTGTGTGACGTCAAAAGCCATCCCACCGTCGTTAGAATCCATGCACATGAAGAGTAACTACAGGGCTGGTCTTGTTTTACACAAACTGATTTTGCAGGGGCTCTGCTGCACAAACGATCGCACTTCTGCAAAGCTAAAATACACTACCCAGTGGGCGGCGGCAATGCGTTTGCACGGCTGCTAAAAACTGCTAGCGAGCGATCAACTCGGAATGACCCCCATTGATGGAAAGGCTCGTTACATATTTATATATTTCACCTATAAATTGTAATTTGGTATTTGTGTAGTTATTATGTGTTGATCATAGAGCTTATAGAAATGTGCCTTTTCCATCAATGAGCAACCAGTTGACCTACAGCTCTGAACTGATGCAAGTTACTGTATTTACAGCTAAAAACTAATATTTTCTCATTTTAATAATCTTACTTCACAAAGTGAAATGTATATTCTCACTGCTCCCCAGAAGTACTGTAGGTCCCCAAGAGCACCAACTCTGTACTTAACAGTAATTAATGCCCAACACATACTGCCTCACTTGTCTCCTCACCCTGTGCAGACCAGGGGCCAGATTAAAGGCCACGTGCTTGGGGGTGCAAATGTTCAAAGGCCTATACTGAGAAGGGGAGGAGTTGTGATCAGAGCTGTGTGGGTGTGGCCAGTTCAATGTGGGAGTGTACACCCCTGCACTAGGATCCCCAATGTCTCCCTAAGTATCTAAAAATAGAAAAATCGCAGAAATTGTAAAAAAATTAAATCAGTTTAATTATTTTTATTTATGACTGACTGTGTGGCCATGCTGCCTTGACAATAGGCCTATATTTTATGTGGAGGACTGGGCTTACTCTCCTGCAAACATTTCCATACTGCTCTGAAAACTGGCATGCTCTAACACTTGTTCACATTCAGGCACAGGGTGAAGCAAACTTTACAGTAATTTACCTTGGTCATTTTGCATTTTATAAATGACCTCCTCTGTAGTGGTAAATCATAGCAAAGGCATCTCTGTTCCAGATGAATGGTAGAAACTAATGAGGGAAAATAGAATCTTTGTTGGGGCACTCTTACAGTTATTTTTTTTAATGTAACATTTATTTTAAATCATTAAAATATAAAGATACTCCACAACCAAAGGCACAGCTTACATATGTGCAGAGTGTGCTGCTGCTAAGGGGCCCAGAGCTGAGAGGGCCCACCATCCCTGCCACAGTTACACGTTATATTCATTTTTCACAACTGTATGGTACAGTACATAGGGGCCCTTACAAACTTTTGCCTAGGGGCCTGCAATATACAGTATCTAGTTATGGCCCTTGAAGTGTTCATTATGATGGTATAAAATTACATTATAATGTTACTTATCTTGGGAACTGAATTGTTGCACAATATGAAGTGGAGGCAATATAGCGTGGCATAATATGAACTAGGGCACTGCAATGTGGTACAATATGAAGTGGAGGCACTATGGTCTGGCAGAATTTGAACTGGGGACAATGTATGTCAAAATGTGAAGTGTGGATACTGTATTGCATAACATGTACTGGCAGCCCTACAATGTGACATAACATTAACTAGGGTACAACTGTGGGTCAGGAATAAAACTAGGCCACTATTATGGAGCATAAAATTAACAACTGCTATGGATTGGTTTCTCTATAGAAGCATTGGGGCAGGGGCCACTTCAAAATGTTGCTATGGAGCCTACGCTCCTGAGATTCCTGTGAGATGTACTGTATGTACAGGTAATACAATGCGAGTGTATGCTAGCTCACCCAAATCTACTGTTCTTGCTGTGACACGACACTCCCTCCAGATATATCTCATGTCATCATACAATGTGCTGAATGTAATAGGCAGTTAGTTGTAAACTCACGATAACAACTCTCCAAACAATAGATGGTCACAAGTTGAATGAAATTCAGCATATGAGGCCTATAGTATGTGACCTGTTAGAACACCTGATGTAAACCCTAGAAATACCTGTACAGAGGACATGTAACATCTTTGTGACTGTTTAGTGGATGTAATCTACCTATAAGAGGAGATGGCCAAAATAAGTATGCCACCAATGCTAAAAGCAATTTGTATGAATAGCAAATTGAATGTTTTTACAATAAATTTTTTTATAAAAAATAAATAAATAAATAAATACATAAATGTAATTTAGAAAAGGTTTTTACTAAACACAAACTTAGCAAAATATTCAAAGAAAACAGCACATTTTCACTAGTGATGAGTGGGTTTGGTTCTCTGAGAACTTTGAGATACGAACCCGGATCCGAGTCAGGCTCAGTTTTTCACGCCTAACTCGGATCCAAAAATGAGGCAAAACACCATCATCCCACTGTCGGATCTCGTCGAATTTTGGAGTGCCGGTGATAGGCGCCATCTTCACTCTGGACTTGCAGATTGCAAAGTAAGAACATGTTCCTTCTGTGCTATATGCTGTGCTTTATTCTGTGCTGTAATTGGTAAGCAGGTTAGGGAAGGGGGGCAGGAGAGAGCAGAGGGGTTGCAGCAGGAGAGTTGAGTTAACCTGGGGTTCTGCTTTGTGCTGTGACTATCACTGTGTTAGGGCTCTGCATAGAAGACAGTGCACTGCATATAGCATATTGTGGCTATCTATAGGACCTGGTGTTGTTCTCTGTCAATAAGAGGCTGTGTACTGCCATACACTACTGCTATATATCCTCTGTATGTGATCCAAAGCAAAAAATATATATCTATTTGTGCGTCACTCTGACTACTAGTACAGTGACAGCCGTACACTACTGTTATATATCCTGTGTGTGTGATCCAGAGCAAAAAATATATTTCTATTGGTGCATCACTCAGTGACGACTACCAGTACTGCCGTACACTACTGCTATATATCTGTGTGATCCAAAGCAAAAATGTATTTCTATTGGTGCATCACTCTGACTACTAGTGCGGTGGCTGTCGTACACTACTGCTATATATCCTCTGTGTGTGATCCAAAGCAAAGAAATATTTCTATTGGTGCGTAACTCTGTCTACTAGTACAGCATCTGCCATAGACTACTGCTATATATCTTCTATGTGTGATCCAGAGCAAAAAATATATTTAAATTAGTGCATCATTCAGTGATGATTACCAGTACTGCCGTACACTACTGCTATATATCTGTGTGTGATCCAAAGCCATAAATATATTTCTATTGGTGCATCATTCAGTGATGACTAGTACTACGGCTGCCATACACTACTGCTATATATCTGTGTGTTATCCAAAGCCAAAAATATATTTCTGTTATGTATTTGAAGGGGTGCTCTGTCTGCTGTATCCGAAAGGGGTGATCTGTCCATTCATCCAGGGGCTCCGCCCCAGTGTAAAATTAAAGTAATAAAGCTAAAAACAAAAAGCCAAAAATTATAATTATAAAAAAATCTATTTTTTTGTTTGTGCTGTACCCCAGTGTACTATACAATTTTTATTTCATTTTCTTAAGTACTGTGATACTGCCGGTTAGACCGAAGTATATTATTTCCTACTCATAAACATATTGTGCGATGCTGTCTGTGTAGTCAACCACAGTGTTTAATTATTTTATATATTTCGGATTCATTTGTGTGACACTATAATCACTGGTGTGTGATATAAAAAATACGTCTACATATTTTTGACTCATTTGTGCAACACTGTAACCGCAGTGAGTGATATAAAATATAATATATATATTTTGATTTAAATTAATATTTTGCGCTGTGCCAACAAAGTATACATCCAGGGACTGCAGCTGCTCTGTCCATCTAGGGGTGTTCACACAAAATAAATCTTTTTTTTTATATTTTGTGCTGTATCCTCCCAGAATACATCCAGGCATGCTCTGTCCATTTCAGGGTGTGGTGTCTGTAGCTCATATTATTATTATAACTTACAGTCCTATTTTCATAACTCTTCTTATCACCACATTGTAAATAATTCAAATTAATATAAATATTATTAATAATAATTATAAATTAGATACATCTAAATTAAATGAATATAAATAAACTCTCCACACGCATATAGAGAACTTTTGTAGATATCTTGGAGGAAATTAAGAATTTGATTCTAAATAAAATAAATTCAATTTAAATAAATTGAAATTAAAATAAATTAAATAAATTAAATCTAAAATATTGTCTTTTTTACTCTTCTTTGCCTTAATCATCTTTTTGTGAACTGAAATCTTGAACCCTGCCTAATGCGTTTTTTTTAAATACATTCTTTTTTTATATTTTGTCGTCCCAGTATATACATCCAAGGGCTGCTGCTGCTCCGTCCAGCTCCCTCAGTGCAACCTTTTGGCCTAAACTGTATAAAAACAATATTGTGAGCTGCGAGGTGTTTCAAATAGTCTGGAAATTAGTGGAAATGAATGTTATTGAGGAACAAAAACACCCCCAATTTCTGTTATTTTAGCTGTTTTGATGATTTTTTCAAAAAAATCCAGATCCAAAACCCACAAGGGTGGTTTTAACAAAACCAATCCAGATCCAAACCATGAAGGAGATCCAGATCTAGAAACAAAACCCAAAACCCAAATAATAGCCTGGTGCTAGTTTTCATGTCTGTCCACATCTGTTCCTTTACATATCCCTAAAATAGCCACAGCATGCCTGAGTATTAGTAGCCCCCACTACCCATTACTACCCACAAATGATCCCTGACTGTCAATCACTTTGCAAATATAATCTCAATGCGAGTAACATGTACATGTCAAGACCATTGTAGCACATGCAATGTCCCTGATAGAGCCCACAGCACATCAGCCTAGTACTGATACACAGTGTCTCTCCCCTCGGCCAGCTCACTGGGCATGCACAAGATCTCGCTACTATTGCAAGATCTCCAATGCAGCCCAAAGCCAGCAGCCCCCACAGCCAGGTACAGAGCTGTCCTTGCTGTGGTGAATCGGGCAACGACTCCTGCAGCTGTCGAAATGGATAGCTGCAGGTGTCGGAATGGTCAGTGCTACTGACTGTTCATACATTGCGCAGCATATCGGCTCACTATCATGTAGATAGCAACGCCAATATACAATCATTTAACACACATCCTTGCAGTCATTCATGGGGGAGAAGCAATATCAGCGCACATAACATGCGCTGATACCACTTCTCCCCCATAACGGCATTTAATACATCTACCCCAATATGCTTGGAACCCTGAACATGTTATATTTACTAATAAACTAATCTTTAGCAAAGTGTACACATGGGATTTTAGTATATTTTTATATGGTGTTTTGCAGATTAATACAGGGATTCTTTGAATTTTACCTACAAAAAATGGGCTCTTCAATATATACAGATGTGTCCACTTACATCTTTGCTATTTTGCTTAATTTGGCACAACAATGAAAACACGGCTAAGCTGTTTTTCATGAGTAGCGAGTGGATGGAATTAAACATTTTTGTTTACCATAACAGAATATGTATAAAGTAAAATATTAAAGAAGCAAATTAAGAAAAATCGCAAGCCATGGCTAAATCTCTGAGTCTATGGCGTGCAAAACCGTGCCATACATGACGGTATATAGCAAAGATGTACTGTATGTGGACACTTCTGTACATGAATGAAACATCTGTTCATGAAATTGTATACACAGACAGTTTATTGCAATAGCAGCAGTGCTATCTTCCCTAGAGCTGCCGCTATTGTTATGGCGAAAACTTGGGGCCCTTCAACCATGCTCATAACATTGACAAAATACAGAAAACGCTGCACATACGAACACTAATATGCCCACATTTACACTGTAAAACTGATGCATCACCTATTGAGAACAACAGCAATAACATTAAAATGCAGAACAGTTCAGTATATATTAAGTATAATGAATAAAGAACAGTAATCTACAGCAAACTTATTTTTAAATAATGAATTAGGCAGTAAGGATCTACAGTATACACTTGTTTTCATATTGTACTGTACATGGTACATTTTACTGAACGTTATTACTGTATCTTGAACATATTACTGTTACCTTGTTACAGATGTATAGCAAGAACAATGACAAAATCACTTTTGAATATTCTGCTATGGCAAATACTGTTTACAGCATGAAATAGAATTTATAGATCGCATAATATTATACTGTGTACATTTTACTTTTCTATAACACATTATCTTATAAAGTAATGTATTAAAAAATAGTAAAATGTATACAGTATAATGTTATAAGAGCTAGAATTTCTACTGTATATTATGGTATACACATTGGCGCAGAGAGGCGGGGCTACTAATTGACCGGGCTCAGGTCTGATGGAGAGGTCCAGTGGGGCCCAGGTCCCCCCCCCTCTTCTTACCTGACGCTCTTCTCCTCAGCCCAGCACATGTGTGCTGGGATGCAGTTTGGCCAGGGAGGTGCTTAAAATACAATATTTTCTGTATTTTTTTCTAAGGGTACATGGCTACGTCTCCTGTGATTAGGCCACACCCCCTGGAAAGTACCTGGGCTCAGCCATGCTCTCTACTGCCTTGTGTACAGTATACAGTCAAACATGTTATGAAAGTAAATTCTGCAGCTGGTCAATAGGTACGTTACTCCCATTCTGAATTCATACTGATCACCACAGTGCTTACTGTAAAATAGCAATTAATATACAGTACATTTAAAATAGTAATAGAAATTGGCTAATTATGGAGCTGCCACAAAAAAAACGATGCCGTATAACCAAATTTCTCAATCGATTTTATAAGATACCAGAAAATGGTTACTTGTGAAAAAGATCACAATACATACTAAGTCCTGTAGCACACAACCCATAGAAACATTTTGAAGGGGCCTTTATTCCCAGTGCTTATATAAAGACAACCCTCAGCAGTAATTGTTAATTTTATGCCCCATGATAGTGCCTTACTTCATTTTCTGAATCATATTAGTGCTTTAGTTAATGTTATGCCACATAGTAGTGCCCAACTTCACTTTATGTTACATTGAAGGGCTACCAGTGTACATTATGCAACATAGTACCCTGAATTCACAGTATGAGATACGGTGTCCCCAGTTCATATTAGGTCACATCAGAGTTGGACTGGCATGCAGGGTTTCATAAGAAACCCCCTGTGGAACCCACTGTCTGAGGGGCCCACCACCTCCTCTAGGATCAGGTTCCAGATTGTGCACTTGAATTATACATTATGCATATGTTATATAATACTACACAGGATTATGGTGTATATTCTACAGTGCATTGTTGTTAATAATCTGGTACATTAGCATGCATGAATCAGCAGAATTTACTATATATTTATCAAGCTAAACCTCTAAGCATGGGCCCCTACTTTTTAATTTCCCTGGTGGGCCCCTCATGCCTCAGTCCGACACTGGGTCACATTAGAAATTCCCCAATTCATATTATGCCACACTATAGTGCCTCCACTCCATATTGTGCCACATTACAATGCCCCCAGTTCATAATATATTACTGTCTGTAACATTATAATGCCCTCTAGTTCATTTTATACCACGTTATGATGAGCAGGTCCAAGTGCATACCTAGATATATTGCAGGCCACAATGCAAAAGTTTATAATGGCGCCTATGTACAGTACCACTCAGTGTTGAAAAATATATATAACACATGTAAACTTAACAAAGAAGGTGGTTCGATCTCAGCTCTGGGCCCCATAGCAGCTGCACTCTCTGCATGAAGCTACACCATTGGAGACTGCCTTTTAAGTAGCTATTTTAAATACAGAATTATCAGTTGAATTCATTTTCCAATATGTGTTATTGTTTAGCCTCTAGCCAGTAAAATTACAAACACTACAAGCAAATCTCGCCAGATGGTACCAGTGGCAAACGCAGGATTTCTGGAGGGGGGTTTCCAAATGCAGTCCACAATCTCCCACTCTGCTGAACATTGGAGCAAGTGTGGGAGTCTGGGGGAGTGGTAGAAGAGCCTAGTACCTAGAACCTAGTAAGTGGACAGGAAAAGGTTACACATACCATAATAAATAAATAAACACACAAACATAATAGAACCAGTACAGTACTGCACTTTCTAAGCACACATTCTCCCACCTCATAGTAAAGTTCCGGTCTCTTCTACCTGGAAGCTACTCTTTGGTCCAACGCACTGATTGAGGACTCAGATCGACACACACAGCAAACATGGTAGAAGAAGCTGCTACACTATGCATATGCAGCAGCTCTACTCTGTCCCTAGCACTGCATGATGTGGCGGCAGCTCTAGTAATCATATTATATACTATTGCTAATGCTGTCATAATTTGAGCCACTTGCCAAGAGGGGGGGGGGTTTCCAGGCAACCGGAATCCCCCCCCCGTGTTTTCCTATGAGTACCATGGAACCTCCAACCTCTTAAAGATTATTTACTGCAATCATTATCTAAATCGATTACATTATAAAGTACATTTATATTTCACATTTTTCAATATTGGCTCACTATTTTATTCTGAAGGGGATTTTTTTTTAAAATACAGTATATGTTTATCAAAGCAAAATGTGGTTTTGGATCCACATATACATTAAGCACAATACAATAAAATAAGTTGCAGGGTTGCATTTTTTTCTGATTTACTGTACAAATGATCCCCTGAATGCCCATTTAATTTTTCTGTCATAGAAAAGGATATTTAAAATAAAAAAAAACTTTGTCACTAATAATTAGTAATTTCAGGACTCCTATTGCACTCGCTCTGTTGAACAATGCAAACACATACTACACAAAGCACTGAGAGTGGGGATTTGACATTTGCCCTGTACAGTAACTCTGCAATGTAAGATAAGGAAAGTCTATAAGTACTTTTTCAGGACTCGATTTTGTTGCTTCTAGTACATTTAAGATGTACTTATTGCTTTAATATTTATTGGGAATGGTTTTTAGCATTAAAATTATGATTAGATGTATTTAGTGGTTAAAACTATGAATATTGTCAGATAACTATATTTTGTTTAATGGATTATTTTAAAATGGTCTATTAGGAATCATATATACTACAGGAAAGTATTTGGAATTCGAATTGAATCAGGTTTTTTTTTTCATTACAATATTATATTTTCAATTTATAATTTAAAGAATGTAATTGAGATTAAAAAAACAGATGATTTCTTCTAGAGAAAAATAATTTATTCAACATTTTACACAGTTAAATGTTTCTATTTTTGTTATTCTGTCTCGGCATTGTAATGGATTTAGGGCTGGAATCTTTCATCTGATTCAACCGTAGTTCCATCACAATTACTTTGCAATGATTTAACCACCCAGAAGTCTTAACTGTGGCAGGAAGATACATGATGGAAACACTGTATAAAGAATAAGGTTTCTTTTAATGTGGAACAAAGTGTTTCAAATTGTAAAACTGACCTTTTGAATGGACTGAAGGTTAATACATTTATTATGTAGATCTGAAACTGTACAATTTAAGGGTGGGTGAAATGTTGGCAGCCATGTGTGCTTTACAAGCAGGGATTGCATGTGATCTGAAAGATCCATTAATATTGATGTTGATCTTTCATATATGCAAATATTATTCACCTTGACTATTATCTGTGCCAACTGAAGGGTATCCGATTTTCCATTTAGTGCTATATGGATAGACATTCAAATGCTTACATCAAAAGGGTAACCATCAGAAAAGAAAAGCAGCAATCCATGCACCAGATAAAGTTTTGTACTGAAAGATGACGTTTTTAAACAGACAGATACGTGAAGTGTATGTGTAATGTAATTGGTGTTAGTGTCCTTTAGGCTAAAGCTTTCATTGCCCATGGTGATTACAATAATAAATAGCCTAGATGAGTTATCTATTGGAGTAACATTGATTTATCAATTGAGCAACTTGTACTATTTTACTATAATTAGTTTTAATACAATATACATTTTTACTTGGTGTTTACATGTTCTAAAGATTCCACCAATGTTGGTGCTGATACTGAGTAGCATGCAAAGTACTATGGCATCTGTAGTAGCCTGACTTACTTTCTTATAGTAGCTGATCAGTGAATGCCGGAGTCCATGTATATGCAAGTATTAATCCGTTCCATCCACTGATATCACCCCAACTGCCACCATATCATCACTAGTATCTGCTCTTGCGTCAGCCCCATGATAGATTCCCTGCCCCACACGCTAGCTTCAGAATCGCACAAAGCTTTTCATATGTGCCACAACACATCCATGACTCTCCCATGACACTCTTACCTGTAAGGGTAGTTGAGTTACATGTGATTGTAGTGTCACCACTCAGTTCAGATCTTGAAACACCTTTTTTCATGGATAGACAGATCTAGTTGAATCCAACTTAGAATAGGACGAACATATGCAAAGATGCATACATTTGTGTATGTGTATGATTAGTGTGCACAAAATGGAAGTTTGTATCCACAACATTGATCTGTTTTTAACTAAGAAAAGAAAAGCAACCCGGCACTGGTCATAAGAGACTCAAAATCTAATCTGGTAAAACCAAAATTTGGACAATTATGAATTTTACATATTAAATCATCAAATCTCCATCCAGTTTGGTGGTGCGCCCAGAGCCAGGTAGAACATATGTCAATGGTGAGAGAGAGAAAGAAGGCTCTTGTGTGGGCGCACTCTTAAATAATTGAACTAAATTTCAATAGATTTCAATTGATCATGAACAATAATGTTAAAACATAACTTTAATGGATATTATTTAAAAATTCATATGATTACCCACTGAAGAACATAGGATCCAAAGTAAATATAGTTAAAAAATTAAATATAGATTAAAAATGTGTAAATGTTCTGGTCCTGCCTCACGAAATGTGATAAGAAAGGCTGTAGACACTTCAACGTCCTACACCCATTTCAGCCTGACCAGTACAGAAAATCTGAATTAATGAGACCACGATGTGGTCAATTGTATATTATGTCTGTATTGAACAGGTCAAAAAAATAATACATGAGACATTACCCAGTTCATGCCGGTCACCAAAAGAATGCACAAGTGTATTATAACTGAAAGACTCGAACGGTCTTACATAATTATAGTATGCAGTCACATGATAAGGCTAATGAAAGAAAGGAGCTAGTGGTGATACTGCTGTTGGTGTCATACAGTATAACACACATCATGTAAAATGATTCCTATTCTACAACACTGGGTATTCTCTGTGAGTTTCCACCTCAAGTACTGACCCAGCCCAACACTGTTTAGCTTTCAAGATCGGACGAGATCGGGCACAGGCAGTGTGGTTTGATAGTAGAAAAGGTAGGTGGGTTGGACACCAATGAGAGTGCACCTATATAGAAGAATGTGACAGTTTGTCGCAAAAGATGTGGATCTGCTTTCCACGTTAGGCTGGATGCATCAAATCCCACACCAGTGGTATTGTGCACCCTGGATTGTAGATGAGAGTCCACAGAAATAAGAACAGGATGAAAACAGAAGTCACCAATAATTATGTACAATGTATATTGGAGTAGTCCTGATAGAAAAGGTTACTGCAATGAAGCATATAATTATATGCATAGTTATAAAGACTTGTGACAGATCAATGATTGTGACCCCAGAAACGAAAAACAGATTATACGCTGGTATAGAACCCTAATGTCGATTAGACAAAATAACTCAAAGTGACCTAATGGTGGAATTTTCTAATTAATTCCACAGTATGCCTCTGTTTGAAAGAGATGCTGATAAAAGCCTATGAAGCCTGTTGAAATTACAGCCTGGCTGTTGTATTCATACTAGTGATGAGCAGGTTCGGATCCTCGGGATCCGAAACCCCCCGAACTTCACCCATTTTACACGGGTCCGAGGCAGACTCGGATCCTCCCGCCTTGCTCGGTTAACCCGAGCGCACCCGAACGTCATCATCCCACGGTCGGATTCTCGCGAGATTCGTATTCTATATAAGGAGCCGCGCGTCGCCGCCATTTTTCACTCGTGCATTGGAGATGATCGTGAGAGGACGTGGCTGGCATCCTCTCAGTTTCTATGTTCAGTGGGCTGCAAATTGTGCTGCAAATATCTGTGCTCAGTGTGCTGCAAATATCTGTGCTCAGTGTGCTGCAAGTGCAAATATCTACGTTCTCTGCCTAAAAAACGCTCCATATCTGACTGTGCTTAGTGTGCTGCAAATATCTGTGCTCAGTGTGCTAATTGCTTTATTGTGGGGACTGGGGACCAGAAGTATTATATAGTAGGAGGACAGTGCAGAGTTTTGCTGACCAGTGACCGGTGACCACCAGTATTATACGTTCTCTGCCTGAAAAACGCTCCATATCTGTGCTGCATTGTAGTATATAGTAGGAGGACAGTGCAGAATTTTGCTGACCACCAGTATAACTATATATATAGCAGTACGGTACAGTAGTCCACTGCTCTACCTACCTCTGTGTCGTCAAGTATACTATTTATCCATACCTGTTGTGCATTTCAGTTTTGCACAGTTTGCTGACCACCAGTATAACTATATATATAGTAGTACGTTACAGTAGTCCACTGCTCTACCTACCTCTGTGTCGTCAAGTATACTATCCATCCATACCTGTGGTGCATTTCAGTTTTGCACAGTTTGCTGACCACCAGTATACACTATATAGCAGTACGGTACAGTAGGCCACTGCTCTACCTACCTCTGTGTCATCAAGTATACTATCCGTCATACCTGTGGTGCATTTCAGTTTTGCACAGTTTGCTGACCACCAGTATATACTATATAGCAGTACGGTACAGTAGTCCACTGCTCTACCTACCTCTGTGTCATCAAGTATACTATCCATCCATACCTGTGGTGCATTTCAGTTGTGCACAGTATATATAGTAGTAGGCCATTGCTATTGATATATTACTGGCATATAATTCCACACATTAAAAAATGGAGAACAAAAATGTGGAGGGTAAAATAGGGAAAGATCCACTTCCACCTCGTGCTGAAGCTGCTGCCACTAGTCATGGCCGAGACGATGAAATGCCATCAACGTCGTCTGCCAAGGCCGATGCCCAACGTCATAGTAGAGAGCATGTAAAATAAAAAAAAACAAAAGCTCAGTAAAATGACCCAAAAATCTAAATCAAAATCGTCTGAGGAGAAGCGTAAACTTGCCAATGTGCCATTTACGACACGGAGTGGCAAGGAACGGCTGAGGGCCTGACCTATGTTCAAGGCTAGTAGTTCAGCTTCACATGAGGATGGAAGCACTCATCCTCCTGCTAGAAAACTTAAAAGAGTTAAGATGGCAAAAGCACAGCAAAGAACTGTGCATTCTTCTAAATCACAAATCCCCAAGGAGAGTCCAATTGTGTCGGTTGCGATGCCTGCACGTCTTTTTTCTTTCATTTTTCTTTGCATCATGTGCTGTTTGTGGACTATTTTTGGAAGTTCCATCCTGTCTGACACTGCAGTGCCACTCCTAGATGGGCCAGGTGTTTGTGTCGGCCACTTGGGTCGCTTAGCTTAGTAACACAGCTACCTCATTGCACCTCTTTTTTTCTTTGCATCATGTGCTGTTTGGGGACTATTTTTTTAATCTGCCATCCTGTCTAACACTGCAGTGCCACTCCTTGATGGGCCTGGTGTTTGTGTCGGCCACTTGGGTCGCTTAGCTTAGCCATCCAGCGACCTTGGTGCACCTCTTTTTTTCTTTGCATCAGGTGCTGTTTGGGGACTATTTTTTAAATCTGCCATCCTGTCTGACACTGCAGTGCCACTCCTAGATGGGCCAGGTGTTTGTGTCGGCCACTTGGGTCGCTTAGCTTAGCCAACCAGCGACCTTGGTGCACCTCTTTTTTTCTTTGCATCATGTGCTGTTTGGGGACTATTTTTTAAATCTGCCATACTGTCTGACACTGCAGTGCCACTCCAAGATGGGCCAGGTGTTTGTGTCAGCCACTTGGGTCGCTTAGCTTAGTCACACAGCTACTTCATTGCGCCTCTTTTTTTCTTTGCATCATGTGCTGTTTGGGGACAATTTTTTTGAAGTGCCATCCTGTCTGACACTGCAGTGCCACTCCTAGATGGGCCAGGTGTTTGTGTCGGTCACTTAGCTTAGTTATCCAGTGACCTCTGTGCAAATTTTAGGACTAAAAATAAGATTGTGAGGTGTGAGGTGTTCAGAACAGACTGAAAATAAGTGTAAATTATGGTTATTGAGGTTAATAATACTATAGGATCAAAATGACCCCCAAATTCTATGATATAAGCTGTTTTTGAGGGTTTTTTGTAAAAAAACACCCGAATCCAAAACACACCCAAATCCGACAAAAAATTTTCAGGGAGGTTTTGCCAAAACACATCCGAATCCAAAACATGGCAGCGGAACTGAATCCAAAACCAAAACACAAAACCCGAAAAAATTCCGGTGCACGTCACTAATTCATACAGACAGTTAAATGACACAGGGAAAAGGACACATATATATCAACTTAAATAAGCTTAACATAGTCCTATTTCAACACTGTTGTTAATAGGCTAACAATGGGTTAACAGGTATAGGTCACCCACAGGATTGGTGTTAAATAGGGGATACTGAGAGTACCCTCTCAGGCACAATAGGTGTACATGACCTGTGAATGTCTAGCGAAGAGGGTGTTCTCTGAATGCTGGGGCTGGTGCCGGTGGACCCGCTGTGTTAGGAAAACGCATTTCACCCTGCAGGGCTTGTTCACTTCCTGGATGTAGAAGTGGGCAAGCAGAGCAGTATAAAAATGCCTCACATGGAGGCATGAACCAATCAATGCCGGCGCATCCCTCCTAGGGGTGGAACGAAGTTGCCTGTAGTCATTTCTCATAGGTTTAAGCAGCTCGCATCAGCGGCTTTTATCAAATCAGAGCAGAGAGACCATTAGGGTGTGGAAAGACAGAGCACATCACGTGATAGATGTTGATGGGGCCATCTTAGAGAAGGGCAGATTGTGCCCTTATTGGATAATTAAAAGAAAAGGGGGGCATGGACATATTTTGAGCTGATAGGATATGAGTGTGCGTTTAGGATGAAAATAAGAAATGACAGGTGCCAGAAGAGAAAAGAATTTATGTTAATCAAACCTCTATTATAAACATGCGGCGTCTGTATACTGGTCCCTAGTAGCATGATAATATCTAAGAGATGGCCCCATCACGTGATCGATGTCAATGGAGCCATCTTGGAAGGGGGCAAATTGTGCCCATAAAAGTAGGAGGAAAAGGAGTACATTAAATAGATTAAATATTAATTAACTGAATGAAAAATGCAAGTAGTGAGTATGAATTGGAGGTACAAATGAATAATAGGAATAATTGTTAACATATTGAATTAGTATGTATATTAAATAATATAAATATGAATATTAGAGAAGAAATGTTATGAGGTGCATTAAAAAGAGGTGAATAATAAGGACAAAATAGTAAAAGAAAAAATGGTTATGAAATAGTTAAAGAAAAATTATTAAAATAATTTTTTTAAGGAATATAGTATATACTGTAAATAGTGATATGAATTATTAAATAAATATAAAAGAGTAATGAATATGGGAGTGAAAAAATAAAATGAGTGTAGGTATATGGATATTTTATCATGAGGTTGTAGTGACAGGTAGTGTCCGTGACTGTGGAATTAGTGTAGTACCATGTGGGTGATTAATGAGCTATTGATGAGCTATTAGGTGAGGAAAAAAGAGAAATGGGGAAAAAGCGAGAAGAAGGACAGGAAATGGGAATGTAGGACCCACGGGTAGGAAAGAGAAGCAGGAAAGTGAGGTAAGGGAACCAGGGATAAAGTAGAAGGGGAGAAAGAAAAGGGGGAAGGGGAAGGGGGAGGAGGGAGGAAGGGGTGGGGGGTGGGTGTTTTGTGGGGTGGAAGAAAAAGGGGGAGGGAAATGAATTAGGATGGTGAGAGGGTGATAAATGAGGAGGGGGATGGGAGGACATCTAGGTGTGGGAAAAATAAGTGAAAAATAATAGATGTGAGTGAAGATGAGTGGAGGTGTAGCAATGTAAAAGGAAGTAGGAAAGGGAAGTGTGGGACACAGGGAGTGCTGTATGATTAAAAATGACTGTGAGGATGAATGAGGGCCACTGTGTTGAGTGTTGGGCGAGGTGTGGTGGTAATATGTGTTAGCACCACACCTCACCCAACACTCAACAAAGTGGCCCTCATTCATCCTCACAGTCATTTTTAATCACACAGCACTCCCTGTGTCCCACACTTCCCTTTCCTACTTCCTTTTACATTGATACACCTCCACTCATCCTCACTCACATCTATTATTTTTCACTTATTTTTCCCACACCTAGATGTCCTCCCATCCCCCTCCTCATTTAACACCCTCTCACCATCCTAATTCATTTCCCTCCCCCTTTTTCTCCACCCCACAAACCCCCCACCCCTTCATCCCCCCTCCCCTTCCCCTTTTTCTTTTTCCCCTTCTACTTTATCCCTGGTTCCCTTACCTCACTTTCCTGCTTTTCTTTCCTACCCGTGGGTCCTACATCCCCATTTCCTGTCCTTCTTCTGGCTTTTTCCCCATTTCTCTTTTCTCCTCACCTAATAGCTCATCAATAGCTCATTAATCACCCACATGGTACTACACTAATTCCACAGTCACGGACACTTCCTGTCACTACAACCTCATGATAAAATATCCACATACCTACACCCATTTTATTTTTTCACTCCCATATTCATTACTCTTTTATATTTATTTAATAATTCATATCACTATTTATATACTATATTCCTTAAAAAAAATATTTTAATAATTTTTCTTATAACTATTTCATAACCATTTTTTCTTTTATTTTGTCCTTATTATTCACCTCTTTTTAACGCAGCTCATAACATTTCTTCTCTAATATTCATATTTAATTATTTAATATACATACTAATTCAAAGGGTGAGATTCAAATGATATATCACACCCAATTTCCTTTCTAAAATGATCTCCGTTATCGTGCATATCGTGCCCATAGTAATCAGGTTTAGCTGTGTAAAGGGTTGGGTGCCTTGCTACTCCAGGGGTAGCGAGCTGAAATAATGATACAACGTCCCTGAGGGCAGAAACAGAATGGGTGTGGAAAGGGGTGAAAAGAATTGAATCCCGCCCAATATGTTAACAGTTATTCCTATTATTCATTTGTACCTCCAATTAATACTCACTACTTGCATTTTTCATTCAGATAATTAATATTTAATCTATTTAATGTACTCCTTTTCCTCCTACTTTTATGGGCACAATTTGCCCCCTTCCAAGATGGCTGCATTGACATCGATCACATGATGGGGCCATCTCTTAGATATTATCTTTCTACTAGGGACCAGTATACAGATGCCGCATGATTATTATAGAGGTTTGATTAACATCAATTATTTTCTCTTCTGGCACCTGTCATTTCTTATTTTCATCCTAAATGCACACTCATATCCTATCAGCTCAAAATATGTCCATGCCCCCCTTTTCTTTTCTTTTATCCAATAAGGGCACAATCTGCCCTTCTCTAAGATGGCCCCATCAACATCGATCACGTGATGTGCTCTGTCTTTCCACACCCTAATGGTCTCTCTGCTCTGATTTGATAAAAGCTGCTGATGCGAGCGGCTTAAACCTATGGGATATCAGCCGCTGATGCAAGCAGCACCCACCTATGAGAAATGACTACCGGCAACTTCGTTCCACCCCTAGGAGGGACGCGCCGGCATTGATTGGTTCATGCCTCCATGTGAGGCATTTTTATACTGCTCTGCTTGCCCGCTTCTACATCCAGGAAGTGAACAAGCCCTGAGTGGTGAAACAAGTTTTCCTAACACAGCGGGTCCACCGGCACCAGCCCCAGCATTCAGAGAAAACCCTCATCGCTGGACATTCACAGGTCATGTACACCTATTGTGCCTGCGAAGGTACTCTCAGTATCACCTATTTAACACCAATCCTGTGGGTGACCTATACCTGTTAACCCATTGTTTGCCTTTTCAACAGTGTTGAAAAAGGACTCTGTTAAGCTTATTTAAGTTGATATATATGTGTCCTTTTCCCTGTGTCATTTAACTGTCTGTATGAATACAACAGCCAGGCTGTAATTTCAACAGGCTTCATAGGCTAGTATCAGCATCTCTTTCAAACAGAGGCATACTGTGGAATTAATTAGAAAATTCCACCATTAGGTCACTTTGAGTTATTTTGTCTAATCGACATTAGGGTTCTATACCAGCGTATAATCTGTTTTTCGTTACTGGGGTCACAATCATTGATCTGTCACAAGTCTTTATAACTATGCATATAATTATATGCTTCATTGCAGTAACCTTTTCTATCATGACTACTCCAATATACATTGTACATAATTATTGGTGACTTCTGTTTTCATCCTGTTCTTATTTCTGTGGACTCACATCTACGATCCAGGGTGCACAATACCACTGGCGTGGGATTTGATGCATCCAGCCTAATGTAGAAAGCAGATCCACATCTTTTGCGACAAACTGTCACATTCTTCTATATACAGTAGGTGCACTCTCATTGGTGTCCAACCCACCTACCTTTTCTACTATCAAACCACACTGCCTGTGCCCGATCTCGTCCGATCTTGGAAGCTAAACAGTGTTGGGCTGGGTCAGTACTTGAGGAGGAAACTCACAGGGAATACCCAGTGTTGTAGAATAGGAATCATTTTACATGATGTGCGTTATACTGTATGACACCAACAGCAGTATCACCACTAGCTCCTATCTTTCAATAGCCTTATCATGTGACTGCATACTATAATTATTTAAGACCGTTCGAGTCTTTCACAGTTATAACACACTTGTGCATTCTTTTGGTGACCGGCATGAACTGGGTAATGTCTCATGTATTATTTCTTTGACCTGTTCAATACAGACATAATATACAATTGACCACATTGTGGTCTCATTAATACTGATTTTCTGTACTGGTCAGGCTGAAATGGGTGTAGGACGTTGAAGTGTCTACAGCCTTTCTTATCACATTTTGTGAGACAGGACCAGAACATTTCCAAATTTTTTATCTATGTTTCATTTTTTTCACTATGTTTACTTTGGATCCTATGTTCTTCAATGGGTAATCATATGATTTTTTTAATAATATCCATTAAAGTTATGTTTTAACATTATTGTTCATAATCAATTGAAATCTATTGAAATGTATTTCAATTAATTAAGAGTGCACCCACACAAGAGCCTTCTTTCTCTCTCTCACCATTGACATTGATCTGTGTTTATCAGAATCAGCCCCAGTATGTGCATGCATCCTTTAAATTAAACATACAGAAGGGAGTGTGAAAGGATGTCTATTTAGCATTGTATGGCATTCCATGAAATGCAGAGGACACAACAGATTGTGGGATTCTAACCTCATTTACTCCATTATGGTAGTGCATAATGGTTATAAAGGTTGGGACTACATCCTTGGTTATACAGTAAGTGAAAAGAAAAGGACAATCGAGGTACATCATTACAAGTTCATGATTGCATTGTATACTCTTTTTAAAATATATTTGCTACACCTGTATAATAAATAGTGCACACTGAGTGATATAACGTCCATTTGAGGGAACGGGCGATATAGTACTATCGGGGTGGTGAGTGTGAACACCCGATATGTCTACATCATTCACAGATATATTGCACAGCTGATAGCACAAAGACAAATTGGCACATCTGGCTGTGTGTAAAGGCAGTCCGCCAACTGCCTGTACACTTGTCCACCCATCACAGCTGGGTGGACAAATTAAAATGCCCACCCATCTGGATGAGCAAGGTAAGTGTATACTTACATACAAATGTAGCCATACTCATCTAGCCTGCAGCTTGCTGTATTCGTGGCAAGCCAGGCACGGCAACTGTGACCACGACTAGGATGTGCGTGTGTGTCTAAGTACATAAGTATTTCTATGTGCAGCATACTAAGGTGCAGCTCAGCATACTAAGGTGCACGCATGCCTAGACACGGCTCATGTACCACCTTAGCCATACCACAGGATGGATGAGCATGGCTACATCTGTATATCGGCCGCTCTGTTGGCACGGTGGCAGGTCCGTCGACCTGCTGCTTTGGTGTAAATCCAGACTTTCAGGGGTTGAACAAAAATGTAATCTGAAAATGTTTAAAATTACAACCATTGGGGGGGTATGGCCTAGCAGTTGAAGGAAGCAGATGTGTCTCCTGGGGGTTCCTGCTACCTGGCTATTACAGTGCCCTTTTAAGGTGAACTCCTACTTCTTTCCAGCTCCCGGGGCTATAGTTGTACTCTGAGGATCCCGGTGCTCACTCATAGGCTGAGCTGCAGCCCTCTCTGTACCCTTGTGAGCTGGGTGAGTGTTTCTGCCCTCATTCACTCTCCTTGAAAGTGTCTAGAGTGTCTTCTGGTACTCTCTGGACTATTCCCTGTGTCCATCTGGACTTGGTATGGGACTTAATATGTATTCCTTCAGATGTCACTGGGCTATGAACCCTATTTATTTCTCCTTCCATAGTAGATATGTAACTCAGTTGCCAATTGCCATGTGAGCTATCGCATGTTAATGTCTAATATCACTCGAGTTATTTGATGGCCTAACCCTTGCAAATACAGTGGAGTTAGTTCTTTTTTGTGTGTATGTGCTATATAATGTTGCTTACTAATTTTACTTCAAGCATTATAAAATAATTAAGAACCTGCGCAAATTGATTCAAAAGTGCATCTTAAAATCGCATCTCTAAGTGCATACCCCTTTACACTTACATTATACAATTGGAAGAAGATAAAGAAGATACAGGCTTAAGGCACTCCAATAAAAAGCCCAAGTCTACACACAAACACCCAGTGGGTAAATAAGATAAGGATAATACTGTAATTTAGGTATATCACATATACAGACACTTTTCAAGGCAATAAAAAATCCAGCGTTGGTTTTTCTTTGGGTTTAAATAAAATAAGCCCTTCGTGTATATATGAACCTCATAAAGAGATAAAGCAAAAAAAGTGCAATAGTGCAATTTTCCTTTTTAAAACACACAGGTTTATTTTTACATTGTACTTACACCTAACAGATGAGACAATAGCGTTTAGACATATCCTCATTGGCATATACATCAACTGGAGGCAGAGTCCGAGAAGCAACAGATGGATAACGGAACCCGAGGATAATGGCTCCGGAGACTGGGATCCAACACAAACACTTAGCACCAGGTGTAGATGGCAGTCACAATGGGATAGTAAAAACGGGGAGATTAGACGCTTAACACGTTTCAGACTTACATAGTCTTTCCTCCTACTTCATAAACTACTTCCAATTTATTAGGTCCCCTAAACAGATTAAGTTGTCTAAATTTGTTTCACAAGTCGCTTTTTTCAGGCATTCTCCACAGCCTGAGAAGGCTAAAGGAGCAGTGGTATCTAATGCCCAGAAGGGGACATCTGCCTCTCTATCTAGTGCAAGTTCCCCATCTTCCCCTGTTGGTGATACTCGGGGGCCGATAAGCAAAACTGATGCTCTCATAGGCCCTCATTCCGAGTTGTTCACTCGCAAGCTGCTTTTAGCAGCTTTGCACACGCTAAGCCGCCGCCTACTGGGAGTGAATCTTAGCTTATCAAAATTGCGAACGAAAGATTAGCAAATTTGCGAATAGACAGTTCTTAGCAGTTTCTGAGTAGCTCCACACTTACTCGGCAACTGCGATCAGTTCAGTCAGTTTCGTTCCTGGTTTGACGTCACAGACACACCCAGCGTTCGCCCAGACACTCCCCCGTTTCTCCAGCCACTCCCGCGTTTTTCCCAGAAACGGTAGCGTTTTTTCGCACACACCCATAAAACGGCCAGTTTCCGCCCAGAAACACCCACTTCCTGTCAATCACATTACGATCACCAGAACGAAGAAAAAACCTCGTAATGCCGTGAGTAAAATACCTAACTGCATAGCAAATTTACTTGGCGCAGTCGCACTGCGGACATTGCGCATGCGCATTAGCGACTAATCGCTCCGTTGCGAGAAAAAAATAACGAGCGAACAACTCGGAATGACCCCCATAGTGGGCAACTCTTGTTGCAATTTAAAGAAGTACAGTACAGTAGTTGCTGATTTCTGTGACTTCCTGCAAGAGTGCCAACAAACCATAGATGAATTGGGTGGGCAGAATGATTATTTGGAAATTAAAATGGATTAAGTAGTCGGTTTGCATAACAGACCTATTGTTTTGCACGAGAATTTGCAAGCAGAAGTTGCAGCTCTCAGGGATAAAGGGGCAGATTTTTTTTAACCTGGAGAAGGCATAAGGAAGTGATAAACCAGTGATAAATGCAAGATGCAAAACACACCAGCCAATCAGCTCCCATATGTAAATTAACAGTTAGGAGCTGATTGGCTGGTGCATTATCACCTTGCACTTAACACTGCTTTATCACTGGTTTATCACTTCCTTATGCCTTCTCCAGGTTAATACATCTACTCCAAAGTTAGCTATTTGGAGGATAGATGATTGCATAATAACAATGACTTGTGAGTGTTCCTGAAATGGTTTCTAATAGAAGACTTCATGATTTCTCTGTTGATATGTGTAAGAAGCTTCTGCCCACAGTTAAGCCTTCTTTTGACCGCCACATAGATTGCATTCACAGACTTCCTAAAGCCATGAATGCTCTAGAGGGAGTTTACTCGAGATGTTCTAATGAGAGTGGACTATTTGTACACCAAGTAAGCATTATTAAAGGCTGCTAGACCTTTGGATGAGTCTACTGAGATCTGGGTAACATTTAGATATTTGGAGACCTACTGTATCTCAAGCTACCTTGGCCAAACAATGATCTTTCCAACCCCTCACCAGTGCTGTTTGAAGGGCAAATATTCTTTTTCGCTCTGGATTCCCTACTAGACTGTGAATTTTTCATTAGGGCTCTACTGTGTTGCTTACTGCCCTGGATGAGGGTATGAAAATTATCTCTGGATGGAACATTGCGGCTACTTCTTCAAACTCATCTCCTGTCTTTGTTTTTTGGCAGGACTGGTCCATGGTGGGGTCGCACCCATAAGTATCAGTCGCCTCTGTGTGTAATCTTGTTGATCTATCTCTGCTCTAACTGCTAATTTTTCTACCTACAGGTGTTTAAATTATTATATCTACTTCGACTTTTGCGGCGGGATGTAATGAAGTCCAAGATCACCGCAGGTGCGGGATGCCGGCTGATCTCAGACATTTTTTTTAAAGTGGCCATCACTTATAAGGCATGGTTTTGCCTTATAAGTGACTGGCTCTTTAAAAAAAACATCCAAGATCATCTGGCATTCCACACTTCCAACGATCTTGAACTTCATTACTTCCCGCCATTGATGTTTATTTTCTCCTACTGGGTATTGCTGTATTTTAAGAACTGAGCAGTGCAACTTATGTTATTGTATTTTATTATTGCTCCTCTTGAAGTTCTGTCTAGTTATGTTACTATCCATATTCCTCATTATTGGGCTGTCTCCATTTTCATGTTTGCAGTCCAAGCTATTCCCAGTGTTGTTATGGTTAATTTTCACTGTTTCACTAGGTGTTGGGACACTGGCCCCTACCCCGTCTGTCTCCATGTTGCCGCATTATTTTGGTTGCCTTCTCTGGCCTTATGTGTGACCATTTCAGTTTTCTATTTTCCCCTTCTTTTCCTTTTTTCCCTTCACTTGTCCATGGTTTTATTTCATGTGGTGTTTACACAACAAACATTTTTATTTCATGCACTGGACTTGTATTCCTATAGGCACTCATGGTTAATATAGTCTCTATTAATGCTAAAGGATGAAATTCCTCTCAAAAATGTAGACTAGTTCAGAATCATTTCCATAGACTCCAGGCCCATATACTGTAGTTGCGGTTCAGGAAACCCGTTTCCAACAATCTGCACATCCAGCTATTACCAGGGCTATTTTTTGGAGCATCGTTACTGAAGGTGTTCTTAAAAATGACATCACCTTAAATGGTGTTCCAGACCATTCTAGCCAAAGGGCTCCAACAAAGTTTGGGAGCGTGGGTGTGAGTAAGCATACCAGTAGCCCTCGCAGTGGATTGAGAGTGCCAGGGGCAGTGGGGGGGGGGGGCTCTTGTTCATAACAGTTTAAAAAACCCTCTAAAAATGGTCATCACCAAGGAGGAGACAGATGTTAGAGGTCAAGTGCCAAGTATATGCACTGAGGTAAATGGCTCAGGAAGCACTGGCTAGTACCAGAGGCTGTTTTACACTCAATATATGAGCTAAAGGGTTCATGTGGGCATTATACACTGGTGCAGCAGTATATACTGCTGGAAATATCTTGTTTTGATCAGAGATGTGCAGAAAAGATAGGCAGGGGAGGCAGTGCCTCACCTCTCATAAACTTTATCTATTTTATATACAGTACTTATACTTTATATAGTCAAAACTCTGGTGTATATGTTAGTATGACAGGAAAGACTCTTCCTTACCTCACCACATGTCACGGCTATGTGTATGTATCATTTTTCAAGCTAAATACCACTAACACTGAGGCCCTCTCTTTTAATTTTCCACCTGGGACAGTTGAAGTCCATTTATAAATATGCTTGGTAGGCCCGGTCGCTGAGATACTTAGGAATTCATCTTGCTGGACAGAGTGATATTATAGATTGTAATTATAGACCTTTACTCAAGGCATTTGAGAACCTTACTAAGGACTGGATGTTTTGGTTGGGTAGGGTCGGTTCCGGTATCAATGGTTGACCATGTTATGGTAGGCAGTCACTAGGTTGACCACTATTGGTCTATATTGGCATGGTCGACAGACAAATGGTCGACACATGAAAAAGGACGACAATAGTTTTTTTACTTTTTTGGGTGTTGTTTTCTGCATAAAGTGACGGGGAACCCCAATTAGTGCATTTTGTCCCCTCTCATGCTTCAGGCAAGGTGCCTCGCTGCGCTCGGCATAGATTACCGTTCCCAATTTTAGTCCACGTGGATCGTAAAGTATGGAAAAGTTCCACAAAATATTTTTTTTAAACTCATGTCGACCTTTTCATGTGTCGACATTTCATGTGTCGACCATGTGTCCATGTTGACCATGTCAATGTCGACCAATAGTGGTCGACCTAATGACTGTCAACCATAACATGGTCGACCATCCAAATGGATACCGGTAGGGTCGCAGCTGCCAGATGGTTCTGCTTCTGAAATTGATTTATTTATTTTGCAATATTCCTAGATCTTTCTTTAAGTTTGTATGTAATAAATTCTATAGAATTATGGTGACATTTTTTTGGGAGGGGAGACAAACCTAAAATAGCACAGGGTATTCTCTCACTCCCTAAATTAGAAAGTGGTGTTGCTTTACCTGATTTAGAGAAATACCAAAGGGTGTGTTTGTTAAGTGAAGCTAGGTACTGAGAACGATTTTGTCCATGCCTTTACTCTTTCAGATTTGTTGTGGTTTCCCAGCGCTATCACACTTTTGACTACAGTGTCTGCCTGGCATAAGTTGGTGTCTCTTCATGGGGATTAGTCACTACCTTCCCATGATTTATGGGGTATCCATGAGGGACTTTTTAAAATATTTACAAATACGCCATTGGCTTCAGTGCCAAGGATATTTTATTCATTCACATCAGTCACTGACCCAGTGAAGCTAGAAATCTATATTCCCTACCACATGTTCACAACAACCTTATTATACACTGTTGTTCATTTGTTTGTCAGAAGCCAAATAACCTAGTAGTATGTATTTTGAGGTAACTGGAGTATCTGGAGTAAACCTACACAAATGGAAAGAACGTACAAACACCTTGCATTTAGGACCACAGGGGGAATCAAACCAAGACCTCAGTGTGAGGCACCACACTAAATATTGTGCTATATGTAAAATCTGCCACTGGTCACAACATGTTTTTGGTGCTTGTCTCAACCTATGCAGTAACAGTGGCTCCAGTTTCTAAATTTTTGCAGTCATACATTACTGAGGGGCTACTCTGAAGTGTAGTATTTAACTGATCTGTGAGCAATGCTAACTTTTTGTATGCAGCTGCTGGGACTCACAAAGTTGCTGGTGGCCATATCAATTCAAATATAGATGGCTGCAACATTTGCATCTTTCGCACAGTCGATGTTTGCACATTCTTTGTTGTGATGGCAACACTGAACCAGGCCCTATGTTTTTTATACCTCTTTATCAATTCTCTTGTGTACCTGATGCTCAGAAAAATAAGCTGATAATAAAATGAGTGAAAGTCGTAAAAGCTATGGTTGCAAGCAAATTTTATTTTTTTCCCCCAGTGGAATATATAGATAAAACATCTGGTACTCTATATTATTTTGAGGCTTTAAATGCCTCTTATATCAGATATTTGTCTCTTTGAAATAGTAGATCTTGGTTTGTTTCTCATTTCTGGCTGTTTTCCAGAAAACACTTGTCAAGAAAAATATGCTCACACAGTGAAATAAAAATCCTAAACAGATAAAGGAAGGTGATACATTATTTGCAAAACTAAATACTTTAATGCTACAGTATTGCATTGCTGAGTCGTGAAAATCATTATATTAGATCTTGTGTTAATATTTTAGAGGAAATGATTGAGCTGTTTTTATTTCAAGTTGACATTAGTGATTGAAAATATCACAATCGTGTTTTTAACTGTTTATAAACTCATATGTTGGCTTAGTTTTAGCTGATCAAATCAATCAAGGCCTGTGATGACTCAAACAGATTTTTTAACAATATTTTATCTGTCTTTCTTAATATTACATGCATTGTAATTAAACTGTATTAATTCTCAATAATTCTTAATAATTAAAAAAAATGTAGCCTATTTTTATGCAATTACCAAAGTTTAATTCAGAGATGTGCTCGGAGTATCATGTTTTGGTTTTGGTTCTAATTTTATCATCGTGTTTTAGGTTTGGTTATACAAAATCTCCCTCAAGTATTTGGTTAGGAAATCAGGTTTAAAATATTAAACTTGGGTTTTGGATTTGGATAAAAACAGCTAAAATAATATAATTTTAGCAATCCAAAACCCTAAATTTGGATTTAAAATCCGAATTCTGAACCATAGGAAGATCCTTACCCAGTTTGGATTGATATTCTCAGGGTACAAACAATTCGAGTGAGTTCGGATTTATAGAGAACTGAACCACACATCTCTAGTTTCATTTATAAACTTATTTTGACTTCCAATTGTAGACATTAGGACACAAAGGGGATGATTCAGAGTTGCATCTGCAGGTACTTTGTGTTTTTAAATAAGGCGGAGACTTCACCTGTATTCAAGTTCATCCACATCTATACATCCACTTGTAAGATCATCCATTAAATGATACACAGTGCCCCCAGTGCACATTGCATGCCACTGTGATCACAGCAGTGGCGGATTTTACTTAGGCCCCCCTGTAAAATCTGCCATCCACAGGGACTGATTAACAGCGGCAGTGACTTCCCATAGGAAGCACTACCTGCTAATCACAGACAAAAAGGAAGTCCCAGATGGAATTGTTTTCTCTCTCTGGAACTACAGCACTAGTCTGCCTGCAAGAGCAGACAGTGTGCATCCCATGAGATGCGGATAGTGGGCCCAATACAGACCTGATTGCTGTTGTGAAAATTTGCAAGGCAGACCATTATTGATCGACTGCGCATGCATATGGATTGTTTTGCACACGCGCAAGGCCAAACTGAAAAAATCCAGCAACTTTTTTGATTGCTAGGCATACACAAGTTGATTGACAGGAAGTTGGCATTTGGGGATGGTAACTGCCCGGTTTCTGATAGTGTCAGTAAAAACGCAGACGTGCTCAAGCATTTTCAGGAAAGGTGTGTGACATCAGCTCTGGCCCCAATCAACCTGATTCTATTGCATTGCAGGAGTAAGTCCTGGGCTACACACAGACTGCACAGACTGGAAAAAACATTAGATGGTGAGTGAGTTTCAAATGGATTTGCAGCTGACTGGCATTTGCTGAAATTTTTGCAAGGCGTACGCAGACTTGCACGGGGTGGGTATTCACTCTGTCTGGGCGGCGACTATCTGATCGCAAACCTCTGCAAATTTGCAGAGGAGCGATCAGGTCTGAATTACCCCCTGTTTTAGGAAAACTGGAGTGTGTTAGGATTTTAGAAAGTTTGATTGATAAATTTGGTAACCACCAAATGTTTTTTGGTAGTGTTTAGCAAGAAAAAACATACACAGTTTTCTAACAATTTGAATAAGACATTACTTTTGGTTATTTTGCATACATTACCTTTACGTTTTTAGGTTTTACAAAGAAATCAATGTTTTATTAGTATGAACAGGCACAGAAAATCAGTAACAATAAGGTAAGATTTTGAACTGTCCCAAACAATTCTAAAATAAACTCAGAACAAAAGTGAGGAAAAATTCTGATGTGAAAGGGTTAATGAAGTATTACTGTATGTGACTAAGGGGGTCATTCAAAGTCGCCGACTATGGGGGAGTGTATTTTTCGCTTTGCAAGTGTGCGGATGCTTTTGCAGCTGGCGGCACAAAAAAGTTTGTTGCAGTTTCTGAGTAGCTCTGGACTTACTCAGCCGCTGCGATCACTTCAGTCTGTTCGGTCCCGGAATTGATGTCAGACACCCACCCTGCAAACGCTTGGACATGCCTGCGTTTTTCCAAACACTCCAAGAAAACAGTCAGTTGACACCCACAAATGCTCTCTTTCTGTCAATCACCTTGCGATCGGCTGTGCGAATGGATTCTTCATGAAATCCATCACCCAGCACCGATCCTCTTTGTACCCGTACGATGTGCCTGCGCATTGCGATGCATATGCATGCACCATTTTGCCGGGATTTAACCTGATGGCAGCACTGCAAAAAGTTGCTAGCGAGCGATCTACTCGGAATGATCCCCTAAATCCATTTGAGTTATCCTCTCTGCAGAAAAGTTTTCCAAACTGTTCCGCTTATTTAAGATATGTTATCAATAGTGATATATAAAATGGTAATACTATATTTATATCACAGCTATGTATTTCCATTTTTATGCATGCCAAGATTTTATTTGACTTTACTGCCACTGGCTGGCATTGTTCACTGATGACCAGCTGTCTGACAACTAGTATTCCTAAAACCTTTTCCATCTCAGTTTTCCTAGTAGTTCCATTTCATGTCACTGTTAAATCTGACAATTGGAAAATAATTTGGGGACCACTATTGTTATGTAGAATAATCAAATAATTAAAGATAGTTCTGCCAGAAGAAAACAATATCTAACTTAACACTCCCTGGGGAACATTGTCAAAAATGAGTGCAAAAGAAAAGGTGTGCTGCCTCTACCAACCAGGTTTTGACAGTTACATTGATTAATATCACCTTTACCACCTGAACTGGTCTTCATACATGTTAAGTGTTGAGTCTGAATCTTTTAGCATAGGTGCACCAAAAAAAGCTGTATGTATGAGACAATAAAAAGCAAAGGGACAGTCCATATTTAGATTAACAGGGGTCCATACCTATTGTTAGATACTCACCCTTGCTGGGAATGCACTTAGGTTAGCTACTGGGAGAAGTGTGTGAGTAAACTGTGGCCATTACAAGATTGTCCACAAAGTTTAATAGATGGGCAATTTCCAGCCAGATTCATCCATAACCTTACAATGTAAAGTTCCGATCACAATACTGAATGTTCAATTTCTATTAAAATTAAAGAAACCTCATATTAAATTTACTACAGTTGGTACTGCACTCCCATAAGACTTAACAAAACGTTCCCCTCCTCATCACCTTACTGTTAGCGTGGATGTGGCCGCAGGGTCACTAAGCTACATATCTGGTGGATATGTCCAAATAGTGTCCCCTTTTCGAATTTGGTTCACAGTCTCTACTGGAATCTCCAGCAACAAAGGCTCCTTATTTCACCATATCAATAAAAATCTCACTGGTCTCAACAATTGCCTATTATATAAGTCAGGAAGTAATAAATAAAGTAACATTAAGTGTTTAAACATGACATTTCAATTATAAAGTAAAAGGAACAATGTCAGATAGATTTATCTTAAACTGACATTTTCTGTTTATATTAAGGTAGAACAAAAGCAATGTTATTTAGTAGGATGATACATTTTCCTGAAGACCAGTAATGTTATGGGGAAGTATGTAAGACATACACATACGTACATACCTTTCCTGCATTTCCTATTATTAGTCACTATTTATACTATTAAAGTTGCCTTACATCCTTCATGCATTGAATCACAATTCTTTCTTAACTCCACAATTTCTGTATATATTGTAACTAAAGTAGTAAGTGAAATCAAATAATCTGTTTAATCCACTTGAGTGATGAATAAGTTTACATGTAATTTTGCAAAAGCTTCATACCACTGGCCGAGAAAGAACTCTATACTGCCTGTAAAGCAATGTTTCCCAAACTAGGTCCCGTGGCACTCTTGGGTGCCTCTGGGACCATGCAGGGGTGCCCTGGGTTGATGGACCAGGACCAATTTAAATGGTCAATGTAACAGGCAAAACCAATGCTTGTGCTTTCAATCTTAAATTATGTGGACAAACAGAAGTAAATCCTGTTCCTTACCACATGTCACAACTGAGGCTGGTGCTGACTATGGGTAGCCTCAGTTGTAGGGGCTGAGGAGTACTTAAACCTGGGAGGTAAGATAGGACTCCTGTACATGCGTGTGGACCTGCAGTACCAGTGCCAGAAGGCATGACCACAACAACTGAAGATATGTTCAACAGGTTTTATTAAGAACACAGCTCAACAGGTGTATTGGCAGTTTGCAGTATGGTATACAAACGATAACAAGTCACAGTTCCTAGAAGTGCATTAGGAAGTATCTAGGTGTGGTACAATCAGGAGACAGTCTTAAAGGACCTGGAGGTGGTATGTCCTTTACCAACACCTATGCGCTTAGAAGCGGATTGGAAACAGGAGCTGGCCAGCTGAGGTAATGCAGAAGCTGGTGACTGTATTGTAAACTGCCGGGTTTTACCAGATGGGACTGGTCCAACTGAAAAGCCGTAGTGGAAGTGCTGGAGTGCATTAATGTAGCTGGGGAGCGAAGAAATATCACAGGTGATGCTTGGGATCGCAGATTACTGGAGAACGATAGCAGGGCATCGATGTAGAGCAGAGACAGGGCACTGCTGGAAGCTAAAATGCTGGAAGACGGTGTTTAGTAATCTACCAGACGCAGGGTGCAATGATGAGACACTGCAGAGTCAGGCTGCACCATGAGGAATAGGACTGGTGCGAGCCTCTAGTGGAGTATTGGAGACAGGAACAACCACAATGAGGAGAGACTAGTATCACTGGGATGACAACTGAAGCACTGACAATCCTCCAGCTCTGAAACAGGATATTTATACCTGCTGGGATGCAGGCATTGGCTAATGAATTAAGCAACATTCTGTAGCGCAGTGGATTGGAGGAAACAATAGCATGTGACCAGAACCAACATGGCTGCGCCCATGTTATCCCTTGGAAGAAAAGTCAGCTTGGGGAAAACCATGTGGAAAATAACAGTAATGGCGGCGTAGGCCGCGGCAGGCAGGAGACGCCACACTGTCCATTTGCACAGCCAGACCACAGGGACAGCGGCAGAGACCGCAGTGGGCAGAAGACGTCCCACCCAGCTCTCTGCACACTAAAAGAACAGGCACGGCTGCGGCGGTCACGGCGGGATGAGAACGCCATTCTGGGACCTGACAAGTATACTGAGAAGGGCACTGTAACATCGCTGCGGGCCAACAGTAAAGCAATGCAGAATATCTACATGAGCAACACAGCTGGGACCCGATCCTGGAATGCAGAGCCAGCCTCAAAAGACACTTGACTGGTAAGAAATGACGACCAGCTACCCGAACCGTGACACCACATAACTGAGCCTGAGGATGATATATAAATACAATTTACCTAATGTAATTTTTTTTTACCCCTTGAATTTCTGAATAAGAAACTTTTGGCCTAGGGGTCCATGAACCACAGGTATACAGTATATTGATTTTGTTTCCTAGAAAATTTAAATTACTCTGTAATGCATTATAATTTTCTTAACCTTTGGAGCAATATAGGACATAATAAATACATAGTGAAATTTCAAAGATATGTCAACTGTTTTTAAGGTGTATAAGAAAGACAGGATACATAACACTCCAGGGATATTGGGTTGGTTTTTGGGTCTGTGAGCATTTTGCTTAATGTTATTTCATTAAAGGTAAATTAGACCCCTATTGGTTGTGTGTGTTTTCTTCAATGAAATGTAATTTAATAAATGTGTGAAGTTTGCACCACTAGCCACCTACAGCCATAGAAAAACATGCAACTGTGATGGAGCCTCTTGGCTAAAAATTGATTTCTTTCAGGCAGACAGTGAATAATGTTCATTTAGATAAAGCACCTGGAAATGACTGCTGGAGATCACAGCTTTGCTTTATTATAGTGTTTTAGGATAAAAAGGCTTTCAGTGGATTGCATGTGCCTTTATAACAAAGGCTGAGGGTCCTTGGATATCACATTTGCTAAGTACTGAGGAATATACAGTATATAGTTACAGTATGCCTCTGGGTGATAAGAGGGGTTCCTCTACTATTCCTTGTTCTGCATTTCTTGATTTCTCTGGAGCATTAGTTACTCCCTCTCTATATTTGTCCCAGGAGCAAACCTCTGGGGAAGAGAAGAAAAAAGTGACAGTAGTGTTATCAGCATTCTGACAGATTCAGTGTGTGAAGTACTGGGCATGATGAGGTTGCTGAGTCAAAGCTGTTCATCTGCTTTGGTGCCCTCATTTAGCCCTGAACATTTAGGCAGTAAGGTAATTTTGCGAATTCCCTTGTAACTACAATACAATTGGACATACCGCCCCACCCACTATGTCCCCTGCACATTGCTGGGTATTCCAGAAAATAATTTTAATAAAGATCACAAACCATGCTAATGTACAGTATACATATAGAGAAACTGTAAGGGTAGTTGTGATCCAATGTAGGCTTACAGTGCCAAGATAAACTCTTTTTTTATTGTATTGTTTTTAATTTTATTTTCATGTATTAGCTATACATAATTTTGACACATAATGCCTGCAGTTCCTTAGTTCTATTTTATTTGCTATCTAGGGGACTTAGATAGCCCCTCACTGGGCACAATGCTCCTATATTTTTAGAGCTGCAGAAAGAGAGAGAGAGAGAGAGAGAGAGAGAGAGAGAGAGAGAGAGAGAACACCTATCTGAGGGTTCCTACTTACTTATGTTGCTATTACATCTGTGACCCTAGACTGGACCCTTCTAATACTAATAAACTATTGCTGTACACAACTGACTTGATACTTTTTGGTATTACCATATAGGAATTCAATGCTCCTGCCTGGAGCACCCCTTTGTATGATATAAAATTCCATTAACAAAATGATTCCACTATTCACAAACAGTAACACTGAAAACAATCTACACTGAAAAGGTACATAAAAGTACAAATGTCACTGAAAGTACAAAAAAATGTACTACTGCAGATACAGTAATTGTTAGGTTCCTGGTGCTCAGAACAAGGGAGATGTTGCGTAGTGAGTCCAGAGCACCAGAACGTGACGCTGAAATAAGGTGTGGTGTGGAAATAGCCCCTAGCACCCTACCTCCATTGTTTCACCCGTGTGGTCAGTTCACGCCTGAGTGACTATGGTTTCTTGGGCCCACGGCAGCCGCGTTTGAAGGGCGGATTAGGTCTGCCCAACTCCGATGCCCCCAGGTCTTAGAGTGAGACCAGGTGTGAACGGAGACAGGATAATAACAAGGGGACCTCTAACTAAAGCAAACAGAAGGCTAGGGGCTACTAACAACCCTAAAACTAAATATATGTCGGCACGCCGCCAAAGGAAAAGAACAACAAAGGAAATGCTGTCCACACGCCGACACAAAACTGTTGTGTACCGGTGGTGACAGCATAAGCAGAACCCTCTGCAAAACACCAGTAACAAAATATAACCAAAGAATACTGCGGCCTAGGGCGACGGACGCGGCAAAGCCGCTACTCACGGAACCGGTACAAATACTGGCAAACGGACAGGAACCCCCAATGTAGCCGACACAGACTCTCAGAACCGGAGGACTAGCAGAATCCCAAACGACAGACCGGTGGACACCAAGAAGCCAGATACTCGACCAGGCACAGACAAAGCCACGGGACTTCTGGACAGGAACGCTTCACGGCAGGACACGGGATCAGACACTGGAACCGACACTGGAACCGAGACTGGAACCGACACTGGAAGCAGCTAGACAGACACTGCTAGACAGGAGCTCAGGAACTGGCAGGGACTAGCTCAGAACTCAAGAACTCTGGAACTCTGAAATATCACCAGCGTCTGTGTATTGCACTGAGCCAGCATATAACAGAGAGTCCTAATTAATTATGTTGTGCAGCTGCCCTGCTGCACAACTGAGAGGTGCAATTAACAGACAGGTGAGGCTGAACACATGGGAACAAGCTGCAATTACACAGACTCACCACCGGCAGCAAACAAGAGTCTTCTTAAACCAGAGCAACGGGAAATCATGGCCTGCAAGACAACTAAAAACATAAAATACGGAAAACAGGAATGACCACTACCTGTGGTTCATAACAGTACCCTCTCCTTAAGGGTGAGCTCCGAACACCCCATGACACCCACGGGGAACATAAACAGAAGTATAAAATAAAATACATAACCAAAATGCAAAACAGGAATGAGCCACAGCCGTGGCTCATAACAGTAATACAGCGTGCAGCTGCGATATCATGGCATATATCCATAAGGGGAATAGTGCAATGTCTTGTGCCCTGCTGTCCTCTTACTCTTTATGCTAGAAGAGGTGCAGTATTATTATTATTATTATTATTATTATTATTACTATTATATTTTATTTATAAGGTGCCACAAGTGTTTTGCAGCGCCGTACAAAGGACAGTACAGGGAGGCAAAACTTAGCATTACAGTAAGAAAATAACAAAAATAGAGTACAGGTAAAAAAGAGCACCACAATTCTCAAGACATAATACGCTAGGATGTAAGTAGCGAGGGAGTAATCATCGTACTACTTGGGGCTGGCGGCCATAGATAGAGATGAGCCTTTACTAGCAGGAGAAAAAGTGGGTAAAGATGGTTGCTGAGTAGGAAAGAGCTGTGAATGAAATGTGTCGAGAAGAGGGCTTTGACAACAAGAGGAAAGCGGACCCAGCTCTGAAGAACAATCTAGTGGGAAAGGGCGACAGACAGATGACATGAGGTGCAAGCAAGTGGGAGGTAGCCTGATAGCAGAATGTAAGCAAAGCAGAGATGTTGAAGGCATGAGGCAGGGGATGGGGGAGCAGCCTCAGGACTAAGTTAGGTATTGGAAGGGTACGCTTTGATGAATTGGTGGGTTTTCAGTGCCCTTTTGAAACTTTGCAAGGTCGGGCAGTATGTGCAATGGAGATTGTCAACAATGCAAAAATGTGTTTGTGTGACTAAGGAGCCACAGATCAGGGACTCTGGAATACATGAAACATGGACCTGGGAGGATATTTAATAGCCTGCAAGTTGCAGGCTGTGCGGATTTTATGCGAGCCTGCCCATATTTTTACAGTGACAACATTTACATGGCAACACCACTATAATTTGCCATTTCATATGCAGATACAGCCTCAGGCACACACAGAATATAGGCATGCTGCATATAATTTAAAACAGCACAGTCTTCTTGTGAATCTAAGCGATGCTAACGGAGTTGTATGGGACCTGTCAGCTTGCTCATGCCAGGCATATCCTGTTGAGTGGCATATTGTATAACTGTGAAGTTTTATATAAATCACCTGCACTCAGGGAGGGATTAAGGCTGGTGGGGGCCAAGGGGCAATGAATTTGTGCCCCCCACAGGTCAGCATTACATCAATAGTAGGGAAATTGATGGAAAAACTGTTTAAAGAAAGAGTTGTATATTATCTCAAATCTAGCAATTTACAGGTTCCCAGACAGCATGGATTCACTGGGGGTAGATCATGTTAAACAAATCTTAATGACTTTTTTGACTGTGGGACTAAGGTAGTCAATAAAGATGGAGCCGTAGATATAGCTTATCTCCACTTTAGTAAAGCTTTTGACACTGTCCAGCATTGCAGACTACTACATAAACTCGAAAGTATGGGATTGGATACTAAGATGGTTAAATGGGTAAGATCTTGGCTGAAGAATAGAAAACAGAGAGTTGTACTAAATCGTGTGCATTCCCAGGAGGAAAATGCAACCAGTGTAGTATCCCAGGGATCTGTACTTATACTAGTGCTTTTTAATATCTGTATTGCTGATATTGCAAATGGCATTAAAGGGAAAGTATGCCTTTTTGCAAATGACAGAAAGGTAAGCAACATGGTAGAAGCACCAGGATGGGTAAAACAAATGATTGAGGATCTAGGTAGACTAGAGGAATGGTCAAGAGCATGGCAATTATGGTTTAATGCCAAAAAATGAAAAATCATGCACTTGGGTCTCAAAATTCCAAAGGTTTAATATAGTATTAATGTCACTATACTGGAAACTACTGAGGAGGAAAGGGTCCTAGGAGTCACTATTTCAGGTGACCTAAAGCAGGTAAGCAATGTAACAAAGAAATGAGGAAGGCTAGTCAGATGTTTCGTTGCAGAGGGAGAGGAATTAGCGGCAAAAAGAAAGACGTACTGTAATAATGCTACTGTATAGGTCATTGGTACGGTCTCATCTAGAATACTGTATTCAATTCTAGAGGCCATGTCTTCAGAAGGATATTAATACATTAGAGACTGTACAAAGAAGAGCAACTAAAATGGTGCATGGTCTACATCACAAAACATACCCAGAAAAACTAAAAAATCTCAATACAGGTGAGTATCCCATATCCAAATATTCCGAAATACAGAAGTTTCCGAAATACAGACTTTTTTGAGTGAGACTGAGATAGTGAAACCTTTGTTTTCTGATGCCTCAATGTACATAAACGTTTAATACACAAAGTTATTCAAAATATTGTATTAAATGACCATCAGGCTGTGTGTATAAGGTGTATGTGAAACATAAATTAATTGTGTGTATGTACACAAACTTTGTTTAATGCACTAAGTTTTTAAAAATATTGTCTAAAATTACCTTCAGGCTGTGTGTATAAGGGGGGTAATTCCAAGTTGATTGCAGCAGGATTTTTGACAGCAATTGGGCAAAACCATGTGCACATCAGGGGAGGCAGATATAACATGTGCAGAGAGAGTTAGATTTGGGTGGGTTATTTTATTTCTGTGCAGAGGTAAATACTGGCTGCTTTATTTTTACACTGCAAATTAGATTGCAGATTGAACACACCCCACCTAAATCTAACTCTCTCTGCACATGTTATATCTGCCCCCCCCCCCTGCAATGCACATGGTTTTGCCCAATTGCTAACAAAAATCCTGCTGCGATCAACTTGGAATTACCCCCAAGGTGTATATGAAACATAAATGCATTCTGTGCTTAGACCTGGGTCCCAGTGCCGTGATCTCATTATGGGATGCAATTATTCCAAAATACGGAAAAATCCGATATCCAAAATACTTATGGTCCCCAGCATTTTGGATATGGGATACTCAACCTGTATGTATAGTTTTGAGCAGAGAAGGAAAAAGGGGGACATAATTTTCCACTATATCAAGGGTTAAAACAAAGTACAGGACGGAAACATTCTTCAAATGAAGAGAAGTATTAGAAAACGAGGACATGAACTGAAACTGGAGGGGGTAGGTTCAAGAGAAATTTGAGGAAAAATTACTCTACAGAAAGGGTAGTGGACAAGTGGATAGCCTCCCTTCAGAGGTGGTAGAGGCTAAGACAGTAGAGCAATTTAAGTATGCATGGGATAGACATAAGGATATCCTTAAAAAGAAATAAGGATCAAATAAGATTTGAGGTAAAAATATGGTAAAAAATATGCAGAATAGATTGGCCAAGTGTTTCTTATCTGCTGTCTAATTATATGTTTCTAGAAGCAGGTGGCAGGAATCACAGAGGAGCAGGAGACAGAAGGACAAGCGCACCTGAACCCCTCAGGCTTCCTTACACTGTCTTGTGATATTGTATTCTCTGGACATGGGCGACCTCCTTGGCGGACTCACAGCTCAGCCGCCGGAGGGCTGCAAATCCACTTAAACTCAGCTAAATGTGGGGACCCCTAATATGTGGGGGCCCCAGGATGATCGCCCATGTCACCCCTGCTTTATTCAGGCTCTGCCTGCAGTCCATTTTTAAGACAGCTATTTGACGCAAAGAGATACAGTTCGTTTGAATAAGTTCTGGTCAGGTTACAGTTGTATTACAAAAAATATATTTCATCAGATAACACAGCAAGCCTAGAGTCATGTGCATTAACTAAATACAACTTTTAAATCAAGGCACAAGAGACAGTTAACAATTCCTGGGTATAGTTTCAAGAGAATTATATATGAACCACTGACATTTATGCTGAATTAAGTAAAAATCAGGAGCGCGTTTGGCCTTAATCTGTTGGTCATGATGTTTTATTATTCTATTGCATGAATATAGACAGACAAAAAGGAGTAAGGTAGACAGATAAAATGTATAAATTTACACAGGTGGAGATGAAGCAGGACTTTTGCCCTTTTACCGCAGTAATTTTTCCTATTGAACTGTTCCAGGTAATCTGGACCAATCATGTATAGCAGCCATAATTTATGACATTTGGAACCATATATCTAGGGGAAAAAACTGAAGTGTGTTGTTAGCAGTGGCTGCTCCAGAGGTGTGGTAGCAACACAGTACAAAGTTCAAATAGGGGAGCCACACAAACTGCCAGTCAGTTTGGGATGACAGTTGGTGGAAGTTGGTGTTGCTCCCCTATTTTAACTTTGGACTGCGCTGCAGCCCCACCTCTGGAGCTGCCACTGGTTGTAAGTGAAGAACTGAGTGCAACCCATGAAGGACTGATTCTCAATTGGACAATGGGGGTGATTCAGAGCTGATAATAGATGTGCTAAAAATAGCACATCTATGATCACAATCTCTGACATGCTGGGGGACACCCAGCACATCGCTAGTCCGCCCCGCATGTCAAGCCCTATCCCCTCACCCTCACCCCTGCAGAGGTGTGAAAACCGCACCTGGCGAGTAGCTCCCTGCCTACACAGCACAGCTGTGGAAGCAGGTGGCTGCCCGCCATGTTTTGTGTCGCAGCAGCTGCATGTGACATCACGCAGCCGCTGCAGCCCACCTCATCAATGGTCTGGACACGCCAACGTTTTCCAGACCATACCCCCAAACTGCATTCAAATGCTGCTCCCACCCTGCAACCGCCTCTACCTGTCAATCAGGCAGAGGTGATCACACTAGTGAAATACTTTCACCACATAGGGCTTCAGGCTGCGATCGCTGCCGTTGCAGAAATCAGGTCTGAATTAGGCCCAATGTTGTGTCCAGGAGCGGTTCTTGGTGCGGGCAAGCAGTTCCTGTGCCCGGGGCGCTGAAGCCTGGGGGCACGGCCGCATTCACCCAACAGGAGCCTGCCACCTACCTTCACCCCGCTCCCCAGCTGCAGCAGACGCCGTGGGCTGTGTGGGCGTCCGCTGCAGCTGGCGCACCTGTCAGACACTAAAGGTCATTATTGACCCTTAGTGTCTGTGCGGCGCTGCTATGGGAGAGACGTCATGACGTCTCTCCCGTAGAGAGGAGCAGCAGCAGTCGTGAAGCAGGAGCGGGGCTGTGGTAAGTATTGATTTTTTTGTGTGTGTTTGTAGTGGCTTCTAAGGGGCACAGCAACAGGGGCACAACTGCTGGGGGCACAGCAACAGGGGGCACAAGTACTGGGGACACAGTGACAGGGGGCACAACTATTTGGGGCACAACTACTGGGGCAAATCTACTGGTGGCATAGCTACAGGGGACAAATCTACTGGGGGCATAGCTACAGGGTGCATAGCTACAGGAGGCAAATCTACTGAGGAAAATCAACTGGGGGGCACAACTACTTGGGACAAATCTACTGTGGGCACAGCTACTGGGGGCACAACTACTGGGGGCATAACTGTGGCCACGCCCTTTCCCTATGAAGCCACGCCCCTATTTTTTACCATCCATGAACACACAGCACATTTCCAAGATGCTTTGAATATTGTGAGTCTTAATTGCAACTGTGCCTCTGTGCAAACACTCTGTGGGACGCATGCGCTGTGTTACTTTTTAACACCTTAGTCGTATGTGCTGTTGAAAAATATTGACCATTTGCAGGAATATCAGCATTGCTTGTGACATAGAATCCAGCCCAGTGTCTTCTGCACCCATATTTTTTGGAGAGTCGCTTTTAAGATTAGTGCATGTGATGTCTGTGGGACTAGAAATTTTGAATATGAATGGGTAAGTAGATGCACTGCTGTCTGTAGAAAACAGGGAGTCACATCTGCAGCTCACTAAACAAGTACTGATTGGGGCATTTAGTAAGAATACACAGACAGGTTACTATGTCAAGCAACAAAAAAAAAAGAAAAAAGGTAGTAAAGAGATTGATATCGTTTGATAGCGATCGATCGATTGATAATGACTAGAGATGTGCAGCTGGCACTTTTCGTGTTTTGGTTTTGGTTCTAATTCCACCTTCATGTTTTGGTTTTGCCAAAAACCACCCTTTCGTGTTTTGGTTTTGGTTTTGGATCTGGATGATTTTTGAAAAAACAAAAACAGCTAAAATCACAGAATTTGGGGGTAATTTTGCTCCTACGGTATTATTAACCTCAATAACATTAATTTCCACTAACTTCCAGTCTATTCTAAACACCTCACACCTCACAATATTGTTTTTAGGCCTAAAAGTTGCACCGAGGTGTCTGTATGACTAGTCCCCAAACACCACAGGATGCAAAGAAGAAAAAGAGGTGCAATGAGGTAGCTGGATGGCCAAGCTAAGCAACACAAGTGTGCAGCACAAACACCTGGCCCATCTAGGAGTGGCACTACAGTATCAGATAGGATGGCACTTTTCAAAAACTAGGCCCCAAACAGCACCTCATACAAAAATGTAGAAGAGGTGCAATGAGGTAGCTGTATGACTAAACCAAGTAACAAAAACAATTGGCCCATCTAGGAGTGGCACTGCAGTGGCAGACAGGAGGGCAGATATAAAAATAAATGCCCCAAACAGCACAGGATGGCATTTTAAAAAATAGTCCCCAAACAGAGTATGATGCAAAGAAGAAAAAAAGGTACACCAGGGTTGCTGTATGACTAAACTAAGTGACACAACCACCTGGCCCATGTAGTAGTGTCACGCAGTGGCTGAATGTAGAGAGTGGGCCGCAATTGTTCGGTCCACTGACAGTATCTCCAGCACGCCCCTGTCATATTTTTAAAATTCTGCAATTGGTGGACTTATACGGCAGTGCCCAAGGACTAATACAGCAGAACCCCTGGACTCATACGGCAGTGTCAGACAGGATGGCACTATTCAAAAACTAGGCCCCAAACAGCACCTCATGCAAAGATGTTGAAGAGGTGCAATGAGGTAGCTGTATAACTAAGCCAAGCGACACAAACAATTCACACTGGAATTATACGTCCAAATCACTGGAATTAAATGGCAAAATCACTGGAATTATACATCCAAATCACTGGAATTAAATGGCAGTATCACTGGACATATATGGAAGTGTCAGACAGGATGGCATTTTAAAAAAATAGTCCCCAAACAGTATGATGCAAAAAAGAAAAAAAGGTGCACCGAGGTTGCTGTATGACTAAGCTAAGCAACACAACCACCTAGCCAATCTAGTAGTGTCACACTGTGGCTGAATGTTGAGAGTGGGCCACAATTGTTTGGTCCACTGACAGCATCTCCAGCACACCCCTGTCATTTTTTAAAAATTCTGCAAATGGTGGACTTATATGGCAGTACCCCAGGACTAATATAGCAGTACCCCTGGACTCATACGGCAGTGTCACACAGGATGGCACTTTTCAAAAACTAGGCCCTAAACAGCACCTCATGCAAAAATGTCAAAGAGGTGCAATGAGGTAGCTGTATGACTAAGCCAAGTAACACAAACAATTCCCACTGGAATTATACGTCCAAATCATTGGAATTTTATGTCCAAAACACTGGAATTATACATCCAGATCACTGGAATTAAATGGCAAAATCACTGAAATTATACGTTCAAATCACTGGAATTAAATGGCAGTACCACTGGACATATACAAAAGTGTCAGACAGAATGGCACTTTTTAAAAAAATTGTCCCCAAACAGCACATGATGATAAGAAAAAGAGATGCAAGATGGAATTGTCCTTGGGCCCTCCCACCCAGCCTTATGTTGTATAAACAGGATATGCACACTTTAACAAACCCGTCATTTCAGCGACAAGGTCTGCCACATGACTGTGGCTGAAATGACTGGTATGTTTGGGCCCCCACCAAAAAGAGAAGCAATCTCTCCTTGCACAAACTGGCTCTACAGAGGCAAGATGTCAACCTCATCCTCATCCTCCGATTCCTCACCCCTTTCACTGTGTACATCCTCCTCCTCCTCACAGAGTATTAATTCGTCCCCACTGGAATCCACCATCACAGGTCCCTCTGTACTTTCTGGAGGCAATTGCTGGTAAAGGTCTTCCCGGAGGAATTTATAATTCATTTTGATGAACATCATCTTCTCAATGTTTTGTGGAAGTAATCTTCTACGCCGATTGCTGACAAGGTTACCGGCTGCACTAAACACTCTTTCAGAGTACACACTGAAGGGGTGGGGGCAACTTAGATAAAATAAAGCCAGTTTGTGCAAGGGCATCCAAATTGCCTCTTTTTCCTGCCAGTATACATATGTCTGACATGCCTACTTGGATGCTGTCACTCATATAATCCTCCACCATTCTTTCAATGGTGGCAGAATCATATTCAGTGACAGTAGACATGTCAGTAATCATTGGCAGGTCCTTCAGGCCGGACTAGATGTTTGCACTTGCTCCTGACTGCCCTGCATCACCACCAGCGAGTGGGCTAGGAAATCTTATCCTTTCCCTTGCAGCCCCAGTGGTGGAAGAAATTGGAGGAGCTGTTGATGTGTTACGTTCCGCTTCAGTTGACAATTTTCTCACCAGCAGGTATTTGCACCTCTGCAGACTTGTGTCTGCTGGAAAGAGAGATACAACATAGGCTTTAAACCTAGGATCGAGCACAGTAGCCAAAATGTAGTGCTCTGATTTCAACAGATTGACTACCCTTGAATCCTGGCAAAGCGAATGAAGAGCTCCATTCTTAAGTCCCACATACTTTGCGGAATCGCTCTGTCTTAGCTCCTCCTTCAATTTCTCCAGCTGCTTCTGCAAAAGCCTGATGAGGGGAATGACCTGACTCAAGCTGGCAGTGTCTGAACTGACTTCACGTGTGGCACGTTTGAAGGGTTGGAGAACCTTGCACAAGACAGAAATCATTCTCCACTGCGTCAGGTGCATTCCCCCTCCTTTGCCTATATTGTACAGTGGATGTATAGGCTTTAATGGCCTTTTGCTGCTCCTCCAGCCTCTGAAGCAAATAAAGTGTTGAATTCCACCTTGTTACCACCTCTTGCTTCAGTCTTCGGCACGCGGTTTCAGAATGTCGAAAGTGGGCCGTCATTTTTTGGGCCACCGATAGCATCTCCTGTACACCCCTGTCATTTAAAAAAAAAAATTACAACACCAAATTAATTGTACAGTTTGTGCAAAACATAGGAAGTGCTGGAATTTGCCCAGATATAATGCATGCACAATATTGGTGGCATTGTCCGATATCACAAATCCCCAGGAGAGTCTAATTAGGGTAATCCATTCTGCGATGATGTCCCTCAGATTCTGTAAGAGGTTGTCAGCTGTGTGCCTCTTATGGAAAGCTGTGATACATAGCGTAGCCTGGCTAGGAATGAGTTGGTGTTTGCAAGATGCTGCTACTGGTGCTGCTGCTGTTGTTGCTGCTGGAGGCCATACATCTACCAAGTGGGCTGTCATAGTCATATAGTCTTTAGTCTGCCCTGTTCCACTTGTCCACATGTTCGTGGTTAAGTGGACACTGGATACAAAAAATTTTTAGGACACTGTTGACTCTTTTTCTGACGTCTTTGTACATTCTCTGTATCGCCTGCCTAGTGAAGTGGAACCTAGATGGGATTTGGTACTGGGGACACAATACATCCATCAATTGTCTAAATCCCACTGCACTAATGGCGGATACCGGATGCACGTCTAACACCAACATAAGTGTCAAGGCCTCAGTTATCCGCTTTGCAACAGGATGACTGCTGTCATATTTCATCTTCCTCACAAAGGACTGTTGGACAGTCAATTGCTTAGTTGAAGTAGTACAAGTGGTCTTCCGACTTCCCCTCTGGGATGACGATTGACTCCCAGCAGCATCAACAGCAGGGGCAACAACAGCAGGCATACCACTCAAGGATCCTCTGGAGGAATCCTGGTTAGGAGAGGACACCTTAGTCTTGACAGTGACATGGCCTGCAGGGCTACTGACATTTCTGACTGAGGAGGAAGTTGACGTTGAGGGAGTTGGTGGTGTGGCTTGCAGGAGTTGGGTACAGGAGGAAGAAGGGATTTAGGTGTCAGTGGACTGCTTACGCTCTTACCCAAAGTTTCACAACTTGACACTGACTTCTGATGAATGCGTTGCAGGTGACGTATAAGGGAGGATGTTCCTAGGTGGTTAACATCCTTACCCCTACTTATTACAGATTGACAGAGGCAACAGATGGCTTGACACCTGTTGTCCAGATTTGTGGAGAAATAATTCCACACCGAAGAGGTGGCTTTTTTGGCAGTTTGCCCAGGCATCACAATGGGCTTTTTCATCCCACAGACAACAGGTGTCTCCACCGGTGCCTGACTTAAACAAACCACATCACCATCAGAATCCTCATCATCAACTTCCTCCTCAGCGCCTACAACACCCATATCCTCATCCTGGTGTACTTCAACAGTGACTTCTTCAATTTCAATATCAGGAACTGGACTGTGGGTGCACCTTCCAGCATTTGCAGGGTGTGTGAAAATGATGGAAGGAGCCTCCTCTTCCCGTCAGGCATTGCAACCGCCGACACACTTGGGCTCTCCTTGGGGATTTGTGATACCATCTCAAAATGCACAGTTCTTTTCTGTGCTTTTTCCAGCTTAACTTTTTTAATTTTTTTAGTGGGAGGATGAGGGCTTCCATCGTCATGTGAAGCTGAACCACTAGTCATGAACATAGGACAGGGCCTCAGCCATTCCTTGCCACTCCGTGTCGTAAATGGCATATTGGCAAGTTTACGTTTCTCCTCAGACCATTTACATTTCTTTTTTTGGATCTTTTTACTGAACTTTGGCTTTTTGGATTTTACATGCCCTCTACTATCACATTGGGAATCGGCCTTGGCAGATGACGTTGATGGCATTTCATTGTCTATGTCATGGCTAGTGGCAGCAGTTTCAGCACTAGGATGACGTGGTTCTTCTTGATCTTTCCCTATTTTATCCTCCAAATTTTTGTTCTACATTTTTTTTTGGAGTTATATAACACAATTTGTGGCACAGGAATGACTGATGGCTGATGGCCAGGACACTACCACTGGTTTGATGCAGCACAACACAGCAACACTGTAAGGAATTTGTTGTTGTTGTTGTTGTTGTTGTTGTTGTTATTATTATTATAAGACGGCAGCAGTGTACATATAGCAGCAGCGTATACCACTGTGACTCCCTGGTCACTGAAATGACTGATGGCCAGGACACTACCACTGGTCTGATGCAGCACAAAACAGCAACACTGTAAGGGACTTGTTGTTGTTATTATTATTATTACAATATGGCTAAAGTGGACATATAGCAGCAGCATATTTCACTGTGACTGACTGGTCACTGGAATGACTGATAGTCAGGGCATTACCACTGGTCTGATGCAGCACAACACAGCAAAACTGTAAGGGACTTGTTTTTGTCGTGTTATTATTATAATACAGCAGCAGGGGACATATAGCAGCAGCGTATACCACTGTGACTGCCTGGTCACCGGAATGACTGATAGCCAGGATACTACCACTGGTCTGATTCAGCACAACACAGCAACACTGTAAGGGACTTGTTGTTGTTGTTATTATTATTATTATTATTATTATTATAATACGGCAGCAGTGGACATATAGCAGCAGCATATACAACTGTGACTGCCTGGTCAGCACAACACAGCAACACTGAACTGATACAGCACAACACAGCAGCAATGGACATATGGCAGCAAGAGGACACAAACACTGTAACAGCCTAGTCACTGGAATGACTGACGGCTGATGCACAGGACACTACCACTGGACTGATGTAGCAAAATACACCACCACTGAACTGATGTAGCACAACACAGCAGCAATAGACATATGGCAGCAAGAGGACACAAACACTGTGACTGTACAAATACAGCACAAGACACTACCACAGAGGACACTGAGGACAGAGACACATCCTCTCTCTACACTTTCCAATGCCAGAGTAAAAATGGCGGGACGCGCGGCTCCTTATATGTTATCCAAACCCCGCGAGAATCCAACAGTGGGATGATGGTGTTTTGCCTCGTTCTGGTTTCCGAGTCAGGCAGGAAAACCCAAGCCTGGCTCGGAAGCGGACTCGAATGGTGAAGTTCAGTACAGTTCGGTTCTCTGAGAACTGAACCCGCTCATCTCTAATAATGACCATACATAATGTAAGTGATTATCCACTATCATGCATTCTTTGGAACCAGTATCAACATTATAACTTGCTTTATAACTCAAGGAATAAGTGGATTCCTTGGGATTCTTAAAAGATTCATTGGTTGATTTAGCAATGTACACAACTAGAACTAATAGAACTAATGAAAAGTATTGCACACTATTTTTTATGTGCCAATGTTATGTTTAAATATGGATAGTTGAGATTACTAGTATTTACCTGTGTACCAATTTTTATTTTGTGCTGAGAACTGTATTGTAGAATGTGTGTAAAGAAAAAAAAGAGAAAAGAATGCACAAGGGCTGTCAGTTCTTTATATACCTATACATGCATGTGAATATGCATTGCTGATTTTTAATTGACTTGTTAAAGTTCCATTTATTGTTTGGCCTTATTCTCCACTGAGTGTTAATTATTCACCAAGTTTTTAGCAGATCAAATTATACTGTTAGTAACAAATATCTGAGAATCAGGTGAACTTTGAAATCAGCTACATTTCCCATGTCTTCTCTTTACAAGACCATGTCATATATTGTAAATATATCTGCAATTGCAATGCAATTACTTTTTATCAGATTCGACAGTTTCTAAACTGTGTATATTAAATGACTATCAAGGCCCAAACAAATAAACTTTATGTATAAAAACTGTAGACTTTAAGATTCAATTTTTCACGGTCATATATAACTAAAGAACTGTATTATAAATATGGTCATATTGAGTTGGCCTATTCTTCTGAAAAGGATATTCACAGTGAACTTTTCATGCAATAACTAACATATCAAAGCATAGAAGCCTAATCTGAAGTATTGTCTTCAAATGGCTCCTCTACATAAAACAAATCACTTTCCTAAGCCGTTGTGGAGTTGCATCTTTTTGATGAGATGAGTCCCAACTCCATCAGGTGAAGCATTAAAGAGATACATATTTTTTGATCATATCTACAGTATCTGTCAAGTACCCAATGAAAAATCTTGTCATCAACCCAAATCAGAAAATCAGAATGTGGGACAAATTTGCTGGCAACGTTAACAGACCACAAGGCTTATTTGAATATCCAAAATCATGCAAAAATGGCTTTTTCTTAATTATTAAGGAGTCCCAACTTCATCAGGTGAAGCATTAAAGAGTTACATATTTTCTGATCATAGCAATCTGTCAAGTACCCAATGAAAAATCTTGTCATCAACCCAAATCAGAAAATCAGAATGTGGGGCAAATTTACTGGCTCTTTCTTAATTATTAAGGAACCTTTTTAGTTTGAAGGCTAATTATCAAAGACTGAACACAGCAGATCTCAGAGATATCTTCTATGTTCAGCTAAGTACTACAGTTTTTACCTTCAATAGCTAACAACATATTTAGATAGTGTGTAGGATGGTTCTGCAGTAAAGTGGGAGCATAAGCTAGCACTTTACTTTTCACTCTTCCCCAGTGTGGGCTCTTATTAGTAATAATCTCCCAGCAAGTTCATTTTTAAAAAAATAGCACACAAAATAATGTCTTAAGGCAGCGATATTTCCTTTCTCCATGTATGTTTGTTGATTAGTTAACTGGTTGATCAAGGGGGACTGCTTGTTTCATTGATCTTCTGGTATTTTCCTTTCTTGTGGCAATGAGTAAATAGATGCTATTTTGCTTTTTGCAGTTCCTTAATGCGTGTCAGTATTTCAGTGTATAAATCATCGCAAATCCATCTTTATAGTCAGCTGTATGTTATGTTCTATATGGCTGCCAATGAGAATTCTGAATTGGAATAAAAGAAACCTATAATTGCAAAGATGAGAATTTGTTGCGTTGTTATGTCTGAAATTATATGGGGCAAATCCAGTGATGGTCAGGAATCAAGACTAATCTTTGAAATTATGATTAATGAAAGAAACGTCAATAAGTTACTATGCCACTGTGCCGCCATAGCATTGCTGACTCACCACATGGGGATAAATTCTGGACCAAATTCCCTTTGTGTATGGGCTCTTCCCATGTTCATGTTGTTTTCTGCTCTCTCTCTCTCTGTGTGATTGTGTATTAGTTAATTTAGTCTGTAAATTCCAGTGTAGCAGGGACTGATGAGAATAACTAAAATTCCCTGTGTAGAACGGCTTAAAATGCTGGCACTATACAGAGTGGTCCAAAAGTCTCCATGCACTAGGAAAATTTACACTTTTTAAACTAAATGCATCTATAATCGCAAAATATGCTCTACATAGTTGGTTTTAGTTTGGAGACACATACAGATGCTATTCCCCATCAATGCAAAAATTGCTCTTAATGATAAATATTTCCTTCCCATTTGCAACTCTCCTGGTCATCTTAACTAAAATGTTGCAACAGTTGTATTTCTTAGGAAAGTAGTTTGTGCTATTTCCAAATGTGCAGGATACTTGATCTGCTGACACTGCTTTCTGTAGCTAACCTTTGTGAGTTTTTTAAGGATTCCTAGCAAACACATCCAGAAACATGTTGGTTGAGCTGTACTTTAATTGATCAGTAACACTTCCAGAGGGAAATGTAATGGGGTGTGAGAATCAGAAAGTGAGAGATTTTGTGAGAGTTCTCCTGATTTTTTTAAAGTGGCAATCATTTACATGGCAAAATCAGCCTGGTTTTGCCATGTAAATGATTGCCACTTTAAAAAAAAAAACAGGAGAATTTGACCAAAATCTCTCACTTTCTGATTCTCAAACCCTATTACATTTCCCTCTGGAAGTGTTACTGATCAATTAAAGTACAGCTCAACCAACGTCTTCTTGAAATTCTCATGTTCACACAATGGAGCAATTATCGGCAGAGGTGCTGCTGCAATCCTGCTCACAAAGAGGATGTCATGAAAAAGTGATTGACAGGAAGTGACCATTTGGATGTGCTAATGGGGAGTTAACGGGGAGTGGTGGTAAAAATGCAGGCATGTCATGGCCATTTTGGGGGCATGTCTATACAGTCAGCTGCGATCATGCAAGCAGAGAAACATGGTGCCAGCATTTCTACTTGCACATACAGCCTGCGTAGCCTTAGTCCAACCATTGCAGTCGATGCTCTCCTTTATTGCTATAGGTTGCAAATGTGTATGCGATTGTGAATAAGTTTACGATGGCGCCGGTGGGCATCTCTTTTCATTAGTGGGCGCCAGCTGCTTAACTTGCTAACATTAGCAGTGCCATAGCCTAGAAAATTGAAATTGCAATTGCATTTGAGTACAAAGATGAATTAGTTGTATTTTGTGTTGTTCTTGCCATGTTTCCTAATAAAGTCCATTACAACCCTGTAACAGCTTACTAATCTGGCCATCAGATAGAGTTCTATACATTATTTTTTGACAAAGGCATTTTAAATGGTATTTAAAAAATATAAAAATAATTCAACATCCAGGTAGAGACAAGTATGTGATAAAATTTACATTTTGTAAAAAAATGTCCATTTTGTTTAAAATGTTATATTTACCTTTGTACAGATGTGTCCTTTTCATCCAACAAGCTAATTGTGAAGTGATGCATTTGTTGCAATTAGTGTGCCTGCAGGTATGTGTGTGCACTGCCTATGCACCTGTAATCCATAGAATTACATGAGTGTGGGTGCTCCTCCGAACAGATCGCAGCCAGGTGCGAATAATTATAATCACAGTACATTCACACCCACGACCCATTCATGGGTAAGATGAGGGCTGTCATATCTGTATACAGATTGTTGGACCACCTGTGTAAATAACAATATTGTTTGTGTTAATGATTGATTGATTGATTGATTGATTGATTGATTGATTGATTGATTAGTTTGTTTGACAGTTGGTTTGTTTATTAAAAGCAGAAAAGAGGTTAATTTATTTATTTAGTTATATATTTATTTTTTATTTAACAAAAAAAATATGCCAGACTTTGGAAGAGTTTTGAATACTCCAATTAGAGGTGATATCCTAAAACCTGAAGATGTAAAATGTCAGCAATACAGTATAGTATGGACATCCGTCTGTAATATTGGCTGTATTTCATTTCATTTTATGTGTTGTGATGACTGAATTTTGAACATTTACTGAAGTCAATTGATTGATTTTGGAACCTAGTTTTCTTGTCTCTTCTTTGAAAGCATTAAAAAAATCCTGCTCGTAAGAAAAGAGTTTGATACATTAAATGCAATATTTTGCATTTTGCTCCAGTAAAACACAAATGGGAAAAAGTATTTGGTTGGGCTATATGAGTCACTTTCAAAGCTGTTGCTTGTGGCCAGTAAGTTTATATGAGTCTGGAAGCAGAATAAATGGAAGTTTAATATACAAATTTTTCAGGTAATACTTCAAGGTTTAAGGAGCAGAAGCTGGGCCAAGGGAAGAAGAAGAGATATTTTGAGACAAGGGAAGCATGTTGATGACAGTTTGTTAATGGCTGTTAGTATGGTAATAGAAGTAGTTAGTAAAAGTATTTTATTTTAGATTCACTAAAATGCAAGTGCCAGTGAAGATACTGACTTTGGGGAGAAGTAGTAGTAGAACATTTGCAGCAAAAATTCTGGGTAGGTCAAGACTTATTAGGAGGGACTTGCAGTAGTCAAAATGTAAGATATGGAGTGCATGAATTAAGGTTAATCTATGATGAAATTTCAGGAAGACATTTAGAGGTGATGAGCAACACAGATTTTTAAAGATCTGGAGTGTAGGATAAATATGAGAATCACCTGAGGATGTGATATTGAAATACAAGGGTGTAGTGTTATATTTTTGATAGAGAAGAGGTATACAGGATGCAGTAAGGAGGTCTAAAAGAAGGAATACCAATCAGTGGTGTGAAAAATAGGATGAAAACTACAATAGGAATGTATCAGGAGTGGACCACAGTGTCAAATGCAGCAGAAAGGTCTGGGAAAATAAGAGACCAGTAATTGCATTTAGATTTATCAGTAATCAAAGTGCAGTCTTTGTGTTGAAACAAAATATAGACAGGATAAAATCCAATATATTGTATCTGGAAAGGAAGTGTGTAAGTCCATCTAGAAACTTGGTGCGTGGAAGTTGATAGATGAGTTGGTAATCTGAGGAAGAGTTTAGTTTAGAATTTTTTTTTCCCAAAATAGGAGTAATAGCCACATGCTGTACTTGAATAGTGTTAAGATGACAACTTTGGAAAGAGAGGGAGAGAGAAAGCATTAAAGATTTTCGATTATCCTGGGATGAGCACAGGGGACAGCAACTAAGAGTTTTGTGGATGCCCTTGAACATTATGGTAGTGGGCAGGGGCGGTACTCCCAAAGGCAATAGAGATGTACAGCAGCAACTCTGTGATTTACAGCAGGATTCAAGTGTGACCGCTGATCTTCCAATAGATCGACTCTGTCCCAGGAGATCTGCTAACACCTTCAATAAGGGAGAGGATGGATCCCGCCTGGTACCGCTCAGCTTGTGCTGCAACAAGTGATGGTGCACACACCTCTGCTGGACTGTGAGATGGAACCCGCTGGTGAATGCTGAATTTGCATGCTGCAGATGGCTGAATCACAGTGTAGCTGGAGCCCTGCCAATTCACTGCAGGCTCCAGTCCCTGTAAACAAGCTGAATTTTTATTTTGGAGGCATCAGTGGTGAAAGTATGGCGGTGTGGTGCAGCATACAGTTAAGAGATTGGTAGCTGGTAAGCTGTACTGCCTGACAGTGGTGGGCTCTTTTTATGGTGCTTTTTAAGCTCATTGTATGCGGGCTGCTCATCATCGATGCTCATGGGTCTCCCATACTCACAGCAGTCTATGCTGAGTGGTCGCTAGAGTCACCATTAAGTGCCAGATGCTGGACATGTGAAATTACTGTGCGCTCACGGGCAGTCTGCTTCCACCTCGTGCCCCAGCCCATGGTGACCGCCACTCCCACCCTGGCCAACACAGCAGCATAAGCACCCCACTCAGTCTGACCCGCATCTCTCATCTACAGGAAAATGAGCAACAGCTCAATAATCACCTGGCCATCTACATAGACAGGATGTGGAGCATGGAGAGCAAGAGCAGCATGCAACAGTTGCATGTCACAGAGCGGGAGGAGGACACCAACTGGGAAAGAGCCAAGCTGCAGATAGAGTGCTGGGGGTCCCCTTTGTGATCCTTCTGGCTCCAGAGCTGCTACAGGGGATTTATCTGCTGCTGCTCCCCATGTCCAGTGTTGCAGATGAGTGCCTGCACTGCTACACATAGTGTTCCCCCTGTGTGGTGCCATGATCCCCGCTGTCTCCTACTCTGCCCCTGTGACCCCTACTCTCCACCCTGTGTCCTCAATTCCCCACTGTGACCCCCACTCTCCCCAATGTGTCCACTACACTCCCCTCTGTGGCCCCACTCTAACCCCTTTGGCTTTTCTAAATATATGTTTAAGGGGCTCTGCTGTCTGGTTTAACGTGTATAAGTAGCTCTGTTGTCTGATGTAATGTGTATAAGGGTCTCTGTTGTCTGAAATAATGTGTATAAGGGGCTCTGCTGTGTGGCATAGCATGTATAAGGGGCTATGTTGTCTGGTGTAATGTGTATAAGAGTCTCTGTTGTCTGACATAATGTGTATAAGGGGCTCTGCTGTCTGGCATAGCATGTATAAGGGGCTATGTTGTCTGGTGTAATGTGTAAAAGGTGTTCTGTTGTCTGGTGTAACATGTATAAGAGACTCTGTTGTCTGGTGTAACATGTATAAGGGGCTCTACTGTCTGGCATAACATGTATAAGGGGCTCTGTTGTCTTGTGTAATGTGTATAAGGGGCTCTGCTGTCTGGTGTAACATGTAGAAGGGGCTCTACTGTCTGGCATAACATATATAAGGGGCTCTGTTGTCTTGTGTAATGTGCATTAGGGGCACTGTTGTCTAGCGTAACATGTATAAGGGGCTCAGCTATCTGGCGTAACGTGTATAAGGGCACTGCTGTCTGGCATAACATGTATAAGGGGGATGTTGTTATGTAGTTATGCAGAAGACCGTCAGCCACAATACTGACACCTACATCCTGCCCCCTCAATATCCCAACAGTCGGCATACCAACTAACAGGGACATAGAGTGGGAATAGAACCTGTGGTGAGCACAGCGAGTCCTCAAGGGTCTTTATTGTGCTCGCACCCCTGCTGGCATTCTAATCCCTGGGATCCTGGCATTGGTATGGATACCGGCAGGATTCAAAGCGCTGGTCACCCATACCCAACCCGCATTAGGGGCTCTGCTGTCTGGCGTAACATGTTTAAGGGGCTCTGTTGTGTGGCATAACAAGTATAAGGGATTCTGTTGTGCGGTGTATTGTGAATAATGGGCACTACTGTAAATGTGCTATATGAAATGGAAAGGAATGTTTCCAGAGTGATGAGAAATGGATGGCATGTCATATTGATATGCCCCCTTTTTCTGTGTCACACAGTACCACTAAGAATTTTTGTTCTACTTGTACCACTGGGGAGCACCAAACTCCAACTTGCCTCCGGGTGACTGGGAGGAAGGAGTTGTAGTGGTAGTGGGAGCACCCAATCTAAATCAAATGGTTGGTGTGGATAACTTTGAGAGCAAATTTGGGAAAAGCAAATGTATTTGATGAGTACCTGCCAACAAGAAATGTCTTTAATCTGTACTACAAAATGATTTGTGGCTAGAAGTTTGAAGAGTGGATGATATGGAGAGGCTCCGCAAAACTTTAATATGGACAAATATGCAAGGAGTGGTGGCTGCAAAGTTTGAATAGCAGCCTAGTAGAAGGCGCTAAAAAAGAGGGACTCAATTATTTTTTGCACCATGCAATATGAGGTACAGGTCATCACTAAAGATTATTTTATTCTATACTTAAGCAGTTCTGCATTTTCTAAATGATTCTCTAGTCTTCTAGCCACATTATCTGACCAATGCTCAAACTTCTGCAAACAATAATCATGTGAATGTAGTAAATGGGAATTTAGGTATGTGCCCACCTCTCTCTGATCATAAACTGCAGAACTTTGTGATGTTTAATCCTCTAATTAAAAAATAATTCTGAATCATTCCCATCAGAAAAAGATATATTTGTATTTATTTATTTTGCTTATAAATACCATAGTTTTTCTTTCCTGAGGTGAAAGACAGTTTGTAGTATTGCTGCATGATCTTTGTAAGATCTTCTATGCAATGCAAGGTGCTAACTTATTACTTAGATATGGCCGGCAAATAAACAGTAATGACACATTTTCAATTTAAAGATTGTTTATTAAATAGACCTGGTTATTTAACGATTAATTTCTCTATGCTTTTATCTAAGTAATCACACTCAGGGGCAACAAAATGGGAGTCAGAGAGGTTGTGATTTTCCAAAGTCCGGGTTTGTTGGGGGATGGGGGGTTGAGTCAACTTTTGAGGGGGATAAATGTACGTAGAATATTTTTGTTCAGATGGAGCATAGCCATGCCTTCTGTTGTTGGTCACACACACCACCCCCACAATCTGGTCTCTCTTTAGCCCCGATAGCACTAATGACAATTTCTGGGTGTAAAAAATTGCGAATTTCTGATATATCAGAATTGATTTGCCCATTTCTAACTTTAAAATACTTGTCATGGCCGTGGTTTTTGTGAACCCGGTGTTAGTGAAGTCTGTGCAGGCGACTGGAGGACTATGTGTATATTAAGCTGGTCTGTAGGAATCAGTGAGAAGAAGGAGCAATCCCTGACCGGGGATCGAACCCGTACCTCAGCAGAGTAAGCCGTATCCTGACCACTGGATCACCAGGGACTTGGTGTTGATAGCAGGATGGTGAATGTATTGGTGAGATTGAACTGGATATACTGTCACAGGAGTTGGTGCTTGTGTACTCAAGGTTACTATGAAATAGATTCTGTGGAGTTGCGCAGAACTGGGCTGGTTACTGGCTAGATTGAGAACCGGACTGGTTACTGGTGAGATTGAGAACCGGGCTGGTTACCGGTGAGACTGAGAACTGCACTGTGAACCGGGCTGTTGTACCGGTATACTGGAACACAATTGTAATTCGGGGTGGTACCGGATATAACCGGAAACAACTGAAAGTAGAATGATGGCTGTGGCTGTGACTTTAAGACAAGGCTGAAGAACACTGTAGCTATGGCTTTAAGACGAGACTGGAGAATACTGCAGCTGTGGCTTTAAGACGAGACTGGAGAATACGGCAGCTGTGTCTTTAAGATGAGACTGTAGAATCCTGCAGCTGTGGCTTTAAGATGAGACTGAAAAATACTGCAGCTGTGGCATTAAGATGAGACTGTAGAATACTGCAGCCGTGGCTTTAAGATGAGACTGTAGAATACTGCAACTGTGACTTTAAGATGAGCCCGTAGAATACTGCAGCTGTGGCTTTAAGATGAGACTGAAGAATACTGCAGCTGTGTCTTTAAGATGAGATTGTAGAAATACTGGATATCAATGGTAACACAACTGTAATCCAGACTGGGTAGCAAAAGAGCAGAGTTTTACAGGAACCAGTACAAGTCTTACCTTTGGGGAGCTCAGCTTCAAAGCTCACACAGTGCTGTGTGTGACACAAGGAACTGGCAGAGTCTCTAACTCAAGTCTCCTGACTTATACTTCCTGGTCGTTGGTGATTGGTGAGCATTGTCAGGTGATTCAGAGAGTCTCAGGCTGGCACAGGATTGGACAGCTCTGGGTCAGGTGAAAAGTCACTGTCATGTGAATACTCTAGACTAGGCTCTGATGTGGAGTGAGGCCTAGCAGGCCGAAATAACACTAAAGCCTGAACTTCTGCAAACAAACAGAGGATGCTAGGTTTTAGGCCTAAACTTCGGATTGCTGAATTCAGATTCACACAGAAGATTAATCACTACAGGTGGAGCTTGTTAACTCTGCACTCAGGAAACTCATGGTACTGACAAGCTGTTTATCCCAGTGAGCAAAAAGACACAGGATCCAGGACAGATAGCAGAGGTAAGTCACCCAATATGAAAACTACAGTGAAGATTGTGACAATAATATGGCTGTTCCTCAAACCTATATTTATGCAAATTACACATCATGATTTGATAAAGTATATAAAACATATTTATTCATATTTAGAAAATTAACTGAATTTCAACAGTTAACTTAGTTTGGTAATTAGCAAACTATTAGCAACAGGGTGATGCATAGACCTCCCTATTTAATAATTTACTGCTATACTTGCGTACATATGAATACAAAAATAATTTACTGTTGTATTAAACTGCAGATGCTCAATGTTGCCCATTGCTGTGATTTTAGTTCATGTTAAAAGTTACAAAACAACAATCCCCGTGAAATCATTTTCAGTCCTGATTTCAAGGGATTGCCTCAGTTTTAAAATATAAAAATATTCAAAGGTAATACTTTGTACTTTTAACTGGGCCAGTTTGTTAGAGAAGCTCAGTTTTAAATACTAAAAATAATTTAATGTCATACTTTGCACTTTTAACTGGACCAGTTTGGTTGAGATGTAATAAAACACTTTCCTTACATAGTGCTATGTGTAAAAAATAAATGTGAACAAAAAATATTTCAAATGGCCAGAATCCCCCGTTGACTTATATTTCAAATGGCCATAATCCCTCGTAGACTTTAACCAAACCCGGCGACAGAATCCAAGGGCAAGATTCCACAAGGCGAGGCATAGAAAGAGAATGAGAGAGGAGAGAGCACGAGAAAGAGAGGAGACATTCAATGGGGTCCGAAGATTCCATCTCTTAATGTTTTAATTCTGCTGTGTTCTCACTTTACCTGTACATGCATTTCAGAGGAGTTTTAGCATTACATGAATTTAGCTTGGATGAAGATTTGGGCTCAGATTTATCAAGCCTTTGAGAGTAATGTACCAACCAATTAGCTCCTAACTGTCATTTTTCAAACAACCTGCAACATGGCAGCTGATTGGTTGATACTTTATCACCATGCAATTTATCACTCTCCATGGCTTGATAAATCTGGGCCTTAGAGAGACAGAACCTGACAAGCCATGAGATTGAATAATTAAATACTCTGGTCTTGCCACTCACAACTAGGGGGTGGTAATTTTGAGACCATGGGCCAAAACACTTCCTAGTACTTTGAAGAACATTATAAACACTCAGCATGTTCTTTTGACATGTTTCTATTTTGTTTTAACCCATAATTAAATATGTTATAATAAATTTATCAAGAGAAAATATTTTTTCACCAATAGACCAATTTTCCTCTAAGCTACAAAATTATTGTGGATTTTCTGTCCTGTTTCCAACATGCACCCCACTGCCCCCTGCTAATGACTCCCCCTGCATACAAAGATGGAGTGGCACAGCATAGAGAAGAACATGCCTCTTGGGACCAGGAAAGTAAATGAACCAACTGAAAAACAAATAGTTGGAAATGATTTTGTGAATCAAACAAGTGATTTTCCTATCTCTCTATACAAAATATTATAGTTACATTTAGTGAACAAAAATTGTACAATTGTAAGAATTGTAAATTTAGTGTTAGCTACATGGACATTAGGAGGACATTGTAACAAAGTGTATGTCTAATTACATCCCTTTCAAAAACTTTAAATGTTTTGAGATTTATTTTCAGTAATGATTGTTCAAAGCACATCAAAACACGAAGGCATTTTAATGTAATCTTTGAGATGTTGTGCCAAAAGTTTTTCTTTCTTGATGTCTAAAGAACACAAACATGTCAAAATAACAACACATCATGCAAGGTAAATGGTTTCAAATAAAAAAAATGTTGCAAAATAAAGTCCTTAGTGTGTACATTTCAAAGAACTTCAGTTATGCTTACGTGGCATAGGCTCTGAGAAGCAAACATGTTCTGTGCATTTCTTGTTGATATAATAACAATGTGATAGGTTGAGATGCAAGTTAGGAGATAATAAACCCTAGTGTTTTCATATTAGTCCTTTTCCAACAAAATACTTTCTTAAATGACCTCTATTAAGAAAGCCACACGGGTAAACAGCAAACCAACAAAATTAGTTAAAAGACTTATATAGAAGATACTGTCTGCAGGGTGAATTTAATTTTCTTTCTCTTAATTTCTGTACACTGCATTTTATTGAAGCAAACAACTAAAATGCACATTAGAGAATATTAATACTTCAGTGTGCCCGAGGGCACAAATAATATCTTACATTGATGTCTTCAATAATAGACACCTTTTTATGAACAAAACATTTTTAAAGTCTTAGAATAGAATATATCTAAAAATGTTGCAGACATTATATATACAAATAAACAAAGTATTTACAATTATACTAGAGTATATATTACTTATCTGATCAATGAAAACAACAGACACACAATTTTATTAATACACAACTATACAGATAATCTACAGCTCTTGAAAACTCACTTTTATTGTTGATTTGTGTATTTAATAACTTATAATGTGGCACTGATTATATGATTTGTATATAATAAAAAACAAAAATGCCCATATAAAAGATAAAATCAAACTAAGCTTATCTGGAACAGATCTAGCCAGTTCTTAATGTCCCAATAGCCAAGAGGGTGAAGGCATAAATAAAAAAAGTATAAAAAAGTTAAAAAGCTATTTTTTTAAAAGGTACAAAAAAATTGATTATTTAAAGTTTGTATAACCTGTGTGTGCTGTACCAGAGTGCGTTTGTTCACTTACATATAAAAGCGGTCAGATTCGATGCAGTTTAAGATGAACTGCAAGTAAAAAAATATCTAAAAAATATATTGGTCTATTGTTTGTACTGTTTTGGTGCACCGCTGTGCGTTTATTATTAATGGACATATAAAAGCCCTTTGAATTGCCGCAGCCTGAGTTGTGCTGTGAAGTGAAAAATAATAATATGTTGTTCTATTGTTTATACTGTTCCGGCACACTGTACCCCTGTGAGTTTATTATTCACAGAAAATAAAAGCCCTTTAAATTGCCACAGTATGAGTTGAACTGTGAAGTAAACAAATATACTGTTCTGGTGTACTGTACCCCTGTGCATTTATTATTCCTTTGAATAGGCACAGCGTGAGTTGAGCTGTGAAGTGAAAAATAATTATATTGTTCTATTGTTAGTCCCTTTGACTACTGGAAGGAAAAAAGTTAACTTGTGTGCCCTTGTATAAATTGGCTTTGCATTATTAAGCTGCCCACTTTCCAGTGTGTACTCAGAGAGTACACAATGGAGATGATGTTCATGAAAAAGATGAAGTTTATCAAAATTAACTACAAATTCCACAAGGAATACCTTTACCAGCAATTACATTTTACATATACAAAGTTCAGGTAAAGGTGTAGTCTAACAGGGATGAATTGATATTGTGTGAGAATGATGTAAATGATGTAAGCACTGATAAGGATGAGGATGGCAGTGACGATGACATCTTGCCACTGCAGTGCTATTAGCTTAGCTCCCTTAAACCCATTGGTACAGATGTGTCCTCATACATCCTGACTAAATATGCCACGCAGTGGGAGAAGCCTGATGTGAGTGAGCTCACAGGTCCCGTGCAACTCAGAAAATGATGGGCATCTTTTTTTGCCAAAAATGCATCTTATTCACGTTGATTTACAAATAAAATGGATAAGCTCTGCTGATTAAAATTATATGTAGCATGCCTATGTTCTGTGTGGATCTGTGGTTATATCTGCATATGAAATACTACGTTATAGTGTTTTCTAAATCCATATAGTGGCATGCCCAGAACAGGGTTCCAGAACCAAAGTTCGGGCAGCATATGCTGGTACTATAACTCCGCTAAAACCTGGCCAAGATCCAACTGGACCACCTTGCTTTGGTTTGATCCCAATTGGAGCAGTTTCTTCCAAATACATTTAGTAGAAGGCCCAAAACAGGCTTCCTGGGTCAAAGTTTTTCCCAGTGCATTCCGCTGTGAGTATTGACCGGGACCCTAACCCTCCTAGACATGGCCAGGATCCAGAAAAATCACATCACATTGGTTTCATCCAAGTCAGAGCAGGTGTGTCCAAATGCATAATCGACAGACAAACAAGGACTGATAGAGCGGATCTATAGACGATGAACGTCTAGCGAGGAAGACTAGCCTTGCAGCCGCATTCAAAATTGATTGTAGTGGTGAGAGCCTATGTTTGGGAAGACCAGTTAGGAGACTATTACAATAATCAATGCGGGAGATAATGAGATCATAGATTAGAGTTTTTGCTGTGTCTTGTGTAAGATATGATCATATCTTGGATATGTTTCTTAGATGTATGTAACATGATTTTGAGACAGATTGAATATGTGATTAATAATACATTAATAATACTGTAGGAACAAACACCCCCCCCACAAATTCTTTGATTTTAGCTGTTTTGATTATTTATTTATTTTTTAAATCCAGATCCAAAACAAAGACCAAAACCCGCAAGGGTGATTTTGGCAAAACCAATCCAGATCCAAAACACAAAGGAGATACAGGTCCAAAACCAAAATAAAAAAACCTAAAAAATTGGCCGGTGCACGCCCTTAAGATATATATATATATATACACAGCTATATATATATACAGGTATATATATATATATATATATATATATATACATATACACTGCGCATCTGGAAAGCATTCACAGCGCTTCAATTTTTCCACATTTTTTTATGATACAGCCTTATTCCAAAATGGAATAAATTCATTGTTTCCCTCAAAATTTTGCACACAATACCCTAAAATGCTAACGTAAAAAATTTTTTTCATGATTTTTGCTAATTTATTAAAAATAAAAAACTAAGAAATCACATGTACATAAGTATTCACAACCGTTGCTCAATTCAATACTTTGTTGATGCACATTTGGCAACAATAACAGCTTCAAGTCTATTTGAATATCATACCGCAAGCTTTGCACACCTATCTTTTGGCATTTTCACCCATTCCTCTTTACAGCACCTCTCAAGCTCCATCAGGTTGGATGCGAAGCATCTGTGCACAGCCATTTTCAGATCTCTCCAGAGATGTTCAATCGGATTCAAGATTGGGCTCTGGCTTGGGCCACTCAAGAACATTCACAGAGATGTCCTGAAGCCACTCCTTTTATATCTTGACTACGTGCTTAGTGTCATTGTCCTGCTGAAAGATGAACAGTCGCCCCAGTCTGAGGTCAAGAGCGCTCTGGAGCAGGTTTTCATCCCGGATGTCTCTGTACATTACTGCATTCATCTTTCCCTCTATCCTGACTAGTCTCCCAGTTCCTGCCACTGAAAAACATCTTCACAGCATGATGCTACCACCACCATGCTTCACTGTAGGGATGGTATTTGCCTGGTGATGAGCGGTGCCTGATTTCCTCCAAACATGATGCCTGGTATTCACGCTAAAGAGTTCAATCTTTGCCTCATCAGACCAGAGAATTTTGTTTCTCATGGTTTGAGAGTCCTACAAGTGAATTTTGGTAAACTCCAGGCAGGCTACCATGTGCTTTAAACTAAGGAGTGGCTTCTGTCTGGCCGCTCTACCATACAGGCCTGTTTGGTGGATTGCTGCAGAGATGTTTGTCCTTCTAGAAGGTTCTCTTCTCTCCACAGAGGAATGCTGTAGCTCTGGCAGAGTGACCATTGGGTTCTTGGTCACTTCCCTGACTAGGGCCCTTCTCCCCCAATCACTCAGTTTAGATGACCGGCCCACTCTAAGAAGAGTCCTGGTGGTTCCGAGCTTCTTCCATTTACAGAAGATGGAGGCCCCTGTTTTGTTTGGGATCTTCAAAGCAGCAGATATTTTTCTGTACCCTTCCCCAGATTTTTGCCTCGAGACAATCCTGTCTCAGAGGTCTACAGACAATCCCTTTGACTTCATGTTTGGTTTGTGCTCAGACATGCACTGTTAAGCGTAGGACCTTATATAGACAGGTCTGTGCCTTTCCAAATCATGTCCAATCAACTGAATTTACCACAGGTGGACTCCAATTAAGCTGTAGGAACATCTCAAGGATGATCAGTGGAAACAGGATGCACCTGAGCTCAATTTTGAGCTTCATGGCAAAGGCTGTGAATACTTATTTACATCATATTTCTTACTTTTAACTAATTTGCAAAAATCTCAAAAAAAAAATTTTACACTATTATTGGATATTGTGTTTAGAATTTTGAGGAAAAAATGAATTTATATATTTTATTTTAGAATAACGCTGTAACATAACAAAATGTGGAAAAAGTGAAGCGCTGTGATTACTTTCCAGATGCACTGTATATACATATATAAATTGATATGGTATTAGGCTCTTTCAACATGCTGTAAATAGAATATTCAGCAGTGTTTTTGAATGTTATATTAAAAACATTTCTGATTGAATGAAAGTGTACTGTAAATAATAGAGCACAGTAATTAATGAAAACTAACTTAAAGAGTAATTATACAAATGCAGGTGAGAATAATTGCACAAATGGAGTCAGAGAGCAAATGTAGCAGAGTAAAATGAGTAATGCATACTGTATAATCCATTTATTGTTCATATGTAATCAAAGTAAAAATAATTATGCTATTGCCATATTTTAATAATTTCAGCATCTTTCTATTGATGGTCAGCAGCCTTTTTTTATTCACTACCTTAATAACATTAATTACGAAATATCCTCCACTTAAACCTTAACTGCAATCCTTTCCTTCTCTCTCAGTTCTAGTGTCATGTTTACCTTTACATCCTCTTGTAGAATATTTTGAAGTCATGCTGTGATTAATTTTCATGTTAAACTGGCAGCATTTATCTCTCTGATATATGTTTTTGTCTATCTCTACCTACAGTAGGTCACCTGTATGACTGTGAGGTGTGTGTGTATGACGAATTGACAATTATGAAGTTAACTGAATCTTCATTGTGGTTCTAGGATTAAATTAAATCAGCAGATGCTTTAACACATGTTTTAGCAGAAATGTAGCCTACAGTACATCTAAAATATTGGTATATTGACCAACCGCTTCCCAGTAGACACAGAAAGGCATACAGGTGAAACCCAGGAAATTAGAACATCTTGCAAAAGTTCATTTATTTCAGTAATTAAGCTTAAAAGGTTAAACTAATATATTATATACACAAAAAATGAGTACTACGTCAACTGCACACAACTAAATGACCCACTCAGGTGCTATACACATACAGGAACACGTCAGTCTGTAAAAGCCCAATTACATACAGGAACACTTCAGTCTGTAAAAAGATAGGAGGTCATCTTCCAATCTTTTTCCCTTTAGTCCATTAGTAAAAGAATTTACCTCTGGGTCTATCCAATGTTCCTCAAAGAAAAATAGAAGAACAATATCGTGTAGTATGTCCTTGATCTAAGTTAATTGGTCAATTTCAGATTTCGTAGTTGATGGGGATGGTTCGTACCATGCTCACATCTACACAAATGGATTTTCACACATAAAGGTTTCTTTTTGGATTTTAATTTCTCCCAACTAGATGGAGGTGCTGTTCACACTCTTTCAAATCCTCTCAGAGTTGTACCCCAATGAGAAAAAAGTAATGGAGAAAAAAAGCCCAATTACTATATCACAGTGGAATCTGTTCCACCAGTCCTACTGATAGCAAGGGGAATAGACTGGTGTACTGTACTTACACTCCTTGAGTGTTCAATTAAGCTCATAAAGGTATCTTTACACACATCTTATGATAGGATAATTCACTGAATGAAAGAACATAAATGGGTAAGCGTACCCCATTTACAGTCTTCCAAATGGTACTATGCCCGTAGCGGTTTCTTTTTCCACTTCCTCCCAGGAAGTGGAACACCAATTCCAGAATACTTCCAATCTCGGTATAATAAAATATGTATCAAGAATGGAAGTAGGTAAAAAAAGAATTTATTACAACATAAAAATGAAAGAACAGTAAAACTGGGCACCACTCTGGTGGACCATCCAGGAGATGTATACACAATCAATAAGATGAGATAGATCCGGATTACCTCACCTCAAGAAAAGTGGTCTGAAAGGTCCTCAGGTAGTTAGTAGCCCTCACACCAACGCGTTTCGACCAAAGGTCTTTGTCAAGGTGTGTGCTGAGGGCAACTGGTATCTATTTATACCCACAAACAAGAAGTGTGTTATAATGTGGGAGGAGTCAGTGCAGTCAAATTTCACAAGTTAAAACCATAATGGTATGTTAAAACAACACATAACTCTAAAAATACACAAGTTCAACACCATGTATTCAGGGGATATCCTTATAATGATTTTATGTATGGAACCTTAATAGATATCGTTGTGCATTCCACATGGCGATGGTGGAATGCACAACTTCCACTGGAAATTAAACCCACGGATGTGCGCACTTAATAGACCCACTGTGCGTTCCACCTGACGGTGGTGGAACACACAACTTCTGCTGAGAGTAGCACTTGTTTTGTATGTGCGCTGGCCTCCACAGGAGGTTTTGTCTCCCGGAAGTGATGTACCACTGATTGCGGCTATGGTATCAGAGAGGGAGTATCTAGTGGAGGTGGGGATTAGGGGAGGTGGTTGTTTCATGCGTTCCATTATTTGGTGGAAGAGTTTATCCCTAGGAGTCTCAGAATAGACAAAATGCTCACCTTCTCCAACAGATCCCAAACCTTTCAGGAAGAATTGTTGAGAATTATAGATGCATGTTCCATGTCTCTCATGAGGCTTATTGTTTGGGAAAGAACTGAAAGAACTTGAAACTGAAATAGAGTCATTAAAATCCTCAGTGGAACCCTTCCAAGACTTGCAGGATTTCAAAGAATTGGAGATAGACATTGTCAAGAAAATCACGAACAATGAGAAAGAACTTATGCAAAAGAAAAAAAAGAAATACAATAGGGATCTGAATGACTACAAAATTCTTTCCTTTTCTTATGATTTGGTGTTGGGTTCCAACACCAAATCATAAGAAAAGGAAATAATTTATTTGAAGGAAGAGAATAGAATCGGAGGAACCATGGGGTCAGATTTCACCAAATCCTTACCCCAACACGAAGAACAGAACAGGATACGAGAAAGAGGAAATTCTCTTTTCATATGGGATCGAGAAAACCATCATTCAGTGACACATGAAGAAGGACACCCTATTGGGATCCCAAACCTGAAGGAAGGTCAAGAGAAGGAGATAACAAGTATAGGCACATTACAACGAGGATCAGAAATGAAAACGGATCCTACTATGGAAAGAGGTAGAAAGAAGGAAGAAGGTCTAAAACTCCTCTGAATGACAGAAGGAGGTTTAGGAACTATAGAGAAGATGAATATGGGAACTGTAGATGGAATGGACCCCCTGAAAGGTACCACCTGTCCACATATGAGGGGGAAGATGACAAAACTTTTTTGGACCACACCAGAGAAAGAAGAAACTTAAGGTAACTACAAGGAGAGGCAGAAGAGGGTTGTATTCCTCAAAAGAACATCAAAAATCACACAACAGAAATAGGAGAAAGAAAAAGAAAAAAGAAACTCCAATCATGGAGAAAAAACATGAAGAATACACTAAGATATACAATTTGAGTAGTCATGTGCTCACTAAAGTGGAAGAAGAGGCTTTGAAGAAATGCCTAAAATACGCTCCATCCAGTAATCTAGACAAGTTCGAAGTATACCTCAATCTTTAGCGATTTACCAGGAAACTTACCCTTAAAAAATTTTTTCACAATCAACACCAGAAAGAGAATGAATCAGGGACCTCTTCAACAATCTTCAAACCAAAGTCTATTTCTACCCCTCCTATAAAAAAGGCTCTTATATCAAAAGCTTTGAGAAAATGGTGAAAAACAACTTGGAAAACACAGAGTTCAAGAACAATTATCAACATAACATGACTAAAAAGGAAAAGGAGGCACTGAAGAGTTTAAATAAAATGACCTAATTGTCATCAAACCTGCCGACAAAGGGGGTGCGGTGGTCATTCAGAACATAGACGACTATAACAAGAAATTATGGAGCAATCCATTGGAAGGCATCAGTAAGCGTATGTTAGACCATGTAGATAAGTATGTATGGAAAAATACCATCACTGAAACAGAGAAAAAGTTCCTCATCATTCCTCATCTATCAATTCCAGTCATCTACACTCTACCTAAAATTCACAAAAATCAAGAACATCCACTGGGGAGACTAATTGTTGCTGGAACAGAATCCATAACGTCTAATCTACAGTATCTTTATATGTTGACTATGCATTACAACTGTTGGTACAAAAGACCCCCTCCTATTTAAGGGACTCCACAGAAGTTATTGTTGCATTGGACTCCATTGAATGGCAATCAGAATATCATTTGGTGACGACCGACATGACCTCTTTATACATGGTTATTGATCACCAACATGGCATAGAGGCCACCACATTTTTCTTGGAGAAAGAAGAATTGGATGAGGACTTCAAAGCATTTATTGTGGAGAGCATAAGATTCATCATTCCAAAAACTATTTCTGGTTCAACGATACATATTATTTACAATAACATGGCACAGCCATAGGCACCAGGTTTGCCCCAATTTATGCCAATTTGTTCATGGCACACTGGGAGGAAATCTCCGTCTTCAGTGGCCATGAATTTGGGCGAACCTGGTGCTATGAAAGAGGTACATCGATGACATCTTCTTTATTTGGAAGGGGGATACCAACAACCTTAACTTCTTCTGCAAATACCTCAATAATAACAGCAAGAATATCCAACTAACCTTTGAGATAAGCCAGGAAGCTGTTAATTTTCTAGACTTAACAATATTTATTGAAGATAACCAATTAAACACTCGTACATACATCAAACCCACCTACTGCAACTACTATATCCCTTCCTCCAGTAATCACCAACCCAACTGGCTTATGTCGGTTCCGTAAAAAAAAGTCAGTTCCATAGATTACGGAGAAACTGTACCAAATTCAGAGATTACAAAGAACAAGGAAGAAATCTTATGAAACAATTTGAAGGAAAAGGCTATGAGAGGACACGATTGGAGGAACCCTACCAGGAGTACGAGGGTATTGATAGAAGCCGGATGTTAAGACCAAAAGAAAATCAAGATACCAAGAAGGATGAAAAGAAAAAGATCTTGTTTATTACCAAATTTAATAGTCAACATAAGGAGTTTGAATGAATCATTGAGAAAAACTGGGGCCTACTTTTTCAGGACCCCATAATTAAGAACCATCTGACGGAAAACCACGTTTTGTCTACAGGAAAGTGGACAACATTAAGAAAAAGGTGGTCAGAAGTGTAGTGGAAGCGTCAAGAAGTATCAGGACCATCCAGTCTGAAGGGTTCTACAGATGTGGCATGTGCCAAATGTGTAGAAATTGTAAAAGCAGTAATTCCACTATCACTAAGTACACATCAACTTCTAACAAGAAAAGTTTTGAGATCAAAGACTTCATAACGTGCGACAGCAAGAATGTCGTGTATCTAGTACAGTGTACTTGCAATAAGCAATACATTGGAAGAACCACCCGGAAATTAAAGGAAAGGATGAGTGAACATCTAAGGAACATCAAAAAAGGTCTGGAGACCCATGGAATTTCATCACACTTCAAAAAAGATCACATGTGCAAACCTTCTGAAATTACCTTATTCTGTTGAATACAGTTAGCTCCAAAGAATTGGAGAACGACCAACATTGAGGAGAGATTGGCAAGAACCGAGATGAGAACCATCTTTAATTTGGGAACTTTACAACCGAAGGGCATGAATCTCAATTTTGAAACCAAATGGTTCTTGTAAGACATCCACTGTAAACTCATGCTAATTGCCAGATTCCATGCATAGGACCTTATGAATGACCACTGCAGGGATAGGGAGAACTTTATAGAACTACCTATATACTTAATCTTTCTTCTTTTACTTAGAGCTCTTCAGCACAGCCTTGGTTTCCTACTTCACATTTTATATAGCTATTCCTCACCATATAGAATCTTTATATAGAAGAATAAGACATACAAAAAGATACACAGTTCTACGGAGCCTTAACTGTTTTATGCTACAGATGTTTATTCTACATTTATTTTCACATTTTTTATTTCAGCTTTATGATTAGAATATAGAAAGGAATTTTCATTGTACTATAATAATACAGTATGTTTATTATATACACTTTATTGGTACATATCCAGCAATGATGTAATTATGCATGCATTGGTACTTATAGCACTCCAGGACTGAATGGAATGTACATAATGACAAGATGTAAGGTCTGGTATATGATTACTATGTACAGGAGGGATTATTTATTACTTTTTTGTTATTCCCAAACAATATATGTATTTCTTTGTCTTCCCCATTTTTTGTTATTCCCATTTTTTCTTATGCAGAAGGTTCTTAGAGTTCATTCTTTTTATGTAAATAAGACCCTATGAGCCGAAAATGATACACCATAATGCATATAACATGAGAGGTCATTGAATTCATAAGCATCACATCCGCACACATGCGTTCCACTGAGGCCAAGTGGAACGTATGAAACAACCACCTCCCCTAATCCCCACCTCCACTAGATAATCCCTCTCTGATACCGCAGCCGCGATCAGCGGTACGTCACTTCCGGGAGACAACACTTCCTGTGGAAGCCGTGCGTTCCACCAGACATCCGCTCTACTCCCTGCCAGCACACATACAAAACAAGCACTACTCTCGGCGGAAGTCTTGCGTTCCACCACCGCCAGGTGGAACGCACAGTGGGTCTATTAAGTGCACACACCCGTGGGTATAATTTCCGGCGGAAGTTGGGCGTTCCACCATCTCCAGGAGGAACGCACAACGATATCTATTAAGGTTCCATACATAATATAATTATAAGGATATCCCCTGAATACATGGTGTTGTACTTGTGTATTTTTAGAGTTATGTGTTGTTTTAACATACCATTACAGTTTTAACTTGTGAAATTTGACTGCACTGACTCCTCCCACATTATAACACACCTCCTGTTTGTGGGTATACATAGATACCAGTTGCCCTCAGCACACACCTTGACAAAGACCTTTGGTGGAAACGCATTGGTGTGAGGGCTACTAACTACCTGAGGACCTTTCAGACCACTTTTCTTGAGGTGAGGTAATCCGGATCTATCTCATCTTATTGATTGTGTATACATCTCCTGGATGGTCCACCAGAGTGGTGCCCAATTTTACTGTTCTTTCATTTTTATGTTGTAATAAATTCTTTTTTTACCTACTTCCATACTTGATACATATTTTATTATACTGAGATTGGAAGTATCTGGAATTGGCGTTCCACTTCCTGGGAGGAAGTGGAAAAAGAAACCGCTACGGGTATAGTACCATTTGGAAGACCCATTTATGTTCTTTCATTCAGTGAATTATCCTATCATAAGATGTGTGTAAAGATACCTTTATGAGCTTAATTGAACACTCAAGGAGTGTAAGTACGATACGCCAGTCTATTCCCCTTGCGATCCGTAGGACTGGTGAAACAGATTCCACTGTGATATAGTAATTGGGCTTTTTTTCTCCATTACTTTTTTCTCATCGGGGTACAACTCTGAGAGGATTTGAAAGAGTGTGAACAGCACCTCCATCTAGTTGGGAGAAATTAAAATCCAAAAAGAAACCTTTATGTGTGAAAATCCATTTGTTTAGATGTGAGTATGGTACGAACCATCCCCATTAACTACGAAATCTGAAATTGACCAATTACCTTAGATCAAGGACATACTACACAATATTGTTCTTCTATTTTTCTTTGAGGAACATTGGATTGACCCAGAGGGAATTCTTTTACTAATGGACTAAAGGGAAAAGATTGGAAGTTGACCTCCTATCTTTTTACAGACTGAAGTGTTCCTGTATGTAATTGGGCTTTTACAGACTGATGTGTTCCTGTATGTGTAAGGCACCTGAGTGGGTCATTTAGCTGTGCGCAGTTGAGGTAGTACTCATTTTTGTGTATATTTGTATTTTAGGGTGTTGAGTGACACCCAGGGTCTACGCAACCGCAGCCGCAAAAGGCGAAGTGGTCTACTATTTTTATTTTCCTGCATAATATATTATATAGACTCTTTACATGCAAAGTGAGATATGTCAAGCCTTTAAAGGCTTGAAATATCTCACTTTGCATATAATGAGTCTATATAATATATAAGTTTCACTTTTTAAGTTGAATTACTGAAATAAATTAACTTTTGCATGATATTCAAATTTTCTGAGTTTCACCTGTAGAGATGAAACAAGATCTCATTTAATACTTAAAAAACAATTTACCTATATTAGCACACAGAACAATGTTACCTTAATGGATAACTCCACCCTAAATGTTTACTTGTTCACAGTTTCGTGATCCTCAGATCCAGCAGATCTCTCAATACACAGTGCTTTAACAACACCACAGTAATCTGAGAGAGGTCCACAAAGAGCAGAAGATAGCATCTACTGTAATGCTCAGAATGTTTGAAAAAAAATTGTGAAACATTACATTATGGGATTGAAGAGACTCAGATAAATTAACTTTTGCTCTTTTCTTTTCTTCATCAAGCTGGAATTACCGATTAAACAGTCTTTTTTACATCCTAGGTATAATTCTATTTACTGTATTGGTACGTTGACAACTTGACATACAGTTCCACCTTCAATTCAAATTAATTTGTATATCCCCTTCACAAGAAATGCAATGTTTTAGCAGACCACCATACTGTCCCTTATAATAAAAGCAACAATACTAATGTATGGCTAAAAAGTATGAAAATAAGCAATAAACACCTACTTTTCTTTAAAACTTACAGGCAATCATCCTACGTCTCCAAATACATATACACCCCTGACCTGCAATTCTTGAGTAATTCCCCCTTAAATTGTTCACACTTGCCCTTAGTATGTAAGCTTTCATGGGCAGGGCCTTCTTTCCTTATGTTCTCTCCTTAGCATTATCCATGCATGCCGCCTGTGCTCCTTGTCTTTTGTCTCTAAGTCTGTTCAGCAACTCTGATAATGTACAGTATACTCATTCTTACCTTATGTACAGGATCACTGAGTACCAAAATGCCTCCCCTCCCTGCAACTTACCACCACTTGCGCTACAAGATAATGAGTAATCATTATCTTGTCCCAACTATTCTGTAAATTTCATAAAAAAAAGATTATGGCAATAATGGCGCTGAGCCAATGTTTCACATATAGTTAAAACGTGTTCTGTCTAAGATCTCCAGTTCTTTTTAGTCCTCATACACGTACAGATTCCAACAGACATATGAGAATATAAGTAGTTATTATATATGTTCCCAAGTTCCCTAATATGGTGCTTCTATGTGTTTCTATTATCTGACATCACCATAAATATATTTATAAATCCCTTGTATGTTTATATATAATCACATGGTCCGATTATGTGACCGCAGAACTTATGTGATGTTATTTCAATAACTTTATTGTACAGTCTATACCATGTGACCATCAAGTAACTTTATTGTACACTCATAAGACTTTTTTGTATGTGCTTCATTTGTGAAAAGTTAGGTGTCTTTTCTTTTGTGACAATATTGATATTGATATTGCGCCTATTTGGAACCTTTTAAAAAAAATCCATATTCTGTAAATGTAATTGATGTATATTTTTCCTAGATAAGTCAATATAAACTGTATTGTACTTATCAAGGTATGTAGTTACGATGTATTAAAATAAACCAGTACATTTAATAAATTGTGCTAGAGGACCTGTATAATTTAATATATAATAGTCACCTGAAGGTAGACACAGTTTTTAATGGATATAGGAATATATATGTCTGTTCCAGGCACCAGTAAAATATGTTGAAGCTTTTCAAGTCAATGCATATTAAGATATATATGTACATTGTTGGTAAATATGATTGTCGCTTTTTATAATATGGAACAGAAAAAATGTCCAGATATTCAGAAAAAAAAAATCACTATTTTGTTTCTACCAAATTAGCCCATTCTCCTCATCTAGCAGATGTGTGGGAATGCCACATCAAGATCCTCATAGTTTAGGAAGAGTCACACTCACTAGTCTTTTAATGGATTCCTATCGCCGCATAGACCAGTTCAGATGAAACTCCTGGTATGATACCCTCTAACATGCTAAAGTGTGAATTTGTTAGACACATGGCTCTTGTTAATCAACATCAACGTTAGAAACAAGAAATGTGACCGAAAATGTGGTGTTTGCAAAGACTGTTTCTCCTGGACTCCTGGGATTCATGGCATGAAACTGCCATGATTCTGCTAGATTGATGTAGAGTAGAACATTACTGTTACAGTCTTGTACTGAGGGAGGGTCACTGAAAAGGTAGCCACTCTAGCTATGAAGGCCCTAAGAGGAAATACTATGGCTAAATAAAGTGAAATAGAACAATAAACTGGTAGTAAAACAGTGTGATAAAGTATATAACAAATTAACAAACATCATAATTTCACATTTTACATAAATGGGTTACTTAGTGTAGTTAGTCAATAATGAAAAAAAAAACATAAACTACACAATGAAAGCTGTGGTGTGTGTACTGTGTAGCATGTGTACAGTGTGTGTGAGTATGGTTAATTTTATCATCCATACTCTGGAAGTGCCTACATTCATTTCTCGGTCACCAGCTCCTGGAATCCTACTTCACAAACTTGAACAAACAAATTATCTGACAGCTACCTTGGCTTCCCTGCACTGAGTGAGCCATGTGGCTGTTTTACTCCAGCAATTACATTTTATGGAGCAATAATACAAAAGGTTTATATTCTGCATAGGACTAGGAAAATAAAATTAAAATGTATAAATATTTGACTATAAAATAGTGGGATTGCACATATGCTGCAGTGACGTGTAGTGGAGCAAAGCTGGTGAGGCAGAGCCTTTCCTGTCATACTAATGTTTGTGCCAGAGTTTTGACTGAATAAAGTATATGAAAAATACAAAGAATTTGTTTGAAATATCTTCTTTGTATTATTGTAATAAATTTTATAGCCAAAACTCTGGAGTAAATAGTCTATGGCGAGTGAGACAGTCCCTCCCCTGCCTATATTTTCAGCACATCTCTGACCAAAACTCACCAAATTTATAGTTTAGTTTATACTGTTGCACCTGTGTATAATGCCCACATGTGCCCTTTGGCTCATATACAGTATTGCATGTAAATCTGGCTCTGGGGCTAGCCATTGCCTCCTCAGCCACTTAGCTCACCGCATGTCCCTGATACGCTGTATTATACTATGCCGTGACTTTCAACCTGTGTTGCAAACACATTACAGGCAACAACATTTAAGGAAATGTTTATTAAGACCATTTTCCCCGCTAAAGTATGTACTAATAACCTAATACAGAAGATTTCACAGGCTATCTAGACCACAGTCCCCATTATTCTCAATGAGGACCGGTGGCAAATTTTACCTGTGGGCTGCAGGACACACACCCCCAGTAAAATCTGTCACTGCAGGGAGCCGATTGTAATCCATGACTGCATTAGCTAAACTGTGACTGGCAGTGACTTCCTATTGGTAGTCCTACCTGCCAGTCAACCACAGGACAGGCAGTATTTCCTCCCTCTGGGACTGTCAGACTAGGCTAAGACTAGCAGAGAGCCAGATTCCTGTAGGAAGCAGCTCCTTGCCTGATCATCATCACTAGCCAGTTGTAGCTATTGTGAATTTGGCTCCATTGGTTTATCCTACCCTCAGATAGTGAACTGTCCCTGCAAGTTATTTTTACTAAACTGCTGAGATAGTATTGTTTAAGAATTCCCATTGTTAATCCTAGCTGTGGTGGGCCTACATTGGTTTGTGACCCTGGGGTTGTAGTCCCACCTGCCCCATTAATAATTTGTCCCTGATTTAAGGTAACAAAATACTTTTTATAAAAGTGTATTTATTGCCATATTTTCTAAACAGGTGCACTACAGGTTTAGTGCACCAGTAAGGTAGTATTTTAAATCAATTTTTTATAACTAAGTTTTAATTCTACACCCACAACCATGGGGGTGGTGAATAGCTTGTATATACAGAATTGGTTGCCACTTGGGTGGTGGTGGGAAGCCTGCACAAGGGAAGCCGTGACCAGTGATCTGGTGCTGCTGCAGGTGGTCCAGAGTACCTCCGGACATGCAAATATTGCTACTGTCTTTTCACTGTCACACTATTACACATTCCATTGTGGTACACTGTTGCACATAAGAGAGTTGTTGAGCTATAAGTGGATAGTAGAGTTTCGGTTAGGTCTCTATTTACAGAATATACAGTGGTAAAAGGCTAACTACAGATTAGAGGGAGTTTGGTAACCCTTTTCAGGATGAGTAGCAGCAAGATTGATGATATCACCCAGTGCATATTTTGCCAAATGTATGCATACCTGGAGCAGCAGCCCCGGGGTGATTACCTCTGCATGAGATGTGAGCAAATGGTCTCTTAGAAGCCCAGGCAACTGATCTAAAGCAGACCATTGCAACACTGAGGGATATCTCCAATCTTGAGCAAAGTCTGCAGCTCACTGTGGGTGCATTGGAGGAGCAGCGAGGACCCCAGCAGATTTAACCAAATGGATGGAGATACTGTGGATGGCAGTGCAGATTTGGCTTAGCTGGCAGTGACTGTTTCCTCTTGCAACCAGAGGAGCAGTCCCTCTGGCACAGAGGGAAAATAAGTTAGCAAGGTACCTAGTCAGATGGTGGTGGTAGGAGACTCAATCATTAGAAAGGCAGATAGGACAATCTGCTCCCAGGAGCATGACAGTATATTTTCTTCCAGTTGCTCACGTATGACACATTGCAGATCAGGTAGACAGATTGTTGGGAGGGGCTGGGAATGACCCAGCGGTCTTGGTGCATGTTGGCACTAATGACAAAGTTAGTTGTAGATTGGATGTCCTTAATAACAATTATAGGGATCTAGGACGCAAACTTAGGGCAAGAACATCTAAGGTGATATTCTCTGAAATATTAGCTGTGCCACATGCTAGCCCAGGCAGGCAGAGGAAGATTAGGGAGGTAAATGTATGGCTTAGAGATTGGTGTAGGAAGAATAAATTTGTGATCCTGGAACACTGGGCAGACTTCTGGCGCCATCTTTTTTGTCAGGATGGATTGCACATGAACGAGGAGGGGACAGCAGTGCTGGGGGAAGGATGGTAAGAGGGTTGGAGGAGATTTTAAAGTAGGTGTCTGGGGGAAGGTAATAGAAAGAATTAGTGGGACAATCAGAGAGAACAGAAAGGAGGGATCTATAAAGTATAATGGGGCAGAGAGGGTGGAGGGGGAAAATAGTCAGCAATGGTAAATTAAAAAGTAAACTAGTAACAATATAAAAAAACATACAGACCAGGCAAATACTAAATTATTGTATATGCTTGCAAATGCAAGAAGCCTAACAAGTAAAATGGGGGCATTAGAAATGGTTGCACTAAGGGAGCAATATGATATCATAGGCATTATAGAGACATGGTGGGACAATTCCCATGACTGGGCAGCAAATTTGGTGGGATATACTCTCTTCAGGAGAGATAGGACTCATAAAAAGGGACAGGGTGTATGTCTTTATGTCTAAAAGGGACAGGGTGTATGTCCATTCTTAAAGTCATATTTAAAGGAGGATATTTATGAAGGGACTGGTGATAGTGTGGAGTCAGTATGGGTTGAGATTTCAAGTGGAGTGAAGGATACAAAAAAAACTGTTAATAGGGATATGCTATGAACCACCAGACATTAGTGTGACTGAAGAATTACAACTCTTGCAGCAAATTGAGAAAGCTGCAGGCCTAGGGAAGGTCATAATCATTGGGGATTTTAATTATTCGGACATAAACTGGCACACCGAATCAGTTACTACAGCTAGGGGAAGCGGGTTCTTAAATATGCTAAAAGATCACTACCTGTCTCAAATAATCGAGGAACCAACTAGACTTAGGACTATCCTGGATGTAGTACTAACTAATAATGTGGAGATCATATCAAATACTAAAGTAGGAGAGACTCTGGGAAATAGTGATCATAACATGGTCACATTCAAAATTAGTTTTAACAGTAACACTATAAGGGTCCACCTAAGACTTTTAACTTTAGGAAAGCTAATTTCAACAAGTTGAAACAAGCAATAAAGGACATTGATGGGGAAATTTTGTTTCATGGTAAGAACACTGCTAAAATGTGGAATGCTTTTAAAAGTGAGCTCGATAAGTACACTCATATGTTCATACCCATGGGCAGCAAATGCAGGAGTGGTAAATTAAAACCAATGTGGCTTAATAAGAAGGTTAAGGAGCAAATGGTCATTAAAGACTGTGCTTTCAAATCATATAAATCCGACGGAAAGAAGGGGTCATTCCAGTAGTACAAGGAATGTAACAAAAAAATGCAAAAAAGAAATCAGCATCTAAAATAAAAACGAAAAGCAAATTGCCAAGGATAGTAAAACAAACCCTAAAAAGTTTTTCAAGTATATAAACAGTAAAAGGTTAAAAAAAGGAGAATATAGGACCATTAAAGGGCGAGTCTGGTGACCTGATCAATGATGTCAAAGATAAAGCAGATTTATTAAATAATAATCTTTTCCATCAGTGTTTACTAGAGAGCACTGTTTGGTGGGAGTAGTACAAAAAAAAGCGATGATAACGCTCCGATGCTAAGTACTTGGATAAACGAGGAAGTAGTCTGGGAGAGGCTAAGTAAAATAAAGATAGATAAATCTCCTGGTCCGGATGGGCTTCACCCAAGGGTTCTTATGGAACTTAATTCAGAACTATGTTGCTACAGTATGTTACTTTTGTACTATGAGCGTTACCTTTGCATACATGTATATGTATAGTAATATTCTATCATTAAATGTATAATTAAGTTTTCCCAGTTTTGCTTCTATAAATTCTTATCAGTTTTTTTGAACAATGTATTTTGTGTTTTTTTCCTTTGGAGCCTTACTGCATGGCGTTTTTATTTGTAATTGTTGTAGTTACTGGGTATGCTCCCAGATGTGTATAAAATGATTCTAATCTGCTGGTCATAATAAGCTGTGTGTAAATTGCTTTCGAACTGTGTATTATGATTTCCAGATACTGTGAGCCTTCACACAGTAGTTTTTTAGGATCAGTAAAAAATATTATCATATACGCTTTTGTTTTCGTTTGTAACTTCAGCTGCAAGCATTAAAACAAACTATGACTCCAGCATTTTATTTGGTATAACTGTTGAGCAGTTTCAGAAAATGAAACCATTACAAGAGTATAAAGTCAAGGAAGACACCATAAATAGGTATAACACTCAACATATGTAAGTTACTCAAACAAGATAAACATGTACAGAAAATTAAAATGAATGTTACAAATATATAACTCTGTAAACTGGGCAATATAAAAATATGTAATGTATGCCAGTCAACATAAAACATTCATAGGTCAACAAAATTTACCATATATGAAATACTGTAGACCACTACTTTAAATTGCTCTCTGCAGCAAATCATCCAAGGACGTATAATGATTAGAAGCACTAATTGCACACTTATTATTTCAAGGCTAGACATTCTGAAAGACAGGTAAATCTTCCATTCAAGTCCTCATTTTGACTTGTGCAATGTAATATAATGCAAATTTTAATGTCAATTTGGATAGATTTAAAAAAAAAAAAAACATTCATCAGTTTGTATAGATGGTTTTACTGATTAATGTTAGTTCATGTCAAGTCTCTGGATGTTTTCAAGCCCCTCTTGACATAGTGAATGTGATATCATTGGCAATATCATTACTGTGATGAATTGCAGATGGAATAATGACTATGGAAATCAACATTGACTTATCATCAATCACAATTTGTTTCCGATCAATTTCTTCAGTTGTGTTCTTGGAATAAAGTTATAAGTTGATAATGCTTCTTGCTGTAGAACAAGTTGTAGCAAATGTCCACATAACAAAAATGTTTACACACTGTAGCAGATCAAGAACAGAATAAGCAATTTTGCTGCTCCTAACATACTAAATTATAGAGATTGCCTGGAGAGCACATATCCCATCATTATCTCACATTGGTAATGTACAGTACATAATGTGACAGAATAATTGAAACTCTGTAACAATACCATACACTTACTTAGTAATATATTTTGCTTTGAGGTCAGATGTACTCCAGTTGACAAAAGTTTGCTAAAATGGAAGTTATAAGGACTTCACATTAACATGATATACTGTAATGTTAGGTTAGTGGTATTAGGGGTTGAAACAATAGATAGATAGATAGATAGATAGATAGATAGATAGATAGATAGATAGATAGATAGATAGATAGATACTGTAGATAATATTGGTCATATTTGGCAATTCCAGGAAAAATGTTGGCTATAACTTTGAATGTGGCCAATGCAGTGGAACACTACAAAAACAGTATCTGCATAGGACACGTAGTGTAGGTTGCATCAGATGACAATATAGCAAATATTGAATAGTCCATTTAAAATGTTTTCTTTTAATATATATCTCTGTATATATTAATGTGAAAGCCCTCACTCACTCACTCTCTCACTCACTCAACGCCCAAACTGTAACTTTTTACCTCACTGGCTGACTGACTCATCACTAATTCTCTTACTTCCCAATATGTTAGAAAGATTAAATTTAACACAAGTATTCTGCATGTGGTAAATAGGAAAACTACATAATAAGAATTTTAATAAACATCCCCTAAGAGAATGAAAAGGGGGTTGGCATAATGACGTCATTACCGATGCATGACTTGCGTTGCATGAACACCCAAAAGGACAAACAGATTAAAATTTGGATTGCACCTTAGTGTGTAGAATTTAATAAACTACAAAAATGGTCCTGTCACTGTTTATCATATCTGCTATGGGTGCTCCTCGAGTAATGCCAAGAACCATGGATTAATATTTACTTACATTAAGACGTCTCAGATTTACATCTTTGTAACATACATTTATATTTACAACTGTGAAAATCAGAAACTCACGTGCAAAGAACAGGTAGAACAGCTAGTGTTCTAAGAAATAATATGGACAGATATCAGACATGGATGGATATTAGTCTATCTGGCAGGGATGGATATGAGGCTTTCAGGCATGGAGGGGTTATACATCAAGGATATAAAATATATTGAGATATTAGGCATGCATGAATATTAGGCTATCAAGTAGGGCTGAATATCAGCATTTTTGGCATTGGTGAATATAATTATGTCAGAAATGAACTAGATGAAATTTCACTTATACTGATTTCCTCTATTTGAAAGTCATACACTCCTTCTATAACTGCCCTAATCCACTCTAATAAGTGTTATTTTAAGTTTATCATCTATTACCAATCTTGATGCCTCTTCACCAGCCAAATCTAACTCTCTCTGCAAATGTTATATCTGCCACACCTGCAGTGCACATGGTTTTGCCCAACTGCTAACAAATTTGCTGCTGTGATCAGCTCTGAATTACCCCTCTCTCCTTCAATATGCCTCAACAGACACATCCACTTCTCAGACACTACCCTCAGAATGGTCACCAATGACCTTCAAAGCCAAAAGTCATTTTTCATCCTTTAAGATCTGTTGGCCACCATTAACACTTTTGATCACCTGCTTATCCTTCATAAGCTTCATTCACTTAGCCTTTATGAATCTGTACTCTTATGGTTCATTTCGTACTGTACCTCACTATCAATTCCTTTTCCTTCTCTTCCTTTGATGCCACACTACTTACTCTACCTGTTGGTGTAGCTCAATGGTAATTTCTTGGCCCACTTCTCTTCTTTCTATACTTCCTCTTTTGAAAAAATGTATTATATGATTCAGTCTCCAATATCACTTCTATGCTGATGACACTCAAATATGCCTTTGCTCCCATAAATTTAAATCATATGTCCTCTCTTTTGTCTCTCTGCATCTTTGCCATCTCAAACTGGGTTTCCCAGAACTTTCTCAAAATAATCATGACCAAAACTAAACTCTATGCTTTCCCCTCTGAGAAACATGACCAAATCTGGCACACTTATCTCCCCCACTCTTTCTCTCTGTTGACAACATCTTCCTTGATACTGTTACCAATGTCGATCAAAAAAAGAAGATAACAATAATAATATTAGTAGTAATAAAAATAATAATAGTAGTAGTAATAATAATAATAATAATAATAATAATAATAATAATAATAATAATATCAGGATACCAGACATGGTGGTTTATTTACTAGGCCTTGGATGGAGATAAAATGTATGGAGATTAAGTACAAGCCAATCAGTTCCTAATTGCCATGTTACAGGCTGTGTTTTAAAAATGACAGGAGCTGGTTGGATGGTACTTTAGGGTCTATTCATGAAGCAGTGAAAAGAGTGGATAAGTAAGCCAGTGGAGAAGTTGCCCATGGCAACAAATCAGCTGCTCTGTATAATTTTATAATATAGTATGCAAATGATAAATGTTACTTCATTGTTGATTGGTTGCCATGGGCAACTTCTCCACTGGCTCACTTCTCCACACTTTTCACTGCTTCATGAATAAACCCATTTATCTCCATCCACTTTATATCCATTCAAGGCTTAGTAAATAGACCACATGGATATCTATCAGGCATGGATAGATATCAGGTAGGGAAGGATACCATGCATAGACGGATACTTGACATAGTTGGATTTCAGGCATGGAATGATATCAAACATGGATGACTATTGGGAAATCCACATGGTTGGATATCAGCAGAACAGTCATGTGTAAATATCAGGCATGGATGAATACCAGGATATCAGTCATGAATGGATATCAGGCACCTATGAATATCAGGCAATCAAGCATGGATGGATATTAAGATATTAGACATTATGAAAATTGGATTATCAAACATCACTAGATATCAGGTATACATTGATTTCAGCATACCAGGCATACAGTAGATGGATTTCAAGATATCAGGAATGGATGGATATCAGGCATATATTAATATCAGATTGCTAGTCTTGAATTCATATCAGGCATGGATAAATATCAGGTTACCATGCATTAATAGAGATCAGGCAGGGCTTGTTATATCAGCAAATCAGACAGAGATGGATATCAGCCATGGCTATAAATTACAATATCAAGCATAAATTGATATCAGGACAGTAGATATGGGTGAATATCACGTTATCAGATATACTGTAGATGGGTGTCAGGATAAAATACATGGATAAGTATCAGGATAACAGATATGTTGTTAAATGTGGTTGGATGATTACCACAACCTTCCAATGTTCTAACAGTATTAACACAGAATCGGTATGCGGCATCCCATCTGTCGGAACCCCAGCAGCGAGGTATCGAATCTCCTTGCAGGCTTGTTGCATTCGCCATGCCTCAGGCTTGGTTGCTCTCTTTCCTAACCACAGGTTATATTCCCACTCAGTTGGTGTTGTGGACCCACAAACAGAGTGGGAATACCCTGTGGAGGTTGGGATTCCATCCAATGGTATTTCACCGGCTGTTGGGATTTCGACATTGGTCCCCTGAATGCCGGGATCCAGATAGACAGTTTTTTAACTGCATCCCATTAACACATACAGATGCTGCTATATAAGATTAGAGAAGTGCAGCGGGCATTTTTCATGTTTTGTGTTTAGGTTTTGGATTTGGATGCGTTTTGGCAAAATCACCCTTTCGGATTTTTGTCGGATTCGGATGCGTTTTGAATTTGTGTGTTTAAAAAAAAAAAAAAAACCTCAAAAACAGCTTAAATCATAGAATTTTGGGGTAATTTTGATCCTATAGTATTATTAACCTCAATAACCATAATTTCCACTCATTTTCAGTCTATTCTGAACACCTCACACCTCACAATATTATTTTTAGTCCTAAAATTTGCACCGAGGTCGCTGGATGACTAAGCTAAGCGACCCAGTTGGGCGGCACAAACACCTGGCCCATCTAGGAGTGGCACTGCAGTGTCATACAGGATGGCACTTAAAAAATAGTCCCCAAACAGCACATAATGCAAAGATTAAAAAAAAACGAGGTGCAAGATGGAATTGTCCTTGGGCTCTCCCACCCACCCTTATGTTGTATAAACAGGACATGCACACTTTAACAAACCAATCATTTCAGCGACAGGGTCTGCCACATGACTATGGCTGAAATGACTGGTTGGTTTGGGCCCCCACCAAAAAAGAAGCAATCAATCTCTCCTTGCACAAACTGGCTCTACAGAGGCAAGATGTCAACCTCATCATCATCCTCCGATTCCTCACCCCTTTCACTGTGTACATCCCCCTCCTCACAGATTATTAATTCGTCCCCACTGGAATCCACCATCTCAGATCCCTGTGTACTTTCTGGAGGCAATTGCTGGTGAATGTCTCCACGGAGGAATTGATTATAATTCATTTTGATGAACATCATCTTCTCCACATTTTCTGGAAGTAACCTCGTACGCCGATTGCTGACAAGGTGAGCAGCTGCACTAAACACTCTTTCGGAGTACTCACTGGAGGGAGGGCAACTTAGGTAAAATAAAGCCAGTTTGTGCAAGGGCCTCCAAATTGCCTCTTTTTCCTGCCAGTATACGTACGGACTGTCTGACGTGCCTACTTGGATGCGGTCACTCATATAATCCTCCACCATTCTTTCAATGGTGATAGAATCATATGCAGTGACAGTAAACGACATGTCAGTAATCGTTGGCAGGTCCTTCAGTCTGGACCAGATGTCAGCACTTGCTCCTGACTGCCCTGCATCACCGCCAGTGGGTGGTTTTGGAAATTGTATCCTTTTCCTGGCAGCTCCAGTGGCGGTAGAACATGAAGGAGGAGCTGTTGGTTGGTCACGTTCCACTTGACTTGACAATTGTCTCACCAGCAGGTCTTTGAACATCTGCAGACTTGTGTCTGCCAGAAAGAGAGATACAACGTAGGCTTTAAACCTAGGATCGAGCACGGTGGGCAAAATGTAGTACTCTGATTTCAACAGATTGACCACCCATGAATCCTGGTTAAGTGAATGAAGGGCTCCATCCACAAGTCCCACATGCCTAGCGGAATCGCTCCGTTTTAGCTCCTCCTTCAATCTCTCCAGCTACTTCTGCAAAAGCCTGATCATGGGAATGACCTGACTCAGGCTGGCAGTGTCTGAAATGACATCACACATGCCAAGTTCGAAGGGTTGGAGAACCTTGCACAACATGGAAATCATTCTCCACTGCGCTTGAGTCAGGTGCATTCCCCCTCCTTTCCCTATATCGTAGGCAGATGTATAGGCTTGATTGGCCTTTTGCTGCTCTTTCATCCTCTGAAGCATATAGAGTGTTGAATTCCACCTCATTACCACCTCTTGCTTCAGCTGATGGCAGGGCATGTTCATGAGTGTTTGCTGGCGCTCCAGTTTTCGGCACGCGGTGGCCGAATGCCGAAAGTGGCCCGAAAAATTGCAAAAAACAGCATCTCCTGCACGCCCCTGTCGTTTAAAAAAAAATTCTGCAACACCAAATTAATTGTATGTGCAAAACATGGGACGTGCTGGAATTTGCCCACATGTAATGCACGCACAATATTGGCGGCATTGTCTGATATCACAAATCCCCAGGAGAGTCCAATTGGGGTAAGCCAATCTGCGATGATGTTCCTCGGTTTCCGTAAGAGGTTGTCAGCTGTGTGCCTCTTATGGAAAGCAGTGATACAAAGCGTAGCCTGCCTAGTAATGAGTTGGCGTTTGCGAGATGCTGCTACTGGTGCCGCCACTGTTGTTGCTGCGGGAGGCAATACATCTACCCAGTGGGCTGTCGCAGTCATATAGTCCTAAGTCTGCCCTGCTCCACTTGTCCACATGTCCGTGGTTTAGTGGACAGTGGGTACAACTGCATTTTATAGGACACTATGGACACTTTTTCTGTTGTCTGTATACATTTTTGGTATCGCCTGCCTAGAGAAGTGGAACCTAGATGGGATTTGGTACCGGGAACACACTACCTCAAGCAATTCTCTAAGTCCCTGTGAAATAACGGTGGATACCGAACGCACATCTCACACCAACATAATTGTCAAGGCCTGAGTTATCCCCTTTTCAACAGGATGACTGCTGTGATATTTCTTCTTCCTCGCAGAGGACTGTTGGACAGTCAATTGCTTACAGGAAGTAGTACAAGTGGTCTTCCGACTTGCCCTCTGGGATGACGATCAACTCCCAGCAGCAACAACAGCAGCGCCAGCAGCAACAGCAGCAGTAGGCATTCCACTCAAGGATCCATCAGAGGAATCCCAGTTAAGAGAGGACTCGACAGATTTGCCAGTGACATGGCCTGCAAGACTATTGGCATTCCTGTCTAAGGAGGAAGTTGACATTGAGGGAGTTGGTGGGGTGGTTTACAGGAGCTTGGGTACAAGAGGAAGAAGGGATTTAGTTGTCAGTGGACTGCTTCTGCTGTCACCCAAAGTTTTTGAACTTGTCAATGACTTCTGATGAATGCGCTCCAGGTGACGTATAAGGGAGGATGTTCTAGGTGGTTAACGTCCTTACCCCTACTTATTACAGCTTGACAAAGGCAACACATGGCTTGACATCTATTGTCCACATTTCTGTTGAAATAATTTCACACCGAAGAGGTGATTTTTTTGGTATTTTGACCAGGCATGTCAATAGCCTTATTCATCCCACGGACAACAGATGTCTCCCCGGGTGCCTGACTTAAACAAACCACCTCACCATAAGAATCCTCCACATCAATTTCCTCCTCAGCGCCAGCAACACCCATATCCTCATCCTGGTGTACTTCAACAGTGACATCTTCAATTTGAAGATCATGAACTGGACTGTGGGTGCTCCTTCCAGCACTTGCAGGAGACATGCAAATGGTGGAAGGAGCCACCTCTTCCCGTCCAGTGTTGGGGAGGTCAGGCATCGCAACCGACTCAATTGGACTCTCCTTGGGGATTTGTGATTTAGAAGAACGCACAGTTCATTGCTGTGCTTTTGCCAGCTTAACTATTTTCATTTTTCTAGCGGGAGGATGAGTGCTTCCATCATCATGTGAAGCTGAACCACTAGTCATGAGGAACATAGGAGAGGGCCTTAGCTGTTCCTTGACATTCCGTGTCGTAAATGGCATATTGGCAAGTTTACGCTTCTCCTCAGACGACTTTAATTTAGATTTTTGGGTCATTTTACTGAACTTTTGCTTTTTGGATTTTAAATGCTCTCTCCTATGACATTGGGCATCGGCATTGGCAGACAACGTTGATGGCATTTAATCGTCTCGGCCATGACTAGTGGCAGCAGCTTCAGCACTAGGTGGAAGTGGATCTTGATTTTTCCCTATTTTACCCTCCAAATTTTTGTTCTCCATTTTTTAACGTGTGGAATTATATGCCAGTAATATATCTGGAATTAGACGGCAGTAATGTCTGGAATTAGATACCACTAGATAGATACCAGAAACCACTGTGACTGGAATGATGATGACCTATGCACAGTGACAGGACACTACCACAGCACCCTACAGTAGCAAGATGCAGCACAAGACACTGTACTAGTATTAGTAATGTAGTATTACTGAGCACCACAAGACACTGAGTACTGATGATACTGAGCACTGATGATACTGAGCACTGATACTGAGCACTGATGATAATGAGCACTGGTGATACTGAGCACTGATGATAATGAGCACTGATGATACTGAGCACTGATGATACTGAGCACTGATACTGAGCATTGATGATAATGAGCACTGATGATACTGAGCACTGGTGATACTGAGCACTGATACTGAGCACTGACGATATTGAGCACTGATTATACTGAGCACTGATACTGAGCACTGATGATAATGAGCACTGATGATACTGAGCACTGGTGATACTGAGCACTGATACTGAGCACTGATATCAATGAGCACTGATGATACTGAACACTGATGATACTGAGCACTGATGATACTACGGAGAACTGACACTGAGCAGCACAAGACACTGTACTAGTATTACTGAGCAGCACAAAAGCACTCTGGAATTGTCACCCCCCTGATACCACTGTGACTGGAATGATGATGAACGATACACAGTCACAGGACACTACTAACACAGCACCCTACAGCAGCAAGATGCAGCACAAGAGAGACACTGTACTAGTAACTATTACTGAGCAGCACAAAAGCACTCTGGAATTGTCACCCCCCTGATACCACTGTGACTGGAACAATGATGAACGATACACAGTCACAAGACACTACTAACACAGCACCTTACAGCAGCAAGATGCAGCACAAGAGAGACACTGTACTAGTATTACTGATCAGCAATAAGCACTGATACTTAGCACTGATATTGAGATTTGCCACAGAGAGAACGTCCTCTCTGTACCCTCTACAATGCATGAGTGAAAATGGCGGCGACGCGCAGCTCTTAATATGGAATCCGAATCTCGCGAGAATCCGACAGCAGGATGATGACGTTTTGCCTCATTACAGTTTTCCAAATCAGGCGGGAACAACCGAGCCTGCCTCGGACCTGTGTAAAACACGTGGAGTTCTGGGGAATTCGGTTCTCGGAGAACCGAACCCACTCATCTATATATAAGATATACCTGTATGTACAGTATTTGTATTTTATTAAAAAAATACATAAAATGAACTAAAAGAGATGTGCAAATTATATTCTTTTGTGGTGATTCTACTTGCTGTTTTTTACTGAGCAATAAAATGTTCTCTTTACAGCTATCCATAGCGCTCACATATTACTCAATGCTTTACAGAGAATATTTAGTCATTCACATTAGTCCCTGCCCCAGTGGAAATTACAATCTATACTTCCTTCCACACACACTATGGTTACTTTCGGTCAGAAGCCTTTTACCCTACCAGCATATTTTTGGATTGTGGAAAGAAACTGAAGTGTCTGGAGGAAGCTCAGCCCAGGGATAATACTGTATAAAGTGTAACTTCCACACAGATAGGGACCTGGTTGTAATTAGAGATGAGCGCCTGAAATTTTTCGGGTTTTGTGTTTTGGTTTTGGGTTCGGTTCCGCGGCCGTGTTTTGGGTTCGAACGCGTTTTGGCAAAACCTCACCGAATTTTTTTTGTCGGATTCGGGTGTGTTTTGGATTCGGGTGTTTTTTTCAAAAAACACTAAAAAACAGCTTAAATCATAGAATTTGGGGGTCATTTTGATCCCAAAGTATTATTAACCTCAAAAACCATAATTTACACTCATTTTCAGTCTATTCTGAATACCTCACACCTCACAATATTATTTTTAGTCCTAAAATTTGCACCGAGGTCGCTGTGTGAGTAAGATAAGCGACCCTAGTGGCCGACACAAACACCGGGCCCATCTAGGAGTGGCACTGCAGTGTCACGCAGGATGTCCCTTCCAAAAAACCCTCCCCAAACAGCACATGACGCAAAGAAAAAAAGAGGCGCAATGAGGTAGCTGTGTGAGTAAGATTAGCGACCCTAGTGGCCGACACAAACACCGGGCCCATCTAGGAGTGGCACTGCAGTGTCACGCAGGATGGCCCTTCCAAAAAACCCTCCCCAAACAGCACATGACGCAAAGAAAAAAAGAGGCGCAATGAGGTAGCTGTGTGAGTAAGATTAGCGACCCTAGTGGCCGACACAAACACCGGGCCCATCTAGGAGTGGCACTGCAGTGTCACGCAGGATGTCCCTTCCAAAAAACCCTCCCCAAACAGCACATGACGCAAAGAAAAAAAGAGGCGCAATGAGGTAGCTGTGTGAGTAAGATTAGCGACCCTAGTGGCCGACACAAACACCGGGCCCATCTAGGAGTGGCACTGCAGTGTCACGCAGGATGTCCCTTCCAAAAAACCCTCCCCAAACAGCACATGACGCAAAGAAAAAAAGAGGCGCAATGAGGTAGCTGACTGTGTGAGTAAGATTAGCGACCCTAGTGGCCGACACAAACACCGGGCCCATCTAGGAGTGGCACTGCAGTGTCACGCAGGATGTCCCTTCCAAAAAACCCTCCCCAATCAGCACATGATGCAAAGAAAAAGAAAAGAAAAAAGAGGTGCAAGATGGAATTGTCCTTGGGCCCTCCCACCCACCCTTATGTTGTATAAACAAAACAGGACATGCACACTTTAACCAACCCATCATTTCAGTGACAGGGTCTGCCACACGACTGTGACTGATATGACGGGTTGGTTTGGACCCCCCCCAAAAAAGAAGCAATTAATCTCTCCTTGCACAAACTGGCTCTACAGAGGCAAGATGTCCACCTCATCTTCACCCTCCGATATATCACCGTGTACATCCCCCTCCTCACAGATTATCAATTCGTCCCCACTGGAATCCACCATCTCAGCTCCCTGTGTACTTTGTGGAGGCAATTGCTGCTGGTCAATGTCTCCGCGGAGGAATTGATTATAATTCATTTTAATGAACATCATCTTCTCCACATTTTCTGGATGTAACCTCGTACGCCGATTGCTGACAAGGTGAGCGGCGGCACTAAACACTCTTTCGGAGTACACACTTGTGGGAGGGCAACTTAGGTAGAATAAAGCCAGTTTGTGCAAGGGCCTCCAAATTGCCTCTTTTTCCTGCCAGTATAAGTACGGACTGTGTGACGTGCCTACTTGGATGCGGTCACTCATATAATCCTCCACCATTCTATCAATGTTGAGAGAATCATATGCAGTGACAGTAGATGACATGTCCGTAATCGTTGTCAGGTCCTTCAGTCCGGACCAGATGTCAGCATCAGCAGTCGCTTCAGACTGCCCTGCATCACCGCCAGCGGGTGGGCTCGGAATTCTGAGCCTTTTCCTCGCACCCCCAGTTGCGGGAGAATGTGAAGGAGGAGATGTTGACAGGTCGCGTTCCGCTTGACTTGACAATTTTGTCACCAGCAGGTCTTTCAACCCCAGCAGACCTGTGTCTGCCGGAAAGAGAGATCCAAGGTAGGCTTTAAATCTAGGATCGAGCACGGTGGCCAAAATGTAGTGCTCTGATTTCAACAGATTGACCACCCGTGAATCCTTGTTAAGCGAATTAAGGGCTGCATCCACAAGTCCCACATGCCTAGCGGAATCGCTCCCTTTTAGCTCCTTCTTCAATGCCTCCAGCTTCTTCTGCAAAAGCCTGATGAGGGGAATGACCTGACTCAGGCTGGCAGTGTCTGAACTGACTTCACGTGTGGCAAGTTCAAAGGGCATCAGAACCTTGCACAACGTTGAAATCATTCTCCACTGCGCCTGAGACAGGTGCATTCCACCTACTATATCGTGCTCAATTGTATAGGCTTGAATGGCCTTTTGCTGCTCCTCCAACCTCTGAAGCATATAGAGGGTTGAATTCCACCTCGTTACCACTTCTTGCTTCAGATGATGGCAGGGCAGGTTCAGTAGTTTTTGGTGGTGCTCCAGTCTTCTGTACGTGGTGCCTGTACGCCGAAAGTGTCCCGCAATTCTTCTGGCCACCGACAGCATCTCTTGCACGCCCCTGTCGTTTTTAAAAAAATTCTGCACCACCAAATTCAAGGTATGTGCAAAACATGGGACGTGCTGGAATTTGCCCATATTTAATGCACACACAATATTGCTGGCGTTGTCCGATGCCACAAATCCACAGGAGAGTCCAATTGGGGTAAGCCATTCCGCGATGATCTTCCTCAGTTGCCGTAAGAGGTTTTCAGCTGTGTGCGTATTCTGGAAACCGGTGATACAAAGCGTAGCCTGCCTAGGAAAGAGTTGGCGTTTGCGAGATGCTGCTACTGGTGCCGCCGCTGCTGTTCTTGCGGCGGGAGTCCATACATCTACCCAGTGGGCTGTCACAGTCATATAGTCCTGACCCTGCCCTGCTCCACTTGTCCACATGTCCATGGTTAAGTGGACATTGGGTACAGCTGCATTTTTTAGGACACTGGTGACTCTTTTTCTGAGGTCTGTGTACATTTTCGGTATCGCCTGCCTAGAGAAATGGAACCTAGATGGTATTTGGTACCGGGGACACAGTACCTCCAACAAGTCTCTAGTTGGCTCTGCAGTAATGATGGATACCGGAACCACGTTTCTCACCACCCAGGATGCCAAGGCCTCAGTTATCCGCTTTGCAGTAGGATGACTGCTGTGATATTTCATCTTCCTCGCAAAGGACTGTTGAACAGTCAATTGCTTACTGGAAGTAGTACAAGTGGGCTTACGACTTCCCCTCTGGGATGACCATCGACTCCCAGCGGCAACAACAGCAGCGCCAGCAGCAGTAGGCGTTACACGCAAGGATGCATCGGAGGAATCCCAGGCAGGAGAGGACTCGTCAGAATTGCCAGTGACATGGCCTGCAGGACTATTGGCATTCCTGGGGAAGGAGGAAATTGACACTGAGGGAGTTGGTGGGGTGGTTTGCGTGAGCTTGGTTACAAGAGGAAGGGATTTACTGGTCAGTGGACTGCTTCCGCTGTCTCCCAAAGTTTTTGAACTTGTCACTGACTTATTATGAATGCGCTGCAGGTGACGTATAAGGGAGGATGTTCCGAGGTGGTTAACGTCCTTACCCCTACTTATTACAGCTTGACAAAGGGAACACACGGCTTGACACCTGTTGTCCGCATTTCTGGTGAAATACCTCCACACCGAAGAGCTGATTTTTTTGGTATTTTCACCTGGCATGTCAACGGCCATATTCCTCCCACGGACAACAGGTGTCTCCCCGGGTGCCTGACTTAAACAAACCACCTCACCATCAGAATCCTCCTGGTCAATTTCCTCCCCAGCGCCAGCAACACCCATATCCTCATCCTGGTGTACTTCAACACTGACATCTTCAATCTGACTATCAGGAACTGGACTGCGGGTGCTCCTTCCAGCACTTGCAGGGGGCGTGCAAATGGTGGAAGGCGCATGCTCTTCACGTCCAGTGTTGGGAAGGTCAGGCATCGCAACCGACACAATTGGACTCTCCTTGTGGATTTGGGATTTCGAAGAATGCACAGTTCTTTGCTGTGCTGCTTTTGCCAGCTTGAGTCTTTTCATTTTTCTAGCGAGAGGCTGAGTGCTTCCATCCTCATGTGAAGCTGAACCACTAGCCATGAACATAGGCCAGGGCCTCAGCCGTTCCTTGCCACTCCGTGTGGTAAATGGCATATTGGCAAGTTTACGCTTCTCCTCCGACAATTTTATTTTAGGTTTTGGAGTCCTTTTTTTACTGATATTTGGTGTTTTGGATTTGACATGCTCTGTACTATGACATTGGGCATCGGCCTTGGCAGACGACGTTGCTGGCATTTCATCGTCTCGGCCATGACTAGTGGCAGCAGCTTCAGCACGAGGTGGAAGTGGATCTTGATCTTTCCCTAATTTTGGAACCTCAACATTTTTGTTCTCCATATTTTAATAGGCACAACTAAAAGGCACCTCAGGTAAACAATGGAGATGGATGGATTGGATACTAGTATACAATTATGGACGGGCTGCCGAGTGCCGACACAGAGGTATCCACAGCCGTGAACTACCGCACTGTACTGTGTCTGCTGCTAATATATAGACTGGTTGATAAAGAGATAGTATACTCGTAACTAGTATGTATGTATAAAGAAAGAAAAAAAAACCACGGTTAGGTGGTATATACAATTATGGACGGGCTGCCGAGTGCCGACACAGAGGTAGCCACAGCCGTGAACTACCGCACTGTACTGTGTCTGCTGCTAATATAGACTGGTTGATAAAAAGATAGTATACTCGTAACTAGTATGTATGTATAAAGAAAGAAAAAAAAACCACGGTTAGGTGGTATATACAATTATGGACGGGCTGCCGAGTGCCGACACAGAGGTAGCCACAGCCGTGAACTACCGCACTGTACTGTGTCTGCTGATAATATATAGACTGGTTGATAAAGAGATAGTATACTCGTAACTAGTATGTATGTATAAAGAAAGAAAAAAAAACCACGGTTAGGTGGTATATACAATTATGGACGGGCTGCCGAGTGCCGACACAGAGGTAGCCACAGCCGTGAACTACCGCACTGTACTGTGTCTGCTGCTAATATAGACTGGTTGATAAAGAGATAGTATACTCGTAACTAGTATGTATGTATAAAGAAAGAAAAAAAAACCACGGTTAGGTGGTATATACAATTATGGACGGGCTGCCGAGTGCCGACACAGAGGTAGCCACAGCCGTGAACTACCGCACTGTACTGTGTCTGCTGCTAATATATAGACTGGTTGATAAAGAGATAGTATACTACTAATATTATATATACTGGTGGTCAGGTCACTGGTCACTAGTCACACTGGCAGTGGCACTCCTGCAGCAAAAGTGTGCACTGTTTAATTTTAATATAATATTATGTACTCCTGGCTCCTGCTATAACCTATAACTGGCACTGCAGTAGTGCTCCCCAGTCTCCCCCACAATTATAAGCTGTGTGAGCTGAGCAGTCAGACAGATATATAATATATATAGATGATGCAGCACACTGGCCTGAGCCTGAGCAGTGCACACAGATATGGTATGTGACTGACTGAGTCACTGTGTGTATCGCTTTTTTCAGGCAGAGAACGGATATATTAAATAAACTGCACTGTGTGTCTGGTGGTCACTCACTATATAATATATTATGTACTCCTGGCTCCTGCTATAACCTATAACTGGCACTGCAGTAGTGCTCCCCAGTCTCCCCCACAATTATAAGCTGTGTGAGCTGAGCAGTCAGACAGATATATATAATATTATATATAGATAATAGATGATGCAGCACACTGGCCTGAGCCTGAGCAGTGCACACAGATATGGTATGTGACTGAGTCACTGTGTGCTGTGTATCGCTTTTTTCAGGCAGAGAACGGATTATAAATAAAACTGGTGGTCACTATCAGCAAAACTCTGCACTGTACTGAGTACTCCTAATGCTCCCCAAAATTAGTAAATCAAGTGTCTCTCTAATCTATTCTAAACGGAGAGGACGCCAGCCACGTCCTCTCCCTATCAATCTCAATGCACGTGTGAAAATGGCGGCGACGCGCGGCTCCTTATATAGAATCCGAGTCTCGCGATAGAATCCGAGCCTCGCGAGAATCCGACAGCGTCATGATGACGTTCGGGCGCGCTCGGGTAAACCGAGCAAGGCGGGAAGATCCGAGTCGCTCGGACCCGTGAAAAAAAACATGAAGTTCTGGCGGGTTCGGATTCAGAGAATCCGAACCCGCTCATCTCTAGTTGTAATCAAACCCATGACCTCAGTGCTGCAATGCTAACCATTGGGCCGTAGTGCTGTCCAATTACTGTGCAAAGCTTTAGGTAAGTAATCTACTACAGGTTGAGTATCCCTTATCCAAAATGCTTGGGACCAGAGGTATTTTGGATATCGGATTTTTCCGTATTTTGGAATAATTGCATACCATAATGAGATATCATGGTGATGGGACCTAAATATAAGCACAGAATGTATTTATGTTACATATACACCTTAAACACAGACTGAAAGTAATTTTAGACAATATTTTTTATAACTTTGTGCATTAAACAAAGTGTGTGTACATTCACACAATTCATTTATGTTTCATATACACCTTATACACACAGCCTAAAGGTCATTTAATACAATATTTTTAATAACTTTGTGTATTAAACAAAGTTTGTGTACATTGAGCCATCAAAAAACAAAGATTTCACTATCTCAGTCTCACTCAAAAAAGTCCGTATTTTGGAATATTCCGTATTTCGGAATATTTGGATATGGGATACTCAACCTGTATCATTTTTAGGAAGGCACTGTAGTAAGTAATTTCACTACTCTGATTCAGTTTAATTCTATAGTATAATAAACAGTGATCTATCACCACTTGACCGCTACTGTACATTAATGGTAATTAACCAAACTGCAATACTGTAGTGTTATAAAAAAAAAACAAGGCTTTATTTACAGTTAAGAGCACAAGGGTACAAACTCGCAATGCTGGGGGTGAATATTTGTTTTTGCATGTTGGAAAAATAATGCCTGCCTTTGCATGTAGAACTATGCTACTGGTCTGAGTTTTATTAATACTGTGATTTAGAGTTGGGTAGAATGCACCACATCCAACTCTAATCTGTCCACAAATGTTTAATTCCCTTCATAGCATAACATGATTTTGCTAAGATGCAAAATTGCACAGTACCTTCCAGATGAATTTATTCCTAACTCTATATGTGGCTCTTAGGTAAGTGCATGTACTCAGTGGCAATGACCCACTGAGGGATGGAAAATGTTGCTTATCCAGAAGGAACAAACTCCAATATGTATTTGAGCCTTGATTAGAAAGGTCTAGGCATGGGGGTGGGCCTTGGATTTGCTTGATGTTGGAGGCTGACTCCTTAGCTCTTAGGTCTCTCTCTATATATATATATATATTTATATATATATATGTGTGTGTGTGTGTGTGTGTGTGTGTGTGTGTGTGTGTATAGAAACTGCCATCCTGAGTTCTCTGCCTGGACCCTGGCACTGGCAGACTACTGCTCACTTACCTCTCCATGCTCCGGGAGTCCTCTGACTCACATGTCTTCCCTAAAGGCAGTGCTGCAGGCACTGTTTCTTGTCCTCTGCTGCACCTCCCAGTCGTGGGCACTATCTTGGATCAACCACCTGGCAGCTGCTGCGGTTCCTTGGTCCAGTGCTCTGTGTTGGTAGGGAGGTGGATGACTCTGCCACTGGTGTTTAAAGGCTCCTAGTGTGCCATAATGGACTCAGGATTTCTGGATCCAACTGCCATATTTGATTATGGCTCTGTATCTGGGCAGGATTCTGGGCTGGAAGTGGATCTTTCTGCTCTCCAGTGCACCCTGAGGGGAAGGTATGGTATGGGTGAATCTGCTGCATATCACTCTGTTGGATACTCCCTTCTGGACTTCACTGTGTTGGAAATATTAGGGGCTGCAGGATCCAGCTCTACCTGTGTTCCCTCTTAACCAGTGCTTAAAGTGGTCCTGGAGAGGTGGTGGAACTCACCCCCCCCCTCACACACACACACACACACACACACACACCAGCCCCTTATTAAGTGCCCCCTATCCAATGCATACAGTGGTAATGCCCCATGTAGTATTGCCCCCAGTAGTAATGCCCCCATAGTTATGCCCCCTGTAGAGATGCCCTCTGTAGTTATACCCCCAGTAGAGATGCCCCCTGTAGTTATGCCCCCAGTAGAGATGCCCCCTGTTGTTATTCCACGTGTAGTTATGAGTACAGATGCCCTCAGTACAGCTGCCCCTTGTAGAGCTGCCCCCCGTACAGATGCCCCCTGTAGTTTTGCCCCTGTAGTTATGCCCCAGTACAGATGCCCCTAGTTGAAGCTGCCCAAGTACAGATGCACCCTTACGTTATGCCTCCAGTACAGATGCCCCCTGTAGTTATGCCCCTGTATAGATGCCCCAGTACAGATGCCCACAGTAGAAGCTGCCCCCAGTACAGATGCCCCCTTTAGTTATGCCTCCAGTACAGATGCCCCCTGTAGTTATGCCCGAGTATAGATGCCCCCAGTAGAAGCTGCCCCCTAGTAGAAGCTGCCCCCAGTACAGTTTCCCCCTGTAGTTATGCCCCCAGTACAGATGCCCCCAGTAGAAGCTGCCACAGTATAGATTCCCCCAGTAGAAGCTACCCCCCAGTAGAAGTTACCCCATTAGAATCTGCCCCCTGTACAGTTGCCCACAGTAGTTATGCCCCAATATAGATGCCCCCAGTAGTATCTGCCCCAGCACAGTTGGCCCCTGTAGTTATGCCCCCAGTAGTTATTCCCCAGTATAGATGTCCCCAGTAAAAGTTGTCCCCAGTACAGTTGCCCCAGTAGAAGATGCCCCCTAGTAACACACTTCACACACAAACCCCCCCCCCCCCCCAAAAAAAAAAAAAAAAAACGACCACACACCAGTCACGCTCCTGCTTCCAGACCGCTGACCTCCTCCTGGCCGCTGCTCCTCGGATGTATGGGAGAGACATCATGATGTCTCTCCCATAGTACTGCACAGCCGCACACAGCCTGAAGCCGGAGCTCAGCAGTGAGCTCAGGCTGCTGCTGAGGGAAGGTGACGGTATCTGCTGGTAACAGAACCTCAGCGGGCACTCGGCATTCCCATGCTGCTCCAGGCTCACATTCGGAGTTAGGTGAGCTGGAGGAGGCAGAACTGCATTCCATCTCCAATTGGAACTGACTGCTCACTTTAACCTCTGCTCTTAACCCTCCTCTCTGCCTGCTTCTGTTGACCATACCTCCCAACTGTCCCAATTTCAGCGGGACAGTCACGCTAATTGGACACTGTCCCGCTGTCCATCCCACAGGTCGCAGTGTCCTGTGGGTGCCTTGCAAAGCAGCCGGTGATCACACAAACGGCATCTATCAGCACAAGGAGGGGAGACGGGGCTGTCAAACAGCTTATGGAGCGCTGGACACGCCTCCAAAATTACAAAGAAGTGAGTCGCAGCAATAGGCCAAGGCCCCTTACCACAAGACCCCTCCTCTCTACCCAAAGCTACTTCCCCTTTTCAACCACGGCCGCACCTCCAGCGCGGCATGTCCTGATTCCCAAGTGACAGAAGTTGGGAGGTATGTGTTGACACTCCTTTGGAGCCTAGGACTACTATGCAAAACTTGATGCAGGAAATTGCCTCTTTGTAGAAAATGCTGTCTGGCAAGATTTTCGAAGTTCTAGTGGAACTTTTTCTTTGTCACAACATGGCAGGGATGCTCCTCCAAACTCACCTAGGATGATTGTTTTATGTGATGTGCTTGCTCATGAATGACACCTATCTTTATTATTTATAGTGTCCTGTCTCTGGCTATTACAGTATGTTGCTTGATGTTTACTTGTTCTTAGGCACTCTTCTGTTGCTCTTATGCTGAGGTTCTTATTTGACATTGTGACCTTTGTTGTCTGTTATCATGAGTGCTGGGGTAGAAAATTTTGCCTTGGGCCTGGGAGACATCTCACCTTACAGCCAAGATAAGACTTGTTCCCACTCTCTTACCGCTATATTAACAAGGGTTTGTTTATTTAATTAGACATATTGTTATGGGGTTTGTAATTGATGGGTTAGGGATCTAATGATAATAGATTAGGATAGGTATACCGGGTGAGTGTGTTTTTGGAGTTTTTGTATGAGATGTTTTATTTTCTATGCCTTTGCTTTGTCTATCTCATTATTGTTTAGCCTTACTTTTTCACATTGTCAGTCATTACTAGGCTTCCTCTCTGCTGTTTTGTCCATGCCTCTCTGAGTCCCTCCATTCTGCCATTTGTGGTGCCTCTCCCCCCTGGTGTGTGGTTGGCTCCATGATGTCTACTGGTTTAAGTTTCACCTTCCCAAGTACTCTCCTGGAATGTCCAGAGCTTTAATGACAAGGGTAAGCGCACCCTGATCTGGAATCAGGTAAAAAAAAATCTCAAGCTACAGTATTATCTGTTTGATGGAAACACATTTAATGAGAGGGAAAGTTTTGGTTTTGTGTATTCCCTGGCTAGGCCTATCACTCTATGCATTCCTCATATTCCATAGCAGTATCAGATCTTGTCCATAGATCCCTTAGTTTTGTGCTTAAGGAAGTTTGGAATGGCCTCTTAAGAACATATGTACTGTATTTATTCAGGTCTTTATTCATTATTCCCCACTCCATATTCTTGTTATTTATATCCCCCCCTTCCCACAGTATTCCTGTAAGGTCATGAAGAAATCCAGTAAATTTATGTCTTTGTCCTCTGATATCCTGGTCATACAATATGTGTTGTAGACTTCAATAGTGTGCTACATCCTACTATGGGGGTCATTCTGAATTGATCGCTCGCTAGCTATTTTTTGCAGCGCTGCAATGAGATAGTCTCCACCTATAGGAGAGTGTATTTTCACTTTGCAAGTGTGCGAACGCTTGTGCAGCCGAGTGGTACAAAATAGTTTTGTGCAGTTTCTCAGTAGGTCTGAACTTACTCAGCTGCTGCAATCACTTCAGCCTGTCCGGTCCCGGAATTGATGTCAGACACCCACACTGGAAATGCTTGGACACGTCTGCATTTTCCAATCACTTCTTGAAAACAGTCAGTTGACACCTATAAACGCCTTCTTACTGTCAATCTTCTTGCGATCGGCTGTGCGAATGGATTCTTCATTAAATTCATCGCCCTGCACCGATCCGCTTTGTACCCGTACGATGCGCCTGCGCATTGCGTTGCAAACGCGTGCACAGTTTTGCCGAGTTTTGACCCGATCGCTGTGCTGCAAAAAATAGCTAGCATGCAATCAGGTCAGAATACCCCCTAAGGATAGATGGCATGAGAATTCTGCTGTCCAGTCCATCCCAACATTCTTTTGCCAGCTTAATGGATGAGCTTGGTCTGGTGGATGTTTGGCAGGCTTGGCATCCTCACCTGACTTAGTAGTCCAGATTTTGCTTTTCAGATTCACTCCTTTTCTAGAATTGTTATTATTACATTTTATTTATAATGTGCCACAAGTTGTCCGAAGCGTCATACAGCTGGCAACAGTAGGACAATAAATAGGTATGCAGAACATTACATTACAGTAAGAAAAACATAAACAGAGCACAAATAACAATTAGCACCACAATTCTCAGTTCACAAAACAGCTGGGAAGCAAGCTAAGCAGATGAGAAAATGGCGACGGGTGGTACCTGTCTACAATAGTGACAGTACAACTAGCAGGAGTAGAGTCCCTGGAAGAGACATGAGAGGATATCTGGGCTAAATGTCCACTGAGTAGGCGAAGGCTGTCAATGAAGTGCAACAGAAGAGGGCTGCGAGAAAGAAGGAAGGTGGACTCTTGTCCTAGGTGCTTACAATCGAGGAGATAGGGGAGACAAACAGATGACATGTGGCGTGAGTATGTGGATTGGGACCTGAGGACAGGAAGTAGGTGATGGTGAAATGGCCGAGGTAGGAGGGTGGGGTGATCTTGCTCTGGTATCCAGGTGGTTGGTGCCGCTGGTTGTGGAGATGGAGGTTGTGGTGTGTCAGATCATGCCACTCTGGTGTTGTATGTTGATATTGCTGCTCCACAAGGTCCCTCTTTTTGGAAATGTAATCCTTTCTGGCTTACATTAATGGGTGCTGTCTCAGAATTGAAGGTTCAGTGGAGTGATTTCTGTTCTGAGAACACTTCTGTTTCTCTAGATATTTTGTGGGATGCCTTTAAGGTTTTTTAGCATAGTTATCTAATTGGGAGGGTGATCAGTATCAAACGTTGATGTACATTGCTTGAGCAGCAATATCTGACTGATGGCTCTCATACTGCTAGATCCTCCTATATGGAGGAAGCTATATTTTTCCTTCTAGATACAGATCTTCCATCTACAAATATAATCCATCCTGCAAACTGGTCACTGATGTGAATTTGCCTTGATTGTGATTATTCATGCCTGTAGATCGTAGCCTGTGCATTATGGATCACAGATGAGCAAGCGGTGCCTGTGGACATTCGTGGACATGCTGTTCGCAGTAATTAACCCACAATTACAGTGAATAGCTTCAAAGCTGAGCCTGGGCACATCTATAAGTCTAGAAGATGTTTACTATTTGAGAACCATAGTCAGTATTAGAATGTGGATAAATCTGGTACTTTTTGATCTTTCTGGCCCGGAAGGATCAGACTACTACAGTTATAGCTCAAATCTGGGATCCTTTTGGCAACTTGCACTCCTGTACCCTTGCTATTGTGAGTGTGTTCTATGAATATTTTGTTACTATTTACTCCTCACAGGCTCACTCTACCTTAGAAGGGGTTGGGTATTGGTGACCAGCGTTTGGGATCTCGTCAGTCACCATAATGATCCCGGGATCCAGAGGTTTAGATTGCCAGCAATGAAGTCCCTTGCAGGCTCACTGTGCTCACCATGCAGCAGGCTCGGTGGCTTGCTGCACTCGTCACAGGTTCTATTTCCACTTTGTGGGTGTCATTGACACCCACAATTGTGAATAGTCCCTGTTAGTTGGCATGACGACGGTAGGTCTTTCAATTGCTTGTTATCCCGGTGTCGGTATAGTGCCCAGCGGTCTCCTGACTGCCGGTCACATAACTACATCCCCTAAGAAGGGCTGTATGAATACTTGGGTCATATATCCCTACCATCTATTTCCGCGGACAGTAGAACAGTCTTGGATTCTTAGAAAATTCAGGGGGCAGTTTCTTCATTTCCAGGTTGTAAGGCCCCTGGAGTGGATGAAATTCCCGTTGAGCTTTATAAGAAACTTGCTCTTTTCCTTTATCCTAGACGCTTTATAAATATGAAGGCTTACTCACAGAAGAAAGATCTTCCAATCCCTCTCCTGCAGCTTCTGGTTGATTCCAGAATCTAACACTACAGCATTTTCATGTGCAGTATTAGATTTCCTGGAGTAGTCTCACACAAATGTAAAAGACTCCTCCAACATGCTAGAGAATTGCTACCGCTGTCCCTGTGAGATAAGTTTAGTACATAACTGGGATATTTTCATTCAAAAATAAAATAGCCCCAATATACTGTACTGCAGATTGTTAATAATTGTGGCAGTGCCACCATTATTAATACATAGGCCTCATAGTGTTAGATGTTAGCAGAATTGTATTCACATTGTTGTGCTCCCAAAAAGTACATAGATAATGTGCACATGTGGGACTTGCAGTGGAATTTTCTGGCAAAATCCTAGCTTGTACAAGTGAGCATAAGCAGAAGCACTTCATTAAAATAATTGCTTACTATTGATATTTTTCACAACTGGTTTGTGCATAGAGGGAGCAATAAGTAGTTTTTATACATGCTTTCAGTTTTTCAGGGAATGCGTAATAAACCTATCTTAAACTACTGATGAATAAATGTCTACCTCCCCTATAGGGATTTCACTGACCCATAGTGGGGTGAATGAGAGATGCTGGTGATGTGCTATGGTGACAATGTTTAAGCAAGCACTAGCAGCAGCACCCTACATCATGGATATGTTGCATAGAGGTCACTTTCTTGCTAGTGGTTTTTTTTTGTCTATAGCTTTTTGAGAAAGGATTTTTTATACATATATATTTAAATGGTTTCTTAAACCACATCCACATTAACCACTCCTGGAAATAAAAAATCCATCACAGTTTACTGGTAGAAAAGCAATGGCCATGTGCTTGTGTTTCTCCCCTAGCCTGAAAGTTGCCAGACAGTCCCTGACCAGAATGGAGGTAAAATTTGTCTTTAATCTCCTAAAATTAGTATTTTGAACTGGATCTCCATGACAGGGTTCATCGCATTACAGGTCAATATATAATTAATGCATCAACTCTGGCTAAAGTTTGCATCGTATGCACTTGGATGGTCTCTATGAGCCCTACCTTTGCTGAGTTGTATAGATTCATAAATTAAGTGGTGGGGTATGAATTTTTACATACCAAGCACAACTGTATACTTCAGTATGATTATATTTGGGAATCTAGGAGGCTTCTTCCTATTATATTGGGTGGACAATAAAGATATGATGTTCTTAGAATAACACATGATCCTTTACTATGTAACTGGTGGATGATTATTTATATTATCGTACTTTCTACTGTCCTAATCTGAGATACAATTTTGTATCTATTATATTAGTTTCTGGACATGTCATTGGAAGTATATTGTGTTCTTATGTGATTTGCTTTGTACTTTCAGGGTTTTATGGGTGGATTTTACATTCACAGTTTTTGTTCTCGATTCTTTCATATATAAACTCAATTTAACAAGAAATATTTTTTAAAAAGGGACTAGGCACAAAAATAGCCTATTATGTTGCAAAATGTATAAATAAACTATGGGACAAAAATCTTTCAAGAGCTTGAGAGAGTAGAGACTGACATTTTGGGGTATGGAATAATCGTAGCCTTTTTTTCATCTTGCAAAACAACTTTGTGTTTTGTGTGTCATTGTTGATGGCAGAGTTCTGCCACTGCCCTTTACTTTCAGTAGGATGTCTTCTTATCAGAGTTTTTTACTTTGATTTGGTTCTTCCTGCCAATTTTCTATCTAAAAATGAGACAAATCATACTTTTCCTGCAAATCTCAAATATTGCATGTTAATTAAATTAAATGTGATTCAAGAATCCAGGAAAAGTTTCTTATTTCCTAATCTGAACTTGGTGGAAAGAACAGAGTCATATCTGAACCGTATTTCTCTACTTTTGACCAGTTTGGGAAAGAGCACAATTACAGTACTGTACCAATTTAGTTAAAACATTTAAAAGTGCAAATATGACCTACTGTATGAAATTTACATTCTTACATACTTAATACATAAACAAAGTGCCAATATATTTTAGGAGAAAAAAAAGAGCTGGTGGTAAAAAAGAAAAAAAGTAAAACTACTGTAGGTAGAATTTTGTGGGGTCACATTGTACTTTATTTATAGTATACATAACTGCTTTGCTCATTCTTTAAAGGACTGTACAAACATCTGTAATTAAAAGGAAATTTCCTAATTTAATACTAAAGGGGTAATCAATTAGCTCCGATAATTTCAGGGCTATTGCACTCACCCCCCTGTCTATTTAATTGCGGGCCATTTTTGCCTGTTGTTAAGGGATTTTTGGCATTTTGGCATTTTTAGCAATGCCTTTTATCATTGGCGAACAATGTCTCAAAATCAACAAAAGCAGCCCTCATTTCAACTGCGCAGGTGCGAAAACACCAGGATTCGCCAATCCACATGTTTTTCACTCCAGATGAATTTTTCACCTAGTTGAAAAAACAGCTCTGCTATTGAATAGGGCAAATCCCCATTCGCCCTAAAAACTTGCGAAAAGTGCAATTTTTTTTCACCTAGGCGAAATAAAGGCCATAATTGAGTACCCCCCTAAGACCTACTTATGTGTTTCATTTGGCATATAGCAAACATGGGGCTCTCTCCAGCTTTCACTATACAGTAAAATAGTGTATTGCTAACATATATAGTATATATTGTGACAAGAATCCTGGAATAGTGTTTGAGGGCAGGTATGTTTGTCCCAGGTTCTTGTCTTACATGTATTAGGAAAATGTTTTGTTTTGTCAGAACCTTTTCAGTTTATTGGAAAAGCTGGATAAGCTGGATAAGGGCCCTGAAAGAGAGATAGGGCAAGTTCCAGACATTGGGCCCAGTTTGGGTCTTTGGCCTCACAGAGGGCTAATCAGGGTTTCAGCTGTGTAAGTGGGTTATAGGGTTGCTAGCCTGATTAGTGTGTGCAGACTGCCTGGGAAGACTGCAGGATCTCTGTGAGAGAAACACGCTTCCTTATACAAGTGAGCCATACAGTGTTGACTGGAAAACTCTGTTTTTTTGTTTAGAGACAGTTAGGAACGTCTTGTGTTTAGTTAGTGCCGGACAGGCAAGGTATTTTCTTTTGATGTTTGTTTTGTTTTCTGTTTAATAAAACTGGTTGTGGCCAGTTGCACCATAAAAATTGGACTTGTATGACTTCTCAGCTGCTGCCGGCTGCCATCTACCCCAAGAAACGGGGTCCGGTTCCCCTACAGTGTTACAACTTGGTGGAGAATGCGATCATTCCGTTCTGCGCATAAGTGAAAGTCGCAGCTTTATGAGGCCAGCAGAAAACAGTGGTTTATGCAGATACAGCCCAGTGTGAAGTGGCTGAGACTCACCCCTGAGTGTTTGATATATGTCCTGGGTGAAAGCAGCTACAAAGCCACCTGAAAAATCTGGAGGAACTGCTCAAAGCCTTGCTGCAAGCTACAGAGGCTCAGCAGGAGGCCATCAGACAGCAGCAGGTGGCAATGGAGGAAAATTGGAGGCAACAGCATCAGGATAGAGAGGCCTTAGCAGAAGTGGTGCAGAGCCTTGCAGCCCGGATTGGAGATGTGGCCGTCAGTGCTCCGACCAGCTCTAGTTCTATACGGGCCAGTCACTTCCTGCAGAAAATGACAGAGGCTGATGATATGGAGGCCTACCTGACCATGTTTTAAAGGACTGCTGAGCGTGAGAACTGGCCGGAAGCACAGTGGGCCAGTCTGCTGGCACCTTTTCTGTCAGGTGAGCCCCAAAAAGCGTACTTTGATTTAAGCCCTGCTGAGGCTCGGGACTATGATAAACTAAAGACTGAGATACTGACCCGCCTGGGAGTCACGCTGTCAGTACGAGCACAACGGGTGCACCATTGGGTGTACACCATGGAGAGGCCTCCTCACTCCCAGATGCATGACCTTATTCAGCTAACAAAAAAATGGTAACAGCTAGAGACATTAACTGGTCCCCAGATGGTTGAAAGAGTTGTCATGGACTGCTATTTGAGATCTTTGCCCGTGGTCCTGCGCAAGTAGGTGAGCCATGGAAACCCGGATACTGCTGACCAATTAGTGGACATGGTAGAGAGGTACTTGGCGGCAGAGGAACTACTGATGACCACCCAGCAACCCATAGATCCTCGACAGCGCCCTTCCATAAAGACTGGTAAGACTTTTCCGTGGGAAAATGTTGCTGGGTGGATAAGAGAATGCAAGGCTGGAGAGACTGTAAACACTGGCCCTGGAGACAGGCCAATGAGGCTAGAAATGTCTATGCTGCCCAAACGGGTTTATAATCGTGTGGTTAAATGTTTTAGGTGTGGTATGCCAGGTCATGTTATTGCCAATTGCCCAGTCACGCAAGAACCCATGCAATGTGATGCTGCCTTTGAATGTCGCAGAATGTCTTTCTTTGCTAGGTTAGCCTGTACTGTGGTACCTTCACCTGATATTGAAAAACAAATGTGTGACGTGTTCTTAGAGGGTAACCGGGTAGAGGCCTTGCTAGATTCAGGAAGTTTAGTTACCCTCGTGAAAGCTGGGTTAGTGAACCCCTTAAAGGTCCAGCAAATACCTATTGGGGTAACTTGCATACATGGGGATACCCAAAATGATGTCACTGCTGAAGTAATAATGGACTATGCCACTCGATATCCTGAGGCTGTCCCTTTACACACTATCACAACCAAGGCGATATCTATGGAGCTGGTGCAGGTTTTTAGTAGAGTGGGAATACCAAAAGAAATTTTGACTGACCAAGGTACTCCATTTATGTCAAGGGTCATGAAAGAATTGTGCAAATTATTTAAGGTCACTCACCTCAGGGCATCCATTTACCATCCCCAAACATATGGGTTGGTGGAAAGGTTTAATAAAACATTAAAAAGTATGTTAAAAAAAGGTTGTTGATAAAGATGGAAAAAACTGGTATTGTTTGTAGCCCTACTTGTTAATGGCCATCAGAGAAGTTCATCAGTCCTCTACAGGGTTTTCTCCATTTGATTTGTTGTATGGTAGACACCCCAGAGGGCTGTTGGACATTGCCAAAGAGACGTGGGAAAGACAACCCACTCCTTATAGAAGCGTTGTTGAACATGTAACACAAATGCAGGATAGGATTGCAGCAGTGGTACCTATTGTTAGAGAGCACATGGAACAGGCCCAAAGTGCTCAACAGAGGGTATATAACCGGAGTGCCAAGATACGGGAATTTGCTCCTGGAGATAGTGTTCTTGTTTTGGTACACACTGTGGAAAGCAAGTTCTTAGCTAAATGGCAGGGTCCATTTGAGATTAGGGAAAAAGTGAATGAGGTTAATTACAAAGTATACCAACCAGGAAAGAGAAAACCCGAACAAATCTACCATGTTAACTTAATCAAACCCTGGAAAGATAGGTTGTCTCTGTCAGCGGAGCCTTGCCCTTCGGTGTCTTCACCTCGGTTGCTTCCCGCAGTAAAGGTGTCAGAGACATTATCAGCTGATCAGAACAATCAGGTTAAAGAATTTCTCATCCAAAATAGGGAGATATTTTCAGAGCTGCCTGGCCGAACTACCATAATAAAACATGACATTGTCACAGAACCAGGGGTCAGGGTCCATTTAAAGCCATATAGGATTCCTGAAGCTCAGCGAGAAGCTGTTTCTAAAGAAGTTAAAACCATGTTAGAACTTGGAGTCATAGAGGAATCTAACAGTGAGATGTCCAGTCCCATAGTTCTCATCCCGAAGCCAGACAGTAGCATACGCTTCTGTAATGACTTTCGTAAGTTAAATGAGGTGTCCAAGTTTGACGCATACCCCATGCCCGTGTGGATGAGCTTTTAGAAAGGCTGGGAATAACCAGGTTTCTCACCACGTTGGACCTGAACAAAGGTTACTGGCAAATACCTTTATCTGATAGTGCACAAGAAAAAACAGCCTTTTCGTTTCCGGAGGGGCTGTACCAGTATAAGATGTTACCCTTTGGGTTGCATGGGGCTCCAGCAACCTTTCAACGGGCGATGGATAAAATTTTGAGGCCCCGTAGAAAATATGCAGCTGCCTATTTGGATGATGTGGTAATTCACAGTACAGACTGGGGGTCCCATTTGGTTAAAGTACAAGCAGTACTGGACTCAATCAGAGAGGCAGGGTTAACTGCTAACCCAAAGAAGTGCTGCCTCGCAATGGAGGAGGTCAAATACTTGGGCTTCACCATATGCAGAAGTCTGATTAGGCTCCAATTGAATAAAATTGATGCTATTCAAAACTGGCCTCGTCCAGTGAATAAAAAACAGGTAAGGGCTTTTTTGGGAATAACTGGGTACTATAGATGGTTTATTCCCAATTTTGCGACCACAACAATGCCATTGTCAGACCTTACCAAAGGGAAGCAGTCAAATATGGTGAAATGACACCCTGATGCAGAAAAAGCATTCCAAGCATTAAAAGTGGCTTTGTGTTCACAACCTGTATTGATAACACCAGATTTTTCAAAAGAATTTGTGGTACAGACAGATACCTCAGAGGTAGGGATAGGGGCTGTGCTGTCCCAAACCAGAGATGGGGACGAATACCCTATCATTTATTTGAGTAGGAAACTCAATGAGCATGAAAAAAGGTATGCCATTGTGGAAAAGGAGGCTTTGGCCATTAAGTGGGCACTAGATACCTTGAGATATTACCTCTTGGGTAGACAATTCAGACTAGTGACAGATCATGCCCCTTTAAAATGGATGGATGCAAATAGAGGCAAGAATGCTCATGTAACTAGATGGTTTCTAGCATTGCAGGATTTTAAGTTTACTGTCGAACATAGACCGGGTACACAATTGGCCAACGCAGATGCATTGTCCCGCATCTACTGTTTGGGGGCTACAAGTGTTCCGGCACCTAGGTCGAAACAGGGGAGGGGGATATGTGACAAGAACACTGGAAGAGTGTTTGAGGGCAGGTATGTTTGTCCCAGGTTCTTGTCTTACATGTATTAGGAAAATGTTTTGTTTTGTCAGAACCTTTTCAGTTTATAGGAAAAGCTGGATAAGGGCCCTGAAAGAGAGATAGGGCAAGTTCCAGACATTGGGCCCAGTTTGGGTCTTTGGCCTCACAGAGAGCTAATCAGGGTTTCAGCTGTGTAAGTGGGTTATTGGTTTGCTAGCCTGATTAGTGTGTGCAGACTGCCTGGGAAGACTGCAGGATCTCTGTGAGAGAAACACGCTTCCTTATACAAGTGAGCCATACAGTGTTGACTGGAAAACTCTGTGTTTTTTTGTTTAGAGACAGTTAGGAACGTCTTGTGTTTAGTTAGTGCCGGACAGGCAAGGTATTTTCTTTTGATGTTTGTTTTGTTTTCTGTTTAATAAAACTGGTTGAGGCCAGTTGCACCATAAAAACTCGACTTGCATGACTTCTCAGCTGCTGCCGGCTGCCATCTACCCCAAGAAACGGGGTCCGGTTCCCCTACAGTGTTACAATATATATATATATATATATATATATATATATATAGAAGAACGTGTGGTGGCACTCAGAAAAAAAGACAACACAAGCAACGCTGATGCAGTCAACGTTTCAGGGATAGCTCCCTTTTATCAAGACACGACCAGCAACCTGTGATACATGAAATATATATATATACCGGTAGCCTGCACATCTCCAATCGCGTGACTCAAGCTGCCTCCCACTGACGCCGAGCAAACACGTCATCTGTATTAGTTATCTGTACTTGTACGTTCACATTTCCTGTTGTTTGTGGTTGCCCAGCAACACTCTGACGTGTGGACCAAGCCGCTCCCCCCTGCCTGTCCGACGTTGATTCCCGGCGCCGGCCCGTGCAGATGACGTGTTTGCTCGGCGTCAGTGGGAGGCGGCTTGAGCCACGCGATTGGAGATGTGCAGGCTACCGGTATGTATATATATTTCATGTATCACAGGTTGCTGGTCGTGTCTTGATAAAAGGGAGCTATCCCTGAAACGTTGACTGCATCAGCGTTGCTTGTGTTGTCTTTTTTTCTGAGTGCCACCACACGTTCTTCTACATGCTCATCCAGAGAGGTTAGGCACCAGGACTCGTTGATTCTACTAAAAGCGTGAGTGCCGGACATTTGTTCTATATCTATATATATATATATATATATAAATGCAGTCTGGTCTCTGACAATATAAAATGACCTTTATATTGTTATATGTGTATTAATTTCAGATTAAATATATAAATGAAGTGAAATATTCAATCAAATAAAATTTCATTCATAACATTACAGTGAAGCATTTAAATGTACATTCTGTCCACAGGGTGGTGTTTATAGACTGTAACAGAGAAGTCAGTAACTGTGCTTGCAAGTTTTCTCATCTAAACATTGAGACAAGAATCAATACAATGTGATGTGCTGTCAAATTGTGTTTTTATATAAATTGTTGTAATTGGCTATGCAATACAGGTATTTTTTTATATTTAAATAATGTTTCATATGTGATGGACTGCATAAAGACTGTAATGTTTCCTTCCAGTTTGACTGCATCATATCATAGTATAAACCAAGTGAGGTTTTTGAGTTGTGTGAAATTCTAGCTTTATACTTTTTTCTTTGTAGTATGTTTTAGTAAACAGCTGTGTGTAAGTGTTGTACTGTTGATTTTCAGTTTTATTTAATCTTTTTTTGAATTGATACTTTGTGACCTATTGGTCTTCTATCATTAATGTATTAATAAATTGTAGTATACAGTAATACTCATATTGCATTCATCAGCTTTAGCTAATTAATGTTTATAGCTTTTCTTTTATAGCAAGATTTTCTTGTAACTTATGCAAATTGCAGTGTGTATGATCCACAATTGGTAATGCATGAGTGTGTCTTGTGTTACTGTGTATATGCACTTCTGTTACAACTGTACAAGGATGATATTTGGTCTACAAGGTACAGTACATGCTCATCTCAAACTTTTATTCTAAACCTAAATGAGTTAATGGCAGAAATAAGATCCTTTGACAACATTGAGAAGCATTTACTGTTCATAGAGCTGGTGCTGAAAGTGCTGGAAACATTGGCCCTCATTCTGAGTTGATCGCAGCAGCAAGAAAGTTAGCAATTGGGCAAAACCATGTGCACTGCAGGAGGGGTAGATATAACATGTGTAGAGAGAGTTAGATTTGGGTGGGGTGTGTTCAATCTGCAATCTAATTTGCAGTGTAAAAATAAAGCAGCCAGTATTTACACTGCACAGAAACAAAATAACCCACCCAAATCTAACTCTCTCTGCACATGATATATCTGCTTCCCCTGCAGTGCACATGGTTTTGCCCAATTGCTAACTTTCTTGCTGCTGCGATCAACTCAGAATGAGGGCCATTGTGGAGCAGAATACTGAGATAGCTGGACCACAAGTACTAGAAGGTGTAACAAAGTTTAGTTCGACACAGTTAAATAAATATAATAAATTGGATACTATTGGCTATGTGTGATCAGGATTAACATTGATGCAGGTGGATGTTTTTACTAGTAACCAAGGGAACGAGTGTTGCAGTAAAGATGATGACAGGAGTGTAATGGAGGATAGACTAATGCTTCTGATAGAGGATTATAGTATTAGGAGCACAAGGGGTGGTAAAAAATGTTGACATTCAGAATGTCAATACCACAGTTGACATTCGCTATGTCAACATTGACAGCCTAAATGTAAACTTGATAGCAGCTTAACTCTAACCCCAACACTAATTGGGTCTGTTGACATTGTGCCTGTCAGTGTTGACATTATGTCAGTGTCAACATTGTGAATGTCAACATTTTGAATGTTGAAATAACTTCCTTGTCAACATTTTTAATGTTGACAATAAGACATTTTGACTACATACCGGAGGCCAGATAGGGTAATCTGTTGCCAGCAGCATGAATGATGAACAATTTGATCTCTGAGGTTCTCAGGTACAGCATACAGTATTTGATCAACAGAGCATGTTACACATTGATAGCAAGGGCAAAGTAGATGAACAGTGATTTAAGTGAATCGATTTAAAAACTTCCTGTGTATTGGTATGTCTTCTCTGAGCTGCATGTTACTACCTCCACTGCACTAAGAATATATTGGGGGAGGGGTGGTACAATCTATGGGTATGATCAGGTGTCATACACAATGCCTATGTTCATGTAAATGGTCAATGTTATTCAACTGCATATGTGTCTAAATTGCTAAAAAAATCACACAGTGAATGCTTCCCACAGCATGTACACATAGTTGCAGTAGCATTTGAGACACAGGGTTGCAGAAATGTATTGGTCATTCCAGGAGTTTGACTGTATACGTCTACTCAGATTCACAAAGATGCAATGACTTATTAACTTCTTATTGTAGAGTCACGTGCATGCCACATAACTGGTTGTGAACTCAGATGGGCTCAGAAGTCTGGGTCTGGTTATGCTTTGGAGTGGGACCCCACACAATTTTTTTTTTTCTTCCAAAGACTTTTAACCCTAAGAAGCAATGCACAGATAATAGGGATATGTGCAGTACTTCTTCCAAACTTGACTGCTACACCGCCAACTGTTTTTCTGACGTCTACTTTTGATCACTAGTTGACGTTTTTTCCAATTTTGGGGGTTAGTTATCTCAGATTTTCAAAACCGACCCAAAAAATAGGTCAAAAACACAGAATCTGTCAGAACTGAGCTTTAGTAAATATACCCCAAAGCAGTTGCAGTAGTGTATGGCCACTATGATGGTGTGCAGGAATAATGGCCCGGATTTATTAAGCCTTGGAGAGTGATAAATGGCATGATGATAAAGTACCAGCCAATCAGCTCTTAACTGCCATGTTACAGGCTGTGTTAGAAAAATGACAGGTAGGAGCTAATTGGTTGGTGCAATTTATCACTCTCCAAGACTTGATAAATCTGGGCCAATTTTCCTTAGGCATTAATGGTCTGTAAGACTTGCCGCTGCGTGGTGCTCAACATTCCCCTGTATGGAATAATTTACTAAAATATTTTAAATATATTTTTAAATAAATATTTTAGACCAATTAGGTATTAAAAAATGTGACACTTTAAAAAGCATTTTTGAAAATAACATGAGTCAATTAAGTGGTAAAAGTTGAATAACAAACTAAAGCATTAAGTGCTTGCTTGCTTGCTTGCAGCAGTGAATGGTTGTAATCACAGTCGTATTTATAGTATAACAGGTGCAGGGTATAAGTACAACAGATGCAGGGTTTACTATAGCACAGCTGCCATAGTTACACCTTTCTTTTGTGATGGTTTAATGTATACAAACGTTGTTTCATGCACAAAATTATTAAATATATCATATAAAATTACCTTCATACTATGGTGGTCATTCCGAGTTGTTTGCTCGCTAGCTGCTTTTAGCAGCATTGCAAATGCTAAGCCGTCACCCTCTGGGAGTGTATCTTAGCTTAGCAGAATAGCGAACGAAAGATTAGCAGAATTGCTACTAAATAATTTCTTGCAGTTTTTGAGTAGCTCCAGACCTACTCCTAGATTGCGATCACTGCAGACTGTTTAGTTCCTGGTTTGACGTCACAAACACGCCCTGCGTTCGGCCAGCCACTCCCACGTTTCTCCAGCCACTCCTGCGTTTTTACCTGGCACTCCTGCGTTATTTAGCACACTCCCTGAAAATGCCAAGTTGCCGCCCAGAAACACCCACTTCCTGTCAATCACACTACGATAACTCGAGCGTTGAAAAAGCATTGCTCGAGCTTGTGCAAATCTCCAAAGTTTTGTGTTAAATTACTTAGCGCATGCACGCTGCGTACCATGCGCATGCGCATTTTCCACCTAATCGCTGCGTTGCGAAAAATGGCAACGAGCGAACGACTCGGAATTACCACCTATATGTATAAGGTGCATATACTGTTAAACAAAAATATATTTTGTGTTTAGACTTGGATCCCATCCCCAATAAATATTATTATATATGGTATGCAAATATTATAAAATATGGAAATTTTTGAAATCCAAAATACTGTACTTCTGATTTTTATTCAGAAGTATTTCTGATATGGGAGACAACCTGCAAATCTATTTTTTAATTATGGATCAAATGTTTTGGGGAAAAATACTGTAACAAGTTTATTTTTCACGAAGAATCATATAGTGGATTACATTAGAATTGTGCACTGCAGTGATTAAAACATATAAGTGGTGGCTATAACATATATACAATACATTAGCCTTTTATACTTTTATTCTTTAGATGAATTTTAAATAAATTGTATATAAGCAGTGGGATAATTGATTACCTGGTGGCCATAGTGAACTGGTCTCCTTTACATTTTAGGACATTGCTGCTGGAGCACAGCAACAGTACCGCTTAGTAGAGGACTGGAAGTGACTACCCATGAGTTAGAACACTCATATTGCCTTCTACAGTACATTGGGGAATTTAGCTCATTTGTCTCTTTGCCAAATTATTACCAGGGATGTGCAGACTGTAGCTTTTAGTCTTTTTTCATACTGTGATATCCTAAAGAGCACTTATGAGACTTTTAAAATCGAATCTGTAAGCTCCAGCATTTAACATTACAAATCAGTGTGAGAAGGGCATAAATTATTATAATCATTATTATCAGAAACGGCTTAAAAACATCTGGATCTCAGCTTGTTTTATCATGGCATACTGTTTTATTGTATTACACACTGTCATCATTTTTATGTAAATTTGTGACTCTTTGTTAATGTTTCAATGCCAAATCCAGTCTGCACGGTGAGAACTCCTAGGCAGATTGATTAGCAGCAAGTGGTTTATGGCTATAAGAACATAAATTTGCAAAACCTTGAGGTTGGAAGCCTTACGGTCTATTACTGAAGTCTAGACCCAGCTGGAATTAGCTCTAAATCTACAGTATCTAAAGTATAAGAAATACATTGGTTCGCTCAGCAAACATTTTATTGTTTTTAAATGTAGTTAATCTTTTAACAGTAGTGGGAGTCCAGAAAATTAAATTCTGCAATACACAAAGTACTCGGGAGTAAATGATACATTATGTTTTATGCACAATCCTCCTAAAATTCTTTAGAGTAATTAATGTGCATTTAACTCGGGCTAGGGAATTATTTTTTACTAGGTGCTTCATCGCGCCCTACGGGCGCTCTTCACACCGTCGCAAGGGGCTACGCCCCCTTAACCCTTGCATGCCTTTCTGGGGTTCAATATTTGTATTATATGGAGTATTACCTGCATTCCTTTGTTAGTGGTTAAATATTGCACAATGAAAGGGCGTGCAATGGTGAAGGAGGCGCAGCCCCTTGCGACGGCGTGAACAGCACCTGCAGGGCACGATGTACAGAATATAGCGGGTGCGGGGGGGACTGCGGATTGGGGAGGGTGTCTGTAGATGCTGCGGGTGGAGGGGGGGCGGAAGCGGGGGGGCCCAGATGGGGAAGGGTCAGGAGGTGCTGCTGGTGGGGGAGGGGCAGAGGAGTGGGGGCTGCAGATGGGGGAGGGGTCCAGAGGCACTGCAGGTGGGGGAGGGGCAGGGGTGCCATGGGTGGGAGAGGCGCAGGTGCGGGGATGTTGCGGATGGGTGAAGGGTTCCATAGGTGCTGTGGGATGGGAAGGGGCGGGGGTGCCGGGGGTGGGGTAGGGGGTCCGGAGGCGCCGTGGGTAGGGGAGGGGCAGGTATGGGTGGTGAGGCGGATGGGGATGGGGGTCCGGAGGCACTGCAGGTGGTGGAGGGGCAGGTGCGGGGGTGCAATGGGTGGGTGAGGGGGGGACCGCGGATGGAGGAGGGTGTCTGCAGATGCTGCGGGTGGAGGGGGCAGGTGTGGGGGGAGACTTATATGGGGGGTGGATAGTGGAGGGGGTCTGGAGGTGCTGTGGGTGGTGGAGGAGCGGAGGAATGGGAGCCATGGGTGGTGTAGGGGGTCTGGAGGCACAGCGTGTGGGGGAGGGGTGGAGTGCTGCATGTGGTGGAGGGGAAGGTGCAGAGGTGTGGTGCATTGGGGTGAAGTTTGGAGGCGCTGCGGGTACTGTGCCTGCCAAAAAGGTAGTTGGAGGGTATGTAGTAACAGGGCCAGGACAGGGGTGACAGGGTCAAAACAGGGGTGACGGGGCCAGGACAGGGGTTACGGGGCCAGGACAGGGGCGACAGGGCCAGGACAGGGGCGAAGGGGCCAGGACAGGGGCGACGGGGCCAGGGTAGGGGCGGCAGGACCAGGACAGGGCAAGCACAGGGGTGACAGGGCCAGGATAGGGGTAACAGGGCCAGGATAGGGGTAACAGGGCCAGGATAAGGGTGACAGGGCCAGAATAAGGATGAAAGGGCCAGAATAAGGGTGACACGGCAAGGCCAGGGGTGACAGGGACATGACAGAACACAGGGCACGGGAGAGATTGGTATTAGGGATAGAACAGTGGTGACAGACAGATGTGTCTTACTGGAGTCACTGGCTGCTGCTGTTCCACTCCAACCTGTTGGGATCTGCTGCTGGTGGAGACTTGACATGGCTGATTCTCTCAGGCTGGAGTCCTGCTTCCTCTGCCCATCCGCATCCCTCCCCCCACTCCTCAGTCACACACCGCGGACCTCGCGCGGCTGCCAGGCACTGTGGTAAGGGGAGACTGGGAGTGACTGGTTAGCCCCCAGGAGATGCTGTGACTGGAGGGAGGAGGGGGTCATAGCATGCATGCGGTGCGGACCTCGCGGCTGCTGGGCACTGTGGTAAGGGGAGACTGGGAGTGACTGGTTAGCTCCCAGGAGACGCTGCGGCTGGAAGGAGGAGGGGGTCGGAGCCTGCAAGCAGCTCGGACTTCTGCAGCGCTACCCGCTGGCTAAAGTGTGAGAAGGAGCTGGGCGCACCTCACTGTATGCGGCAGCGCTGCAGCTAGCGGTGGGGTTGCCGGGGCTGGAGATAACAGAGGCAGTACGGAACCTGCACAGCGGCAGGTGCCCCACAAAACTGCAGCTAAGAAGTGTGGAGTGTGCCAGAAAGTGACGCTCCTCCGAGCCAGAGACCCTTCTGAGTATGCTGCTGTGGGCGGTCAAGCACACAGTGAGCCAGTGCCCGTCTGTATGTACGGCATGCCCCCTCACACACCCCCATACCTCCCAACTGTCCCGATTTTCGCTGGACAGTCCCATTTTTTGTGGTCTGTCCTGCTGGGGGTGGGGAGGGGGCAGTTGGAAAGCTCCTGCAGAGCAGCGGTGAATAGACGCTGTGCATATGCACACAGCGTCTATTAAGTGGAGACAGAGGGAGAGAGGGCATCAGGGGGTACAGATTAAGGGGGAGGGGGTTCCGGCAGCAGAGCCAGATTAACGGGGGGGGCAGGGGGTACATACCATGGGCCCCACAGTTTTAGGGGGCCACCCGGCTGGAGTAGCTCTGTCCCAGCTCAGAAGCTCCCCCGTCCTGCCAGCAACAGTGGCAGCATTGTGCTACAGTCAGCATACGCTGCTGCGTGTTGGCAGGTCTGTGGTGTTGCAGGGAGGCAGCAGTCTCCCTTCGTTCTTCTGCCTGTGCGGGTGTGTAGGGGGGAGCGACCACCACCTCCGGATTTAGCCCTAGCTGAGGGGCCAAAATCCCATAAAAAAAAACCACTAAACAGAATTTGCATAAGGGGCGTGGCCACGGATCCCGCGATTAGGCCACGCCCCGAACCCCACAGCAGGCACAGCAATGAGATAGGGCTCCCCTGTCTCAAGTGCCCTGGGCCACCCGGACTCATAATCCGCCCCTGGAGGCATGCCAGCAGCTCACAGAGCGCTGGGCATGCCCCCTCACTGCCGAAAACGGGTGCCCTCCCGTGAAACCACGCCCCATTTTCATTGGCCACTCCCCCTTTTCGCCACGCGTGTCCCTCCTTCTGCCTGAAGAAAGCTGGGAGGTATGCACCCCTGCCTGTGCCATGCCCATACTATCTGCTTCTGCTTCTAGTCTCCTATAGATTTACCCAGATCTGTGACTCATTTGATTAACTCCGCCCAGTGTTTTGACTCCGCCCAGCATTAGCAAATGAGTCACAAAGTCACAGATCTGGGCTATTATATAGGAGATAATTATCATTCCTCATCTCATCTTTATCCTTAGTGTCCCCAGTAGTGACATGGATTGGGACAGAACAATATGACTGTTCTTAGTGAAGATGAGCGGGTTTGGTTCTCAGAGAACCGAACCCTACCGGACTTCACGTCACGAGCCCGGTTCTGAGTCAGGCTTGGGTTTTCCCACCTGACTCAGAAACCAGAACGAGGCAAAACATCATCATCCCGCTGTTGGATTCTCGCGGGGTTTGGATTCCATATAAGGACCCGCACGTCGCCGCCATTTTCACTCCAGCATTGGTAAGTGTAGAGAGAGGATGTGTCTCTGTTCTCTCAGTGTCCTCAGTGTCCGTATCTTGTGCTGCATCTGTCCAGTCACAGTGGTTGTGTCCGCTACTGCCATATGTCCAGTGCTGTCCAGTGGTGCCATGTTGTGCTGCATCAGTTCAATGGTGGTGTGTTGTGCTGCATCAGTCCAGTCACAGTGGTGGTGTCCTCTGCTGCCATATGTCCAGTGCTGCTGTATAATAAGTCCCTTACAGTGTTGCTGTGTTGTCCTGTATCAGACCATTGGTAGTGTCCTGTGCATCAGTCAGTCCAGTGACCAGTCACAATGGTGTCCTCTGCTGCCATATGTCCAGTGCTGCTGTATAGGGTGCTGTGTTGTGCTGCATCAGTTCAGTGGTGGTGTATTGTGCTGCATCAGTCCAGTCACAGTGGTGGTGTCCTCTGCTACCATATGTCCAGTGCTGCTGTATAATAAGTCCCTTACAGTGTTGCTGTGTTGTCCTGCATCAGACCAGTGGTAGTGTCCTGTGCATCAGTCAGTCCAGTGACCAGTCACAGTGGTGTCCTCTGCTGCCATATATCCAGTGCTGCTGTATAAATCCAGTCCATTGCAGTGGTGCTGTGTTGTCCTGCATCAGTCCAGTGGTGGTGTACCTGTGCTGCCGTATATGTCCAGTGGTACTGCCCTATATGTCCAGTGGTACTGCCCTATATGTCCAATGGTACTGCCGTATATGTCCAGTGATCCTGCCGTATAATTACAGTAATCCTGGTGTAAAATTACAATAATCCTGCCATATAATTCCAGTAATCCTGCCGTATAATTCCAGTGGTACTGGCGTATAATTCCAGTAATCCTGCCGTATAATTCCAGTAATCCTGTTTTATAATTCCAGTAATCCTGCTGTATAATTCCAGTGATCCTGCCGTATAATTCCAGTAATCCTGCCATATAATTACAGTGATCCTGCTGTATGATTACAGTAATCCGGCCATATAATTACAGTAATCCTGCCGTCTAATTTTAGTAGTACTGGCGTATAATTCCTGTAATCCTGCTGTATAATTACAGTAATCCTGGCGTATAATTACATTAATCCTGCCGTATAATTACAGTAATCCTGCCGTATAATTACAGTGGTACTGCCGTATAATTCCAGTAATCCTGCCATATAATTCCAGTAATCCTGCTTTATAATTCCAGTATTCCTGCTGTATAATTCCAGTGATCCTGCCCTATAATTCCAGTAATCCTGCCATATAATTACAGTGATCCTGCCATATAATTCCAGTAATCCTGCTGTATAATTCCAGTAATCCTGCCGTCTAATTACAGTGGTACTGCCGTATAAATCCAGTGATCCTGCCGTATAATTGCAGTGATACTGCCGTATAATGACAGTAATCCTGCCGTCTAATTATAGTAGTACTGCCGTATACTTCCAGTAATCCTGATGTATACTTCCAGTAATCCTGACGTATAATTCCAGTGATTCTGCCATATAATTCCAGTGATCCTGCCGTATAATGACAGTAATCCTGCCATCTAATTATAGTAGTACTGCCGTATACTTCCGGTAATCCTGCCCTATAATTCCAGTAATCCTGCCATATAATTACAGTGATCCTGCCATATAATTCCAGTAATCCTGCTGTATAATTCCAGTAATCCTGCCATCTAATTACAGTGGTACTGCCGTATAACTCCAGTGATCCTGCCGTATAATTCCAGTGATACTGCTGTATAATGACAGTAATCCTGCCGTCTAATTATAGTAGTACTGCCGTATACTTCCAGTAATCCTGACGTATACTTCCAGTAAACCTGACGTATAATTCCAGTGATCCTGCCGTATAATTCCAGTGATTCTGCCATATAATTCCAGTGATCCTGCCGTATAATGACAGTAACCCTGCCATCTAATTATAGTAGTACTGCCGTATACTTCCGGTAATCCTGCCCTATAATTCCAGTAATCCTGCCATATAATTACAGTGATCCTGCCATATAATTCCAGTAATCCTGCTGTATAATTCCAGTAATCCTGCCATCTAATTACAGTGGTACTGCCGTATAACTCCAGTGATCCTGCCGTATATTTCCAGTGATCCTGCCATATAATTACAGTAATCCTGCCATCTAGTTATAGTAGTACTGTCGTATACTTCCAGTAATCCTGACGTATAATTCCAGTAATCCTGAAGTATAATTCCAGTGATCCTGCCGTATAATTCCAGTGATCCTGCCCTATAATGACAGTAATCCTGCCGTCTAATTATAGTAGTACTACTGTATACTTCCAGTAATCCTGATGTATAATGCCAGTAATCCTGACGTATAATTCCAGTGATTCTGCCGTATAATTCCAGTGATCCTGCTGTATAATTACAATAATACTGCCATATAATTCCAATAATCCTGCCATGTAATTACAGTGATGCTGCCATATAAAATTCAGTAATTCTGCCGTATAATTCCAGTAATCCTGCCGCAGAGCTGGCCATAGGCATAGGCAAACTAGGCAATTGCCTAGGGCATTTGATATGCCTAGGGGCATCATCGGCTTCTGCTGATTAAAATGATATGCGGCATGCCTATATTCTGTATGTAGCATTTCATATGCAGATACAGCCACAGTCTCACACAGGATATAGGCATGCTGCATATCAGTTTAATCAGCAGAAGCTGCTTGTGCATCCTAGCCACATAGCAATGCAAATAAGATGTATTTTCATAAAAAAGGTGCCCGACGTTAGCATTGATGCAAGATTTGTGAGGACACATCTGTATCCAGCAGAGGCAGAGGTCACAGTGTTAGTGGAAGTGTGAGTGCTGTGTGCATGTGAGTGGGTTGGTTGTGCAGTAGTGTTCAGAATATGTGTAAGGAGCATTATATGTGTCATGTAAAAATGCATTAATAATGTGCAACATATGTGTAAAGGGCCACTATGTGTGTCATTATGTGTATAAGGGCATTAATAATGTGCGGCATATGTGTAACAGGGTACTACAGTATTTGTGTAATTATGTGTATAGGGGCACTAATAATGTGCAGCAAATGTGTAGGGGGCACTATGTGTGTCATTATGTGTATAAGGGCATTAATAATGTTCGGCATATGTGTAAGGGACATTATGTGTAAAAGGGCATTAATAAAGGTTGTCATAATGTGTAAGGTGCATTATGTTTATAAGGACATTAATGTGTCTCATATGTGTAAGGGACATTACTGTGTGGAATTGTGTATAAATGCATTACTAATGTGTGGCATTATGTGTATAAGGTGCTCTACTATGTGGCTTTGCATATAGAAAGGGCACTACTGTGTCATCTAATGTGAATAAAGAGCAATAAGGTGTGGTGTAATGTGAATAAGGAGCAATTCAGTGTGATGTAATGTGAATAAGGGGCTCTACTGTGAGGAGTAATGTTTATAAGGTAAAGTGATACTACTGTGGGATGTAATATGAATTATGGACACTATCGCACGATAAAATGTGAATAAAGTTGCAGCACTGTGTGGCGTAATTGGAATTACTATTGTGTGGCCATGCCCCTTCCCAGCAAGAAGATGCCCCTTTTTGGGCTGTGCGTCAAATGTGCGAACTGTTCCTATTTAAAATATAGGGGGTACAAGGACTGCTATGGGTGAGGGGTGATGGTGCTGGGAAAGAGGTGCAAGGTCAGAGGCAGAACCAGCGGTGGTGCTAGGGGGCACCAGCCAAAATCTTGCCTAGGGCATCATATTGGTTAGGGCCGGCTCTGTCCTGCCATCTAATTACAGTGGTACTGGCGTATAATTCCAGGAATCCTGCCATATAAATCCAGTGATCCTGCTGTATAATTCCAGTGATCCTGCCGTATAATTCCAGTAATCCTTCCATATAATTACAGTGATCCTGCCGTATAATTCCAGTAATCCTGCCATATAATTACAGTGATCCTGCCGTATAATTAAAGTAATCCTGCCATATAATTCCAGTAATCCTGCCATATAATTACAGTGATCCTGCCGTATAATTAAAGTATTCCTGACATATAATTCCAAATAAATCAATATAATTCTGTTTAACTCCAGTTCAGTGGTGCTGCCATATAAATTCAGTGGTGCTGTCCTGTGCTGTATATTATTTACTCCAAATAAAGGGGTTATTAATATTTAATCCAAATAATTTTTACAGGGTGTACCCTGTAGGTGTAGGTGTACGCTCTCCTGTGCCGCATATTGTGTTATATATCTCCAGAAAAATAATGGAGAACAAAAATTTGGAGGATGAAATAGGAAAAGATCAAGATCCACTTCCTCCTAGTGCTGAAGCTGCTGCCACTAGTCATGACATAGATGACGAAATGCCATCAACGTCATCTGCCAAGCCCAATGCCCAATGTGATAGTAGAGGGCATGTAAAATCCAAAAATCCAAAGTTCAGTAAAAAGACCCAAAAAAAGAAATTTAATCGTCTGAGGAGAAACGTAAACTTGCCAATATGCCATTTATGACATGGATTGGCAAGGAAGGGCTAAGGCCCTGGCCCTGTTCATGACTAGTGGTTCAGCTTCACATGAAAATGGAAGCCCTCATCCTCCTGCTAGAAAAATGATAAGAGTTAAGTCCAAGTGTGTCGGCGGTTGTGATGTCTGACCTTCCCAACACTGGATGGGAAGAGGTGGTTCCTTCCACCATTTGCACACCCGGTGCAAGTGCTGTAAGGAGCACCCACAGTCCATTTTCTGATATTCAAATTGAAGATGTCACTGTTGAAGTACACAAGGAATAAGATATGGGTGTTGCTTGCGCTGAGGAGGAAGTTGCCGATGAGGATTCTGATGGTGATGTGGTTTGTTTAAATGAGGCAAAGGGGGAGACACCTGTTGTCTGTGGGATGAAGAAACCCATTGTGATGCCTGGGCAAACTACCAAAAAAATCCACCTCTTCGGGGTGGAATTATTTCTCCACAAATCTGGACAACAGGTGTCAAGCCATGTGTTGCCTCTGTCAATCTGTAAGAGCGTAAGCAGTCCACTGACACCTAAATCCCTTCTTCCTCTTGTAACCAAGCTCCTGCAAGCCACACCACCAACTCCCTCAACATCAACTTCCTCCTCAGTCAGAAACGTCAGTAGTCCTGCAGGCCATGTCACTGTCAAGACTGAGGAGTCCTCTCCTAACTGGGATTCCTCCAGAGGATCTTTGAGTGCTACGCCTGCTGTTGCTGCCGCTGCTGTTGTTGCTGCTGGGAGTCGATCGTCATCCCAGAGGGGAAGTTGGAAGACCACTTGTACTACTTCCAGTAAGCAATTGACTGTCCAACAGTCCTTTGTGTGGAAGATTAAATATGACAGCAGACATCCTTTTGCAAAGCGGAAAACTGAAGCCTTGACAGCTATATTGGTGTTAGATGTGCATCTGGTATCCGCCATTAGTTCAGTGGGACTTAGAGAATTGTTTGAGGTACTGTGTCCCCGCTATCAAATCCCATCTAGGTTCCACTTCTCTAGGCAGGTGATACCGAGAATGTACAAAGACGTCAGAAAAAGTGTCCTCAGTGACCTACAAAATGCAGTTGTACCCACTGTCCACTTAACCACAGACATGTGGACAAGTGGAACAGGGCAGACTAAACAGAAACATAGAAACATAGAACATAGAAACATAGAATTTGACGGCAGATAAGAACCACTTGGCCCATCTAGTCTGCCCCCCCTTTTTTTTTACATTATTTTTATCTCTAACCTTATTTGATCCTTATTTCTTTGTAAGGCTATCCTTATGTCTATTCCATGCATGTTTAAATTGCTCTACTGTCTTAGCCTCTACCACCTCTGATGGGAGGCTATTCCACTTGTCCACTACCATTTCTGTGAAGTAATTTTTCCTCAAATTTCCCCTGAATCTCCCCCCTCCAGTCTCAGTGCATGTCATCATGTCCTATTGCTTCTCTTCATTTGGAGAATGTTTCCCTCTTGGACTTTGTTAAAACCCTTGATATGTTTGAAAGTTTCTATCATGTCCCCCCTTTCCCTTCTCTGCTCCAAACTATACATATTGAGATTTCTTAGTCTTTCTGGGTATGTTTTGTGATGTAGGCCATGCACCATTTTAGTTGCCCTTCTTTGTACAGTTTCTAATGTATTAATATCCTTTTGAAGATATGGCTTCCAGAATTGGACACAGTATTCTAGATGAGGCCATACCAATGACCTATACAGTGGCATTATTACTTCTTTCTTTCTGCTGCTGATCCCTCTCCCAATGCAGCCAAGCATCTGACTAGCCTTCCTCATTGCTTTGTTACATTGCTTACCTGCCTTTAAATCACCTGAAATAGTGACTCCTAGATCCCTTTCCTCCTCAGTAGTTTCCAGTTTAGTGCCATTAATACTATAGTTAGACTTTGGATTTTTGAGACCCTAGAGCATGAGTTTGCATTTTTTGGCATTAAACTGTAATTGCCACACTCTTGACCATTCCTTTAGTCTACCTAGATCCTGAAGCATTTGTTTTACCCCACCTGGTGTGTCTACCCTGTTGCATAACTTTGTGTCATCTGCAAAAAGGCATACTTTCCCTTTAATGCCATTTGCAATGTCACTAATGAATATATTAAAAAGCACTGGTCCAAGTACAGATTCCTGGGGCATTCCACTGGTAACATTTCCCTCCTGTGAATGCACTCAATTTACCACAACTCTCTGTTTTCTATCCTTCACCAAAGATCTTATCCATTTAATAATCCTAATATCCAATACCAAACTTTCAAGTTTACTTAGCAGTCTGCAATGTGGAACAGTGTCAAAAGCCTTACTAAAGTCTAAATAATCTATATCCATGGCTTCACCTTTATCCATCACTTTAGTCACACAGTCAAAAAAGTCAATAAGATTTATTTGACATGATCTCACCCAAGTAAATCCATGCTGATTGGGATCCTATAAATTGCCGGATTTGAGATAATCTACAACTCTTTCTTTTAAGAGTGTTTCCATCAATTTCCCTACTACTGATGTAAGACTCACTGGTCTGTAGTTGTTTGCCTCTTTCTTGCTTCCACTTTTGTGCAGTGGGACTACGTTTGCTCTTTTCCAGTTCTCTGGAATTACTCCTGTAGCTAATGACTGGTTTAATAATTGACTAAGGACTATATGACTGTGACAGCCCACTGGGTATATGTATGGCCTCCCGCAGCAGCAACAACAGCAGCGGCACCAGTAGCAGCATCTCGCAAACACCAACTCATTCCTAGGCAGGCTACGCTATGTATCACCACTTTCCATCAGAGACACACAGCTAACAATCTCTTACGAAACTGAGGGACATCATCACAGAATGGCTTACCCCAATTAGACTCTCCTGGGGATTTGTGATATCGGACAACACCACCAATATTATGCGTGCATTACATCTGGGCAAATTCCAGCACTTCCCATATTTTGCACATACAATTAATTTGGTGGTGCAGAATTTTTTTTAAAAATGACAGGAGCATGCAGGAGATGCTGTCGGTGGCCCTAAAAATTGCATGCCACTTTCGGCATTCAGCTACCACATGCCGAACTCTGGAGCGCCATCAAACACACCTGAACCTGCCCTGCCATCACCTGAAGCAAAAGGTGGTAATGAGGTGGAATTCAACACTCTATATGCTTCAGAGGAAGGAGGAGCAGCAAAAGCCCATTCAAGTCTATACCTCCACCTATGATATAGGCAAATGAGGGGGAATGCACCTGACTCAAGCACAATGGAGAATGATTTCCATCTTGTGCAAGGTTCTCCAACCCTTCGAACTTGCCACATGTGAAGTCAGTTCAGACACTGCTAGCTTGAGTCAGGTCATTCCCCTCATCAGGCTTTTGCAGAAGCAGCTGGAGAAATTGAAGGAGGAGCTAAGACAGAGTGATTCCGCAAAGTATGTGGGACTTGTGGATGGAGCCCTTCGTTCGCTTTGCCAGGATTCAAGGGTGGTCAATCTGTTGAAATCAGAGCACTACATTTTGCCCACCGTGCTCGATCCTAGGTTTAAAGCCTACATTGTATCTCTCTTTCCAGCAGAGGTTCAAAGACCTGCAGAGGTTCAAAGACCTGCTGGTGAGAAAATTGTCAACTCAAGCGGAACATGACCCGTCCATAGTTCCTCTTTCACTTTCTCCCGCAACTGGGGCTGCAAGGAAAAAGATAACATTTCTGAGCCCACCCACTGGCGGTGATGCAGGGCAGTCAGGAGCAAGTGCTAACATGTAGCCCAGACTGAAGGAGCTGCCAACGATTACTGACATGTCTACTGTCACTGCATATGATTCTGTCACCATTGAAAGAATGGTGGAGGATTATATGAGTGACAGCATCCAAGTAGGAATGTCAGACAGTTTGTACGTAGACTGGCAGGAAAAAGAGGCAATTTGGATGCCCTTGCACCATCTGGCTTTATTTTACCTAAGTTGCCCCCCCTCCAGTGTGTACTCTGAAACAGTGTTTAGTGCAGCCGGTAACCTTGTCAGCGATCTGCATAGGAAGTTAATTCCACAAAATGTGGAGAAGATGATGTTCATCAAAATGAATTATAAATTCCTCCGGGAAGACCTTTACCAGCAATTGCCTACAGAAAGTACACAGGAACCTGTGTTGGTGGATTCCAGTGGGGACAAATTAATACTCTGTGGGTATGAGGATGAGGTCGACATCTTGCCTCTGTAGAGCCAGTTTGTGCAAGGAGAGATTGATTGCTTCTTTTTTGGTGGGGGCCCAAACAACCAGTCATTTCAACCACAGTCATGTGGCAGACCCTGTTGCTGAAATGATTGGTTTGTTAAAGTGTGCATTTCCTGTTTATATAACATAAGGGTGGGTGGGAGGGCCCAATGACAATTACATCTTGCACCTCTTTTTCTTCTTTGCATCATGTGCTGTTTGGGGACTAGTTTTTTAAAGTGCCATCCTGTCTGACACTGCCATACGAGTCCAGGGGTACTGCCATGTAAGTCCAGGAGTACTGGCGTGTAAGTCGAGTCCAGTGGTGCTGTCTTGTGCTGCCATAAGTCCAGTGGTGGTGTCCTGTGCTATATATTATTTACTCCAAATAAAAGGGTTATTGACATTACTTATATTATTATCCAAATCATTTTTACAGGGTTTGCCCTGTGTGGTGTAGGGGTATGCTAGCTTGTGCTGCATACTATTATAATAGCTTCAAATAAAAGGGTTATTATTATCCAAATTAATTTTACAGGCTTTGCCATGTGTGTGTTTGGTTTAGGGGTACGCTCTCCTGTGCCACTAATACTGTGCGTGTATTACATCTGGGCTAATTCCAGCACGTCCCATATTGTTTGTGCCACACACTTGTGTCGCTTAGCTTAGTCATACAGCTACCTCATTGCACCTCTTTTTCATAATTGCATGATGTGCTGTTTGGGGCCTTTTTTTATATCTGCCCTCATATCTGACACTGCAGTGCCACTCCTAGATCGGCCAGGTGTTTGTGCTGCACACTTGTGTTGCTTAGATTAGTCATACAGCGACCTCGGTGCAACTTTTAGGCCTAAAAACAATATTGTGAGGTGTGAGGTGTTCAGATTAGACTGGAAATGAGTGGAAATGAATGTTATTGAGGTTCATAATACCGTAGGGTCAAAATTACCCCCAAATTATGTGATTTTAGCTGTTTTTTTTTTTTTTTAATCATCCAGATCCAAAACCAAGACACAAAAGGGTGGTTTTGGCAAAACCAAGCCAAAACCAAAACACGAACGGGGATTTAGAACCAAAACCTAAACACAAAACATAAAAAGTGCCCGCTGCACATCTCTAGTTCTTAGATGTACAGAAATTGATTAGACCTGTCCACTTGTGTAAATGTATAAATAAGCACTGTGGCAGGAGCAATTTTTATTGTATGAGGCAGCACGGATGGTGTAACGGTTAGTAATAGTGCCTTACAGCACTGAGGTCGTGGGTGTGATTTCCACAATGGCCCTAACTGTGTGGAGTTTGTATATTCTCCCCATTTTTGAGTGGGTGCCCCCTGGGTATTCAGGTTTTTCTCCGACAATCCAAACATACATCTTAGTGGTTGTGTGTACATGCAATAGGGAATACAGATTGTAATCTCCACTGTGGCAGGGACTGATGTGAATGGCCAAATATTCTCTTGTATACAAATTACTGGCAAAAAATAATAAATAAATGTTCAAAGCTGAAAGAGAAAAAGGGTCTGATTAATTATTGTAAGTAAAGCAAAAAAAAAAACCAAAGACTACGCAAAACCATGTTATAGTGCAGATAGGACAGGTGTAACATGTGCAGAGAAATTTAGATTTGGGTGAGGTGTGTTCAGAGGCATCACTAATGACAGTGACACCTGATGTAGGAAATACTCCATGCACCCTTAAAAAAGGGTTTATGGCCTCGTGGGTGATGGGCATGGCCTTGTAGGTTGGGAGCGTGGCTTTGTGGCCCAAACTCCCATTTCATCACTCCAGGGGCCCTGGTATAAGAGCTGCCCCAGAGACCAGGATGAGTGCAGTGTCAGCTCCTACACAGTGACAGAGGCCAAGTGCTGTATGTAATGTCACAGTGCAGCACCCAGCTCCTGTCACTGATGACACCTGGGTGCCACACACCCATTGTGACACCACTGGGGGTGTTCAAACTGAAATCTAAAACATAAAGTTGTGCAGTATTTGTGGGCTACATGCAAAAGCAGTCAGTATTTACCCTGCACAGGAAAAATATAATCTACATAAATGTAAACCTCTCTGCACATTACATCTGCCCCACCTGCTGTGCAACATGGTTTTTCCCAACATTGTTTTTTTCTTTACTTACAAATATGAATCAGACCCAAAGTCCCTTAAGAGAACAGATCAGTAATGTATGGCCCCTATGAAGCTTATAAGGAAATATTGTGATGTCAATTGCGCCTCTATGGGTAATGCATACTCGTCTCTTGTTTTTTTGAGAAATCATCTTTGCGATCTTCTTTTTTTGTCATGATCAAATCTTTGTACAGCATGCTACAATATATCACTATAGAAACTGACCGCATCTTTGTATTTTTTATCTCACTACTGCCGAATTACTGCTTTTCACAATATCTTATAAAATATTGTAATTCATCACTTCAAAGTTGTACATGTAGATTTATCTTTTGTGGTGTAAAGCTACTGTATCTGCTGGGCCACAATGTCTGATGCTCCCTGTATATGTCTTATTCATCTGATAGTGGTCTATTGGAACACTATGGACATGTTTGCACATTTATGGTAATTCTGCAAATATAGGCCCTCATTCCAAGTTGTTCGCTCGCTATCTGCTTTTAGCAGCATTGCACACGCTAGGCCGCCGCCCTCTGGGAGTGTATCTTAGCTTAGCAGAATAGCGAACGAAAGATTAGCAGAATTGCTACTAAATAATTTGCTGCAGTTTCTGAGTAGCTCCAGACCTACTGCTAGACTGCGATCACCTCAGTCCGTTTAGTTCCTGGTTTGACGTCACAAACACGCCCTGCGTTCGGCCAGCCACTCCCCCGTTTCTCCAGCCACTCCTGCGGTTTTTCCAGGCACGCCTGCGTTTTTTAGCACGCTCCCTGAAAACAGCCAGTTTCCGCCCAGAAACACCCACTTCCTGTCAATCACACTACGATCACTCGAGCGATGAAAAAACGACGCTCGAGCTTGTGTAAATCTACAAAGTTTTGTGTGAAAGTACTTAACACATGGGTGTACCATGCGTATGCGCATTCTTGCCATTTTTTAACTTAATCGCGCCACTGCGAAAATCGGCAGCGAGCGATCAACTCGGAATGACCACCATAGTAATTTATCTTAGATGAATTTCTAAAACAGTAATTTTGATGCATGTAATTGAATAGGAAACATTGTTGATTGTCAGTAAGTACACTATCAGGCTTATTTAATTAGGCAATGGAGAAGCTATTATGTTCATATTTGCTCTTAGCAGCTAGCACAATTCTGTAATCTCAGCGCGGCATACATGTGATAAATGTCTAAGCACTTATATCCTGGTAGCCTGCTTAAAGATTTACTATGAGATTTCTAATGGTTATTTTTTTTTAAATGCTCATAATGTCAATTTCATCATGTTATGACTATTTAGCGACTTTCGTAAAAATACTTAAAATCACTACTTTTATTTTTTTAGCACATTATATCAATATTTGCAACAAAAAAAACAACATAGAAAAAACATAACTTGCACACAGATTACCCTTCACATACCCTTATAATTTCTTGTAAAAATGTGCTTTAAAAATTAATATGCATTATTATTATTTAAAAAAGCACTAACATAAAATTGCAGAAAATGTTCAATCAACGGTCCAAGCGCTGCAAGGCACAATGTGAACCACTTTCTCACTGTGACAATTCCCTCACTTAATGTTATTGTATTATTATTACCTTAGTGTAGGCAACATCAGCCCAGTAACAAGGAGGAGTGTTTTCAATATGTTTGCTTAAAGTCACTATTATTTTATGTCAGCCTGTCAGTCTCCCACTGTTGTGGTTACTTTAGATTATTTTGTAAAATACATTCAGCAATCTCCTTTGGAAAAAATTGATACAATGCTACTGACACATACTAAAAACAAGTGTCTTCAGTATGCCGACTGTCGGGATCCCGGCGCACAGTATACCGGCGCCGGAATCCCGACAGCAGGCATACCGACACTTTTTCTCCCTCGTGGGGGTCCACGACCCCCCTGGAGGGAGAATAAAATAGCGTGGCCACCGTGCCTGCAGCGTGGTGAGTGCAGCGAGCCCGCAAGGGGCTCATTTGCGCTCTCCACGCTGTCGGTATGTCGGCGGTCAGGCTCCCGGCGCCGGTATGCTGGTCGCCGGGAGCCCGGTCCTCCGGCATACCATACTACACCCCTAAAAACACCACACATGATACGCGTATTACTTTTTCTTGGATTTGGTCCTGAAGGGCAGATTTTTATTTTCTTTTTTCTTATATAATTTTTGCTAACAAAGTTACCCTGAAGTGAAATAAAATGATATTGTGGGGGAGATTTATCAAAGCTGGGAGAGAGATAATATGGAGAGATAAACAAAAATACCAACCAGTCAACTCCTAAATTTCATTATTCAAACACAGCCTGCAAAATGGCAGTAAGAAGCTGATTGGTCGGTACTTAATCTAGCATCCACTTTATCTCTCTCCAAGGTTTGGTACATCTCCCCCTGTATCTCTACAGCAGGGCTTTTTGCAAGTCAGTACATGTTAAATTACTCAATTTCTGCACATTATTCTATGAGCGCTAGCAGACAGCACATAGTTATTTTCTACAAATCCTTTTAGATCTTCTGCTGAAATACAATAGCCAATTGTGATGAAATAACTTAAGCCCCTCTATTGCATGTCTAAGGTAGCATTGAGTGCTAGGCTTTACAGCCTTTGCAGCTAAACCATATAGTTTGACTAAATTAAAGTTACTCAACTTGTATCAGGACTTAATTTTGGAAAAATTAGGTCTGGCTAACGATCAGTTTTGCTTATATATGACAGGAACTGCAATAGCATGCAATTATTTATTTATTACCAGTTATTTATATAGGCCCTCATTCCGAGTTGTTTGCTCGCAAGCTGCTTTTAGCAGCTTTGCACACGCTAAGCCGCCGCCTACTGGGAGTGAATCTTAGCATAGCAGATTTGCGAATAGACAGTTCACAAACACACCCAGCGTTCACCCAGACACTCCCCCGTTTCTCCAGCCACTCCCGCGTTTTTCCCAGAAACGGCAGCGTTTTTTCGCACACACCCATAAAACGGCCAGTTCCCGCCCAAACTGGCCGTTTTCTGGGCGTGTGCGAAAAAACGCTGGCGTTTCTGGTAAAAACGCGGGAGTGTCTGAAGAAACGGGGGAGTGTCTGGGCGAACGCTGGGTGTGTTTGTGACGTCAAACCAGGAACGAAACTGACTGAACTGATCGCAATGGCTGAGTAAGTCTGGAGCTACTCAGAAACTGCTAAGAAATTTCTATTCGCAATTCTGCTAATCTTTCGTTCGCAATTCTGCTATGCTAAGATACACTCCCAGAGGGCGGCGGCTTAGCGCGTGCAATGCTGCTAAAAGCAGCTAGCGAGCGAACAACTCGGAATGAGGGCCCATGTGCTTCAAATACACTTTACGGCAGAAGATTTTGGCGCACATGTATCAAGCCTTCTAAAAAGTGGAGAAATGGGCCATAGCAGTCATTCAAATTCCCTTGTAGAATTTATCAAGTGCAATTTTTAAGATAATAGGTCGAAGCTGATTCATTGCTATGAGCAACTTCTTCACTTGTCAACTTCCTTCCACAAAAAGGCTTATTGCATGCCCACATATATCTTAACTTGAAATAAATATACATACACGTGGATTTATAAGATTACAGCTTTTATTAAAATTGATTGACTAAATACAGTATATAAGCACATTCTCCACTTGTCTACTTTTCCACTGTTTAGAAGGCTTGATACATATCTCCCTTTTGTTACACAAAACATGTACTTACATGTATATTGTACAATATTATGAATCACAAACATCTCCAGTCAGAGCTGGATTAAGGGAGGGGTGACAGGGGTGGTCTGCAGGTTCTGTGGTGCATAGACTGCTCATGCTGCATAATATGTTTGATTACCAGCCAATCAGGAGCTGTTCTGCACCAGCCAATCTGCGGGAGATGCTTTCGACACGCACCCTGTCTGACCCAAAAATAGGAGTGCTGTGTTGGCTGCAGTGCAGAACGAGACCCCAGCACCAAAGTGAAGAAGCCAGTTGCCGTAATTGTGGAAAACCTGGTGTCCATCCAACGGAATCTAGAGCAAAGCAAGGAGCAAGAGCTGGAGGAGGGAATGTCCGACGCATAAGAGTGGTCTGAATGCTTTTCTGTATGTGTACCATTGTCACCCGGGCTTTGTATGTGTGTGTGTGTATATGTCTGTGTGTCTGTGTGTTTTTAATGGTACACAGGAAGTGCTCAGGGTTTACCATCACTTTTACTACTGGGGGCCCCACAACTTCATTGCCCTGGGGCCCCCACCGGCCTTAATCCGGCCCTACTTTCTAAATTGAGAATAAATAAACAAAGTGTGACATAAGCCAGAATAGCAGTATTTTTACCTTTTAAAGACATTGGAGCCAATTTAGAGTACAGATGAGTGGGTGCAGTTCTCTAGGAACCTGACCCACCCAAACTTTTGGGATCCGGGGCAATCTGAGCCATATTGTAGCTCGGATCTCTCTGACTGCCTCGGATCCCAAATTGAGGCAAAACCTTGCAATCCAGCTTTTGGATCTTGAGGTTTTGCCTTGGGCGCCAGTCCTATTTAATTCAATAGAGTGAGTGCTGATTGGCTGAGAGAGCCATCTGTCACAGCTCTCAGCCATCTAAATTATTATTATTATCTTTTATTTATACGGCGCCACAAGGTTTCTGCAGCACCCATTACAGAGTACATAAAACAAATGAGCAATACAAGAAAAATGCATTTACAGTTTGAAACAATACAGGATAAGTACAAGGTATATACAGAAAGCCTGGGGTTAGGTGCCATCAAAGGGAGTATTGAGTATAAGATAAGTGTAAGTAGAGATGTGCACCGGAAATTTTTCGGGTTTTGTGTTTTGGTTTTGGATTCGGTTCCGCGGCAGTGTTTTGGATTCGGACGCGTTTTGGCAAAACCTCCCTGAAATTGTTTTGTCGGATTCGGGTGTGTTTTGGATTTGTGTGTTTTTTTTACAAAAACCCCTCAAAAACAGCTTAAATCATAGAATTTGGGGGTAATTTTGATCCCATAGTATTATTAACCGCAATAACCATAATTTCCACTCATTTTCAGTCTATTCTGAACACCTCACACCTCACAATATTATTTTTAGTCCTAAAATTTGCACCGAGGTCACTGGATGACTAAGCTAAGCGACCCAAGTGGCCGACACAAACACCTGGCCCATCTAGGAGTGGCACTGCAGTGTCAGACAGGATGGCAGATTAAAAAAATAGTCCCCAAACAGTACATGATGCAAAGAAAAAAAGAGGTGCACCAAGGTCGCTGTGTGACTAAGCTAAGAGACCCAAGTGGCCGACACAAACACCTGGTCCATCTAGGAGTGGCACTGCAGTGTCAGACAGGATGGCAGATTTAAAAAATAGTCCCCAAACAGCACATGATGCAAGGATAAATTAAAGAAAAAAAGGTGGAATTGTCCTTGGGCCCTCCCACCCACCCTTATGTTGTATAAATAGGACATGCACACTTTAACAAACCCATCATTTCAGCAACAGGGTCTGCCACATGACTGTGACTGAAATGACTGGTTGGTTTGGGCCCCCACCAAAAAAGAAGCAATCAATCTCTCCTTGCACAAACTGGCTCTACAGAGGCAAGATGTCCACCTCCTCCTCATCATCCGATTCCTCACCCCTTTCACTGTGTACATCCTCCTCCTCACAGATTAATAATTCGTCCCCACTGGAATCCACCATCTCAGGTCCCTGTGTACTTTCTGGAGGCAATTGCTGCTGGTGAATGTCTCCACGGAGGAATTGATTATAATTCATTTTGATGAACATCATCTTCTCCACATTTTGTGGAAGTAACCTTGTACGCCGATTGCTGACAAGGTGACCGGCTGCACTAAACACTCTTTCAGAGTACACATGGGGAGGGGGGGGGGAGCAATTTAGGTAAAATAAAGCCAGTTTGTGCAAGGGCCTCCAAATTGCCTCTTTTTCCTGCCAGTATACGCGCAGACTGTCTGACGTGCCTACTTGGATGCGGTCACTCATATAATCCTCCACCATTCTTTCAATGGTGACAGAATCATATGCAGTGACAGTAGACAACATGTCAGTAATCGTTGGCAGGTACTTCAGTCCGGACCAGATGTCAGCACTCGCTCCAGACTGCCCTGCATCACCGCCAGTGGGTGGGCACAGAATTCTTAGCCTTTTCCTCGCAGCCCCAGTTGCGGGAGAATGTGAAGGAGGAGCTGTTGACGGGTCACGTTCCGCTTGACTTGACAATTTTCTCACCAGCAGGTCTTTGAACCTCTGCAGACTTGTGTCTGCCGGAAAGAGATATACAACGTAGGTTTTAAATCTAGGATCGAGCACGGTGGCCAAAATGTAGTGCTCTGATTTCAACAGATTGACCACCCGTGAATCCTGGTTAAGCGAATTAAGGGCTCCATCCACAAGTCCCACATGCCTAGTGGAATCGCTCCATTTTAGCTCCTCCTTCAATCTCTCCAGCTTCTTCTGCAAAAGCCTGATGAGGGGAATGACCTGACTCAGGCTGGCAGCGTCTGAACTGACTTCACGTGTGGCAAGTTCAAAGGGTTGCAGAACCTTGCACGTTGAAATCATTCTCCACTGCGCTTGAGTCAGGTGCATTCCCCCTCCTTTGCCTATATCGTAGGTAGCTGTATAGGCTTGAATGGCCTTTTGCTGCTCCTCCATCCTCTGAAGCATATAGAGGGTTGAATTCCACCTTGTTACCACCTCTTGCTTCAGATGATGGCGGGGCAGGTTCAGGAGTGTTTGCTGGTGCTCCAGTCTTCGGCATGCGGTGGCTGAATGCCGAAAGTGGCCCGCAATTCTTCGGGCCACCGACAGCATCTCTTGCACGCCCCTGCCATTTTTTGAATAATTCTGCACCACCAAATTCAATGTATGTGCAAAACATGGGACGTGCTGGAATTTGCCCAGATGTAATGCACGCACAATATTGGTGGCATTGTCCGATGTCACAAATCCCCAGGAGAGTCCAATTGGGGTAAGCCATTCTGCGATGATGTTCCTCAGTTTCCGTAAGAGGTTGTCAGCTGTGTGCCTCTTATGGAAAGCGGTGATACAAAGCTTGGCCTGCCTAGGAACGAGTTGGCGTTTGCGAGATGCTGCTACTGGTGCCGCTGCTGCTGTTCTTGCTGCGGGAGGCAATACATCTACCCAGTGTGCTGTCACAGTCATATAGTCCTGAGTCTGCCCTGCTCCACTTGTCCACATGTCCGTGGTTAAGTGGACATTGGGTACAACTGCCGTTTTTAGGACACTGGTGACTCTTTTTCTGACATCTGTGTACATTCTCGGTATCGCCTGCCTAGAGAAATGGAAACTAGATGGTATTTAGTACCGGGGACACACTACCTCAAGCAATTCTCTAGTTCCCTGTGAATTAACGCTGGATACCGGATACACGTTTAACACCACCGAAGCTGCCAAGACCTGAGCTATCCGCTTTGCAGCAGGATGACTGCTGTGATAGTTCATCTTCCTCGCAAAGGACTGTTGGACAGTCAATTGCTTACTGAAGTAGTACAAGTGGTCTTCAGACTTCCCCTCTGGGATGACGATCGACTCCCAGCAGCAACAACAGCAGTGCCATCAGCAATAGGCGTTACACTCCAGAATGCATCGGAGGAATCCCAGGCAGGAGAGGACTCGTCAAACTTGACATTGACATGGCCTGCAGGACTATTGGCTTTCCTGTCTAAGGAGGAAATTGACACTGAGGGAGTTGGTGGTGTGGTTTGCAGGAGCTTGGTTACAAGAGGAAGGGATTTAGTTGTCAGTGGACTGCTTCCACTGTCACCCAAAGTTTTTGAACTTGTCAATGACTTCTGATGAATGTGCTCCAGGTGACGTATAAGGGAGGATGTTCCTAGGTGGTTAACATCCTTACCCCTACTTATTACAGCTTGACAAAGGCAACACACGGCTTGACACCTGTTGTCTACATTTCTGTTAAAATAATTCCACACCGAAGAGGTGATTTTTTTTTTTGTAATTTGACCAGGCATGTCAATGGCCATATTCGTCCCACGGACAACAGGTGTCTCCCCGGGTGCCTGACTTAAACAAACCACCTCACCATCAGAATCCTCCTTGTCAATTTCTTCCTCAGCGCCAGCAACACCCATATCCTCATCCTGGTGTACTTCAACAGTGACATCTTCAAATCGACTATCAGGAACTGGACTGCGGGTGCTCCTTCCAGCACTTGCAGGGGGAGTGCAAATGGTGGAAGGCGCCACCTCTTCCCGTCCAGTGTTGGGAAGGTCAGGCATCGCAACCGGCACAATTGGACTCCCCTTGGGGATTTGAGGTTTAGAAGAATGCACAGTTCTTTGCTGTGCTTTAGCCAGCTTAAGTCTTTTCATTTTTCTAGCGAGAGGATGAGTGCTTCCATCCTCATGTAAAGCTGAACCACTAGCCATGAACATAGGACAGGGCCTCAGCCGTTCCTTGCCACTCCATGTTGTAAATGGCATATTGGCAAGTTTACGCTTCTCATCAGACACTTTTAATTTTGATTTTTGGGTCATTTTACTGAACTTTTGTTTTTTGGATTTTACATGCTCTCTACTATGACATTGGGCATCGGCCTTGGCAGACGACGTTAAAGGCATTTCATCGTCTCGGCCATGACTAGTGGCAGCAGCTTCAGCACGAGGTGGAAGTGGATCTTGATCTTTCCCTATTTTACCCTCCACATTTTTGTTCTCCATTTTTTTAATGTGTGGAATTATATGCCAGTAATATATCAATAGCAATGGCCTACTTTACCGTATTGCTATATATTATATACTGGTGGTCAGCAATATTATGCACTGTCCTCCTACTATATATACTGCGCACAACTAAATTACACCACAGGTAGTGATGGACAGTATACTTGACGACACAGAGGTAGGTAGAGCAGTGGACTACTGTACCGTACTGCTATATATTATATACTGGTGGTCAGAAAAATTCTGCACTGTACTCCTACTATATATACTGCGCACAACTAAAATGCACCACAGGTATGGATGGATAGTATACTTGACGACACAGAGGTAGGTAGAGCAGTGGACTACTGTACCTTACTGCTATATATTATATACTGGTGGTCAGCAAAATTATGCACTGTACTCCTACTATATATACTGCGCACAACTAAAATGCACCACAGGTATGGATGGATAGTATACTTGACGATACAGAGGTAGGTAGAGCAGTGGCCTACTGTACCGTACTGCTATATATTATATACTGGTGGTCAGCAAAATTATGCACTGTCCTCCTACTGCTACGCACAACAGCTAAAATGCACCACAGGTATGGATGGATAGTATACTTGACGACACAGAGGTAGGTAGAGCAGTGGCCTACTGTACCATACTGCTATATATTATATACTGGTGGTCAGCAAAATTATGCACTGTCCTCCTACTATATATACTGCGCACAACTAAAATGCACCACAGGTATGGATGGATAGTATACTTGATGACACAGAGGTAGGTAGAGCAGTGGACTACTGTACCGTAATGCTATATATTATATACTGGTGGTCAGCAAAATTATGCACTGTCCTCCTACTATATATACTGCGCACAACAACTAAAATGCACCACAGGTATGGATGGATAGTATACTTGATGACACAGAGGTAGGTAGAGCAGTGGACTACTGTACCATACTGATAAAATACTGGTGGTCACTGGTCAGCAAAATTCTGCACTGTCCTCCTACTACATACTACAATGCAGCACAGATATGGAGCGTTTTTCAGGCAGAGAACGTACAATACTGGTGGTCACTGGTCAGCAAAACTCTTCACTGTCCTCCTACTATATAATACTGGTGGTCCCCAGTCCCCACAATAAAGCACACTGAGCACAGATATTTGCAGCACACTGAGCACAGATATGGAGCGTTTTTTCAGGCAGAGAACGTAGATATTTTCAGCACACTGAGCACAGATATTTGCAGCACACTGAACTGAACTGAGAGAACGCTGCACGTCCTCTCCCTATCATCTCCAATGCACGAGTGAAAATGGCAGCGATGCGCGGCTCCTTATATAGTATACGAATCTCGCGAGAATACGACAGCGGGATGATGACGGTTTGGCGTGCTCGGGTTAACCGAGCAAGGCGGGACGATTCGAGTCTGCCTCGGAACCGTGTAAAATGGGTCAAGTTTGGGGGGGTTCGGATTCCGAGGAACTGAACCCGCTCATCTCTAAGTGTAAGTAAGAGAAAGGAACATGTGGGGAGAAGGCCAAGGTCTTGGGAGTGTACAATCTAAAAAGTGAAGGGCTAACAGACTGGGGTGACACAAAAGGGTAATATTTGTATATGTGTACACACATATATATATATATACTGTATATATATATATATATCTATATGTGTGTGTGTGTATGTATATATATATATATATATATACACACAGAGGAAAAACCACAGCACTCACCACACCAGAAGCGGGGCACAGCTATGCACTTACCACTCACAGGGTGGGGTGCATGTAACACTGCACTCTCCACCACAGAAGCGGGGTACACAGCTGTACTTACCACTCACAGGGCGGGGTGCATGTAGCCCATGACCACATCGCTCTAATAAATACAAACAGAGAACCCAGCACTCACCAAAGTAAACTCACTTATCCTCAACAATTCAATAAATAAATGATGGGGGTTTAGTTGGTGGATTGGCCAATGCACGGAAGCCTGCACACCGATTTTCAAGGTACCCCACCTTCATGCAGGTCCTACACTATCACAGAGTCTCAAAAACCTGACTACTTCACTGCTGCATCATCTGCCTGCTAGATGTAATGTGTACCTGCCACAGACTTTATGGCTTTTAAAGGCACACTAGTCACCTATTGCACTGGCTCAAAGATGATTGCTAAAGAACAGCTGAGACAGGTTCAGGATAATAAAGTCCACACAGGGGTGCATGAGAAAGCTAGTGGCCACGGTTAATAAGAGCTAACCATAGATTAACCCCTTCATATACACACAGAGGAAAAACCACAGCACTCACCACACCAGAAGCGGGGCACAGCTATGCACTTACCACTCACAGGGTGGGGTGCATGTAACACTGCACTCTCCACCACAGAAACGGGGTACACAGCTGTACTTACCACTCACAGGGCGGGGTGCATGTAGCCCATGACCACATCGCTCTAATAAATACAAACAGAGAACCCAGCACTCACCAAAGTAAACTCACTTATCCTCAACAATTCAATAAATAAATGATGGGGGTTTAGTTGGTGGATTGGCCAATGCACGGAAGCCTGCACACCGATTTTCAAGGTACCCCACCTTCATGCAGGTCCTACACTATCACAGAGTCTCAAAAACCTGACTACTTCACTGCTGCATCATCTGCCTGCTAGATGTAATGTGTACCTGCCACAGACTTTATGGCTTTTAAAGGCACACTAGTCACCTATTGCACTGGCTCAAAGATGATTGCTAAAGAACAGCTGAGACAGGTTCAGGATAATAAAGTCCACACAGGGGTGCATGAGAAAGCTAGTGGCCACGGTTAATAAGAGCTAACCATAGATTAACCCCTTCATATACACACAGAGGAAAAACCACAGCACTCACCACACCAGAAGCGGGGCACAGCTATGCACTTACCACTCACAGGGTGGGGTGCATGTAACACTGCACTCTCCACCACAGAAGCGGGGTACACAGCTGTACTTACCACTCACAGGGCGGGGTGCATGTAGCCCATGACCACATCGCTCTAATAAATACAAACAGAGAACCCAGCACTCACCAAAGTAAACTCACTTATCCTCAACAATTCAATAAATAAATGATGGGGGTTTAGTTGGTGGATTGGCCAATGCACGGAAGCCTGCACACCGATTTTCAAGGTACCCCACCTTCATGCAGGTCCTACACTATCACAGAGTCTCAAAAACCTGACTACTTCACTGCTGCATCATCTGCCTGCTAGATGTAATGTGTACCTGCCACAGACTTTATGGCTTTTAAAGGCACACTAGTCACCTATTGCACTGGCTCAAAGATGATTGCTAAAGAACAGCTGAGACAGGTTCAGGATAATAAAGTCCACACAGGGGTGCATGAGAAAGCTAGTGGCCACGGTTAATAAGAGCTAACCATAGATTAACCCCTTCATATACACACAGAGGAAAAACCACAGCACTCACCACACCAGAAGCGGGGCACAGCTATGCACTTACCACTCACAGGGTGGGGTGCATGTAACACTGCACTCTCCACCACAGAAGCGGGGTACACAGCTGTACTTACCACTCACAGGGCGGGGTGCATGTAGCCCATGACCACATCGCTCTAATAAATACAAACAGAGAACCCAGCACTCACCAAAGTAAACTCACTTATCCTCAACAATTCAATAAATAAATGATGGGGGTTTAGTTGGTGGATTGGCCAATGCACGGAAGCCTGCACACCGATTTTCAAGGTACCCCACCTTTATGCAGGTCCTACACTATCACAGAGTCTCAAAAACCTGACTACTTCACTGCTGCATCATTTGCCTGCTAGATGTAATGTGTACCTGCCACAGACTTTATGGCTTTTAAAGGCACACTAGTCACCTATTGCACTGGCTCAAAGATGATTGCTAAAGAATTGTTGAGGATAAGTGAGTTTACTTTGGTGAGTGCTGGGTTCTCTGTTTGTATTTATTAGAGCGATGTGGTCATGGGCTACATGCACCCCGCCCTGTGAGTGGTAAGTACAGCTGTGTACCCCGCTTCTGTGGTGGAGAGTGCAGTGTTACATGCACCCCACCCTGTGAGTGGTAAGTGCATAGCTGTGCCCCGCTTCTGGTGTGGTGAGTGCTGTGGTTTTTCCTCTGTGTGTATATGAAGGGGTTAATCTATGGTTAGCTCTTATTAACCGTGGCCACTAGCTTTCTCATGCACCCCTGTGTGGATTTTATTATCCTGAACCTGTCTCAGCTGTTCTTTAGCAATCATCTTTGAGCCAGTGCAATAGGTGACTAGTGTGCCTTTAAAAGCCATAAAGTCTGTGGCAGGTACACATTACATCTAGCAGGCAGATGATGCAGCAGTGAAGTAGTCAGGTTTTTGAGACTCTGTGATAGTGTAGGACCTGCATGAAGGTGGGGTACCTTGAAAATCGGTGTGCAGGCTTCCGTGCATTGGCCAATCCACCAACTAAACCCCCATCATTTATTTATTGAATTGTTGAGGATAAGTGAGTTTACTTTGGTGAGTGCTGGGTTCTCTGTTTGTATTTATTAGAGCGATGTGGTCATGGGCTACATGCACCCCGCCCTGTGAGTGGTAAGTACAGCTGTGTACCCCGCTTCTGTGGTGGAGAGTGCAGTGTTACATGCACCCCACCCTGTGAGTGGTAAGTGCATAGCTGTGCCCCGCTTCTGGTGTGGTGAGTGCTGTGGTTTTTCCTCTGTGTGTATATGAAGGGGTTAATCTATGGTTAGCTCTTATTAACCATGGCCACTAGCTTTCTCATGCACCCCTGTGTGGACTTTATTATCCTGAACCTGTCTCAGCTGTTCTTTAGCAATCATCTTTGAGCCAGTGCAATTGGTGACTAGTGTGCCTTTAAAAGCCACAAAGTCTGTGGCAGGTACACATTACATCTAGCAGGCAGATGATGCAGCAGTGAAGTAGTCAGGTTTTTGAGACTCTGTGATAGTGTAGGACCTGCATGAAGGTGGGGTACCTTGAAAATCGGTGTGCAGGCTTCCGTGCATTGGCCAATCCACCAACTAAACCCCCATCATTTATTTATTGAATTGTTGAGGATAAGTGAGTTTACTTTGGTGAGTGCTGGGTTCTCTGTTTGTATATATATATATATATATATATATATATATATATTAGAGATGAGCGGTTCGGAATTTAAGAAATCCAAACTGCTCCGAAGTTCTGGGATCTGAGGCAGTAGAGCCGAGGCTTGGATCTGCCCTGGCTGCCTTGGATCCCCACCCATGGCAAATCTTTGAGATCCCTCTGTCGGATCTTGTGGTTTCAGCTCGGGCTCCAATTTCAAAAGTCCCATTAAGTCAATTGGCTGACCGTTAATAGGCTGAGAGCCATTGTCATGGCTCTCAGCTAATCAGTGTCTCCCCATTGACTTTAATGGGGCAAAATGGCGGCCTGTACCACGGTAATTACACCACCTTCCACACTGCCGTAACCACCGCCCACACATCCATCACCCCTGCACTGAGGATACCACCGGCACTCCCTTGCTTTCGACATGCCTGCACTAAGGACACCGCCAGCACTTTAACAATGCCGACACTGCCGGCACCCCCACACTGAGGACATTGCCAACAATCCTGCACTACCGACACAACCAGCGCCTCATAATTTTGACTCAGCCAGCACCCCCACACTGCCAACACAGCTGACACCCCAGTACTGAGGACACCACCAGCACTCCAATGTTGCCGATATATATACCTTCATCATTCTCAATAAGGGTGAAAAATAAATCGCACGGAACACTCCAAATATATACATATGTAGATAAATAGAGAGAGAGATTTGGAGTATTCCTTGTGATTTCTTTTTCACCTCAGTTTAGAAAGATGAAGGCATCTTTATGATGACTATGTGGCAAGTACTTTAGCAGGTACATTATAATAGAAAGCCTACTGAGGCATGTTAGAATGTCTGTTAGCTAAAATATCTTTGCATAACCAGAGTTCTTCATGTGAATGTTACCATAGCACATAGGTTTCAATTCAGCATTTTACAGTTGACATTTGCAATTGATTTGGGAATATTACCAATGCTTCTATTTTAAGCTGTGTCCTGTCCAGAGGAGGCAAGTCATTGCTACCTTGTCCCTGATGACATCTGAACAGTCTCTTTCCAGGATTTATTTTATATCTGCTTCATTGAATGTTACATAGTATAGCAATAGCTAGTGCTTTTTAGTTGTAGGAGTGAGCAACATGCAATTGCATAACATATACTGTACAATAAAGAGCACAGTATATTTTATTAAAACACACTGGGGTAGTTAAAAAAATATATTTACAGTTTTTGGTCTAATTTAACTGTAAAACCACAGTGTCCCGTTACAACCAGCCTATTAGTTAAATGAAAAAATTAATTGCCAGATTCTTTAGCCTGTGGTTACAAAAAAAACATAGTCAACATGCTGAAGAAGATGCCCCAAAAAATGGTGGTTGTGACAGATGCATCTGGCGATTTAGTGGTTTGCAATTTAAGTCTCTAAACCAGTGGCATAAGTTTGTATCAGTCACCAAGAGCAAGATAATTGTTAGTGCCCTTGTATATATATACACGATATGACAGGTTGCACACTCTGTTTACACCACCCCCCAAAAAATTAAATATCATGCTGCAGGACTCGGACCCCATTACCGATTAGCAGCAGCAGCAAGGAGGTTGTCCTCAATAAGCACCAGCAGACTGCTTCAGCATAGCCCGGCCACAAATCATGCATGCCACCTTCACAGAGCTGGGGGTTCATTTGACTGTGCCCAGCACAGTGGATTGATCATACCTACCAATTTGACCCTCTCCAGGAGGGACAGAATGCTCTGCTCCTGGACTTCCCTCTTAGTTTATGATTGCCATCACTTGTCGTGATACACCTTTCTTATCCATTAACCTGTTCAAAACAGTTGCCGGCAATCATACATTAAAAGTCCAGACACATAGCATTCTGTCCCTCCTGGAGAGGGTCATGTTGGGAAGTAAAGTTTGATGGCATTATGGTAACTTCACACCGCACAGAGGAAGCGCCGGAGGTGGGTTGCAGTGTGAGTGGGAAGGGCCTCAGTTAGCTGCTGGTGGGCTGAGAAAACATTTTTCCTGTCTCCAGCGGAACACAGCAGATTCTATGGGCAGTGGTCGGACCACTCTTCCCTCATTTCACAGTAGCAAATACACACTGAGCTAGAGTTAAGGGAGGGAAGATGCCCCTTCAGGGCTTGAGCGCAGTGGTAGACGACTCCATTGTCTCCGGCAGTTCCGCCTCTGCTCCAAATGACTAAATCCAATGGTTGAATTTTAAAATCCTGGGATTGGATTTACCATAATATCCAGCCATTTATTAGTTCTGCACTTTAAAATCTACCATTTTTTTTGGTTTATTTTTTATTTTATATCATATGGAAAATATGTGTACAGGTATAATAAAGTATAGACACACCCAATTGAAGAGGAGTTTTTATAGTAAACAAATAATTTAAATGATAATTTTTTTTACACTTTATAATTCTATGAACTAACACTCTTTAATATTTCCAGAATAATTATTTAATATCTTTTTTTTAGTGATTCAATTTTAAGACTATTAATAGCACTTTGTGTCATATACATCAAACTATTTTCATTGAAAGCAAGAAGGATGAATATTTTATGCCCATAGCTTTTGAGGAACATTATGCCTTTCAGTCTTAAAGTACTGTTTCTGCATGCATGCATGCCAATCAGGGGTCTTTAACAGATGCAAAATGCATCTTGTCTCCTTGTCATTGAAAAATGTAAGGATCGTAAGATATCGTGCATCTAAAATATTTATCATGTAGACAAAAGTCTGGGCAAGGGAGGAAATTGCTGAGTGCAGCTGACGGCTCTTATCTTAGCTTTTCTTTACCTCTCTTTTCAAAAGCTTTCATTATGAATAAAACTGTTGTCTAGAGTGTCCAGTCAATTTATATATTATATTTTAAAATGTCTTATATTAATAATATTAAGGTCATTATTTGAAAATCTCAATATCCTGACATACTGTATAGTAATCTCTGTTTATTTTGCTTTTATTTTTACATAAAGATTAACCTTTTGCTATAAATTATTATGCAGCGTTTTCAGTATTACAGTTTAGCTTTAGCATTTTTGTGCAATCTTATATGTAAATAAGTGTACTTTTTTTATAGACGTTTAAATGTGCTTTGTAAAATACACAGATAAATCTTACCACTTTTTCATCAAAATATAAACACAACATTGAATTGCGTAAAAATATATATATTTTTTTATTCATTTTTTTAATAATAGCTAAACAACTCTTCTGAAATACATACTGCATTGTACAGTATGAAGACAATTTGTCTAAAAGTAATCATCTTGACTAGATTCACTAATGTTGAGATGCATAAACCATTACCTTTTAGCCTGACCTATGCTAGTCACTTCTTCGATCTTAGGTTTTCTGCTTGCTGAATTATATAATATTACGTAATTATGAAGGTAATAGGAGTTGAATTTTTTTTTTAAAACAAAAATTACTAGTGCTTAATCTATAAAGTCAGATATCCAGTTTAGAAAAATTGAATCCTCAAAAAACATTATTTGGTCTGGTATTTAGTTGTCTGGGGTGTTAACCTGAGATTGGTGGCTGCTGGAAGTTTATTTTCCAGCAGTCACCCAGCGGGTGTCTCTGACTGGTCGCATCCTTTGCAAACACGTCAGGGAAAGCCCAACCTGGTGTGGTTGCAAACAATGTGACGACGCCAAGCAAGCGGTTAAGCAATCTCAAGTTCTAACCTTTAAGACATTACTCTGTCTCCTTTTGTCCTGATTTACACGTGCAATGATGCTTCAGAAACAAATTTACAATTAGCCAATCAACAGCAGTTAAGTAGTGCTGGTGACCATCTAAATAATGAGCTTATATTTGCTCAAGCCCTCAGGCACCCACAATTGATACTGCTTATACATTTATATACTGTACAGTATGTGTCTACATGTTTGTTTGCTTCTCTTTGCAATTATGCCTTTACTGTACTCAACGTTTGTTAGAATGCCTGTTCCCTCACAGGTCCATCTCTACATGAATGCTTTTGTAAGTGTCAGATTCAGGAAACTACGCAAAAGCACATACATACAATAGGTGACCATTTTCTGGGCAAATGTTATGCTAATTTGCATATTTGATGCTACACTAACTTCATTATACCCAATATATGCACACACAGCATTACAAAAAATACAGGTATACTTTAGGTTAAAACATGAATGGGAATAAGTCAAGGATAATGTAACCTTATAGAGGAAAGTATCCCAACCTGAGGTCTGAGTGCCCAGGGATGAGCAGAAAGAAGTATTGTGCTTCTGATATAAAAGGACATGCAGCGATGTTACGGTAGCTCCATATTTTGTCACACTGACAGATGGCCAACAGAAACTATAGCAGGAGCATGCTTTGGGCTGTCTTCTGGAATCATTGCTGCTTGAGATAAAGTTCTTGAGATTCTCACCTTTCTACATGAAACTATCCTGTCCACAGTGCCCATTTGGTGGTTTACAAGCAGGGCCGGGCTGGCCATATGGCACTACTGGCACATGCCAGAAGGGCAGATAGGCAGGTGGGCTGGTCTGGTCCCACAGAGAGCAGGGAAGGCTGCTCCATGGAAATGAGGGGGCGTGCCGCACGCCCTCCCCCAGCAAGTGACACCATAGAAATGGGGCATGCCATGAGTCCACGCCCCCTTGACTCATGGCAAACCCCCGTACATTGTGACAGCACCCCCTCCCCCCCTCTGTGACGTGCATGCATGCATTCACAAATGCCTGGGCTGAAACAGAGACCCAGTCCGTCACTGTTTACTAGCCTAATAAAAACAAGTACAGAAGGCAGAGTATTCCTGTCATTGAGTGAATCATGGGTTAATTTTAGCCAGTTAAGTTTTTGAGAGTGGGGTTCTCAGTTGGTAAATTTAAGGTATGTGGTCACATAGTACAAGTCTCTTGTTTGTCCTCCTTCCCATCCTTTAGTTGTGGTTTTTGTGGTCATTGGGCATTTATTGAATGCGGGAAAGAACACTAAGTCACTCATCATGATTGAAGTTTGAACCACCCAAGTGGGGGCAGAACTACATCTAACTGGATGACTTGTCTTGTTGCAAGGTTGAGTTTGAAACACGTTAATTTTGTGTTGTAAGCACCCATTGGGTGGACTCTGCCCTCAAAGCATGTTGTGTGTTTGTGTTGGTGCATTCCTGGGCTGTAATGACTATTGTTCATACATTCTTGGCAAAATTCACCATTTAATTTGTTGATCTTTTCAATGAATAGCTGTTATATCACTTTCACTTGTTTTTAGGGACGTGTGTATTTGTTACTTACTTATGTATGTACCATGTTAGTTCAAATACAGAAGTGTGGTTATCATTTGTTTTAATCTTAGCAGTTGTTAAAACTTTAAAAAAAATTAACACCACACCAATGTTTTTTCGCTGCTTTTTATTTATTTTTATTTATTTTCATTTATAGTTGTACCAATTTTGCATTGCACTGTGAAGTCACTATTAAGGAGACAATGGAGTTTCAAATATAAGACTGTTACTATAAGAAGGATGCGGGAATCCACACAGCAAAGTAGTCATTAAACACAGCAACAGGTGAACAGTAATCAAGAACACAGCAAGCAACTACAGTACATCAGGTAATAGCAGGAATCAAAATGTCCAGCCTAGGTAAATAGCATTAGTCCTGGCAAAAGTTTTACAGAGCTTCAGCAAATACAGTCCTTCCTCTTAGATTAACAAATGGGACCTGTTATGCATATAAATTCATAAGTCTCCCATTTATGTGAGGGAGAGGCATGGGTTGCGCTATTAGACTCCATGAAAAATTAACCCCTTACTCACATGTGGCAGATCTGCAAGTGCTATATTTAAAAACAGTAATCCCTTGTCATACTGTTAAACAAATATATATAGGCCTTTTGTTTTTTTAATGATGAAAAGTTTGTATTAAAAATTAAGCAAAAGTAATCATATAGGTGAGCTAGTGGGGGCTGTATATGAAGTAATATTAATTATTTGATTATACAGGTCATGCTCTTTGTGTTTGCATAAAGCATACAGCAAGTAGGAGGGTTAAATATGATTGTGACATCAACACTGACAGCATTATGGTAATTTCAACACAAGTGGAGCAGGAAGGAAATATCTCATACACTAGTGAAACATCAATACACAAGATCAGCGGCACAGCTACAGTATACAGTATGGCTGGGTTGTGGTATAAAAGATCTACAGGAATTAGACAGTTGTCAGGTCAAACCCATATCGTCAACATGCATTAGGCCGACAGGGTCAAAATGTTGGCATGGAAAAGATAGGCAGTAGGAAAGGTCAACAAGGTCAAAGGGTCGACATGGGAATTTTTTTTCGGTATCAGTTTGTATGATTAATTACTTGTGACCCCATTTATAGCAAATGTAGACTCTTGCAGTCGCAATTCTCTACAGCTGCACTCAGCACAGGTTGCTATTCCCAATTGTAGTCCACATAGATGGTGAATCAAGGAAAATTTGCAAAATATGTGAAATCCCCCAAAATTGTGTCGACCAAATTTGTGTCGACCACTGTCATGTCGGACTTTTGAACCTGTCAACACTGTCTATCTTTTACCTGTCAACCATTGACCTTGTTGACCTTTAACCATGTCAACCTAATGCACGTCACCCATATGGTGTTGACCTATCGACTGTCTATCTAGACAGTATAGATCTATCATCCAGACACCATGGCTGGGATGTAATAGGTGCCGGCTATAGTCGCAAACAACTGGCATTTCGTAAGGCTGGCTAATGAATTAGCAGCTGCAAAAGCTGATTTTCGGATGCTTTCAGCCGTAAAGTAGAGAACCCGATAAAAATTGGTTCCAGATGTTTTGGCCATGTTAAGTATACAATTTGACCAAAGTGTTGGAGTTCGATTTTGCAAGTAGGACTCAATACAGCACAAAAACTCTGAAAGAATTTAGAGTGTTTTTTTGTCCGATGCTGTTATGAAAATGTTAGAAATCAATTACAAATACACTTTCTCATTTGCAATAAATAAACACTTTTCAATACATTTTGACACAACCCCACCCCCCCCCTTTCCTGCCCAAAGGGAAAAAAACCTTTGGACTTTAAAAATAGTCCATGTACTGTATAGTACATGTCATTTTTGCACATTTTGCACAGGAAAATATGTATAATACATAAATGGATGTATTAGGATGCACAGTCACAGTTATACACAGAATATAGCCACGCTGCATATCATTTAAATAAGCATGAACTGCTTGTGCATCCTGGAGGACTGGGGATTATTCAGGGTGTTTCTTTAATAATGGGACTTTTGAGAGACAATGGGTGACTTTCTCTGACACTGTGGTCCTCCTATACTAAAAGATGCATTTTGGTTGATCTGAAAATATCGGACGTTTTCTAGTCTAAATACCACGACACCTCAGATCCGATACACAGAAGCAAGGAAATAGAGGCATGCCATTACATTGACCAAGTTCCAGAAAATAGACGCATAATTGAAATATCCGATGTGGTGCGATAATTTCACAGTTGGCATTATCATCTTCCATTACAACCTGACCCATATGTAAACATGATACTGGTTCAACAGGTGGAGCATTGACAGACACTTTATACTGTAGGATAGATTTACTGAAACTTTTAAAAAATAAGTTGATGAGTTGTTATCCATAGCAATCAATCATAACCTAGCTTTCACTTTTCTAGTGCAGTTTAAAAAACAATAGCTACTGTAAAATCTCTATATGTTTAAATAAAGTGTGTATATGTCAAAGAAAATAGCTGTGGATTTGTTATTTGCAGGAACTGGATGAAAAAGGTCTACTTGCTCATGTAAAAGGTCCCACAAGATTTAAAAAGTAAATGTTCTGTGATGGCAGCAAAGCAAATTTAAAAAAATCAGCCAATGAGATTCTAGCTAGCATATGTCAAGTACATGTTATAAAATCATAGGTACTGTAGAAGCTGAGTGGTTGCTATGGGTAACATCTGTACATGGTTTTTACTTGTACATGGTTTTTGTTTACATTTTTAGATTTGAGAGGCGCATACTCAAGTCTGCAGTAAAATGCAGTGTAAAAATAAAGCTATCCAGCATTTGTGTGCTTCATGCATAAACAGCCAGTATTTGCCCTGCATGCAAAAAAATATTTGCACCCCTTGCATGACTCAAAAAGTGATACTGATAGAGCATACTTCTTTTGTTGTATACTGTGCTGGAGTTCTCATTTTAAACAGTATGAGTTCATTTGTTGTACCGTATTATCATTTTCACCTTATAATAATGTTTTGTGATTATATCTGCCTATGAATTTTTTTATCATAAAAAATAGAAAGTAACTTCAATAGTTATTATTAAACTATCCGCTATAGAGCTTTAGAACTCCCTTGATAACTGCTTCCTAATGTGTTTCTACTTTTGATATTGATGGATGTATACTGTAGCTATTGCTGTTCAAATATTTTTTATGCTTTATTTGAAAATATGTTTTGGATTTTATATTAAACTGGGCTATGTTTAGAAATCAGATAGCATATGACTGAATTTTGATGATATTTAAGAAAGGAAACTACTTGAATAAGAGAAAATATCATATTATTTTTGAAGTGTTAGAAAACTATTCTTTCAGTTGTTAGAAAGCAATTTATATTTTATACTTTTGTATTATAGTTGAAACCTTTCAATTGTTTTACAAATTCAAGTGAAATCTTATGTAAGTGTATAAAAATATGTTGGGGTGACCCTGAGCCTGGTTTTGGCTATCTGGTCAGTCTTGTATAACCTACAGTATCAATTCCTTGCTCCAAAATCTGCAATTCTAGGTAAACATACAGCTGCATAAGAGCCACTTGCTATTGACTTTGCAAGAACACTAAGTCAGAGCAGTCACCATCCTGCAGTGTAAAGCAGTAAAACATTCCGATAATCTGGATTTAAAGTAGAGATGTGCTCCGACCCATTTTTGCTGGTTTTGGTTGAAATTTATCACTGGCTTTTGGTTTTGCTGAAATTGCTACACTGGTTTTAGTTTTGGATCTCTAACAAAAAATAATTGATAAAAATGGTACAACCACTGAATTCAAGCCATTTTTTTTGTTCCTACAGAATTTTAACCTCAATAACATTCATTTCCACCCATTTCTAGCTAATTATGACCGCCTCACAGCTCATAATATTGTTTTCTAAATTGGGCCAAAGGCTGCAGCAAGCTGGCTGGTTACTAAGTGACAGAGTAGCAACACAAACACACTGCAGTTTTTTAACACATCTATGAAACACTGCTACACAGCAGTGGCAGAAAAGAAAAGTGGTGCAAGATGGAATTGTCCTTGGGACCTCCCATTGACCCTTATATTGGATATTAATAAAGGACATGCAAACCAAGCATGACCCAAATAAACCAAACACTTTGTGTTGCAGTGCTTGGCCTGTTTGGGCCCCCACAAAACAAGCCGCTACTAATAGGTTTAAGGCAGCTAAGCTAACAGCTCTACAGTGCAATCTCAGCTCGCACTGTGAGGATTTAAATGGTTTTTATATATCCTAAAACAAACGCACTGGGGAACAGCAAACAGAATAGTACAAACAATAGAACATTTTTGTTTTTATTTTTTTCAATTTGCAGCTCAGCTCACATTGCAGGGATCCAAAGGGCTTTTTTATATGTGCGAACAAATTTGCACTTGGGTACAGAACACAGAACAGAACAAACAATAGAACAATATATTATTTTTATATTTTTTTAAACACAGCTCAGCTCACACTGTGGGGAGTCAAAGGGCTTATTTTATATAATTAAACAAAATTGTACTGGGGTGCAGTGCACAGAACAGTACTATATATATATATATATATATATATATATATATATATAGCAAAAAAGAGGGATGGGGCATAGCGACCAATGGTGTCTAAAATAAATTAATATAACAGTATATAAATAATTAATATAATTTATTAACAAAAGTCTAACAGTAATTAATGTACAAATCTCTTTAAAAAAATGGGACAAAAAACATACATAACCATGAAGATATATACCCCTTGATGAAGTCTGTGTGATGAAATGCATTGGAAAACCTGACAGTGACCTCAAATACAGATAAGCTAAAAGCCTCTTACAAATATTTTGCACTCTGACTATTTTGCACTTTACCTATATATTTTCATGGTTGTGTATGTTTTTTGTCCCATTTTTTAAAATAGATTTGTACATCAATTACTTTTAGCTTTTTGTTAATAAATTATATTAATTATTTATATACTGTTATATTAACTTATTTTTGACACCATTGGTCGCCATACCCCATCCCTCTTTTTTGCTAACTTTACGTTCTCAGGGAATTACCATCCTTGATTACTTGGGGGCCAGCAGACCTGTATTTTTGGGAGTGTCAGTACACAATTTTCTTATCTATTGCTTGTTTTTATTGTCACAAGTGGCACAGTATTCTCCCTTTGCACCCATATATATATATATATATATATATATTTAATTCACAGCTCAGCTTACACTTAGAGTATTCAATGGGCTTTTCTATATATGTGAACAAAGTCACGCTGGGGTACAGTGCATAGAAAAGTACAAACAATAGAACAAATTTTTTTTCTACTTTTTAAATTTGCAACTCATCTTACACTGCCGCGAATCAAAGGGATTTTTTACACTTTTTTTAACTCTATTAATCTTTTTTTAACAATAGTTTTTATTTAGTTTAAGTGAGTAAACAATTAAGGATACAGAAAAAAAGAGAAGGGTATAACATTTAAGGTACATACATATACACCTCAACCCTGGCTCACCAAATGCACCAGATATCTTCAAAAATGCTCATGTACTGCTGAGCGACAGTGGAGGAAATCATTCTCTAAGACAGACTTCCTCCATTTCAAATTCATGCTCTCATCCTTCAGTGCTGCCCTTTCCCTCTCTAAACAATCATACTTCAAAACTCTCATCTCTATAATCTTCCAACCCCTGGTGCCTCTTTGCCACTGTCAACTCCCTCCTCTGTCCACTACCACCTCCTCTCCCTTCCTCGCTGTCTGCTCTTGAGTTTGCCACTTATTTTACATCCAAGATTGACTCCATACGTTAGGACATCACATCCCACTAGACCAGCAACCAGACACCACCTATCCATTGCCACCCCTCCCCTTCCCTTTCACCAACTCTGACATTTTTCTCCCATGTATCTGGTGAGGAAGTCATGGACCTCATCTGTTCCTACCCCCCACCACCTCCCCACTTGACCCTATCCCCTCCCACCTCCTCTGCTGCCTCTCTCCTTCTGCCTGTTCCCATCTTGCCCACCTTCTCAATCTCTCCCTCTCATCAGGCACTGTCCCCTCTGCCTTCAAGCATGCACTCATCTCCCCTATTCTTAAAAAGCCTACCCTTGATCCAAACACCCTCTCCAACTATCGACCCATCTCTCTCCTCCCTTTTGCCTCCAAACTCCTTGAGCATATTGTCTATAACTGCCTCACTGCCTTTCTTTCCTCACACTCACTGCTTGACCATTTCCAGTCTGGTTTCTGTTCTCTCCACCCTACTGAAACTGCCCTCACAAAAGTGTGCAATGACCTCCATGCAGCCAAATCTAAGGGCCACTACTCTCTGCTTATTCTTCTTGACCTCTCTGCTGCTTTTGACACTGTGGACCACTCTCTCCTTCTGCAGATCCTTCACTCTCTTGGTATGCATGATATTGCCCTCTCCTGGCTGTCCTCCTACCTCTCTGATCATTCTTTCTCTGTCTCCTCTCATGACACTACCCCCCCACTTCCACTAACTGTTGGTGTTCCCCAAGGTTCTATTCTTGGTCCTCTCCTATTCTCTCTATACTATATACATCCTCTTTAGGTGAACTCATTAGTTCTTTTAACTTCCAACATCACCTCTATGCTGATGACACTCAAATCTACCTTTCCTCCCCTGATCTATCCCCGGCTCTCCTCACTTGTACCTCCAACTGTCTCTCTGCTATCTCTTCCTGGATGTCCCAGCGCTTTCTTAAACTCTACATGTACAAGACTGAGCTGATCATCTTCCCACCATCCCGCACAACCTCATCTCAAACAATCTTATTATCCATTGATGGCATGACTATCTCCTCTAACCCCCAAGTACACTGTATTGGTGTAATCCCTGACTCCTCCCTCTCCTTCAGACCACACATTCAGCACCTCTCACAAACTTTTCATTTTCATCTCAAAAACATTTCCAGGATCAGACCCTTTTTCACCCAGGCTGCCAACAAGACCATAATCCACTCATTGATTATTTCCAGACTGGATTACTGTAATCTCCTAACTAGCCTCCCTGACAAGTACCTCTCTCCACAACAATCTATCCTCAATGCTACAGCCCAGCTCATCTTCCTTACCAAATGCACTATGTCCACCTCCCCCTCCTACAAGCCCTTCACTAGCTTACCTTCCATTTCAGAATCCAATGCAAACTACTCACATTCACTTACAAATCACTCACCCACTCCTCTCCCATTTACATCTCTGACCTTCTCTCCCTTTACTCTCTCATTCGTCCTCTTCGCTCTGCTAATGCACGCCGACTCTCCTGTCTTCTGATTACTTCCTTCCACTCCTACATCCAAGATTTTTCACGTGCTGCTCCCTTACTCTAGAATTCTCTACCACTCCCCTTCAGACTCTCTACAGAACTTCAAACGGGCTCTCAAGACCCACTTCTTTACCAAACCCAGCCAAATCTCATCCTAACCCTCTGTCCCACACTCGGTCTACCCCATCTGTGTCACCCCTGTCTGTCTGCTCCTCCCCTTTAGAATGCAAGCTCTCATGAGTAGGGCCCTCTTCCCTCATGTGATTATCATTTTCTTATTTTAATAATCCTCAACTGCCCAAATCCTGCAGCTCCAGGCCAGCTTGATACTTAACTCAGTGTCATCTACTGATGTAGTTATGCTTAGTTACCCTGTACTTGTCTGATATTGTCTTCAACTGTAAGTCACTGTCTTCCTGTTTTGATTATGTGCATATGTACGCTGTAATTGGGCGCTGCGGAGCCCTTGTAGAGCCATATAAATAAAGGATAATAATAATAGTAGTAATAATAATAATAATAATAATAATATATCCTGTTTCAGTTAGAAGTTCCAAACATACAAAGCTCAAGTATAAAAGAATTCATGACTCATAGGTAAAAGTAGTATTAGATCCCGTAGGAAGAGACCTAAGAAAAAATGAAGTATCATAGTTTTTATTACATCCACAACTTTGAGCTGAATCAAAAAAAGAAGGACATTTCAGAGGAGAAGGGTAAAAAATAGACAAAGTAAGAGAAGAGTAGGAAAGAGGAAAGAGAAGAAATGACAGGTGCATGCCAACCATATCCAAAAGGATTATAAAGTCAGATCAATAGGTGCTCCACCTGTAACAGTGTCCCTGTTTTTCCATATATACATTGCACTTAAACCATTTAATGAGTGGCGATGAAGCAAAAGTAGAGTATGTACAATCAGCAGTTTCATATAGATAGTGCTTATGGACTTTATTGGCAATAATAGTAAGACTGGAAATCGATGCCGATTTCCAAAGTTGAGCGATGGCTGCTTTTGTGGATATTAAAATGTGGCCTAGTAAATAGGCATCACCTTCAAATAACACTGGATGGTAGTGAAATAGGGCTACTACAGGATCAACAGGGACATTTTCTCCTAGCACATCCTTAATAAGTTCAAATACATTGGCCCACAGGGTCTGTAGCATTGGGCAGGTCCAATGTGGTATAAAGTACCTACACACCCGCATTGTCTCCAACAGTATTTTGAAGAGGAAGGCCAAATTTTATGTTGTCTTTCTGGGGGTAAAATATGCTCTTTGACATAATTTATAGTACATCTAAGAGTGGTTTATACACCGGGAAATTTAAAAATATAAAGAAGAAATATGGTTCCAATCTTTTACTGTGAGGGATCTAGCAAGGTCAAGTTCCAATTTAAGCTGAGAAGGCAACTATCCTTTCTTGGTGTCCATGATCAGGTACGTGTACCACCAAGAGATGGCACCCCTACTACATGATACTTGCAAACAGGAACAAATCGATTTCATAGAAGCTGAGGAATCTAGGTTGATTGTAGGATGGCTACTCAACCAATGGCGAATCTGTAAGTATTTATAAAAATCTTGTTTAAGGACATCATATGACAATTGTAAACTATTAAAAGATAGCAGACCGCTTGAGTCATAAATGTCCTTAAACTTCACCACGCCCATAGTTGCCCAAGAATCAAGACCTAGATTAGGAATAAGGAAAGCAATAGTTGATATTGACAATTCTGGTGCAGGCAAAGACAGTCCCTCGCAGGAAGAGATCAATTTATGCCATGCTTGTAAGGACACTCAGACCACTTTGCCTAGTACAGAATGTGTCAAAAAGGTTCCCGCAGGCAACCACAATAATTCCGACAAAGGGAGGGGTCCCATTAAGGAGCGTTCTATCACCACCCAGGGTTTAGGGTTATCTAACTCGAACCAATCAGTGAGCTGACTAAGCAGACAGGCATTATGGTAACTTTCAAAATCAGGAAAAGCCACTCCCCCTTCACTTTTAGGGAGAATCGGAACATTTCTGCCTGTTTTAGGCCTTGCTCCCTTCCACATATAGGAAGATAAAATTTTGTTAAAGTTATTGCAGAGAAATTTAGTGAATGACTGAGGGATTGGGCAAAAGAGGTACATAAGTTTGGGAAGTAATATCATTTTGGCCACTGCTAAACGTTCCAACCAAGAAACTTAATGTGAAAGCCATTCTGTAGTCAGAGTCTTGAATGCACGTAGTAAGGGAACATAATTACAATCAAAAAGATCACCATCTCTGGCTAGCTGAACACCTAAGTATTTCAATGATTTAATCTGCCAGGAATATTTATATTTGTCTTTCAGCTCTTTAAGAGCATCCTCGAAATATTAAAAGGTAAAACCTCCATTTTAGAAGTGTTTCAGCTTGTAGTAGGATACCCTAGTTTAAATCATCCAAAATGGTATGTAGCTGAGGCAAAGATGATTCAGGTTGAAGCAAAAACAACAAAAAATCTCATCAGCAAAAAGACTAATTTTATGGGAGATGTCACCTATCACGGGTCTCAAGACCTTGGAAGAGGATCTAATCCTCACAGCCAGGGGTTCTATAGCTAAGGCAAAGATAAGCAGAGAGAGATAGAGCACCCTTTCCTGGTTCCATTGTATATATTAAACACAGACGACAAACACCCATTTACAGCAACCCTGGCAGAGTGGGGATGAGTACAATGCTAAAATCGAATCCAGTATCCTCTCCCTGAAGCCAAAACACTTCAATGTGGCTTGTAAATATTGCCAGTGTAGCCTATCAAAAGCTTTCTCGGTATCCAGGGAGAGGACCAATAAGGGGAAAATTTCAGAAATACAAAACTCAATAATTTTAAGAGCTTTCCATGTGTTATCCAGAGCTTGCCTACCAGGGACATACCCTACTTGGTCGGCATTAAATTAAAGAGGGTAATAGGGGGCACAAACACTGGGCAATGAGTTTGGTGAATAATTTAACATCATTGTTTAATAGTGCAATGGGGCGGTAGGGATCATGACGATCTGTGCTTAGGGATCGTGACGATTTAGGGATCGTGATGATCTGTGCTTCAAGCATCTCATTCGGAAAACACTGAGAATCTGAAGCTGCATTATATACTGACAATAGGACCGGGGTTAAATCTATTTTGAAGACCTTATAAAAATTAGAGGGAAACCCATCAGGGCCTGAGGCCTTGTCTGAGGGGAGGCAGTCAATCACTTGTTCCACCTCTGACAAAGTCCAGGGTGCACAAAGGGAAAGGCAAGTCTCATTATTTAGGGAAAGCAGTGAGAGGCCATTCAAGAAAGCCTCAATATGCACAGAGGAAGGTTGTGGAGTATTAGGATCTACTCTCAAATTGTATAACTTCGAGTAGAAGTCTGCAAATTCACTAGCGATAGAATTTGGGTCCATTACCGTCACTCCCTTAGAGTTATAAATGCTATAAACCCTCTCTTTCGCAAGTCGGCCCTTAAGATTACGTGCTAACAGTCGACCTACCTGATTGCCAAGCGAATATAATTTTTGGTTAAGATGTGAAATATTACATTGCTCCTCTCTAAGAGCGAAGGTATTAACCTCCTCACAGGCCGCCAGTAACAGTTTGTAACAAGCTTTATTTGAAGGGTCTGCCTTATGAGCAGACTCCAATTTAGCAGATTTAGTGACCACCTATGCTTACTGAAGCTTATACTCACGTTTAAGTCTAGCAGCTGCCTGAATAGCTGAACCCCAACCACAGCTTTAAGAGCACACCAATGTGTGAATATCGAGGTATCCTCTGGGTGATTTGTAGAGAGGTACTGCTTTAATGAGTCATGAATAGTGTGGGAGGCAGATGGTTGTGTTAGAATATATTTCCCCAATCTCCAAGGGCTTGGAGTGACTTTTTGCTTAGTTATATTCCATGAGACAAAAAGGGGCGAGTGGTCAGGCCAAAACAGAGTTAAAATTTCAATATTATATATGGACTCTAAGGACCATTTATCCATCAAAACATAGTCTATTCTGGAATATGAACAATGGGCGTGTGAGTAATAAGAGTAATCTCGTACAGTCAGGTGTTTGGCCCTCCATGCATCAAACAAATCATAGTCTGCCAAAATCTGTTGGAAACCTGAGGATTAGTTGAGGGTCCCACTGTAACCTAACACCGTTGGCCTAGATCTGTCAACTGTTGAGTCAATTACCATATTGAAGTCACCAAGTATCATAAGGGCACCCTTAACATGTCCCTGAAAGGTCCTACAAAATTGTCTGCAAAATTGAAGTTGTTTCGTGATAGGAGCATAGCATGAGGCCAAAGTAATATCCACATTATCTAGTTTACAAACCAACATCAAAAATCTCCCTTCAGAGTTAGAATGCTGAGAATCAGACACAAAGGGACAATTTTGAGCAATCAAAATCGCCACCCATGCCTTTTTCAAGGGATTATTAGCTGTGCAACAATGGGGATATCTATGATCAAAAAATGTAGGAGGTGCCGAGTGTTGAAACTGTGTTTCCTGAACTGCTACTATATTAGCTTTCATTTTATGAAAGTATTTCAGAGCCATTTTATGCTTATGAGGGGAGTTGAGCCCTTTGGCATTGATAGAAATTATGTTAGCCATGGCGAGAGAAAATATGAACTATAAATGACATCAGCATAAATGAAACACAAAAATGAAGGGCATGCACCTGAAAGAGAGAAAAAATAAGAGTACAGAAGTAGAAACAGAAACAGAGCAGTGCAGAAAATAGAGAGAAAAGGGGTGAGTGAAAAAAGGCTAATAACCAAAATGACCACAGGCGGGATCACAACAAGGCGGCATAACATGCCCACCTTATTCTGAAACATTGGGGGATAGTTGCACACCCCCCAGCACCAATCAATGTGATAAACTATAGAAATAATGCTCAAATTGACTAAGAGAAAAAATAAAAGTGCACATCTCGGCTAATATAAAACCAGGAATAAGATAGCACATACAGTCGGCAACAGGCATAAGGGGATAAAGAAACAAATAAAGTAATAGACTGTAACAGGAAATAGACTGGTACCTGGTTAATAGAATGAGGCGCAAGAGAGACAGGAATGAACCAACACAAAAACATCCGTGACAAAAAAATGCAACATTAAAGGCTGTTTACTAGGCAAATAACTGTAATTCATGATGACTTCCCCGCTATAGGCCCTCATTCCTCATTCATTCCGCCGCCCTCTGGGAGTGTATCTTAGCATAGCAGAATTGCGAAATAAAGATTAGCAGAATTGCGAATAGAAAATTCTTAGCAGTTTCTGAGTAGCTCGAGACTTACTCCTACATTGCGATCAGTTCAGTCAGTTTCATTCCTTGTTTGACGTCACAAACACACCCAGCATTCGGCCAGACACTCCTCCGTTTCTCCAGCCACTCCCGTGTTTTTAACTGAAACGCCTGCGCTTTTCCGCACATTCCCCGAAAACGGTCAGTTTCCGCCCAGAAACACCCACTTCCTGTCAATCACTCACCAATCAGCAGAACAATGAAAAAGCTTCATTATGCCGTGAGTAAAATACCTAACTTTTGTGTAAAATAACTAAGCGCATGCGCTCTGCGAACCTTGCGCATGCGCAGTAAGCGACTAATCGCAGTATAGCGAAAATCGGCAATGAGCGAACAACTCGGAATGACCCCCACAGTCCAGTCTAGCTGAAGACCACAGTCTGTGGAAGAAGACACTGTTGAGCCCGAAATGTTCCACTTAGCCAGGAGTTTCATTCCTTCATCGACATTAGAAATGGAAACAGTGGAGCTATCACGGGAAACAAGAAGCCTGGTCGGGAAGCCTGTACAAGTGGTTTGCTTTTCTAAGAGGCATAGTGAGGGGTTGGAATCTACTGCGTTTAGCCAGAGTGGCAGTGGATAGATAACCGAATAAGTGTAGAGGACCTAAAACATCAGAAGTCTCAGAAGAAGGTCTGGCAGCTTTCAGCAAGGCTTCCTTGATGTGAAAATAGTGGAAGGCGATGAATCCGATCTATTAGGAGATCAAGAGCGGATGCTGAGGGTAAGAGCTTCTTGAACATATTAAGAGCATAATTGTGTAGGCTGCTGTTTGTGACAGAATCAGGAACCCCTCAAAGTTTGAGATTATTCTGACGGGATCTATCCTCTAAATCTGAAATTTTATCTTTTAGAGAAGCAACTTCCGTCTCAAGGACTGTGTAAGAGTCAATAAAATCATTATATGAACCAGCCAACTCTCCTATTTTTGACTCCAAATGTTCAGTACGATCTCCCAGGTGTTCAATAGATTGCTTGCAGGCGTGGAGTGTAGCACGGAATTCTGCAGCAACTTCCTCCTTAAATTGAGTAAGTAGATACTTCATAGCACCCACAGTTAAGGGGTCCCCATCACTAATCGGTGCAGAAGAGTCTCTGCCAACATGTGAGAGAAGTGACTCTCTGGTGGAAGAGGGGCCCTATCTGGGGAGATTTGCCACATACCCCTGTAGATTGCTGCCATGATGGCGGTTTGAAGAAAGTCACTTGCGAGACAGCTTTTGAAAATTTTCATTTTTTGGGAGGCATACTGATTCCTCAAAACAGAGGAGTACACAAAGTGCAGAATGACTCAAAATACAGCAAGAAAAGGATCCACTTGTAAAGCAGTATTAAATTATCATAATAGAATCAGAATAAGTGCTGGGAGGTGTCCAAGTATTTTTAGGCAAAAAGGCTGCAGCACATATCAGAGCTTAAGAATCCCATTTAGCACCCTGAATGACTTGCCAGAGAAGAACTCGGTACAGGCTCTGGATGTCACTGACACAGTTCCAGGGAGAGCAGTAGGGCCAGTTGCTGCCAAGTTTGTGTGTTTATAACTGCACAGGTCTGTAGGTATAGGTATGGCAGCTAGATATAATGTGCTAGAAATTCACTGGCAGGCAGAGAGAATAAAATAAAATGGCAGCTGCCTAATGTAAATAGTGCAGGATGGGGGAGCACTTGCAGACCCAGCTTACCCAACAGTTTGCAGAGGTCCAAGCCGGGTTATCAGGGCAGCAGGCATGGCCACAAGGGCCAGGGAACCACCACTCCCATGGGCGTAATGGCAGCTGTATTGTGGTGCAGAGCACCCACTCCAGAGCTCACAGCCCGGAAGTGGGTGCAAGTCAAGGTCCCGGCTCCCAGATGTAGACCAGGCCACAACCCGCGATAAGCAGTGTGCATGTCCCCAGGAACTGCCGCTGATAGAGGGAGTCAGGCGGGTTGCAGGGCACGCGCAGGGCTGATGGGGCACCCAGTAGAATATGATAGGAGTGTGCAGAAGGGCTACAAATTGAGGCGCTCCTCTTCTACACATCCTTCTCTCAGCCATTCAAGCCATGCCATTTATTTGCTACTGACACTGTGGGGTGTTACACTGCTTGTATGTGAATGCAGTGGGTTATGGCCTGCAGACTCAGTGCAGTACCACTGTGTGAGAAAAAAATATAAATTAAGGGAACTGGACACAGCACAGCCACTTGAAAGACACAGCACAGCTTGTGGAAGGAAACAGAGGCAGCACAGCTTGTGGATATGACAGCACATCTTATGGATGGATAAAGTGACAGTAGAGCTTGTGAATAGCCACAGTGACAGCAGAGCTTGTGGATGGCCACAGTGAAAGCAGAGCTTGTGGAGGAACACAGCATGAGTGGAGTGAAACACCACTGCCAGGTCCTCATATAGAATACAAAACCTGTGAGAATCCAAAGCTGAGATGATGACATTGTGCCTCAATTTGGAATCTAAACCTAGCAGGAAAAACTGAACCTGGGCTTGGATTTACTTGGTTACCAGAAGTTTGGGTGGGCTCAGATCTCCTAAAATATAAAACCACTCATCTCTAATTTAAAGGCTACTGTATGTCGATTTTGTGGATTCTTTTAGGTGTTACAAGGGCAAAATAGACTATAAAGCTGCACAAAATGCGATCACATTTCAAAACGTTAACTTCAAGTGGAATGCTAATGCAACTATATACCTGTATTTCAAGGTGTATGTATCTATGCTATCACACAAACTAGTTCTCCATCCTCAAAAGCAATCACTAGAATCACCAGTATTGGATTTAACTTTACCTACATGCCCACAATACACCCATGCAATTAAGATATTTTAAAGACATTTTAAAATAATTGTAATACATTTTTAGTTTTTAAAATAAAATAAAACCAAACACATGGTTCCCACCAAAAATTAAGTCATTTCCGGGGCGGAAATTCCGGTAATTTTTAGAATAAAGTTTGAAACAAACAAAGGATTTTTTAAACAGTGTTCATCCTCGAAAAAGTGCGCTCTGATCACATGAAACGCGTTCGATACTTTGAACAAATAAAGGAAAAAAGGAATCTGCATGGCCTCAGTATAGGCCACATCGCGTACAGCAGTGTCAGCTATGTCCGTAATCATAACTGACGTCAGGCCGCCTGCTGGACGCAGTGGGACTCGGAGCTCCATCAGCCCCGCCAGCCGCCGCACAGGAAAAGAGATCAGAGCCGTAGCACACGGCTATCAGCGGCTCCCGGAACAACAGTGCAGGGAAAGGTAGGGAGAGACACCGGCTGCTCAAAACCATCCATCTAGGTGTTGCAGGTTACCTCAAATCCTCTCAAAAGAGTGTAAACATTTTAAAATTAACCACAAAATGTTTTCTTACAGGTGCCGCTATACTGTATAATAGTTTACATTAGCGCTCTCTCACAATGGCCCTCATTCAGAGTTGATTGCTCGCTGCCATTTTTCGCAGCGTAGCGATCAGGCTTAAAATTGGCTGTTCTGCGCATGCGTATGGTACGCAGCGCGCACGCGCGAAGTACTTTCATACAAAACTATGCAGTTTTACACAAGCTCGAGCGACGCTTTTCAGTCGCTCCAGTGTTCGTAGTATGATTGACAGGAAGTGGGAGTTTCTGGACGGCAACTCAGCGTTTTCAGGGAGTGTGCTGAAAAACGCAGGCAAGTCTGATAAAAATGCAGGAGTGGCTAAGAAAAATGGGGGAGTGGCTGGCCGAACGCAGGGCATGTTTGTGACATCAAACCAGGAACTAAACATTCTGCAGTCATCGCAAGGTAGGAGTAAGTGTCGAGCCACTCTGAAACTGCATTAAATTTTTTAGTAGCAAAACTGCTAACTTTTCGGTCGCACTTCTGCTAAGCTAAGATACACTCCCAGAGGGTGGCGGCTTAGCGTTTGCACTGCTGCTAAAAGCAGCTAGCGAGTGATCAACCTGGAATGAGGGCCAGAATCTTAACTACCTATCTCTAAGAGTGCTGCTTACAATCAAGTGCAGGCAATTAATTTCTTTACACGCCCATGCAATGTTTCTGTAATATGCAAATGCCTTTTTGCCACACAGGTGACTCCCAGTAAAGCCCACTCATCCTTTATATAGAAAAAAAAGTAATGCGTATGGGTCATATAATTGATCCTAAGTATTGAAATATGCATATGCAGCCTGCGACGCATGCACAGTACGTTATAAATCTCTAGATGAGACTGCGTTCAGACTTGTTTGTAACTCAGAATTAGGCTCTCTTTGTTTATACTATAAATCAAGTCAGTATTCTAAAGATGTCAAACTTAAAAATGTCACACATGCCATACAATGAGAATCTCAATTTCCATTGGACAATAAAGAGAATTTTAGAGGGTGTCAGAGATTCTGATAGCTTTGGATAGAATTTTTTCGTGACTAAATAAAAACCTGATTCTCACAAGAGTCTTTCTGACACTAGGTTTAGGACCATATGCTAGATGATCTTACTTTATTTTTTTTGCCTGGGGACCAAAGAACGTTTGGGTGCCAGCTTCAGAACAATTTTAAATTAACTACTGTTTTAGATTGTCAAAATGTTTCCCAAGAGAGGAGAATCAGCTTTTAAAAGGCACACCATTGAAAAACCAGGGCATTTTGGGTGTAACTATGGAGTGCAGTACATAAATGAGGCCTATTATATTTATTTACAGTAACTTGTTACAGCAGATTCCATTGCTATGAATATATTGGGTTGATTCTGAGTTGGAAGCAAAACAAAAGAGATCTAGTAACCATGTTACACTGTAGATGGGGCAGATATAAAATGTTCAGAGAGATTTAGATTAGAGAGGGTAGTGTCCTAGGTCAAATCTAATTTGCAGTGTAAAAATAAAGCTTTCCAGTATTTGTGGGCTACATACAAAAGCAACCAGTGTTTAACCTGCCAAACAAAAATGTATTTACACCCCTTATATTGCAACTTGATTTGTTTCAGATACAGTTACTTACTCTTTTTGATGCTTTCTTCCCACCTGAGAGTCAACCCCATACTGCCAAGGATCCCTTTCTTTCTTAGAAAATTAGAGGGTTTTTTGAAATACAAAAAATCCCACACACACAGTCAAGGGGATTCCATCATGAGCTGTTTAATCTCTTGAAAATATAATTAAAAGTCAAAATTCACTGATTAGTTGACACATGAAAATTGCATTGCTATAGGAGTTTGAATGTAATACTACACATCCTTTTGAAGTTAGCAAAATGACCTCTTCCCATATGATTTCAAAAGGGATCTGTCAATCAAGATAAAATACGTAAACTAACCTTGGCCCCAATGAGATCAACCCAAATCTGGAGGAATAGCTTTAGTCATAGAACTCAAAAGGAAGTGTTTAAAATTCAAATGACTGAAAAGAATGCAGGCATATTCACCTGCAATGAGGCTTGAAACTAAAGAAACGGTAACAGTAGAGTCTTGTTAATTAAAAGGCTTGAAATTGTGCCCCTGAGACTTATTTCATGTTCAATGTGGAATACGTCACATAACTAAAGAACTACTTGCTATTGTTTCTGAGTAACACCATTATGAATACTGCCAGCACTTCAAATCCATTTATGAGCAATAACGGAAAAGTCTATGTTTATGTCTGACACTGTACATAGTAATTAATCCCAATCTCACATGAAGCTCCCATGGGTAAATAGGCAAGATACTGGTTTGGGCCCCATCCTAACCCCAATCCAAAAATGTCACGATTTCATTACCCAGCACCTTTCTACTCTAATTACAGTAACTACTATACACACATCCCTAATATTATTTCTTCTTTTTTCCTCCTTATAAAATGTAGACAGTACCTGTATAGAAACTGTTCTACATTAGCCTTGAGCACACTTATGACCCCCCACATACAGTAAGTATAAAGCTATGTTCCTTGCTGTCCTCATCCAACGTACAGACACAGTGTCACTCGCAGATAGAAATAAAAATGATTTCCCTGCCGCCCCCTTGCCCCATTCATATTTCATCTTATTCCTAAATGATTCTCTTTCACAAAGAAATCATTTTATGTTCACCTTAAGAGGGAAGTAGAGTGATAAGATTGGTAGGATTTCAAATATATGGTGGTTTGAATGGATGAGAGGTAGAACTGGAGTTTAGGTATAAGATAGAGCCCATGGTTGGCCAGACATCACTTATGGGCAGGAGATTTAAGCTGGGTACACACTTACCCAAGATATGCGCCCACCAATAGATCTGCCGCCTGAGCAGTCGACTAAGGTAAGCATATACAGATGTGTCCTGCTACATCCTTGCTGCAGTCTCATTAAACAGCTCTTCTAGTTGTAAGCACGTTTACTAACACCTGACTTCTTTTTGTGCATTTTTCTCCAAAATGCATCTTATTCACATCAATATGCATATAAGATATACAAGTAGAAACTGCTGATTAAAATAATATGCGGCATGTCTATATTCTGTGTGCAACTATGACTGTATCTGCATACAAAATACTACATTACAGTGTTTTAATGGAAAACACTGTAGCAAAGCATTTTCTATGTAGATACAGCCGCAGTCACACACAGAATATAAACATGCCGCATATACTTTTAATCAGCAGAGTTGCTTGTGCTTCTGAAACTGCTGGCTCACTCATGCCAGTCGTCTTCATGTGCATTGCATATTGAGACTAGATGTACATCTGTACACTTACCAATTGGCTGCTCGATGTGACATCCAGCTGGACGGGTTCACTACGATATGCCAGCGGTCGGGCTCCCGGCGACCAGCATACCGGCGCCTGGAGCCCGACCGCCGGCTTACCGACAGTGTGGCTAGTGCAAATGAGCCCCTTGCGGGCTCGCTGCACTCGCCACGCTACGGGCACGGTGGCGCGCTACGCGTGCCACACTATTTTATTCTCCCTCCAGGGGGGTTGTGGACCCCCACGAGGGAGAATAAGTGTCGGTATGCCGGCTGTCGGGATCCCGGCGCCGGTAAACTGTGCGCCGGGATCCCGTCAGTCAGCATACTGAAGACCACCCAGCTGGACATGTATTTTACTTTGCCCAGCTTTGACATCAGTCTCTGCAGCCAGAGCATGGGAGGTCAGTGGACTGCCCGTACACACATCTAGATGTGCTATATACTGTATATGCAGATACTGTGTACATCAGCTGTGCAACAGGGCCAACATGATATGTCTTTGATCAGCGTGGTTCACAGACATATCAGGTATACACAAACCCCGACCCCAGTGGCGTAACTAGAAATGTTTCTCCCCAAGCCAAAACATTCTCTGGTGCCCCCCCCCCAATAATTGGCATTAGTAAAGTGATGAACGTGCGAGTGCTAAAGGGGGTGGCCTTGCTGAAATGAGCGTGGCTTTGCATAAAGGGGGTAATTCTGAGTTGATCGCAGCAGCAAGTTTGTTAGCAATTGGGCAAAACCATGTGCACTGCAGGGGGAGCAGATATAACATTTGCAGAGAGAGTTAGATTTGGGTGGGTTATTTCGTTTCTGTGCGGGGTAAATACTGGCTGCTTTATTTTTACACTGCAAATTAGATTTCAGTTTGAATACACCCCACCCAAATCTAACTCTCTCTGCACATGTTATATCTGTCCCTCCCCCTGCACTGCACATGGTTTTGCCCAACTGCTAACAAATTTGCTGCTGCGATCAACTCAGAATTAGGCCCAAAGGGGCATGGCATTGCTGGACAAGACTACCTTATACCCCAGTTTTGCAACCTGCACGCCCAGACGTTGGCCACCACAGGAAAAAAAATAATCCTGATTCATGCACCTTACATTATTTGTCATTATTCCTCCTTATAGTAATGCCCAGTATACATTATGCCACATACTGCAATGGCCCTTAGACATTATGCCACACACCGTAATGTCTATGACACACATCACAATGCCCTTTATACATTATGCTACACACTACAATTCCCCTGATACATTATAGCACATACAATGCCTGTGACACATTATGACACACACACCGCAATGTCCGTGATACATTATAACACACACTGCAATGTCCGTGATACAATATGCCACACACTGCAATGACCCTGAGACATTATACCACAGGGCTGGCTAAACCGGTCCTCGAGATTTACCAACAGTTCATGTTTTCCAGGTCTCCTGGATATCTGTGGAATTGTCAGTTAGGAATGAATGCAGCACATCTTAATTAGTAATTACTATACCTGTGCACCAGCTAGGAGGAATGGAAAATGTGAACTGTTGGTAGATCTCGAGGACTGGTTTGGCCAGCTCTGTTATACCACATACCACAATGCCCGTGATATAGTATGCCACACACCGTAATGCCTGTGACACATACCGCAATGCCCATTACAGCCTATGCCACACACCACAATGTCCGTTATATATTATGCCACACACTGCAATGCCCCTGAGACATTATACCACATACCACAATGCCCGTGATATAGTATGCCACACACCGTAATGCCTGTGACACATTATGACACACACCGCAATGTCCGTTATACATTATGCCAAACACTGCAATGCCCATTACACATGAAGTCCTACAGTAAGGCTTCTAATTACTTTTAAATTACCTGCTTGTTACCAGGGGTTTCATGCTCTTGGTTCCATGCACGGTACCAGGGGTTTTCATGCTCAGGGTGTCATGCTCATTGCCAGGGGTTTCATGCGGTAGGTGTTATGCTTGTTGCCAGAGGTATCATGTGCTGGGTTTCAAGCTTGTTGCCAGGGGGTAATATTTTTGCCAGGGGTTTCATGAACTGGGTGTCATGCTCGTTGCTAGTGGGTAATGCTTGTTGCCAGGGATTTCAGGAGCTGTGTGTTGTGCTTGTAACCAGGGGGTAATGCTTGTTGCTAGGGCTGTGCTCCCAGTGCCACATATGCCCCCAGTGCCAGATATTCCCCTACAGTGCCAGGTACACATACAGATGGGTCCACGGTTATCTTGACTATTTTCTGCGCCTAGGCACAACATGATTTATTAGCATAAACCCTTCATCTATTGTTCTCAGCTGCAATACAATACAGAGAACAATAGCAGGGGATTAAGTAATTACAGCAGGCGATTAAATCCAATTGGCCAGTCTCAGTTAATCCTATTAAAGGTCAAGATAAATGTGGACACATCTGTATGCCCCCAGTGCCCCATATGCCCCCCCAGTGCCAAGTACACATATACCCCCAGTGCCAATTATGCCCCCCCAGTGCCAGGTACACATATACCCCCCAGTGCCAAATATGCCCACCCCAGTGCCAAATATGCCCCCCATGTCAAATATGCTCCCCCAGTGCCAGGCACCCCCCCAGCTACCCCAGGGCTGTGCATTTTGTGAAGGAGGACACGGAGGGCAAAGCGCACGCCTCTCCTGTGTGTCCTTCCAGGGCCTCCGCCGGCAGCATTGTATCTATCAAATGAAGTGCCGGTTTGTGAGCTCACGAATGGGCACTTCATATAATAGACACGCCGCTGCCGCCAGAGACCCAGGAGGGATACACAGGAGAGGCACGCTCTGTGCCCTCCGTGTCCTCCTTCACAAAACATCCTCAATCAGTGGCGGAGGGGGCACCTCCAAGTGACCGCAGTGGCTGCGGCCCCCTAGTTATGCCACTGCCCGACCCACTAGTGAATAGACAATATATTGCCCAGTGTGTACCCAGCTTTATGGTAGAGAGGTATATTGTCCGAGAACAGGTGGGTAAAGAGGAAAGAATGAGGAAAGAAGTGTAATATTGTGGCATAATGACTTATTTTAATATATGGTCTACTTAAGGGGAGGGAAGTTGAAAAAGAGGAGGTGAAAATGGGAGGTGAAGAGAGGGTTTAGAAGGAGACAAGGAGATAAGTGGAGCAGGACAGTTCATGAGTACAGAATGTACTAAGGTGGGTATTTATCAAAGCTTGTAGAGAGATACAATTGTGAGAAATAAAGTACAAACAAATCAGCTTCTGTCATTTTCAAACACAGCCTGTAAAATGTAAGGTAGAAGCTGATTAGCTAGTACATTATCTTTCACAATTTTCATTCTCTACAAGCTTTGATAAATTCCCCCCTAAGTGTAAAATAATCATAAAGAGAAGACATAAGATACTGGGTAGGTGCATACCTCCCAACATGACTTTCTCCATGAGGGACAGAATGCTCTACTCGTGGACTTCCCTCTTAAGTTATTATTGCCAGCACCTGTAGTGAAACACCTTTCTTATCCATTCACTTTATCCATTCACCTTTCTTATCCATTCACCAACACAGGTGCTGCTAAATTAAGAGAAAAGTCCAGTAGCCGAGCATTGTGTCCCTCCTAGAAAGGGTCATGTTGGGAGGGATGTAGAAGTTTGGAGAAAATTTTGGTTTAAGTGAGTAGGGGAAAAACTTAAAAGAACCCGGTACATGTTGATATCTTGTAAGAGATGTGGATGAAACTGGATTACAGTATATCGAGTAGATCCTTAATGAGGTTCAGGTATGGAAAGCTAATTGCAGACAGGATGTAATGAAGTACAGGTAATAAAGAAGGGGAACTGTTGCAAATTACAGATAGAGTCACGCTCATTGAGCATGGCTGCATCACAGGCGGGGGTGAGCGTCATGCCTAGGCGTGCCTGCACCTCGGACCGCCAGCGAGCGCACACAGATGCTCCCATTCAAAGTGATTCAGGTGAATGCGTCCCATTTGTTCCCGGCGGTGTGCCGGCGGGGCACATCTAGGCGCAGACAGAGCCACAATTAATGTGGCTCCATCTGTATTTAACATGTGTGTGGTTCAGCAGATTGTTTACAGTATGCATATATTGAATGCAGATTGCTGGTTGTTTTCCCCCCTTCAGTCCCCAAGGAATATATTTACTGACAGTCGATATTGGTCTTTTGGGAAAAAGGGTTGTGGGGGGGGGGGGGGGTAGGGTTGGTGATTATCAGTCGATTTTACAAATCAGAGACTTACTAAAGGCAAAACAGACTGAAAATTTACCAAAAACACAATTCCCAACCAAAACCGTACATCGAACATAAATTGGTACTTTACGTAGGCGACTACAGGATCCCCACATTTACTAATGGTTGGTTTTACAATTGAACTTAAAATCTCAGACAACCCTCCCAAATAACAACCCTGTCTGTGGTAGTCAGGTTTGGGAGAAGCACTGCAATGATCACTATGATTGTTGTAATGCTTTTTAGGGTTAATAGTCTTTAAAAAAGTAAGAAAATGTAAAAAAAAAATTGCATGGGATCCCCAAAATCATAACCAGCCCTGGACCATTGAGCCCATTCTTGTACTGGAAAATGGTGAGAAAATCAGAGTGGAAAGCTTCCAGGCACAGCCACAGCCATGAAAGAAGACAAAGATAGGAGACAAAGAGTTACAGGGCACTGTGGGAATGGAATACCAGTCCCAAGAGACACTGCAGGAGATGGGGAAGAGGGAAGAGCGCATGGGCAGGCAACTGCAGCACCGCCCACTGTAATGTGTAATGGTAGCTGTACATCCAGCAGAGAAGGAGCAAGGTGCACCACTAATATTATACATTGCAGTGGACAGTACACATAGCTGGTGGTGGTGGCAGTGCATACAAAGGGGATCAAAGGTGCATGCAGCCAGTGCGCCCACAGGAAAGATGAGCTGTGTGCCAAGCACTGTCAACGCCACCCTAGTTACAACCCTGCCTGAGTATTTTCCTGGTGGAAGTGGGTATGGGGTTCATAGTGGGCCTGATCCAGGTTTGTAAACAAAGCGAAAAAAGCACACAACTTGGCAGAACCAAGTTTCACTGCAGGTGGGACAGATATAACATGTGCATAGAGAGTTAGATTTGGGTGCGGTGTGTTCAAACTGAAATCTAAATTGCAGTGTTAAAATAAATCAGCCAATATTTCCCTGCACAGAAACAATATAACCCACCCAAATCTAACTCTCTGCAAATGTTATATCTGCCACGCCTGCAGTGCACATGGTTTTGCCCAACTGCTAACAAATTTGCTGCTACAATCAGGTCTGAATTAGGCCCTTAGTCGTATCATGTAGTAATCAGTCCAAGCATAATGCATTGTATTACTCTGATGTGTAATACTATGTTATGTCCACCAGGTGTTACTTTTCCTCAACTGCACTGCGAATGTGTCAACTTTAATATGGTGCTTTTTTGTTTCCGCAACCCTTTATGTGTACTGTATGAATATGGTACAGTATACTACTTTAGTCTTGATTGAGCTTTTTATGAATATTATTTATTATTTATTTTCTGATACACACTGTATAGCACTCAAATAATTATATACAGTACAGTACTGCAAATTTATGTGAAATGTATAGTATCTAGCAAATACAGTAAAAGCTTGGGGATGTTGGGCCTAATTCAGACCTGTGGAAGGGGTAGGGTTATCTGCGCAACAGCTTATCCACGACTTCTGTATTGGAAGCCGCTGGTAGTGACAGTTGTCCAGGTTTGGGAGATAATGTATGATAAAGTGTTATTGATACCTGCACTCACCTTGTGGTGTGTGTTAATGGTCTGTATGTAAGCTACACAGTGTCTCATTCCAAAGGGCATTAAAGCTTACTGCAATTAACTCTTACTGTGTAGCATGTCATTACATACAGATCACCAACACACACCACAAGGTGAGCGCAGGTAGTAATAACACTTTATCACTAATTCAGACCTGATCGTTGTTGTGCGAAATCACAAAGCGGCTGATTATCGAATGACTACGCATGCTTATGGATCATAATGCACAGGCGCAAGGCCAAACTGAGAAAAAATCCTTTTTTTTTTAAACGCTAGGCGTACAGAGATTGATTGACAGAAAGCAAACGTTTGGGGGTGGTACCTGGCTGTTTTCTGAGATTGTCAGGAAAAACATGTCACAACTGAGGGCCTGAGCTGACGGGAGGCAGCCTCAGTTGTAGGGGCTGAGATGTACCGGAACCTGGGAGGTTGTATCAGACCCCTGGACATGTAAGTAACATGAATAATAACTGCCCGAAGGCGTGACCACGACAACTTGGATAAAAGTCAATGATGTTTATTATGACAACTCCGCAACACAGCAGCAGTAAAAGAAAACGTAAAAGTCAGCAAAGAATAAATACAGTTCCTGGGTACTACAGGATGGCAGGAGCCACAGGGCACTGGTAGTGTGAGATAGTTCTTATGATCTTCTAGATGGAAAGTCCTTACCAGGCCCGACTGTAGCAATGGAGATAACCCAGGATTGTGCCAGCTGGTGTTCCAGGAAAAGCTGGGTTGCTGAAGATAAAACAGCTGCTGTGGATACTGGCTGGAACCAGACTGTTGTTAGCATGGAGTGGATACTGGCTGGAACCAGTTAAATAATAAATGAACTTGGGAGCGATGAAATATGAACTAAAATGTAGAACTTGAGAGCGGAGAAATAATAATACCGGTGGAGAGTGGTAAAGTGTAGAAAGGACACCGGCCCTTTAAGGGAAGCTGTACTCTGCTGGAAGCTGAGCTGGAAGCAGGTAATGTTGTAGCTGGAAACAGATGAATCCACAATGGATTGGAGAGTCAGGCTACACCGCAGGTGGAATGCTGGTGCGGGTCTCTATGGTGGAAGTCTTGAGACAGGAGCTGGAACCTGGAAGACAATCACAGGAGAGAGACAAACAGGAACTAGGTTTGACAACCAAAGCACTGACGCCTTCCTTGCTCAGGCACAGTGTATTTATACCTGCAGCAAGGAAGGGATTGGCTAGGCAATTATGCAGATTATCAATACTGAGAACAGATTGGTGGAAATGATCAGCTGACAGAATCCAAGATGGCTGCGCCCATGCAGACACTTGGAGGGAAGTTTGGTTTGTAATCCATGTGGTAATGAAAACAGTAATGGCGGCGCCGGCCACCGGAGACAGGAGGCGCCAGGCTGACAGATGCACATCCAACCACGCGGACACAGCGGAGGCCGCTGACGTAATCGCCACTCAGACACTCTGCATGCAGAAGTTCAGGGACGGCGGCGGAGGCCGCGGGAGACGCCATGCCAGGTGTAATATGGCGTTTACTGTGACAGCGTCCCAGAGTGACAGGAGAGGATACAGGAATGTACACATCAGGATAACAGATGGAATCCGGTCCTGGAGCGCTGAGCCAGCCTTAGGAGGCATCTGATGGGTAAGAAATGGCGTCCAGATACCCGGATCGTGACAGCACGAGGAGTGGCCCCAGGACACTTCTTTGGCTTTTGAGGAAACTTGGAATGGAATCTCCGGACCAAGGCAGGAGCATGGACATCAGAAGCATTGGTCCATGAACGTTCCTCAGGACCGTTCCTCAGGACCATAACCTTTCCAGTCAATAAGATATTGTAGTTGACCGTAACGGTGACGTGAGTCCAGGATCTTGGCCACTTCATACTCAACGCCTCGTTGAGTTTGGACTTTCGGAGTTGGAGGAAGTGAGGAATGAAACCGATTCAAGATCAGCGGTTTCAACAGGGAAACATGGAATGTCCTGGGTATTTTTAAGAAGGGAGGCAACTGGAGTCTGTAAGCAACAGGATTGATGACTTGTTCAATCTTGAAAGGACCGATATAGCGAGGTGCAAACTTCATACTGGGAACTCTTAACCTCAAATTCTTCGTGGATAACCATACCCGATCACCCACCTTGAGAGCAGGAACTGCTCGACGCTTCTTATCCGCAAACTTCTTGTACCTGAACGATGCCTTGAGCAGAGCTGATCGTACGCTCTTCCAGATATTGGCAAACTGATGCAAGGTGATATCCACTGCGGGAACAGAAGTTGCTGGAAGCGGTTGGAACTCAGGGACTTTAGGGTGGAATCCAAAGTTTGTGAAGAATGGTGTTGAAGCAGATGAAGAATGATACTGGTTGTTATGACAGAACTCGGCCCAGGGAAGTAATTGAACCCAGTCATCTTGAGAGGAGGACACATAGATGCGGAGGAAGGCCTCCAAGTCCTGATTCACCCTCTCGGTTTGACCATTGGTCTGAGGATGGTAAGCCGTGGAAAACTTTAGCTTGACTTGGAGGACTTGACATAAACTTCGCCAGAATTTGGCTGTGAATTGAACTCCTCGATCTGAGATAATTTCTTCAGGAAGAGATGGTGAATCCTTAGTGTGATAGCTTGATGGATTATTCTGGAGTTTTCTTCCTCCTCTCATGAAATCATGTAAGGATCCAAATGTTCATAAAAAACAGAAAGTAGAAAAGAAAATGTGTAGAACAGTTTTTCCACCAGTCCAATATTTCCACAACATTAGGAACAAGAAGGCGTACCCCACTCACACAAAGACAAGTGAGTGGAAACCCATAAAGGTATCTTTATATCAGTAGAAGTGTTGGAGATTTAAATTGCAGGGGCGTACCCAGAACTCACACAGATGAAGTAATGGAAATTCTCACAAAGGTATCTTTAGTAGACCTTCAAATATTCATCAGATGCGTACCCCAACTTACACAGACAACAGTTGGAACATATACATAAAGGTATCTTTCAAATATTCAACCAGCAGGCAAGGTGCGTACCACAACTCACTAGATATGGAGATGTTCAACTCCTATAATGGTATCTTTATCCACGGGTTTTAAGCAGTTTTTCCACACAGGATACACGGAAAAAACCAGGAAAAAGTTCCACTTTCTCAGTTTAAAAAGAGGGTTTATTTCCCAAAAAAAGTAAAATATGATAATACAATTATCACAAAAAGTAAACAAAAATTCAAACACTAAAAAGACAAGTCCGGTTTTTAAAAAAACGTCCCAGGTTACTCACAGTACAATTTGTTCAACGCGTTTCGGTCTCTCAAGAGGACCTTTTTCAAGAACTGCTTGTACTGTGCTGAGTCTGGATATTTATGCTAGAAGCATCCAATGAGTGAGTAACAGGAAATTGCATCATTAATTGATTACTAAATTACATCTTTTTAAAACTTCAACAAAATATACAATGCTTTATACAGAGTAAACTTTCCATGTATTAAATACTATTTTCGTTATTTAATATAGATTATAAAGCCCTAAAAGGTCTTAATTCGACCATAATGTGCTGAACCGCTAGGAATTATGGGTAATGTAGTACAGATAGATAGAAGTACATGTCCATATAAGGAGATCCGCCGGATGTTCAGAGTTCTAATAACTAAAGATGAAAGGGCTATTACCCATAATTCCTAGCGGTTCAGCACATTATGGTCGAATTAAGACCTTTTAGGGCTTTATAATCTATATTAAATAACGAAAATAGTATTTAATACATGGAAAGTTTACTCTGTATAAAGCATTGTATATTTTGTTGAAGTTTTAAAAAGATGTAATTTAGTAATCAATTAATGATGCAATTTCCTGTTACTCACTCATTGGATGCTTCTAGCATAAATATCCAGACTCAGCACAGTACAAGCAGTTCTTGAAAAAGGTCCTCTTGAGAGACCGAAACGCGTTGAACAAATTGTACTGTGAGTAACCTGGGACGTTTTTTTAAAAACCGGACTTGTCTTTTTAGTGTTTGAATTTTTGTTTACTTTTTGTGATAATTGTATTATCATATTTTACTTTTTTTGGGAAATAAACCCTCTTTTTAAACTGAGAAAGTGGAACTTTTTCCTGGTTTTTTCCGTGTATCCTGTGTGGAAAAACTGCTTAAAACCCGTGGATAAAGATACCATTATAGGAGTTGAACATCTCCATATCTAGTGAGTTGTGGTACGCACCTTGCCTGCTGGTTGAATATTTGAAAGATACCTTTATGTATATGTTCCAACTGTTGTCTGTGTAAGTTGGGGTACGCATCTGATGAATATTTGAAGGTCTACTAAAGATACCTTTGTGAGAATTTCCATTACTTCATCTGTGTGAGTTCTGGGTACGCCCCTGCAATTTAAATCTCCAACACTTCTACTGATATAAAGATACCTTTATGGGTTTCCACTCACTTGTCTTTGTGTGAGTGGGGTACGCCTTCTTGTTCCTAATGTTGTGGAAATATTGGACTGGTGGAAAAACTGTTCTACACATTTTCTTTTCTACTTTCTGTTTTTTATGAACATTTGGATCCTTACATGATTTCATGAGAGGAGGAAGAAAACTCCAGAATAATCCATCAAGCTATCACACTAAGGATTCACCATCTCTCCAGTAACTTAAGGGATGTATTTAATGTTTCTAATTTAATATATGCGCCCTGTACATTGATAAATACCACCCCACTTTGGCACTATAGATTGTTTTTTGTAAAACTAGGTGATTTTTACATTGGTTTTTTGTAGTGGACGGGCTGCATTGCGCCATACGAACAAATAGCTCAGAATAAAACCTTTCTGTGTAATTTCTTCAGGAAGCCCGTGGAGTCGGAAGATCTCTTGTATGAATACTTGAGCCAACTTGGAAGCTGACGGAAGACCGGTGAGAGGAATGAAGTGTGCCATCTTGGTGAACCGGTCAACTACCACCCAGATGGTATTGAACTTGTTGCACATGGGTAAGTCTGTAATGAAATCCATCGACAAGTGGGTCCATGGTCGACGGGGAACGGATAGTGGAACCAGTTGCCCCGCAGGCGACTGGCGGGATACTTTATGTTGGGCACACTTTGGGCAAGATGCAATAAACTCCAAGACGTCCTTTTTCAGAGTTGGCCACCAATAGGACCTAGAGATAAACTCCAGGGTTTTTTGGATACCTGTATGTCCGGCAAAACGGGAAGCATGGGCCCAATGCATGAGCTTCTTCCTTAGCATCGGCTTCACAAAACTTTTCCCTGATGGGGGCGTAGAGTCCATCCCTACCGTGGAGAATGCCAACGGATTGATAATAGGATGCTTGTCTGAAGACTCTGACTCATTTTCTTGCTCCCATGAGCGGGAAAGGGCATCGGCCTTGCGATTCTGAGAGCCCGGACAGAACTGGAGTTTAAAGTCGAACCTGGAAAAGAAAAGTGCCCATCTGGCCTGACGAGGGTTGAGACATTGTGCGCCCTTCAGGTATAAAAGGTTCTTGTGGTCTGTAAGTATGGTGATTGAATGAGAAGCTCCCTCCAACAGATACCTCCACTCTTCTAGAGCGAGCTTGATGGCTAGCAACTCCTGGTCGCCAATGGCATAGTTGCGCTCAGCTGGGGAGAACTTCCGGGAGAAGAAACTGCAAGGGTGTAAATGGCCATCTTTAGCCCTCTGAGATAACACCGCTCCTACTCCAACGGAGGAGGCATCCACCTCTAAGATGAAAGGAGAGTCGATGTCAGGCTGTTTCAGAACAGGCGCAGAGATGAACCTTTGTTTTAAAAGATGAAATGCTTGCATGGCTTCTTCAGACCACTTGGACGGGTTAGCACCCTTCTTAGTGAAAGCAGTAATAGGCGCCACAATGGTGGAAAAGTCTCGTATAAACTTTCGGTAATAGTTGGCGAACCCTAAGAACCTCTGGACCCCTTTGAGGGTTAAAGGTACCGGCCAATTTTGGATTGCTTGTAGTTTCTCAGGATCCATCTCTAGTCCGGAACCGGACACAATGTACCCTAGAAACGGAATGGACTTGACTTCAAAGACGCATTTTTCTAATTTGCAATAGAGATGATTGACACGGAGACGGGACAGAACCTCTTTAACCCAAAAACGATGTTCCTCTAAATCGTTGGCAAAAATGAGGATATCGTCTAGATAGACCACGACATGACGGTATAGAATGTCTCTGAAGATCTCATTGACAAAATGCTGGAAGACAGCTGGAGCATTGCTCAATCCGAAGGGCATGACGAGGTACTCATAATGTCCGTCACGGGTGTTAAAGGCGGTCTTCCACTCGTCACCCTCACGGATCCGGATGAGATTGTATGCACCTCGCAAGTCCAGCTTTGTAAAGATGGTAGCTCCGCTAACTCTGTCAAAGAGCTCAGTAATCAGGGGTAAAGGATAACGGTTCTTGATGGTAATGTCGTTCAAACCTCTGTAGTCGATGCACGGCCGCAGACCACCATCTTTCTTTTTTACAAAAAAGAAGCCTGCGCCGGCTGGAGAAGAAGAAGGTCGAATGAACCCCTTTGCTAGGTTCTCTTTAATATATTCCTCCATAGAATGCGTCTCAGGCAGAGACAACGGATAAGTTCGGCCTCGAGGTTGAACCTTCCCTGGAACGAGATCAATCGGACAGTCCCATTCTCTATGAGGAGGAAGGATATCAGCAGAAGCTTTACTGAACACATCCGTGAAATCTTGATATGGAGGAGGTGGAACATCAGACGACCTGGGGGAGGAAGAACAGACAGGCAATACTTTAAACAAACATGTCTCAGCACAGGAGGAACCCCATGCCAGGATTTGCGTAGTCGTCCAATCAATTGTAGGATTGTGAAGACGGAGCCATGGAAGGCCCAGGACCACAGGATGTGTGGCTCTTGGAATCACTAAAAAAGAAATAAGTTCGGAATGAAGAACTCCCACTCTCAGACGAACTGGTAGAGTCCTTAAAGAAATAACTGCATCAAAAATTTTGCTGCCATCCACGGCAGTTAAAGAAATGGACGAAGGAAGTCTCTCGGTGGGTAGGGACCACCGTTTAACATAGGCTTCGGTAATAAAGTTCCCAGCTGCTCCGGAATCAAGGAGGGCAATGACGTTCCGATAACGTTGAGCAACTTGAAGCGAGACTGGGAGATTACAATCTTGAGGAGATGGAGAGGAGATCATTACTCCTAGCCGGCCCTTTCCTTGGCGAGCTAGGATTTGGAGTTTCCTGGACGTTCGGGACAGGCATTAATGGTGTGAGACGGAGCTGCACAATAGAGACAGAGAAACTCGGAGAGACGTCTTCGGCGCTCAGCAGGAGTTAAACGGGAACGGCCAAGTTGCATGGGCTCATCTTTAGATGGTGACAGTTGACGAGGAGGAGGAGCAGAAGATTTTGGAGTAGATTATCTTCCACGCTCAGTTGCTCTCTCTCTGAAACGTAAATCAACTTTCGTGCAGAGTGAGATTAGCTCATCTAACTTAGAAGGTAAGTCTCTGGTAGCTAACTCATCTTTAATACGCTCAGATAAGCCATGCCAGAATGCAGCATACAGGGCCTCGTCATTCCATGCCAGTTCGGATGCCAGGATCTGGAACTGTATCAGATATTGTCCTACAGTACGTGACCCCTGGCGTAAACGGAGAATCTCGGATGAAGCTGAGGTTACCCGGCCTGGCTCGTCGAAGATGCGCCTGAATGTTGACGCGAAGGCAGTGTAGGAAGATAGCAGGGTGTCGGACCTCTCCCATAACGGTGATGCCCAATCAAGGGCTGAGCCACTGAGAAGAGAAATAATGTAGGCAATTTTTGTACGGTCACTGGGAAAATTGCCAGGTTGTAGCTCAAACTGAATCTCACACTGGTTGAGAAATCCCCTGCAGAATCTTGGAGATCCGTCAAATTTTGCTGGCGTTGGAAGATGAAGACGTGGAGCAGAAATGGGTAAGGTGGGTGGGGTTATAGCTGGAGTCACTGTGGTTGACGCACCAGACGCGCCTGATCCACGGAGAGTTGTCTGAATCCCATCCAGCCGAGTAGAGAGATCCTGGAGACAGCGGATGATGTGGCCCTGTGCAGCCTCCTGATGTTCTAATCGGGCTGCCAGTTCTTGCATCGGCCTGGCCGCTTGATCCTGGTCTCCGGCTGGATTCATTAGGTCAGTGCTTACTGTCACAACTGAGGGCCTGAGCTGACGGGAGGCAGCCTCAGTTGTAGGGGCTGAGATGTACCGGAACCTGGGAGGTTGTATCAGACCCCTGGACATGTAAGTAACATGAATAATAACTGCCCGAAGGCGTGACCACGACAACTTGGATAAAAGTCAATGATGTTTATTATGACAACTCCGCAACACAGCAGCAGTAAAAGAAAACGTAAAAGTCAGCAAAGAATAAATACAGTTCCTGGGTACTACAGGATGGCAGGAGCCACAGGGCACTGGTAGTGTGAGATAGTTCTTATGATCTTCTAGATGGAAAGTCCTTACCAGGCCCGACTGTAGCAATGGAGATAACCCAGGATTGTGCCAGCTGGTGTTCCAGGAAAAGCTGGGTTGCTGAAGATAAAACAGCTGCTGTGGATACTGGCTGGAACCAGACTGTTGTTAGCACGGAGTGGATACTGGCTGGAACCAGTTAAATAATAAATGAACTTGGGAGCGATGAAATATGAACTGAAATGTAGAACTTGAGAGCGGAGAAATAATAATACCGGTGGAGAGTGGTAAAGTGTAGAAAGGACACTGGCCCTTTAAGGGAAGCTGTACTCTGCTGGAAGCTGAGCTGGAAGCAGGTAATGTTGTAGCTGGAAACAGATGAATCCACAATGGATTGGAGAGTCAGGCTACACCGCAGGTGGAATGCTGGTGCGGGTCTCTATGGTGGAAGTCTTGAGACAGGAGCTGGAACCTGGAAGACAATCACAGGAGAGAGACAAACAGGAACTAGGTTTGACAACCAAAGCACTGACGCCTTCCTTGCTCAGGCACAGTGTATTTATACCTGCAGCAAGGAAGGGATTGGCTAGGCAATTATGCAGATTATCAATACTGAGAACAGATTGGTGGAAATGATCAGCTGACAGAATCCAAGATGGCTGCGCCCATGCAGACACTTGGAGGGAAGTTTGGTTTGTAATCCATGTGGTAATGAAAACAGTAATGGCGGCGCCGGCCACCGGAGACAGGAGGCGCCAGGCTGACAGATGCACATCCAACCACGCGGACACAGCGGAGGCCGCGGCTGACGTAATCGCCACTCAGACACTCTGCATGCAGAAGTTCAGGGACGGCGGCGGAGGCCGCGGGAGACGCCATGCCAGGTGTAATATGGCGTTTACTGTGACAGCGTCCCAGAGTGACAGGAGAGGATACAGGAATGTACACATCAGGATAACAGATGGAATCCGGTCCTGGAGCGCTGAGCCAGCCTTAGGAGGCATCTGATGGGTAAGAAATGGCGTCCAGATACCCGGATCGTGACAAAACACATGTGTTCCAAAGCGTTTTCATGGTGGGTGTGTGATGTCAGCTCCAGCCTGATCAGTCTGTTGTTTTCGCACTGTAGGAGTAAGTCCTAGACTACATATAGACTGCACAGACTGGAAAAATCATTAGATGGTAAGTGAGTTGTGAAAGGATTTGGAGCTGACCGGCTTTTGTAAAACTTTTTGCACGGCATACATAGACTTGCACAGGGCAGATTTTCACTCTGGGCTGGGCGGCGACTATCCGATCGCAAACCTCTGCAAAGTTTGCAGAGGTGCAATCAGACCTGAATTAGGTCCTTTGTTCTTACAATATTTTGATAAATCATTTAAGACTGCAACCTGTCAAGGGACCCTAATTCTTTTCAGTGTTTGTAGAAATATACTGCATCTGCAACAATTTCCACAATGACCTGCAACTGTACATGTTCTGTAAGTGGGCAGCAACAATGTGAAGGCAGACATGGTGCAACAGTTTTCTTAACGATGTGTGACAATTTATGAATAAGGACACAGGAATCAATGGTAATGGTCAGTTTTCCTGTAGAGTTATGCAATACACTGCTCTCAACCAATCAGCGGATGCAGCCATAGAAACCATCCTTTTTATTTGGCTGAGAGCGGACCGACTGTTAAGCAATCAGCGCAAAATGGCAGTGACCCATGTGGCTTTTTCAGGTACCATTGTACTATTCATTGTAGATCAGGACACTCCATATTTTATGTTTCCCAAGAACTTGGACTTTTAGATGAACAAGTGACCTGAGCACACCCAAGGACTAGGAAAGTATGCAATGTGAGTGTGTTTAATAAAGGGTTAATAAAAGGACTAAAACATTCTGTAAATGTGTACTGTCTTTATTCTAATATTTCTACATAGTGGGTGTACAGGTGTCAGCAGGCCCTCTGAGTGCCATCATGCCAGGGAAGACTTGTTGGAACCTGTAGCCCCACTGTGAAGAACAATATTACTACTTTTATATGATGAATCCCACAAGCAACACCACCAGGGATGTGGGGCATAGCCGCAGGCTTTCAGCCCAGCCATGGAAGGTTACTCGGTGGGGGGGACACCTTTATTGGGTTGTACCCACTTTCTGAGGAATCCCAAGCCTGGGCTGACCACTTTGAGGATGTTTTAAGTGATGACACGAGGACTCTGTGATGTTCTGACTACATTAAAAAAGAGCACCCCATGCCAGTTTTCCCTTAGATTTTCTACTGGGTCTCAAAGGTTTAGTGGTTGGTTATGTGTTTGGGGGATTTCAATGCCTTTTTTCCCCCAGCCATTTAGTTACATTTTTCAAGTTATATTTTTCAGCACACAAGCCGGAACAGGTCACAGAAATGGATTTCTTGTGCATCATTTGCTGCATTGCGGTTACCTGCAATTTCTGTTAAGACTGAGCACAGTCCTGCGGACCATTAATTCATATACCGTAGAAAGAGTCCTCTATTCAGAAATTTTCGTATATCATTGAGGAAATTGATGCACAATGTCTGCCTTCTCTCAGAAATTGTTGCTAACTGCTTAGAGAACATGTTTCCAATGGCCTTCACATTTCCCCAGTACTGTAACTCCCCATCCTAACTTTTTTCTTCAAAGCTTGGCATGCACATCCTTCACCACCATTCCCCACTTCTCCTTCCCAACCAGACTGGCCCAAGCCATTGTCTCAGACTACAGTATTCACACAGCCATTAATTGTCTCAAGTGTAAAACAGGGACAGAAGGCATTTTTTTCAGGTTTTAAAATAAATAAATGCATTAATACATATTTTAAGCGTAAGGTACAGTACTGAATGACACCAAAATGTTTTAGGGTTATGAGCTTTAAATAAAGTGATCTTTGATATTACAGTAATGTTTATCCCTATAGTACAGTATGTATTGCACATAATGGACCCTCTCATGTGTCAGCACACTGACCTGCAGGTTAAACATGCCACAACTAAAATGCCTGTTTGGCACAAAATGAGCCACAATGTATGACAACACATCTGTATTTAATTCCTTGTTCACCTTGCATTGTTTACAGAGCAAAAGTACTGTTGATATAGTAAGGGCATCAGTCAGGATCCCAGCGGTTGGAATCCTGGCAGTCAGAATACTGTCACTGGAATCCAGACACTACTCAGAATGCCTACATGCCCTGGGGAAGGTTAGGGTTAGGCTGGGGGGTGTTAGGTTTAGGCTCTGCGGCTGTGGGGTTAGGGTTAGGCTGTGGGGGTGAGAGGGTTAAATTTAGGCTGCTAGAAGGGTGTTTAGGGGGCCATTGAGGGAAGGTAAGTCTACTTACATTCTTTTGTTGGGATTCAGATCATCGGGATGCCACAGTCAGTATTCTGACCGCCGGCATCCTAACTTCCAGCATTTCAATCCCAACTCTACTGTAAGGCTATCAACATAATTGTTTCTTGGTCTTCTTTTTATTGTCTCCTTCCAGTTTTGTCTAAACGTGCATGAACAGGACTACATTTATGATGTAAATAACATGTGTTTTTGGATCATAAATTATGTAAACAACATTAAGGTTGTCAGAGAGGAATGGTGTCTACCAAAAATACCCTCACATCCAGGCTTCCAGCTATACAGCCAAGGTCTAATTCAAACCTATCTTATGGTATATGACATCTAACCAACCAACAGATGAAGAACTGTTTAAAGCATCATTAAAATATGTCAAGACACAAACTATAGAGCTTGTTTCGTAATATTTACTACACTTGGTTATTATTTACGTACTGCTGTGTAACATCAGGGATCCATTGATTTTGGTAATATTTTAGTAATATTCCAGTAAGTGATGATGGCTCAATGCGAGTCCAACAGTGCATGGCCAGAAGTTTAATGTCATCTTAAATAATGGCTGTAAACGATTAGTAGTCATAACTATTTAAATAAGCCAGTAGCATTATTTGTAAACCAGCATGGTGTACTTCTTCTAGGTCACATCATCTGCAAAGAAAACAGAACATTTACCTTTACAACAATAATGTGTCTTACTACTTCTTACTGGGTAAAAAATATAGAATAAAACTAAAACTATCAAACTTTTATTGTCCATATATCAAGTGTTACAAGGGCCGGTGCTACCATTTGGCAGCTTTAGGCAGCTGCCTAAAGGCGTCCACCAAATAAAAAAATTAAGCTGCATGCTGCCAAGGTGGCAAGCCTCTTGAAAATCCCCCAGCCACTGGATCTGCACTCTCACCTGTAAGTGAGCTCATACGCGGTAAAGTCCGCAGCAGTAACAGCCACTGCTTCCCTCACGTCCATTCGTCTCCTTTCCTTCAGGTGCCAGCCTGTCAATTACATAAGAAGCTCTCCCCTTTAGACAACAGGTGGAGCTGGTTTTGCTGAATGGAGCCTGATTAGGTATATCTGTTATGCTGTTTTGGTGAGGAGAAAGGGTAAGCGCATGTGTGCGCATGGGGGGCTGTGTGTGTTAATGAGTGCTGATGGGGTTAGTGTGTGTATTTGGGAGGGGACTTAATGAGGTCAGGCAGGGTGAGTGTGCGTTGGTTAATAAGTGCTGGCAGTGTGCATGGGTGGGTTAATAAGTTCTGACTGGGTGGGTGAGTGTGTTTGTGCATGGGAGGGTGTTGATGGGTACTGACTTATATTGGGGCACAGATGAGTGGCCTAAATATGTATAGGGGCACTGATGTGTAGCATAATTTATTGGGGGCACAGCTGTGTGGCATATAAAGAATGTCGGAAACGTGTGGCATAATTATGCATTTAATGCACAGCTAAGTGGCATAAAATAAATTTGGGGCACAGGTGAGTACCATATTATATATTATGGGAAAAATATTTGGCATATAATGTGTTTGGGGCAGAAATGTGAGGAATATTATGCATTGGGGCACAATTGTGGCTTATGTAATGAAGGCAGGGGTGGAGTGTCCATGGGGTTCACAGGGAAGATCCCCGGTGGGTAGATATGCACGTGGGGCATGTTGTGTGTGTTAACATGTAAGAGGTGGTGCTTCCACCATGGTTATACGGTATACATCTGGTGCTGCCCACGTGGGGCAACTTCTACAACTTTTTCCAGGGCCACTTTCAGTTCCCAATCCACCCCTGAATGGAGGCAGTGATGTGTAGCATCATTATGAATGGAGGATACAACTGTTGGCATATAATGAATTTGGGGCACAGATGTGGAATATTATGAATTGGGGGCAGTATTATGAGTCACATTATGCTTTTGGGGCTTTGCTCTGTTAGCTGGAGCATTTCTGCATAGTATTTTAGGAATTTGGCACACTGCTGTGTGGCATGTTATAAATTGGGGATACTGATGCGTGTTATATTATGAATTGGATGGAGCAGGGGTGTTGGGTAAAATTTTGCCTAGGGCACCCAAAGAACCTTGCAGCAGCCCTCCAAACTATCATATGACACGTCTATATCTCAAACAATACAATTTAAAAAATATGAAGTAAACATGATGACAAACAAAAAAGTAAAGGCTAAACTAAATTGCTGTGCCAATTTACAGTATCTTGACCTAAGTGTCATTGTCCTTTTACTTCTTTTATATCTTATATTCCAGTGTAGGGCGTCATCTCAAATGATGAAATCCATTATTTGAAAAATTTCTTTCTAAGGGAGGGTCTAAAAATATGTTTTTTTGGTAGGAGTAATTCAAATCTGCCATTATTTTGTGATTGGACCACATATTGCTTAATAAATCTAGGTTTTAATAACAAGCATGTAAATTTCTCTCAAAAAAACATGAAATAAATTTTATCTTCAGGTAATGACAAAAATGTACACATATTTTCAGTTATTTCTACATAAAACATTGTTATAATAGTTCCAATTTCACTAAAACTACACTGATAAAGATTGCAACTGTTAATAAGATATTATTTAAACAAGAAGCTTCATTATATCTTGTTTTGATTCATTCATAGACATCAGCTGTCTACTTGCTTCGTGTCCTCTGATATAACCCTCATATTTATTATATGAATAAACATTGTTTGCAGAGTCAGTAATTTGTTTGACACATCTATTGACTGACCATGACAAGGCCATTGCGGAACTTTCATGGGTTCTTCTATAAACTTCTTTACTTCCGTTGTAGTTAGTTTACATGTCAGAGGAGGTTCATAAATATCAGCAGACCAATCTATTAAATCCAATGAGAGGTGTCTTCTTTGAATGTACAGAGCAATTACAGCCTTCTGTTGTAACTTTACTTGTTGCAGTTGAAACAATATGTAACGTGGGACCTCCACCCAAGATGCTTCATTTTGATATTAAACCAGCAGGGATAGTATACGACAACAATTAATTCCACAATCAGTCTTAAATTGAGGAGATTTTTACCTTTTAGTCCATGTTTTGAGACACATATGCGATGAAGTCTGTTTTCTGTGGTTAACCACTTTGAGTGGCTTACTCTACAAATTTCAATAAGGGGCAAATTTGTGGAAAGTTCTCCTGTTTTTATGGCCTGAGTTATTCAATAACCATATGCTTGGTCAGTAGACAGATCCAATGTAACACTGTCAGTCAGTGCTATCAGAGACTTACCAATTGAGAGTTTGGTGAATGATGGATTCATTACTAGTTCGGTAGCAGTGTCTAACATCTTGCCAATATCACCCTTACACTTGTTGTTTGACAGTGTATTCACATCAAGTGTAGGGATTAAATGTCACAAGGGTAACTCATTTGTATGAAGGACACAAACCAACCAGTTCAGCTTACGATCCAGCTTGAGCACTACCCAATGCACAATGCCTCCATTCCAACGAGTGTTTGCATTTGTTGAATTATTATTATCCTTTATTTATATGGCACCACAAGTGAGCCACAGCGCCCAATTACAGTATATAAATGAATACTCAAAACAGGAAAACAGTGACTTACAGTTGTAGACAATATAGGACAAGTACAGGGTAAATAAACATAGCTACATCAGTGGAAGACACTGATATAAGTATTAGAGTGGTAAAAAAAAAACCACAGGATTTGGTGCCATCAAAGATTGTTTAAGTAAGAATAGGATAAGCACATGAGAGAAGAGGGCCCTACTTGTGATAGCTAACATTCTAAAGGGGGGCAGACAGCAGACATGTGTGACATACAGAGAGAGTGAAACAGTAGGATAGGATGAGATTTGGCTGGGTTTTGTGAATAAGTGGCTCTTGAGAGTCTGCTTGAAGTTTTGTAGAGAGGTGAAGAATATTTTGAGGAGAGGCAAAGATTTCCAGTGAAAGAGAGCACAATTTTTTTTTTAGAGGTAGGAGTGGGAGGAAGTAATCAGACAGGAGAGGTGGTATGCATTAGCAGAGCGAAGAGGATCGGTGGGAGTGTAATGGGATATAAGGTCAGAGATATAAATGGGAGAGGAGTGGGTGAGGGCTTTGTAAGAGAGTGTGATAAGTTTGAATTTGATTCTGAAATAGAAGGGAAGCAAGAGAAGGGCTTGTAAGAGAGTGGAGGTGGATGTAGTGTGTTTGGTAAGGAAGATAAGCTGGGCTGCAGCATTGAGGATAGATTTGAGTGGAGAGAGGCATTTGTAAGGGATGCCAGTCAGGAGAAGATTACAGTAGTCTAGTCTGGAGATGTCCGTTGAGTGGATAAGGGTTTTAGTAGCATCCTGGGTGAGGAAGGGTCTGATACTGGCTATATTTTTGAGATGAAAATGGCAGGTTTGTAAAAGGTTCTGAATGTGTGGTTTGAAGGAAAGGGAGGAGTCAAGGATTACTCCAACACAGCACACTTAGGTGCTAGAAGAGATAGTTTTTCCATCAATAGATAATGAAATTTATGGAGGTGAGGTTGAGAGGGACAGTGGGAAAATGGTCAGCTCTGTCTTAGACATGCTAATATTAAGAAAGTGCTGGGATATCCAAGAAGAGATACTGTAGCAGAGAGGCAGTTGGCAATATGAGTAAGGAGAGGTCCATGGAGGAAAGTTAGATTTAAGTATCATTAGCACAGAGATGATATTGGATGTCAAAATAACTAATGATATTACCTAAAGAGGACATATAGAGAGAGAAAAGTAGAGGACCAAGAACCTTGGAAGTCACCTACAGTTAGTGGAAGTGGGGGGAGGTGGAGTCATGAGAGGAGGCTGAAAAGGAATGGTCAGTGAGATAAGAGGACAGCCAAGAGAGAGCAGTTTCATGCAGACTAATAGAGTGAACAATTTGCAGAAGAAGAGGGTAGTCTACAGTCTCAAAACCAGCAGAGAGGTCAAGAAGAATAAGCAGAGAGTAGTGTCCCTTAGATTTGGCAGCATGGAGGGCATTGCAGACTTTAGTGAGGGTAGTTTCAGTGGAGTGGAGAGAATGGAAGCCAGATTGGAATAGGTCAGGCAGTGAGTGTGAAGAAAGAAAGGCAATAAGGCGGTTGTAGACAATACACTCAAGGAGTTTGTAGTCAAACGGTAGGAGAGAGATGGGTTAGTAGTTGGAGAGGGTGTTTAGATCAAATATAGGTGTTTTTTAAAATAGGGGAGACAAGTGCATGCCTGGAGGCAGAGGGGCAGTGCCTGATTATAGGGAGAGATTGAGAAGGTGAGCAAAAATGTAACAAACAGAAGGAGAGAGGTAATGGAGGAGGTGGGAGGGGATAGGGTCAAGTGGGGAGGTTGTGGTGGGGATAGATGAGGGCCATGACTTCCTTAGCAGATACATGGAAGAAAGATGTCAGAGTTGGTAACATGGATGAAGAGGGGTGGACAGGGAAAGGAGGGGGCAAGAAATTGAGGGACTGTTGCAGATGTGATGTCCTGACGTATGGAGTCAATTTTGGATGTGAAGTAAGTGGCAAGAGCAGAAAGTGAGGAGGTAAGATGAGGTTGGGGTGGGCAAAGGAGGGAGTTGACAGTGGCATAGAGGTGCCGGGAGTTGGGAGACTGGGAGGAGATGAGATTCGTGAAGAATGACTGTTTAGCAAAGGAAAGGGCAGCACTGAAGGACGAGACCATAAGTTTGAAATAGATTAAGTCTGCCTTAGATCATGATATCCTCCAATTTCCCTCAACAGTACGTAAGCATTTTTGCAGATATCTGGTGCATTTGGTGTTCCAGGGTTGAGGTGTTAATCTGCAAGGATGAACAGTGGTTGATGGAGCGGCAGAGTCAAGAGCAGAGGCATGAGATGCATTATATAAAGAAGTGGCTTATTCAGGATGCGGGGCAGAAATAATAGGATAAAGAAGTGAGTCAAACAGAGAGGATAGGGATGTGGTGTTAATAGCCTCAATTTTATGCTTAGTGACAGTAGCCATAGAAGGTAAAGACGGAGATGCAGAGAGAGATATATGTTAAAGGAGAGCAGGTGGTGGTCAGAGAGGGGAAATGGGGACTTGGACAAATCAGAAATATCACAATGGTTAGTGAAGATCAGATTATGTGAGCTGCTACTCACATTGGAGGGGGAGGAGGTCTACGGGGAGAGACCAGGGGTGATGAGAGAGTATTGATAGTGTGGGTGCCTGAGCTAGGAAGGGAATCTGTAAGAGGTGGGTAGGGAAGGAGTTCAGTAAGATGTGGACGTGGGTGTGGTGACATGACAGGGAGAGGAGGGAGCGAATAGGGTTGAGTGGTAGGGTGGTTGACTGGTAGGGCAGTAGGACCATGGTGGGGCAGAGGTGAAATAAATTGGGGTAACAGGAGCGGAGGGGAAAGGAAACAGAGGGGTGGAGGGGTAAGAGGAGGTGTAGGAGACTAGAATCACCTCCAATGGCCTGCAGACTCTTAGAAATCCCTTTCTTCTTAATGAAATCTACAGGATTAATGATGCTAGGGAAATGCTGGTCTGAATTATCAGCTTAAAGCATAACTTTCGTTACATCTTCTCGACCATCAAAGAAGATGCATTCAATTTCACCTTTCTTGCAAAACTTGTCAAAAATTCCTAATGCAAGGACGTGATTTTTTCTTGAGCCCTCTTTACTTAATTATTTTACTTAATTATTTACTGTATTATCAATTACAAGTATCTTGTCAACTTTGGTGATCAATCCAGCATCAATAAAAGCAGAAGTAGCAATGGCACCTGTGGTATGCAGGCTAGCACCATATCTAATGCTCTGCCTGGAAACATTTGGTATTTCTAAAGTGTTACAATCTGTCTTTTAACTAGAAGTGGCATGCGCCTTATGTCCTATTGAATAAATGTGGGGCTGTGGTGGGGCGCCAATTCTTTTTCTGGCACAGCGCACCAAAAAGTCTAGTTACGGCTCTGCAAAATGGAAAAATAGATCAATAGTAATGTAACTCCAAACTTTTAGCAATCATTATTAGTGACTTTTATACAAATTTTCACACATGTTATCAAAACAAGATTTTAGAAAGACAATATTAAAATTAATGGAACTATCACAACATTGTACTAAACTCTTTATTTTTCATTTACTTATTTACCAAGCAAAATTAAAACATATTAAAATAACCAAAACACATTTAGTATTCTGAAACCATATTGCAACTTTTTAGCACCCACCATCTTTGGAATTTTAAATTGAAAAAATTTGACAGCCAATCCCAAGTGTTCACTAGTTCAAGTGATTGTCACTATCATCATCATAATTTTTATTTAAGCCTGCCCCTGACCCACAGATAATACTGCATTCACATTCATATTTATGTCTTTATATATGATTAAAGATTAACTTTTCACATTGTAGCCTTCTTTATCATGTATGTACATCACACATGTGCACATTATAGATGACAGTTAAAGAGGGTTGTTTTGTGACAAGCGCATTTCCATAGATAAAATGCTTAAGAATCCAAAAAAGTTGTTTCATTCCCACATAGCAAAAAACATTGTATAAATGCGTGCAAGTTATTGTTGACAGGTCTTGTGTGAGTGTATTTAGTACAATGTAATATTCTGTTGCAGTGACATTGACAGTCACCTCACCCATTTTAGTATAAAATGTGAAGTGGCATTGAATATGATTTTCTTACATTGTTTGCCATTTCTAGCTGCCAGCATTGCAGAATGTTATCTCTCAAGGAGAATTAGGAAGACTGTTTCGGTTTTTACATGAATTAAATCTTATATTTTTCGGCTTGTATTTAGGTTTACTTTAAGCCAATACTACAATACTAAATAACATTTTTGTAGAGAATTTAAATCATTTAAAATGTTTTACATTTTTACACAGGGAAATGTTACAGAAAATTACTGTATGTTGTTGTTTTTTTTTCAAATGCTATCACTACTGGGAATACGTGGTATCTGCCACTTCATACATCAATGACAATATAGTGGGCTACCTTTTATTGCTTTAAATGTCACTTATTCTTTTTAATAAAGTATACACTACTAAATATTTTTTAGAATCTATGTCTTAAATTATATCATACAACTCATTAGCACCGTATAATGGTCTGTGAGTTATTTTGTGAATAAACATAATTGTATAATAACTATATAAGATGTGTTTGGTTTTTCTTTAATTCTTTTTTTTTATGTTGAAGTTAACTTCCTACTAACAACAAAGAACCAATAATTATTTTTAATCTATTTACAAGCTAGTCATGCACAAGTATTTAGTAAATACCTGTATTACTAGTAACTAATATATTAACTATTACATAATAAAAGTATATAATAACAGATATAATTCTAACAAAATAATAATAATAATAATAATAATAATAATCTGTTAATAATAACAAAAGGATATAATTAACAGATGTGCACAATCCTGATGTTTTATGTACAATTCCGATGGTGTGAGTGATGCACACCAGCGTATGTGCAGATCTCAGTCTGCAGCATCGCACACAATCCCTTTTAAGCCGCAGCATGATTCACACACTGCGGCTATTTGGATGCACGGATGGGGAAGCAATGGGCAATGTTCTCGAATACAGGTTTATATCAGCCCTTTTTTTTGGAGGTGTGCTGAAGCCAGTGACTGCTTCTTCCAATGTAGCTTCACTGGTCCTGGTAGTGCAAAAACACTGGCCATTTTGAGTAACCTGAGATGACCGATGTTGGGGCAGGGGGATCTGATACTGCATCTTTGCACACAGCAGCAGATCACAAAAGCATACAGTGGACATCTTTATACTTAAGGCACCTCCTGCTGCTTTTACATATTTTAGCACAGCCGGTGTGTATAAAGTTGCAGCAACTGTGCTACAGCGTCCATCTCTGAATCTGCCCCAGCAATCAATTATACACAATTAATGAGGGTATAATTTAACTGATCACTAACAAATGCATCTTTTTTGTAATATACAGTAGCGTTTTTTTCCCTATAGCAAGGTATCCTCCTATAAATAAATGCTTTTTGTATCTTTAAATGTAGATAATACCAACTATGGGCCTTATTCAGGTTTGTTAACAAACAAAAAAAGCACACTAATGGGCAAAACCATGTTGCACTGCAGGTAGGACAAATGCAACATGTGCAGAGAGATTTAAATTTGGGTGGGGTGTGTCCAAATTGAAATCTAAATTACAGTGTAAAAATAAAGCATACCATGCACAGATACAATATAACCCACATATTACATCTTGCCCACCTGCAGTGCAACATGATTTTGCCCATTAGTGTGCTTTTTTGGTTTGCTGGCAAAACTGAATAACCCTTTATGTTATTAATGAAAACTGTTAAAGACCTCACAGGGAATAATTGGGAACATAATGAATATTGTTGCAGAATTAAAGGCACTTAAACTCATTAACAGACTAATAATGGGTTTTCCACCAAAATGGAGGGCCCAACTCATTTTCAAAAATGGACTAGGCCTATTGGTGGGTAGATCCCTTTTAGTTTGTACCTCAGTGTAGTCTTTCTGTTATGCCGGCACCTGGAGATGACATCACGTGCATGTGATATGACTCTCTGTACTTTTAGAGAGACCCAGGTCATGTCGTTCACACCACAGGCTATCCGGTCCCAGGTCTGACCCTGGGAGCTACCTGTGTCGAATTCACTAATATCCCTTTCACACCACACAAATAACGCGGTATAGGCCTGGCATATTGCCGGGCTGACATGGGTCAGCGTGCAGTGTGACAGTGCCATAGCCGAAATCCTGGGTCGCCTGACCCGGCAATTCAACCTGGAAATAAAGCAATGGTATTCCTGGGTTGAATACTGGGTCAATGGCAGTGTAAATGGCTCCCAGGTCAATACGACCCGGGACCCATTCACTACAACAGGGAGAGGTGGCGCAGATATGATCTTATCTCCCAGCACTGCTCCTGCTGCCGGCCCTGCCCCCTGCCACTTTGGCAACCCGCACGGCATATTGCCTGGTCAGGAAGGTTAGCACTAGTCTCCAATGCTGGATCCCACCCGGGAAGGACTTGTTTCCAATTCCTGGGTGGGATCCGGCATTGGCGATGGGAAAGGGGTATAAGGTAACTGGACATGGGTTATTTTACAAAGATCCTTTTCCACAAACCCAGCACCCGGTTAGACCCGGGTTATTGCAACAGTGGAAAAGGGGTATAAGTCATTAACTACTATACAGTAGCTTACAAAAAAAATAGAAGCAAGGATATAATTAGCTGCTATGGGTTTTATCTTGTGCATCAGTTTTCTGAAGTGTCCACCAAATAAGGAAACATTGTCCTATAATCTTCATAATCCTCAGTTTCCATTTTGAACAATTCAGCTACTTCTCATTTGATTATTACCTGTAAATGTAATGAAGATGTTGCGGCAGCGAAGGCACGGCAAGTGTGTCTGCAACTATGTGTGTACACACGTGCACACATTGAAATCTATGGAGTAAATGCTGGCATAGATGAGTGGCTACATCTAATAATCAAATTCTCAATACTGAAAAAACAAAGGTAGCATCAGGTTTGGGATTTGTTTTGGACTCCGGGACCACTGGGCAGGTCTGGTAAAAACCATAGTGAGTGAATAGATGAACGAGTTGCTGAACCCAAAATGTCTGCAGCCTGTTAATAAGAGAGCACCACAGCATCATCGCAAGACATCTGTTCTGTGGCTCTGGTGCATGCACAGTCATGAAATCAGGACTGCATCTGAGCTGAATCAGCCCTATGTCAACATTGTGAATGTCACCATAATGATTGCATACAACCCCAATAATGCATTCAAGATAATTTGACATACAGTACTGTTTGAGCTCTTATGAAATAAATCTATATATGTGAATGCGAAAGCCCTCACTCACTCCCTCACTTACAGACTCATCACTAATTCTCTTAATTCCCGATATGTTAGGAATCTGAAATTGAACATATTTATTCTTCAAGTGGGAATAGGAAAACTACACAATTAGAATTTTAATAAACCTCCCCTAAGGGGATGAAACGGGAGTTGACATCATGAAGTCATTACCGATGCGTGGCTTGCATTGTGTGAATGATAACACCCAAATGGACAATTGGATTAAAATTTGGATTGCACCTCCAGTGTGTAGAATTAATAAACTACTAAAATAGTCCTGTCACTTTTTACCATATCATGCTATGGGTGCTCCTTGGGTAACACCAAGAACCATGAATTAATATTTACTTACATTAAGGCATCTCAAATTTACATCTCTATAGGTTTACCAAATTTTTAACACTCATTTATATTTACAACCGTGAAATTCAGAAACTACTGTACGAAGATCGGGTAGAACAGCTAGTCAAATATAAACACAGCAGATGCTATGGTACATGTTGGTTAGAATCTTCTAAAACTATTCTAAGAGATTTGTGGCTGGTTTTATTTCTATGATATCCCCTTGATCACTACACATTTTGGTCAGTGTTCCAGCACCTTTATTTGGTTTGTTCTTTGAATATCCATACAGCTTTTAAAGGACCTCTAAAATATGTTAGTCATTTTACCATAATGGTAAAAGAAAACACTTATACAGGTTGAGTATCCCATATCCAAAATGCTTGGAACCAGAAGTATTTTGGATATCGTATTTTTCCGTATTTTGGAATAATTGCATACCATAATGAGATATCATGGAGATGGAACCCAAGTCTAAGCACAGGATGCATTTAGGTTTCAAATACACCTTATACACAGCCTGAAGGTAGTTTTGGCCAACATTTTTAATAACTTTGTGCATTAAACAAAGTGTGTGTACATTCACACAATTCATTTATGTTTCATATACACCTTATACACACAGCCTGAAGGTCATTTAATACAATATTTGTAATAACTTTGTGTATTAAACAACGTTTAAAACGTTTTCAGAAAACATAAATTTTACTATGTCACTCTCACTCAAAAAATACCGTATTTCGGAATATTTGGATATGGGATACTCAACGTGTACTCGAAAACAGAATATAGAATAGTTTTTAAAAAGAAAAACCTGGTAAGTGCTCATATTTTGAACTGCCAGCTATATCTTGGTACACAGCAGTATACTTACAGCTGGTTATACTTTATACATCTAAATAATAACTTATATAAAAGTACATATTTCATCCTTTTTGCACTAGTAAGCTCATATTAAATTAATAAAAAATGCATATATCAATGATCACATTCCAATAATTCTACAAACTTTTCAAATAAGATTTTTTTTTTTACAATTTAATATTGGAACATGCTGAATGTTTTCAATATTCTACAAATCACTGCGACATCAGAAAGTATTTAGAATTTTATAGTACTGTATGAAGCCACTGCTCTTTCCAGAAATTGCATGGGGCACCAGTTCTAATTTATCACCTACTATAAATTTCAAATATGCCATAGCTTCAAAACAAGAAACAAATGGATTCATTTATTAGCTGTACAGAGATCAACTGAATATTTTCCTGGTAACATTTATTTATTGTTTATGATTTTCAGCTGCATGCCAAAGAAATGTCTGAAAGATATGTAGGAGATTTAAAAGGCTAGGTATGAACCTCTTGCAAAGCACAAAATATGAAATGTGAAAGACATTTAATGAACTAGTATGAATTGAATACTTACCTAGATTTATAGCAAACTTTATCCTCAAGCCATAAATGTAGTTTCTACACTTAAAAATAGATGAGAACTGTGTTATCTAAACATATAATAGTTATTGTAAATAGGCAATATATTTATCTCCTATGTTAGAATATTTAGGCAAATTTGATTCAAATATTCCACGTCACACCGGAAAGCATCAATATTGTAACATTCCCTGCATATACAAAAAGAAATATGCAGCAAGAAATTGAATTACATTTTTGAGTCTTGTCATATTTTTGATTGAATGGGTGAATCTAGCTTTTCTACAAATCCCTTTACTGCTGATTTTAAGCATAAAGATGCCTTGATGTGTTATTTTATAAAACATACATACAGTAATGCTGTAGAGTCAGGAAAATGTAGGATTACTGGTGGACAGCATTTTTTTTTTAGTCAATTAGCTGTTGGTGTACATTTCTAAGTTGAACAAGAAAATAAGCATCTCACGGCCTTATGCAGACATGATCACAGCAGCAATTTATTCTCTAATGGGCAAAAGCATGTGCAGTGTAGGTGGGGCAGTTATAACATGTGCAGAGAGAGTTAGATTTGGGTGGGGTGTGTTCAAACTGAAATCTAAATTGCAGTGTAAAAATAAAGCAGACAGTATTTACCCTGCACAGAAACAAAATTACCCACCCAAATCTAACTCTTTCTGCATGTTATATCTGCTCCACCTGCACTGCACATGCTTTTGCCCATTATAAAAAGATTTTGCTTTTGCGATCAGGTCTGAATTAGGCCCTAAATTATGGGTATATTTATTAATATACTGTATGCTGGTTGCCCCAAATTTTAAGGATTTTTTATTGCCGCTATCCAAGACAATAAGGAAACCTTATTTGCCTGAATATATTATTATAGAGCCACCGAGACAGGGCCTACAATAGGAGCCCAACTCTGCAATCAGTACAAGTACCAGGAGAGGGATCCGCAGTGCACGCTCCTCCACAAATGGTGTCAGTGCATTTTTTGGTGTAAATCTACAGTAACACTGCATGTTTGCAAATCATACCCATTGTTTTGAGAGCCTGGCATATAATCACTTTGATCCTTGTGACTAAAACCTTACAATTGTTTTATAATTTAGAGGATGATTGATTTGCTTAAAAGTTAGCCTCCATATTGGTCTATATTACTTGAATCACAGTTCACTCATACATTCATTGGAGAGATGTCTAAAAATATTGACATTGCAGAGAACAGAGGTTCAATCCTCCATGCATCATTTCTACACCCTACTAATATGGAAATGATGTTTAGAAATGTAGAATTTCTAGTCACATAAATCCCATATAGACCTGGAGCTTTATTGTTTGAAGCTGCCTAAATAGTGGTAATGGCTTATTTAAGTGTTTATTGGAGTCCCTGAAGCCTCTCTATCAACTATGTGCAATTGCAGAAATGTAATACAGGTTGAGAATCCCTTATCCAAAATTCAAAATCCCACATTTTTGGGTCCCCTACTGAGATAATGACATATATATATATATATATATATATATATATATATATATATATATATATATTATATTATGTGTATATATAGATATATTATATAGTTATATAATAAATATATATATATATATATATATATATATATTTGTGTCATTATCTCAGTAGAGGAACCAAAGATATGGAAATTTTAATTTTGGATAAGGGATACTCAACCTGTAATACTCAGATATGAGTTGTAATTGCCATAATAGTGGTGTTATTTTCTAATAGCCGGGAGTATTCCCATATAAATTGTAAGCAAAAATGTTAAATGATCTGCAGTGCCACTTTACAGTACTTCCAATTTTGGATCCAGCATTAAGACACGCACGTGCAAGCTCTGTGTACCATGTTGTAGCCTGTAGGCTACAGACTTCTAGGCCAAACTAGCATTTGCTAAAAAATATAAGGTCACAAAAGCTCGAATATTCACATATTTGCTTTCCTATATCCTATATCTTCTGTGGCATCTCTTTGACACATGGTTAAAAATACGTCAACTCTCCAAAAATAGCTATTTTTATAAGGTTGACTTTTGTTAGTATAATAAAATGGTCTTTGAGTACAATTTGCTTTTCTTAGTTGTTTTTCCCCTCCATGTGTGCGATGTTTATGTGTCCTTTAGCTTATGTCTACAGTATGTTTATGTTCATTGAGGTGTATAGTGAGGTTGTCCCTTGATTTAGTGGTAGTGAGAACTTAAATTGCACATATTTATTATCCAGGGATTTGCATGATCAGAAAAATATTGCTGAGTGTTGGCCCTGGCCTTAATTTGCCTTCTGGAAATAGTTTACATACTATATAAGCATGCACAATAATATCATCACATACACCACATTGTGTGACCTCCAGCCATTGATAGTTTAATGTAGTCTGTATAACATGTGATCACACTCATGATGATGTTATTACGCTATTCAATGTTCCAGCCAGAGACCCAAGGAGTTGCCTCATGAAGTCTTCAAAATGACAGTAATGTACTGTATGTGAGACTAGAGTTCATCCAGAGTCTTAGGGGTATGTTTATGAAAATGTGTGGGTTTTTAAAAGTTGAAATATTGCCCATAGTAATCAATCATATTCTAGCTATTATTTTCTAGAAGATGCTAGATAAGACAGAATCTAATTGGTTGCTATAGGAAACATGTCCACTTCACAAATCTGTAGTTTGGTAAATATACAGTTTACAATTTAGGGATTTATATATGCTCTTCTCCTTATTTATTTAAATATGCTCCTCTCCTTATTTATTTATTTATTTATATACAGTATGTTTGTTTCCTTAATTATTTATTAGAGATTTATGCCAGTCAGTTTTTGCTGGTTTTATGATTGGTTCTAATTCATAATCGGGTTTTGGTTTTGGATTTAGTTTTGCCAAAACCGCTTTTTTTTTTCACGTGTTTTGGTTATGGATCTGTAGTTTGTTTTTTTTCCCAGAAATTGATAAAAACAGCTAAAATCACATAATTTGGGCCTTGTTTTTGTTCCTACAGTATTTTAACATCAATAATATTCATTTCTAGTAATTTTCAGTGAATTTCTACCACTGCATAGCTTTCAGTATTGTTTTCATCCAGTTTAGGCCAAAGAAAGCAGCAAGCTGGCTGGTTACTATGCAACAGAGCAGTATCACAAACACATTGCAGTTTATAGCACATCTATGAAACATTGCCACACAATGTTGGAGGACAGAAAACTTGTGCAATGTGGAATTGTCCTTTGCCCCCCCCCCCTTATGTTGGATATTAAAAAGTACACACACAGACCAGGAGAAATGTCAAAATGTTGTGTAGATGCCTCTACATCACCACTGGGTGTCTTGGAAAAGCTGAGATTTTTCCTGACAGCAAGAGTTGCCGGAGAAACCGAAGGAGGAGATATGTCATGTACCACTTGAGCTGCCAACTTGCTCTCCAGGAGCTATTTACATATCTTCAGGTCAGAGTCAGTTGGAAAGAATATGACGTATTACTTAAACCTAAGAAAAACTTGGTGCCTAATCTAGCTGGCAATGTATGTATTCACAAATAGGCTGGTGCTTCTTGTTACAAGGTCATTGCAAAGACCTTTTCAGTAGACAGATAAAATATAAACCTGTAAACATGTTTACTAATAAGTAGCCCCTCTACCACCAAGTTGATTGGGTGAGCAAAACATGTGATATGTTTACTTTCACCTACCTGTAATGCTCTCACAATATTTGTGGCATTATCAGAAATCACAAATCCTAAGAAAAGTAAGAGGGGTAAGACATTTTGCTATAACATCCCTTTGTTTTTCTAACAAGGTGTCAGCGGCATGCAAAAAAACAAGTGTAGAGGCTGCGCTATTCCAAAGATGTACCAACAATAATATAAATGTATCAATAATACTTTTTAATATTAAAATATCTAAAATAGCATGGTGAATACACCATAGACATGCAACATAAAATGCAATGAAAAATTAAAAACATGCAATTTTAAACTGTATGTATTAGTTAGGTTACCCAAGTGGACAGGAATTGGAAATAATTGAAGAGTGGAAAGTCCGTTCCTATATGGTCCCCCAAAAAGAGTATAGTGTCCAGTTCAAGCAGTTTAGGAGATAAGCAATGTCCGATTTAGTAGTAAGTTACCGCTAGAGGTTATGATGCTCCAAGTTTATAGATGATGAGCTCCTCATGCGATGCGGTGGAAAGGAAATCGTCGGTTCAACTTGCTATTAGAATCCTCCATAAACAGATGGTAATCTGGATTGAGATGGGGGTGGTTCGGTCTTCCAACAATATCCAAACTTGGGTCCTGGTGTACCTGACGCGTTTCACTGCTGTCAACTAGCAGCTTTTTCAAAGGTATCCTTGGTTAAAATATATGGGGTTTATATACCCCTAACAATATGGTGGCTAATTAGCACCTGATGTGTATTGTTGCATGAATATCTAATAATATATATAATAACAGTATAAAATCAAGTATGAGGCAGACCTATCTCTCACATGATGGGAATATTCTAACTCTAATTAAGTTTTGGATAAAATTTAATCATATATAGATTATATTAAACTTGTGAAGCGAAGAAAACAGGAAGTGTAGGTATGTTTGCTAACCAATCATTACTTTTGTTATGGTTAGCATCACTATAGAAACATCACCCATAAGTATGTCATTGGTTGGGGATCGAAAAAGAAGTAACCCAAACTCCTGTCTGTGTAGGGAGGTCCGGTCACGTGATACTGTATATGTCACGTGATCGGAGCTCCGTCTACGGCTGCTTGTATAGTCTATTGCAGTATCAGAAAAGTCGACACCTCTTCTAGACACTGATGTCATGAGAGGCAGAAGAAGATGCCTCACTGACAGTTGCAGAACCACCACTCACAAATAAAGGTGAAGGCCTGAGCCTTTCCTTGTCACTTCGTGTGGTGAATCGCATGTTGCTAATTTCATGTTTAGTGTACGAAATTTACCCTGTATTAGAGGTATTTTTTCTTTTTGATTTTAGATGTTCTGACTTAAACCCTCTATGCTCTTGTGCATCAGCTTTAGTAGATAATGTTGGAGGATTAGTATCATCATGACCGGTGGCAGCAGCTACAGCACTAATATTTGGCTGCTGCTCCTGCTGTGCTCTCAACTGATTGTTGTCCATATCAATGAATACACAGAAGTAGTACAAACAAAAAACTATATATTTTTTGTTTTACTATGTTTTTCATACGTGACATCTCACACTGTGGGTTATCACAGCGCTCATATGTATGCGAACAAAGCAGTACGATGCAGCACACACAGCAATTTGTACACAAAAAAACAATGTTTTTAAACTTTATTTACTTTTTTAACTTATTTATTTATTTATTAACAGTTTCTTATATAGCGCAGCAAATTCCGTTGCGCTTTACAATTTGAAATAACAATAACAAACTGGGTGATAACAGTCATAGAGGTAGGAAGGCCCTGCTCGCAAGCTTACAATCTATAGGGAAATAGGCATATGTACACAAGGAAAGGTGCTATCTATTGCATAGAATGAGAAGACATGTGAGGATATGTGTGGACTGTACAGAGTGGATGTAATTTGATAGGAAGGTTTATGAAAGTTATGTGGGCGGTTCAGGAATTTGATACGCTTGCCTAAAGAGGTGAGTTTTGAGGGAACGCTTGAAGGTTTGGAGACTAGAGGAGAGTCTTATTGTGCGTGGTAGGGCATTCCACAGGGTGGGTGCAGCCCGATGAAAGTCCTGCAGTCGTGAGTGGGAGCGAGTAATGAGTGTGGATGAGAGACGCAGGTCTTGTGAAGAGCGCAGAGGTCGGGTTGGGAGATATTTTGTGATAAGCGAAGTGATGTACATTGGTGTAGTTTGGTTAATGGCCTTGTGTGTGAGTAAAAGTATTTTATATTGAATGCGGTAGAGTACAGGTAACCAATGGAGGGACTGACAGAGTGGATCTGCAGACGATGAACGTCTAGCGAGGAAGATAAGCCTCGCCGCTGCATTCAGAACTTGACACATACAGTAAATAAGTCAGCAGCACTGAAGTGTATGGACACTGGACAGCTTTACATAAGCAGCACTGGAATGGATGTGCACTGGACAGCTTTACATCAGCAGTACTGGAGTGGATGGACACTGGACAGATATATATGTCAGCAGCACTGGAGTGGATGGAACTGGACAGCTATACATCAGCAGCACTGGAGTGGATGAACACTGGACAGCTATATATCAGCAGCACTGGAGTGGATGCACACTGGACATATATATATCAGCAGCACTGGAGTTGATGGAACTGGACAGTTATACATCAGCAGCACTGGAGTGGATGAACACTGGACAGCTAGATATCAGCAGCACTGGAGTGGATGAACACGGCACAGCTATATGTCAGCAGCACTGGAGTAGATGGACACTGGACAGATATATACATCAGCAGCACTGGTGTGGATGGACAGTGAACAGATATATCTGTCAGCAGCACTGGAGTGGATAAAACTGGACAGATATACGTCTGTAGCACTGGAGATTATGGAACTGGATAGATAATTGTCAGCAGCACTGGAGTGGGTGGAGCGTCAGCAGCACTGGTAATTTTGTAATCTTTTTTATTATTATTTTACTTTTTGAATTTTTACTTTTTTTAACTGGACAAATATATACGTCACCAGCATTGGAGTGGATGGGCACTAGACAGTAATACGTTAGCAGCACTAGTATGGATGGACACTGGACAGATACACATCAGCAGCACTGGAGTGGATGGACACTAGACAGCTGTACGTCAGCAGCACTGGAGTGGATGGACACTGGAGATATATATACATCAGCAGCACTGGAGTGGACTTTTTTTTACTTTTTTATTATTTTTTACTTTTCTTTATTTTTGCTTTTTTTATTTTTGTTCACTTATTGTTAACTAGACAAAAATATACATCAGCAGCACTGGAGTAGATGGACACTGGAAAGCTATACGGCGGCAGCACTGGAGTGGAAGTTCACTGGACAGCTAAGCATCAGCAGCACTGGTATGGATGTACACTGGACAGATATACGTCAGCAGCACTGGAGTGGATGGACACTGGACAGCTTATACATCAACAGCACTGGATTGGATGGACACTGGACAGCTATACTGTATGTCAGCAGCACTGGAGTGGTTGTAGTGGATAGACACAGCACAGCAGCAGGAGTGGAGTGGATGGATGGAGCACAGCAGCAGTGACTGAAGTGGAGGGACCCGCATAACAAAGCTGCAGCCACTGGAGTGGATGGACACAGCACTACACAGGAACAGCTACTGGAGTGGATGGACACAGCAACTCACAGGAGAGAAGCCACTGGAGTGGATGGATGGAACATGGCAAAGGAGCATGGATGAGTCTGGAACTTGCACCTGAATCCCCACCGCGAGGTCTTTATAGAATCCAAAACTCACAAGAAATCCAACGCTGGCTGATGACATTTTGCCTCGTTTTAATGTCCGGAATTGGCAATAAGATCTGGGCAATGGGTCCAGATTACTCAGATTGGGTAAGTTAGGGAAGGTTTATACTTCAATGGCCCAAGCCCACTCATCTATATTATATATTATATATATCTATTATATATATATATATATATATATATATATACAGTATATGCCCCTCTCCTCATTTATATGTTTTTTTCTCTCCATGATATAGTATGCCGTTCTTATTTTCATGCTTTTGGATCACTACAGTAGTGATTATTACCCTGTCTTGTCTCCTATTTGTAGAGCAGACCTAACACCCTTACTATTGACAAACGATATTTCTTGTATAATTATCACAACATAAATTACACTTCTTCATTTCATATTATATGAAATCCACCGTAACGGGGGTTAAATAAGATATCACCCTTATATGCTAATGAAGTTTTAGTTCTTTAGTTCTTCCATTAATAAAATGAATTATCATAACAAGAAAAATATAATATTTCATTTAAAAAAAGAATTCCAAATAATGATTGTAATCATTTTTGTTACAAATGCTAAAAGCCTGTAATAAAAAAGCAGACAATGAGAGCCAAACACATTTGTACTAATGGCTGTATATATGAAAACATTCATTTGACAAAATCAAGAGCCACAATCACACATTATTATTTATAAAATATGTCATATCTGCATGTTTCAAAAGCTCTTTGGCAATAAGGGCTGAGTCTTCCTGTTTTTAAAGACTAACCCTTTATCTTTTCTGTCATCTCTTGCTGTAGGCTAATATGCGCTTGTTGATATATTGGTCTCTTGTTTTCATATCTCTGCTTTTCTTATTTTAAAGATTGATTCTCGTGAGCTTCTGTGTTATTTCTGGAGTTGAGAGCAACATTTCTTAATCTGCACTGTGTCAGATGGTGACTTTTGAATGGAAAACAAATGGGGAACTATTTCATGCTATTATTAGGAGTATGTCTTATATTTACTTTTTTATCAGATGCCTGTCAGTAACATATAGCTTAGTTTATTTAATTTGATCTAGATTTGTAATGTGTTCAGGATTTGCCCTGTTTTCATTACTGCCATAATTCTGCAGTGCTGATGGATGCTGAATGTCCCTTTCTGACATAAAGAGCATGTACTCTTGAGACAGCATGAATCAATAGCGATATGTGGAACTATACAAAACTCATTTAGTTGGTCACTACAGTGAAATCAGCTAACTTGCAGACACATGTGAAAGTGTTTTTGTAGCAAAAAAGATTGTTCTCTGTTCTACAATATATGTAATGTTGAATTGAACTATCTTTACATGGATTATTGGTCAGCTACACAGAGTAAGTATATTTAATTAGTATATATTAATATATTTAAAAAACAATTAGGGTCTAAGTAAATTAGCAGAGGTAAGATACGGCGTCGGGAAAAGGGTGGTAGCCTTGGGCAGTACTATTCAATTACAGCTCCTTTTCCTTGAGCAGTAAATTACCCGCTATCAGGCCTAATTCAGACCCGATGGCAGCAGCAAAATTGTTCTCAAATGGGCAAAACCATGTGTACTGCAGGTGGGGCAGATATAACATGTGAAGAGAGGGTTAGATTTGGGTGGGTTATTTTGTTTCTGTGCTGGGTAAATACGGGATGCTTTATTTTTACACTGCAATTGAGATTTCAGTTTGAACACACCCCACCCAAATCTAACTCTCTCTTCACATGTTATATCTGTTCCATCTGCAGTGCACATGGTTTTGACCATTAGAGAACAAATTTGCTGCTGCTATCAGGTCTGAATTAGGCCCATCATGCGTCAACCCATAGAATCTGGGAAGTCCCCAAAGCTATGGGTTAACAGCTTCGCAGCATCTGCGATCACGGCAGTTAATGTGAATTTCTCTTCGAGCCTCCTCAGGCTCGAACAGTAATCCGCATTAACTGCATCCTGTGAGCTGATCGTGGTCAACCATAGGTTATAATTGAATAGTCCCAGCTGATCAATTAGCACATGGTAATTAACCAGGGCTAATTGAATCTGCCCCTTAATCTTATTAGACTTGATACATAAAATATACAAAATGAAAGTGAAACCAAAATAACAGTGTCAAAGCTGTATTCAGTGTAACGATACAGAGTTAGAAGGCATTTTGTGCACCCTAAGATGGAGTAGCGTCTATGCTAGAAGACAATATTGTGACCACCGGCATCCCATCCACTAGTCAAACACACCGAATCCATGGTTCCTGCTAAATTCTCCTTTTGCATACCTTCAAATTTTCACGTAACAGTGCTGTTTTTTGGGGGACTGTCCCGCTGTCCCATCCGCTGGCTGTAGTGTCCCATGTTGGGAGGGCAGTTGGGAGGCTCGTGCGCACAGCGTCTATTCCCAGGAGGGAGAGGGAGAGGGGGCCTGCCAGCAGCTCACATAGTGCTGGACATGCCCCCTTAGTGACAAAAACAGGAGCGTGGTTCGTGATTGCGGCACTTATGTGAAGCCGTACCCCCTTTCACATAAGCCACGCCCCTTTTTGGGATTGCCTCTCATAAATGTTGGGAGATATGCTTTTGCACCTTTTAATGTACATCCAAAAACTTTTACTAAATAAAACACTTTGTACTCACAGCTGAGCTACATTTATACTATAAATATACTATAGCTCTTATGCACGGCTGTAACTAAGGCGGGGGCTAGGAGGGCACTTGCTCTTGGTGCCAGATTTGAGAGGGCAATGAGAAGGCGCACTCCTTCCACCTGCCATGGCTTCCGCCTGGCTCCTTCCACCTGCCGTGGCTTCTGCCCGGCTCCTTCCACCTGCAGCAGCTACTGCCCGGCTCCTTCCTCCTACCACTACATCAGCCAGCTGCTTCTGCTCTCCCCGTCCTGATGCTGGACTCATGGTCTGACCTCTAAACATGATCTGTGGGTCTCTCCTGCTCCTGGTGGTGGCCATCTTGGTTTCTTGTGGAATTCACTGGGTCCCTCTGCAACTTTCTAAGCTGAGTCACCGGAGCGAAGCCTGTTCTATGGGGTTTCCTGAACAATTAACCTGCATAAACTGCAGTGTCGGAAGGAGAGCCAAGAGGGCAGTGGGAAGTTGGTGTTTAAGGCCTGAGAAGAATGTGCTGATCGGGGCAAGGTAAATGAACATTACATGAGTATATATCGAACAACATGTTAAGTACATACTGGTGTAGTTTCAGCAAGTACATATTACTAGTTGGGGAAGGGGGAACTACAATATATAGGCAGAAACCCTGATATCAGGCCTGGTGCAGCTAGTGCCAAATTTATTATGGATGAAGAAAGATATAACTTCAGGTTACTGTGCTAAATCTGTGCTAAATTTGACATGAAAAAAATGACTTATACAATTAAAAAAAAATTACCATTTAAAAATAAAAAGTACAGCTCATAAATCAAATTAGAATAAATAATATACAGATGGAACCCTCTTCATCTTTGCCTTTAATAGGATTAACTGAGCCAGGGCAGTCGGAATTAATCCCCTGCTGTAATGACTTAATCCCCTGTTGTATTGTTCTCTCTGTATTGTATTGCATCTGAGAACAATAGATGAAAGGCTTATGATAATAAACCATGGTGCACCTAGGCACAGCAGAGAAGCCAAGATGAGTGTGGCTCCATCTATATAGTGTGTGTGGGTTTATATTGGTGCAGCATGAGTACTGTGCCAGTTGCTGTGGTTTAACTTCATGAAATCACCCTGCACTTTCTAAATAGTGTACTGTTGTAATTATACAAGGGCACTACTAATGTGTCGCATAATTTGTATAAGGGTAATACTAAAGTGTGGCATTATGCATATACAGGCCACTACTTCTGTGTGCCATTATGTGTACATGGTGAATTACTATTGTGATGCCTAATATGTATAAGGGGTTTTACTGTGTGGAATACCGTGCTATAAAGGGCATTACTACTGTGTGGCATATTTTAAATAAGGAGCTGTACTCTGTGGCGTAATGTGTATAAGGAGTACTACTGTATGGTGTAACATGAATAACGGATGCCACTGTGTGATGTAATGTGAATAAGGGGCACCTCTGTGTGGTGTTACATTAATAAGGGGTACTACTGTGTGTGTAAATGGATGGGGAGGCACGCACCAAAGCAGTGCCTTGCCCCGGGTGACATAAATCCTAGTTTCATTCCTGTCTTATGTATACATTTTGAAATTTTCTTTGTAAAAATGTAGTAAAATTCAAAAACATAAGACGTATTACTGGATGTTGAAAAGATGAGCAGGCTAACAGTGAAGTACGATTTGATCCAATACAGTATTGGTTATTTTGTTGCCAGTGATGTCCTTACAGCACTGTTCCTAGTTTACAAGATGTATCTGTGGTATTCAGTATATCAACATTTTTTATTACCCTCCTACTGTACTTCACTACTGAAATAAAGTAACTTTGTATGATGAAAATAATAATAATAATAATAATAATAATAATAATAATAGTGAGGATGATCGCAGTTTCTTGACTCACATTCCTTATACTTTAAGGAAGCAGCTGTACGTCACAGGATCATTACAAATGCTTCCTGGTTTTGCTGATCTGCATTAATTCTAATAGTTGAGAGAGATTCATACCAATCCACTGAAGAAACTCAATGAAACCAATTTGCGGTGTTTACTGCTTTAAACAAGAACAGAGGGATCCGGAACGTCTTTCTAAGAGTCTAAATGTAAAAAGTTCCTTTTTGGCGCAGATTTCACAAATTGAAGAATCAATACCACTTCTCTGAAAAAAGTTTCTAAATGTATTAGGCATTCATCACAGATGAAGATATATAAATTCAATCTCACCAATAGACAGCACAATAAGGGGCTGATGATATATAACAGATTAACACTTCCAATACAATAAATATAAACAGCACACATTACACGTAATGTTTATAGCTGTTATTTTTTTTTTTTCACAAAAAGGAATGAATGACCTCCCTCCTGTGCATGGGTATATGTACGGGAACTATCCCTATCTTACCCTAATAGGTTCTGTGCTGTGTCCATTTTTTCTATCTGTGTCCTGTTGTATATACAGTAGGTCGCTCAGTATTAGACAGTACACTAGTAAGCAACATCAGTGGGACAGCAAGCTGGGAACCAGGAGTTAGATGTCACACAATAGGTGTGTACAGTACCTCAGTATTAGCTTTTGTCAAGTGGTGTGTCTGGGCTGTGTCCTTTGATCTGCAAGGAGGATACAGGGCTTACACCCTGATTTAATGGTGCAGAAAATACATCACAGAATTAAGAGTTAAAAAATAAAATAAAAATACTAGCATAAACAGTGTGAGGAAGCAGTAAGCATACATGTGAAATGTGTTTACAAGTTTAAGTCAATTTCCTGCCATGTACCATGTATTAATTGATGGTCTTCTCTCTGTGATACCTTGCAGTTGTGAGGTATCACTTAAAGATTTGTCCCACACACAAATTAAATGCTGCAATCACAATCTATTACTTTATTGGAGATTCTAATTTTACATTTTACGCAAATTAGGCCATTTTGGAAAAGGGCAAAGAGGCCAGTGCTACTTCAAACAAAGTTGATTTAAAAAAATATATACATTTTGGAGCTGTGGAGAGAGCAGAGCTGGGGGGTGCCACTGAGCAGCAGATAAAGAGATAAGCTGAAAGGGAGAGACTGCAACAAGGTTTATACTGATACTTCATTAGTGATAAAATTACCTGTAACTTTTGAGACTGTATTTTAATTTATTGTGAATTTCATGTATATGCAAATCTCATTTCATTTATTACAACCATCTTGCTGTCCCTTCCCAGTTCTCACTTGGGACCATTTTAGTAAAATAATCCATTCTTGTGCATGCTAGCCTGATTGGGATGTGGTCTGAGTTGGATGTTGTCACCGAACATAGAAGCTAGAGTATATGTAGGTACCTGGTGGAAGTGTAGAAACACTGGGACATTGATACTGCAGGTAAACTAAACACTGTATGTGTCTCACTGGAGCTCAGTGGAAGACGTCTGTCTTCCACTGTGGCACTCTCACACAGTTCCAAGATGGCTTTGCACATGCTAAGTAGCAGCCTTGGTGGCCATCTTGGTCAGAGAATAAATGTTCCCTGGATGAGCAACAACATGGAGTCTGAGCAGTAGCAGAATCCACTTTCAACAATTCTAAAGGGGGGTACACACGGAGAGATCCGTGCTTAAAATCTAAGCAATCTTGCTAGATTGCTTAGATTTTAAGCACGGATCTGCTGTGTGTATGCCCTCCAGCGATAGCGATGCGCGGCCCCGCACATCGCTATCGCCGATGCTAGATTGAGCTCCATGCAGGCTCAATCTAGCGGGTCGCTCACTTCACCATTGTGTAAAGTGAGCGGTCCCCCGTCGGCTTTCCCCCTCGCTCAGCACATCGCGCTGTGCTGAGCGGGGTGAGAGATGTGTGCTGAGTGGTCTGTGTTAAGATCGTTCAGCACACATCTCTCCCGTGAGTACCCCCCTTAATAGTAGCAAGAAATCCTTAAGTCTCCCCATGTGGTCAAATGGCTAATAAAATTCTAGCCTACTACATATGGGTCCACATTTATCTTGACCTTTAATAGGATTAACTGAGACTGGCCAGTCGGACTTAATCCCCTGCTTTAATGACTTAATCCCCTGCTGTATTGTTCTCTGTATTGTATTGCAGCTGAGAACAATCATGTTGTGCCTAGGTGCAGAAAACTAGTCAAGATAACCGTTGACCCATCTGTACTTCACAATGGACACCACAAGCAACAATTGAATTTTATTACTACTTTAGCCAGCATGGCAATTGTGGACAGTTAAAGTAATCTCTCTTTTTTTTTTAAAGTCCATAACATTAGCAGTGCTCTAAATTATATACTAATGTTAAATGTTCATAGTTTCAGAGAGGAAAAAAAACATGTTTTTTTAAAGGAAAAGTACTATTGTGTTTTGCCTGAAAGTGATTAGGGACTTGTCACTCACTGATACATTCTTAATGGCAATTACTGTAATTGTCTTACATATCCAGCCTAGAGTATGAGAAAAGCAGATGAGCCAGTAGGATTTTGACCAAACCTTTATTCTGCAGAAGCGACCAGAATCATCAGACTTTAATCACACAGTTACAATATGCCCCGTCAACTGACTTTAATGTCATTCTTTTAAATTACATTTTTCACCCAATCCAATCAGGTTATCAATTTTTTTGTGTGCAATATTTATAAAAAAAAGCAAAAACGTGATAAAATAATCAGATTGTAATGTATATAGTGTTGAAGAATGATTTGTTATAGTATCTCCATTAAGTTACAGTATGTATGTTTGGTCATATGGAGCCATTCGTGTAAAATTGCTTCTAGTAAGACGTCTCAGTGTACTAACAGCCTTGAAGTACTATATCTTTGTGAAGTAGGTATTAAAAGGTCCAATGTATGTACTTTATTTTTTCGAAATCTAAACCTGAATTGCCTGATCATGTGTACATGTTATCATTTTGTTATTTAATATAGATTTTTTTTCTGCACAGTCCCATTATAAATATTAGTATTCAGGTGGCCTTCAAGGACAAGTATTAATTTCTACATTATTGTTATGATTGCAAGAAGAAGGTTGGCTCACTGCCATAGATACCAATAATTAGTTTTCTTATAGCACCATTTATATTTCATGCGTAATATAGCTTGCATCCTATTATTGTACCTCTGGGGACTTGCTGACACTGTATGACTACAAGCATTACCATGAGGGGAGTAGAAAAACACTGGCAAACACTGATGGATTATCCACACCAGTGTGATAAATAATAATATACAGTAGGAGGTGAATTACTTTACAGTTATAAATTAGGCTAAGCATTACACAGGTTAATAGTTGTGATTCTCCCTACTTGGTGATACTGAGGATACTCTATAGGAGCGCTGTAATAGCTGGCCTATGATCAACTTGGTGTACCTCAGATTTCAGAAGCCTGTCCTTTAGCCTTGCTTCCATGTCCCTGATATAGTAAGTTTTCATATCCTTACATTTGCAGGAGGACCCGACAAGAGTCTCCTCTTACTGGTAGGCCATAGTGCTTTTATATTATTAGTAGACTTTATCATAATACCTATGTATGTTACCATCCTTAAAATGGAAATGACAAATACAGAAAAATTGGACAGTCAGGAGCAATGTGAAAGTGCTAATCACTGTTAATATTACTCCGTGCATTAATATTAGTATATTTATATTTGGTTTCTAGAATACAGAATGTAGATAATTTATGACTAGACAATAAAGTGTTTTTATTTCTTGCCCTATCTAATGGTTTTGACTGCCCATCACACCTTTAGGTGTGGGTTGCAAAAATTAACTGTCCTATGGGACTGACTTTGTTTCAAATGTCATAATTCTGTACATTATTATATCAAAAACATATACAGCTGTAGTTGCAAATACAATGTTAGAAGTCCCATGAAAAATCCTTGTGATTCCATGCAAAATATGGAATCAAAATTCTGATTCTCCACCAGTGGTATTGTAGCTTATTTTCATAGTACGGTATGTAAATCATGGATATGTGTCCCTCCTACTGCCGTGAACTATACATCCCAGCATGCCGTGCTATAGTTGTAACATGCCCTAATAGCAAAACTGTGGCAAGACATGCTAGAATGTGTAGTTTTACAGTAGCTGGAGGCAGGAGCGTCTTAAGAGAGGAGGGGGCCCATGTGCACATTCCGGGTAGGCCCCCTCCTCTCACAGTGCCATAGGCTCTGGCAATAGCTAGAGTCTACTGCGCAGGTCTCCTGAAACATGGTGCCTGCCTTGTTTTGGTGACAAAAGCCTTACTGCACATGCACGGCGGCCATGTTTGCTATTTTTTTGCTGCGAAGGTTGCCGCTGCAGCGCCCGGCGGTGGACATCAGAAAGGTGAGTATGATAACTTTGGGTGCAATGTGTGCGGTGTGGGGCCACCCCTGGACCCAGAGACCCATGTGCACCACACACATTGCACCCATGATAGAAACGCCAATGGCTAGAGGTCTGTATGATGAATACCCCTGACTTATGTACTAAGATATTAAAATACCCCTAATATACGTAAATACCAATTTAAGGATTTATTTACACATATAGTAGTGACTACATACTTATTCAAAACTATCATGTGCCCGCAGCATCACTCACATGGATGTCTGTTATTGCTCAGTGGCAGTGGCGTAACTATGGGGCCGCAGCCACTGCAGTCGCTTGGGGGCATGCAGGGCTGCGGGGGTACTGCCACTGCCTCGGATTGAGGCTGTTTTGGGAAAGAGGACATGGAGGGCACAGCGCGTGCCTCTCCTGTGTGTCCCTCCTGGGCCTCCGGCAGCAGTGGCGTGTCTGTTAAATGAAGTGCCCATTCGTGATCTCTGATTGGCTCATGATCCGGCACTTCATTTGACAGACACGCCGCCGGAGACCCAGGAGGGACACACAGGAGTGGCGCCCGCTGGGCCCTCCTTGTCCTCCTTCCCAAAACGCACAGCAGCAGGGGAGCCTGGGGTGGGCGGTTTACCTGGCACTTGGGGAGCATATTTGGCACTGGGGGAATATTTGGCACTGGGGGAACATATTTGGCACTGGGGGCGCATTATTGGCACTGGGGAGCATATTTGGCACTGGGGGGCATATTTGGCACTGAAGGGGCATATTTGGCACTGGGGGGCATAATTGGCACTGGGGGTATATGTGTACCTGGCACTGGGGGGGCATATTTGGCACTGGGGGTATATGTGTACCTGGCACTGGGGGGGCACTGGGGGCATATGTGTACCTGGCACTGTGGGAGAATATCTGGCACTGGGGGCATATGTGGCACTGGGAGCACAGCCCTAGCAACAAGCATTACCCCCTGGTTAGAAGCACAATACCAAGCTCATGAAATCCCTGGCAACAAGCATTACCCCCTAGCAAAGAGCATGACACCCAGTGCATGAAACCCCTGGCAATGAATATTACCCCCTGGCAACAAGCTTGAAACCCAGCACATGATACCTCTGGCAACAAGCATAACACCTACCGCATGAAACCCCTGACAACGAGCATGACACCCAGTGCATGAAACCCCTGGCAATGAGCATGACACCCTGAGCATGAAAACCCCTGGCACCATGCATGAAACCAAGAGCATGAAATCCCTGGCAACGAGCAGGTAATTTAAAAGTAATTAGAAGCCTTACTGTAGGACTTAATGTGTAATGGGCATTGCGGTGTGTGGCATAATGTATCACGGACATTGCAGTGTGTGTCATAATGTGTCACAGGTACTGATGAGCGGGTTCGGTTCCTCAGAATCCGTACCCCCCGAACTTCACCCATTTTACACGGGTCCGAGGCATACTCGGATACTCCAGTATTGCTCGGTTAACCCGAGAGCGCCCGAACGTCATCATCCCGCTGTCGGATTCTCGCGAGATTCGGATTCTATATAAGGAGCCGCGCGTCGCCGCCATTTTTCACTCGTGCATTGGAAATTATAGTGAGAGGACGTGGCTGGCGTCCTCTCACTTTGTTTCAGAACTTTCAGGGGGCTGCAAATATCTTTATTCTGGGGACCAGCAGTTTTATAGGAGGAGTACAGTGCATAGTTTTGCTGACCATTGACCACCAGTATTATGCGTTCTCTGCCTGAAAAACGCTCCATATCTGTGCTCAGTGTGCTGCATATATCTGTGCTCACACTGCTTTATTGTGGGGACTGGGGACCAGCAGTATTATATAGGAGGAGAACAGTGCAGAGTTTTGCTGACCAGTGACCACCAGTATTATACGTTCTCTGCCTGAAAAACACTCCATATCTGTGCTCAGTGTGCTGCATATATCTGTGCTCACACTGCTTTATTGTGGGGACTGGGGACCAGCAGTATTATAAAGGAGGAGTACAGTGCAGAGTTCTGCTGACCAGTGACCACCAGTATTATACGTTCTCTGCCTGAAAAACGCTCCATATCTGTGCTCAGTGTGCTGCATATATCTGTGCTCACACTGCTTTATTGTGGAGACTGGGGACCAGCAGTATTATATAGGAGGAGTACAGTGCAGAGTTTTGCTGACCAGTGACCACCAGTATTATACGTTCTCTGCCTGAAAAATGCTCCATATCTGTGCTGCATTGTAGTATATAGTAGGAATACAGTGCATAATTTTGCTGACCACAAGTATATAATATATAGGAGTACGGTACAGAAGGCCACTGCTCTACCTACCTCTGTGTTGTCAAGTATACTATCAATCCATACCTGTGGTGCATTTCAGTTTTGCACAGTTTGCTGACCACCAGTATATAATATATAGCAGTACGGTACTGTAGGCCACTGCTCTACCTACCTCTGTGTCGTTAAGTATACTATCCATCCATACCTGTGGTGCATTTCAGTTGTGCGCAGTATATATAGTAGTAGGCCATTGCTATTGATACTTGCATATAATTCCACACATTAAAAAATGGAGAACAAACATGTGGAGGGTAAAATAGGGAAAGATCAAGATCCACTTCCACCTCGTGCTGAAGCTGCTGCCACTAGTCATGGCTGAGATGATGAAATGCCATCAACGTCATCTGCCTAGGCCGATGCCCAATGTCATAGTAGAGAGAATGTAAAATCCAAAACACAAAAGTTCAGTAATATGACCCAAAAATCAAAATTGAAAGCCTCTGAGGAGAAGCGTAAACTTGCCAATATGCCATTTACGACACGGAGTGGCAAGGAACGGCTGAGGCCCTGGCCTATGTTCATGGCTAGTGGTTTAGCTTCACATGAGGATGGAAGCACTCATCCTCTCGCTAGAAAAATGAAAAGACTTAAGCTGGCAAAAGCACAGCAAAGAACTGTGCGTTCTTCTAAATCACAAATCCCCAAGGACAGTCCAATTGTGTCGGCTGCGATGCCTGACCTTCCCAACACTGGACGGGAAGAGGTGGCGCCTTCCACCATTTGCACGGCCCCTGCATGTGCTGGAAGGAGCACCCGCAGTCCAGTTCCTGATAGTCAAATTGAAGATGTCACTGTTGAAGAACACCAGGATGAGGATATAGGTGTTGCTGGCGCTGAGGAGGAAATTGACAAGGAGGATTCTGATGGTGAGGTGGTTTGTTTAAGTCAGGCACCCGGGGAGACACCTGTTGTCCGTGTGACGAATATGGCCATTGACATGCCTGGTCAAATTCCAAAAAAAAATCACCTCTTCGGTCTGGAATTATTTTAACACAAATGCGGACAACAGGTGTCAAGCCGTGTGTTGCCTTTGTCAAGCTGTAATAAGTAGAGGTAAGGACGTTTACCACCTCGGAACATCCTCCCTTATACGTCACCTGCAGCACATTCATCATAAGTCAGTGACAAGTTCAAAAACTTTGGATGACAGCGGAAGCAGTCCACTGACCACTAAATCCCTTCCTCTTGTAACCAAGCTCCTGCAAACCACACCACCAACTCCCTCAGTGTCAATTTCCTCCTTACACAGGAAAGCCAATAGTCCTGCAGGCCATGTCACTGTCAAGTCTGACGAGTCCTCTCCTGCCTGGGATTGCTCCGATGCATCCTTGAGTGTAACGCCTACTGCTGCTGGCGCTGCTGTTGTTGCTGCTGGGAGTCGATCGTCATCCCAGAGGGGAAGTCGGAAGACCACTTGTACTACTTCCAGTAAGCAATTGACTGTCCAACAGTCCTTTGCGAGGAGGATGAAATATCACAGCAGTCATCCTGCTGCAAAGCGGATAACTCAGGCCTTGGCAGCCTGGGCGGTGAGAAACGTGTTTCCGTTATCCACCGTTAATTCACAGGCAACTACAGACTTCATTGAGGTACTGTGTCCCCGGTACCAAATACCATCTAGGTTCCATTTCTCTAGGCAGGCGATACCAAAAATGTACACAGACCTCAGAAAAAGAGTCATCAGTGTCCTAAAAAATGCAGTTGTACCCAATGTCCACTTAACCACGGACATCTGGACAAGTGGAGCAGGGCAGACTCAGGACTATATGACTGTGACAGTCCACTGAGTAGATGTATTGCCTCCCGCAGCAAGAACAGCAGCGGCGGCACCAGTAGCAGCATCTCGCAAACGCCAACTCGTTCCTAGGCAGGCTACGCTTTGTATCACCGCTTTCCAGAAGAAGCACACAGCTGACAACCTCTTACGGAAACTGAGGAACATCATCGCAGAATGGCTTACCCCAAATGGAGTCTCCTGGGGATTTGTTACATCGGACAACGCCAGCAATATTGTGCGTGCATTACGTCTGGGCAAATTCCAGCACGTCCCATGTTTTGCACATACATTGAATTTGGTGGTGCAGAATTATTTCAAAAACGACAGGGGCGTGCAAGAGATGCTGTTGGTGGCCCGAAGAATTGCAGGCCACTTTTGGCATTCAGCCACCGCGTGCCGAAGACTGGAGCACCAGCAAACAGTCCTGAACCTGCCCTGCCATCATCTGAAGCAAGAGGTGGTAACGAGGTGAAATTCAACCCTCTATATGCTTCAGAGGATGGAGGAGCAGCAAAAGGCCATTCAAGCCTATACATCTGCCTACGATATAGGCAAAGGAGGGGGAATGCACCTGACTCAAGCGCAGTGGAGAATGATTTCAACGTTGTGCAAGGTTCTGCAACCCTTTGAACTTGCCACACGTGAAGTCAGTTCAGACACTGCCAGCCTGAGTCAGGTCATTCCCCTCATCAGGCTTTTGCAGAAGAAGCTGGAGACATTGAAGGAGAAGCTAAAACAGAGCGATTCCGCTAGGCATGTGGGACTTGTGGATGGAGCCCTTAATTCGCTTAACCAGGATTCACGGGTGGTCAATCTGTTGAAATCAGAGCACTACATTTTGGCCACCGTGCTCGATCCTAGATTTAAAACCTACGTTGGATCTCTCTTTCCGGCAGACACAAGTCTGCAGAGGTTCAAAGACCTGCTGGTGAGAAAATTGTCAAGTCAAGCGGAACGTGACCCGTCAACAGCTCCTTCTTCACATTCTCCCGCAACTGGGGGTGCGAGGAAAAGGCTAAGAATTCCGAGCCCACCCGCTGGCGGTGATGCAGGGCAGTCTGGAGCGAGTGCTGACATCTGGTCCGGACTGAAGGACCTGCCAACGATTACTGACATGTCGTCTACTGTCACTGCATATGATTCTCTCACCATTGAAAGAATGGTGGAGGATTATATGAGTGACCGCATCCAAGTAGGCACGTCAGACAGTCCATACGTATACTGGCAGGAAAAAGAGGCAATTTGGAGGCCCTTGCAGAAACTGGCTTTATTTTACCTAAGTTGCCCACCCTCCAGTGTGTACTCCGAAAGAGTGTTTAGTGCAGCAGCTCACCTTGTCAGCAATTGGTATACGAGGTTACTTCCAGAAAATGTGGAGAAGATGATGTTCATCAAAATGAATTATAATCAATTCCTCCGTGGAGACATTCACCAGCAATTGCCTCCAGAAAGTACACAGGGACCTGAGATGGTGGATTCCAGTGGGGACGAATTAATAATCTATGAGGAGGGGGATGTACACAGTGAAAGGGGTGAGGAATCGGACAATGAGGAGGAGGTGGACATCTTGCCTCTGTAGAGCCAGTTTGTGCAAGGAGAGATTGATTGCTTCTTTTTTGGTGGGGGCCCAAACCAACCAGTCATTTCAGTCACAGTTGTGTGGCAGACCCTGTCGCTGAAATGATAGGTTTGTTAAAGTGTGCATGTCCTGTTTATACAACATAAGGGTGGGTGGGAGGGCCCAAGGACAATTCCATCTTGCACCTCTTTTTTCTTTCATTTTTCTTTGCATCATGTGCTGTTTGGGGACTATTTTTTTGAAGTGCCATCCTGCCTGACACTGCAGTGCCACTCCTAGATGGGCCAGGTGTTTGTGTCGGCCACTTGGGTCGCTTAGCTTAGTCACACAGCTACCTCATTGCGCCTCTTTTTTTCTTTGCATCATGTGCTGTTTGGGGACTATTTTTTTGAAGTGCCATCCTGTCTGACACTGCAGTGCCACTCCTAGATGGAAAAAGACAAAGGGCGATCCAGCACAGGTTTAATTTAAATAAGATAATTTGTAAATTGAAAAGAAAAAGACCAAAGTTGGACAATGTATTACCCTTATTAATAGGGAGATAACAACGTATGTTATCTATGGTATGCTGTCCTGGTTGGCGGTGCACCCAGAGCCAGAAAGTACGTAGACTTACAAGGGGAGAGAACAGAAGGCTCTTTTGTGGGCGCACTCTTTAGAAAGGAAGTAGATAATGTATGAAAATCTAGAAAATGTTTAAGACATAACTTTTATTGACCAAGTTAAAACAAAATACCCTTCCCACAGATCTTATGAGACAAATTGAAAATTTGTGAAAATATTAAAATTGTTCTGGTCTCTTTATTTCAAAGAGTATGGAAAAGGTTGTATACATTGAATTGTCATACCCCCATTTCCCCTGACCAGTACAGAGTTTCTGTATTGATGGAACCGGGGGTTGGTCAAAACAGAGTTTCTATGAAGGAAGTTAAAATAACTAGACTATAAATAACTAGAATGGTAATCAGCGGTCACCACTCTAGGGATTGTACACCTGAGTTACACATAAATGCCATGTTTGTAGGCAAAAATTGTAGGCATCGAAAAGTCAAAAAGCTGAAAATGTAGTAAACACTATGATAGAGAAGTACAGAATAGAATTAGTGGTGATACTGCTGTTGGTGTTTGTTTATCACATAAGGGAGGAAATTAATTCCTGATCTACAACACCAGGTATTCGCAGGCAGTCGCCTAACCTGATACTGACCTGGCCCAACGCTGTTTCGCTTCCAAGATCGGACGAGATCGGGCGCTGACAGCGTGGTATGGTAGTAGGGATTTATGTGTACACCAATGAGAGTGCACCTATATAAGAAATGAGAAATAGAGACAAAAGAGGAGAGATGGAGAATAGGAAAAAGTTGGTGAAAATATGTGGATCTGCTTTCCATGTTAGACCCGGTTCAGAGATTCCCACTATTGTGGTACAATGACCCAGGAATCATGAATGAGAGTCCACGAAATTAGTGAATAAAGGATTTTAGTTTGGTAACGATATATTAGGCAAATAGCTTTGGCTAGATAATACAAGGATTTTGCTACTACGCAAAAAGTATTATCTGAGAATTAGATCTTCCAATAATAATGGCAAAGAATTCCCTGGTGTCTCACCCTTGAATACTGTTGTGATTGAAAATCTTATTATAACACATACATGAAAGTCTTATACAGATGATATGTCCCGTGACACAATAAAAAATATATATGATATAATATAAACAGGTTCTCACAGCATTAAATAGAACACACAAATACCAGCACCATATATCAGTTATGTAGTATAGGTGATATAGGGCTTTGTAAATAAATTCCACAAGACAAGGTTATGATCATGCTAAGAGCATGACAAAACAACTGAAAGGACATAAGGAGATTGTCCCTATATTGAAAGAAAAATTAGTAAATAAACTGCCAAAAAAGTGTGAGTGTTTACAAGAGGAAAATAAAACAAGAAATATTGATGCCAATCAATTAATGTATATATATGGAAGTTAATAATAGTCTTTGTAACGCTGTCCTGGCCTCGTTATATAAGAAACTGCATAGTGGCTCATATAAAGGAGAAACCCCCTCACAACAAAAATAATCACACTGAAAAATAACATAAGTGATTAGGGAAAGGAATTAATCCAGAATCTCCCAAAATAGAATGTTGCTATCTGTGGCGTAGGTCCACAAGATAGTGGGGGCTTATGAATCTCCAATGAGTCACTCCTAGATGGGCCAGGTGTTTGTGTCGGCCACTTGGGTCGCTTAGCTTAATCACACAGCTACCTGATTGCGCCTCTTTTTTTCTTTGCATCATGTGATGTTTGGGGACTATTTTTTTGAAGTGCCATCCTGTCTGACACTGCAGTGCCACTCCTAGATGGGCCAGGTGTTTGTGTCGGCCACTTGGGTCGCTTAGCTTAGCCATCCAGCGACCTTGGTGCACCTCTTTTTTTCTTTACATCATGTGCTGTTTGGGGACTATTTTTTTGAAGTGCCATCCTATCTGACACTGCAGTGCACCTCCTAGATGGGCCAGGTGTTTGTGTCGGCCACTTGGGTCGCTTAGCTTAGTCATCCAGCGACCTCTGTGCAAATTTTAGGACTAAAAATAATATTGTGATGTGAGGTGTTCAGAATAGACTGAAAATGAGTGGAAATGATGGTTATTGAGGTTAATAATACTATGGGATCAAAATGACCCCCAAATTCTATGATTTAAGCTGTTTTTGAGGGCTTTTTGTAAAAAAACACCCGAATCCAAAACACACCCGAATCCGACAAAAAAATTTCAACGAGGTTTTGCCAAAACGCGTCCGAATCCAAAACACGGCCGCGGAACCGAATCCAAAACCAAAACACAAAACCCGAAAAATGTCCGGTGCACATCACTAGTCACACGCATTACGGTGTGTGGCATACTATATCACAGGCATTGTGGTATGTGGTATAATGTCTCCGGGTCATTGCAGTGTATGGCATAATGTATCACGGACATTGCAGTGTGTGGCATAATGTATCATGGACATTGCGATGCGTGTCATAATGTGTCACAGGCATTACGTTGTGTGACATAATGTGTCGGGGGCATTATGGTGTGTGGCATATTGTGTCATGGGCAGTATTGTGTGTGGCATAATGTCTAAGGGCCATTGCAGTATGTGGCATAATGTATACTGGGCATTACTATAAGGAGGAAAAATGACAAATAATGTAAGGTGCATGAATCAGGATTATTTTTTTTCCTGTGGTGGCCAACGTCTGGGTGTGCAGGTTGCAAAACTGGGGTGTAGGGTAGTCTTTTCCTGCAATGCCACGCCCCTTTATGCTAAGCAATGCCCATTTCAGCAAGGTCACACCCCTTTTTGCGGCGTGCACAGATTCATCACTTTACTAGTGGCAATTATGGGAGGGCGAAAGAGAATGTTTTGGCTTGGGGGAGTAAAATTTCTAGTTACGCCACTGCTCAGTGGAACTAATTTTACAAAGACAATAGCGCCTATCTGTGGCTACTTAACCTAACACCAAAAGGTTTCAAGTAATGTGAAAACGCGACTCTGTGATATATATCAACTCACATCATGCACAACCATAGCAGGTAATATTTGTCTTAGTGCTTAGACTACCTTACACCCCAGTTTTGCAACCTGCACACCCAGACGTTGGCCACCACAGGAAAAAATAATAATCCTGATTCATGCACCTTACATTATTTGTCATTTTTCCTCCTTATAGTAATGCCCAGTATACATTATGCCACATACTGCAATGGCCCTTAGACATTATGCCACACACAATACTGCCCATGACACAATATGCTACACACCATAATGCCCCCGACACATTATGTCACACAATGTAATGCCTGTGACACATTATGACACGCATCGCAATGTCCGTGATACATCTACTGGATTGATGTCTAAACTGAAACTTCACGAGTCAAGATACGGTAACCTGCCTGACAAGTGATTGACGTAAAGTTGAATTTTCATGTGAAATAGATCTTGTATATCTACATATATCTATGTGTTTATATAAGCATACATATATAACTCTTTGCATTTGTGATGTGCAATATACTGTATGTATATATTGTATGTATATTTATATACACAGCCATTTTGGCCTTGAGGAGTCTGCACACTGCACGCGACGATTGTGAATCATCTATTTTTTCCTTTATTGTTCCTCTCCCTGATGTCATCATACATACCTCAGTTTCTTTCTATGTAACTAAGCTATACAATAGTTAAACATGATCCAAATTCATCCACTATTTTTTGTGTGATGCCAGAACAAACAGGCAAACAAATACATTAACCAAAAACTAGGGATGAGCGGGTTCGGTTCCTCGGAATCCGAACCCGCCCGAACTTCATGTTTTTTTACACGGGGCCGAGCGACTCGGATCTTCCCGCCTTGCTCGGTTAACCCGAGCGCGCCCGAACGTCATCATCCTGCTGTCGGATTCTCACGAGGCTCGGATTCTATCGCGAGACTCGGATTCTATATAAGGAGCCGCGCGTCGCCGCCATTTTCACACGTGCATTGAGATTCATAGGGAGAGGACGTGGCTGGCGTCCTCTCCGTTTATAGAGAAGAGAGTGAGACAGTAGAGAGAGACACAGTAGTAATTTTGGGGAGCATTAGGAGGAGTACTAGTTACTTGCTGAAGTGATAGATAGTGTGACTGTATATTATCTGACTTGTGGGGGAGACACTGACAGTGGGGAGCAGTTAGAGTCTGAGAGCAGGACTCAGGAGTACATATAACGTACAGTGCACACTTTTGCTGCCAGAGTGCCACACTGCCATTGTGACCACACTGACCACCAGTATAATATATATTGTGATTGTCTGCTTAGGAGTACTACTTGCAAGTTGCTGATAGTGTGACCAGTGACCTGACCACCAGTCACCACCAGTTTAATATATATATATATATATATATATATATATAATTGTATATAATATATATATAATATTGTATACCACCTACCCGTGGTTTTTTTTTCTTTCTTCTTTATACATACTACTATAGTAGCTTACTGTAGCAGTCTGCGGTGCTGCTGAGCTGACTGTGTCCAGCAGGTCCGTCATCAGTCATTACATAATAAATATATATACCTGTCCGGCTGCAGTACTAGTGATATTATATATATATATATATATTGATTTCATCTCATTATCATCCAGTCTATATTAGCAGCAGACACAGTACGGTAGTCCATGGCTGTAGCTACCTCTGTGTCGGCAGTCGCTCGTCCATCCATAATTGTATACCACCTACCCGTGGTTTTTTTTTTTCTTTCTTCTTTATACATACTACTATAGTAGCTTACTGTAGCAGTCTGCGGTGCTGCTGAGCTGACAGTGTCCAGCAGGTCCGTCATCAGTCATTACATAATAAATATATATACCTGTCCGGCTGCAGTACTAGTGATATTATATATATATATATATATATATATTAATTTCATCTCCTTATCATCCAGTCTATATTAGCAGCAGACACAGTATGGTAGTCCACGGCTGTAGCTACCTCTGTGTCGGCAGTCGCTCGTCCATCCATAATTGTATACCACCTACCCGTGGTTTTTTTCTTTTTCTTTCTTCTTTATACATACTACTATAGTAGCTTACTGTAGCAGTCTGCGGTGCTGCTGAGCTGACAGTGTCCAGCAGGTCCGTCATCAGTCATTACATAATAAATATATCTACCTGTCCGGCTGCAGTACTAGTGTGATATAATATATATTGATTTCATCTCATTATCATCCAGTCTATATTAGCAGCAGACACAGTACGGTAGTCCACGGCTGTAGCTACCTCTGTGTCGGCAGTCGCTCGTCCATCCATAATTGTATACCACCTACCCGTGTTTTTTTTTTTTTTTCTTCTTTATACATACTACTATAGTAGCTTACTGTAGCAGTCTGCGGTGCTGCTGAGCTGACAGTGTCCAGCAGGTCCGTCATCAGTCATTACATAATAAATATATCTACCTGTCCGGCTGCAGTACTAGTGATATTATATATATATATATATTGATTTCATCTCCTTATCATCCAGTCTATATTAGCAGCAGACACAGTACGGTAGTCCACGGCTGTAGCTACCTCTGTGTCGGCAGTCGCTCGTCCATCCATAATTGTATACCACCTACCCGTGGTTTTTTTGTTTTCTTTCTTCTTTATACATACTACTATAGTAGCTTACTGTAGCAGTCTGCGGTGCTGCTGAGCTGACAGTGTCCAGCAGGTCCGTCATCAGTCATTACATAATAAATATATATACCTGTCCGGCTGCAGTACTAGTGATATTATATATATATATATTGATTTCATCTCATTATCATCCAGTCTATATTAGCAGCAGACACAGTACGGTAGTCCACGGCTGTAGCTACCTCTGTGTCGGCAGTCGCTCGTCCATCCATAATTGTATACCACCTACCCGTGGTTTTTTTTTTCTTTCTTCTTTATACATACTACTATAGTAGCTTACTGTAGCAGTCTGTGGTGCTGCTGAGCTGACAGTGTCCAGCAGGTCCGTCATCAGTCATTACATAATAAATATATCTACCTGTCCGGCTGCAGTACTAGTGTGATATAATATATATTGATTTCATCTCATTATCATCCAGTCTATATTAGCAGCAGACACAGTACGGTAGTCCACGGCTGTAGCTACCTCTGTGTCGGCAGTCGCTCGTCCATCCATAATTGTATACCACCTACCCGTGGTTTTTTTTTTTCTTTCTTCTTTATACATACTACTATAGTAGCTTACTGTAGCAGTCTGCGGTGCTGCTGAGCTGACAGTGTCCAGCAGGTCCGTCATCAGTCATTACATAATAAATATATCTACCTGTCCGGCTGCAGTACTAGTGATATTATATATATATATATTGATTTCATCTCCTTATCATCCAGTCTATATTAGCAGCAGACACAGTACGGTAGTCCACGGCTGTAGCTACCTCTGTGTCGGCAGTCGCTCGTCCATCCATAATTGTATACCACCTACCCGTGGTTTTTTTTTTTTTCTTTCTTCTTTATACATACTACTATAGTAGCTTACTGTAGCAGTCTGCGGTGCTGCTGAGCTGACAGTGTCCAGCAGGTCCGTCATCAGTCATTACATAATAAATATATCTACCTGTCCGGCTGCAGTACTAGTGATATTGTATATATATATATTGATTTCATCTCATTATCATCCAGTCTATATTAGCAGCAGACACAGTACGGTAGTCCACGGCTGTAGCTACCTCTGTGTCGGCAGTCGCTCGTCCATCCATAAGTATACTAGTATCCATCCATCTCCATTGTTTACCTGAGGTGCCTTTTAGTTGTGCCTATTAAAATATGGAGAACAAAAATGTTGAGGTACCAAAATTAGGGAAAGATTAAGATCCACTTCCACCTCGTGCTGAAGCTGCTGCCACTAGTCATGGCCGAGACGATGAAATGCCAGCAACGTCGTCTGCCAAGGCCGATGCCCAATGTCATAGTACAGAGCATGTAAAATCCAAAACACCAAATATCAGTAAAAAAAGGACTCCAAAATCTAAAATAAAATTGTCGGAGGAGAAGCGTAAACTTGCCAATATGCCATTTACCACACGGAGTGGCAAGGAACGGCTGAGGCCCTGGCCTATGTTCATGGCTAGTGGTTCAGCTTCACATGAGGATGGAAGCACTCAGCCTCTCGCTAGAAAACTGAAAAGACTCAAGCTGGCAAAAGCACCGCAAAGAACTGTGCGTTCTTCGAAATCCCAAATCCACAAGGAGAGTCCAATTGTGTCGGTTGCGATGCCTGACCTTCCCAACACTGGACGTGAAGAGCATACGCCTTCCACCATTTGCACGCCCCCTGCAAGTGCTGGAAGGAGCACCCGCAGTCCAGTTCCTGATAGTCAGATTGAAGATGTCAGTGTTGAAGTACACCAGGATGAGGAGGATATGGGTGTTGCTGGCGCTGGGGAGGAAATTGACAAGGAGGATTCTGATGGTGAGGTGGTTTGTTTAAGTCAGGCACCCGGGGAGACACCTGTTGTCCGTGGGAGGAAAAGGGCCGTTGACATGCTTGGTGAAAATACCAAAAAAATCAGCTCTTCGGTGTGGAAGTATTTCACCAGAAATGCGGACAACATTTGTCAAGCCGTGTGTTGCCTTTGTCAAGCTGTAATAAGTAGGGGTAAGGACGTTAACCACCTCGGAACATCCTCCCTTATACGTCACCTGCAGCGCATTCATAATAAGTCAGTGACAAGTTCAAAAACTTTGGGCGACAGCGGAAGCAGTCCACTGACCAGTAAATCCCTTCCTCTTGTAACCAAGCTCACGCAAACCACCCCACCAACTCCCTCAGTGTCAATTTCCTCCTTCCCCAGGAATGCCAATAGTCCTGCATGCCATGTCACTGGCAATTCTGACGAGTCCTCTCCTGCCTGGGATTCCTCCGATGCATCCTTGCGTGTAACGCCTACTGCTGCTGGCGCTGCTGTTGTTGCTGCTGGGAGTCGATGGTCATCCCAGAGGGGAAGTCGTAAGCCCACTTTTACTACTTCCACCAAGCAATTGACTGTCCAACAGTCCTTTGCGAGGAAGATGAAATATCACAGCAGTCATCCTGTTGCAAAGCGGATAACTGAGGCCTTGACAACTATGTTGGTGTTAGACGTGCGTCCGGTATCCGCCGTTAGTTCACAGGGAACTAGACAATTTCTTGAGGCAGTGTGCCCCCGTTACCAAATACCATCTAGGTTCCACTTCTCTAGGCAGGCGATACCGAGAATGTACACGGACGTCAGAAAAAGACTCACCAGTGTCCTAAAAAATGCAGTTGTACCCACTGTCCACTTAACCACGGACATGTGGACAAGTGGAGCAGGGCAGGGTCAGGACTATATGACTGTGACAGCCCACTGGGTAGATGTATGGACTCCCGCCGCAAGAACAGCAGCGGCGGCACCAGTAGCAGCATCTCGCAAACGCCAACTCTTTCCTAGGCAGGCTACGCTTTGTATCACCGGTTTCCAGAATACGCACACAGCTGAAAACCTCTTACGGCAACTGAGGAAGATCATCGCGGAATGGCTTACCCCAATTGGACTCTCCTGTGGATTTGTGGCATCGGACAACGCCAGCAATATTGTGTGTGCATTAAATATGGGCAAATTCCAGCACGTCCCATGTTTTGCACATACCTTGAATTTGGTGGTGCAGAATTTTTTAAAAAACGACAGGGGCGTGCAAGAGATGTTGTCGGTGGCCAGAAGAATTGCGGGACACTTTCGGCGTACAGGCACCACGTACAGAAGACTGGAGCACCACCAAAAACGCCTGAACCTGCCCTGCCATCATCTGAAGCAAGAAGTGGTAACGAGGTGGAATTCAACCCTCTATATGCTTCAGAGGTTGGAGGAGCAGCAAAAGGCCATTCAAGCCTATACAATTGAGCATGATATAGGAGGTGGTATGTTCCTGTCTCAAGCGCAGTGGAGAATGATTTCAACGTTGTGCAAGGTTCTGCAACCTTTTGAACTTGCCACACGTGAAGTCAGTTCAGACACTGCCAGCCTGAGTCAGGTCATTCCCCTCATCAGGCTTTTGCAGAAGAAGCTGGAGGCATTGAAGGAGGAGCTAAAAGGGAGCGATTCCGCTAGGCATGTGGGACTTGTGGATGGAGCCCTTAATTCGCTTAACAAGGATTCACGGGTGGTCAATCTGTTGAAATCAGAGCACTACATTTTGGCCACCGTGCTCGATCCTAGATTTAAAACCTACCTTGGATCTCTCTTTCCGGCAGACACAAGTCTGCTGGGGTTCAAAGACCTGCTGGTGAGAAAATTGTCAAGTCAAGCGGAACGCGACCTGTCAACATCTCCTCCTTCACATTCTACCGCAACTGGGGGTGCGAGGAAAAGGCTCAGAATTCCGAGCCCACCCGCTGGCGGTGATGCAGGGCAGTCTGGAGCGACTGCTGATGCTGACATCTGGTCCGGACTGAAGGACCTGACAACGATTACGGACATGTCGTCTACTGTCACTGCATATGATTCTCTCACCATTGAAAGAATGGTGGAGGATTATATGAGTGACCGCATCCAAGTAGGCACGTCAGACAGTCCGTACTTATACTGGCAGGAAAAAGAGGCAATTTGGAGGCCCTTGCACAAACTGGCTTTATTCTACCTAAGTTGCCCTCCCACAAGTGTGTACTCCGAAAGAGTGTTTAGTGCCGCCGCTCACCTTGTCAGCAATCTGCGTACGAGGTTACTTCCAGAAAATGTGGAGAAGATGATGTTCATTAAAATGAATTATAATCAATTCCTCCGTGGAGACATTGACCAGCAGCAATTGCCTCCACAAAGTACACAGGGAGCTGAGATGGTGGATTCCAGTGGGGACGAATTGATAATCTGTGAGGAGCGGGATGTACACGGTGATATATCGGAGGATGATGATGAGGTGGACATCTTGCCTCTGTAGAGCCAGTTTGTGCAAGGAGAGATTAATTGCTTCTTTTTCGGTGGGGGTCCAAACCAACCCGTCATTTCAGTCACAGTCGTGTGGCAGACCCTGTCACTGAAATGATGGGTTGGTTAAAGTGTGCATGTCCTGTTTATACAACATAAGGGTGGGTGGGAGGGCCCAAGGACAAATCCATCTTGCACCTCTTTTTTCTTTCATTTTTATTTGCGTCATGTGCTGTTTGGGGATTGTTTTTTGGAAGGGCCATCCTGCGTGACACTGCAGTGCCACTCCTAGATGGGCCAGGTGTTTGTGTCGGCCACTAGGGTCGCTTATCTTACTCACACAGCTACCTCATTGCGCCTCTTTTTTTCTTCTTTGCGTCATGTGCTGTTTGGGGAGTGTTTTTTGGAAGGGCCATCCTGCGTGACACTGCAGTGCCACTCCTAGATGGGCCAGGTGTTTGTGTCGGCCACTAGGGTCGCTTAGCTTACTCACACAGCTACCTCATTGCGCCTCTTTTTTTCTTCTTTGCGTCATGTGCTGTTTGGGGAGTGTTTTTTGGAAGGGCCATCCTGCGTGACACTGCAGTGCCACTCCTAGATGGGCCAGGTGTTTGTGTCGGCCACTAGGGTCGCTTATCTTACTCACACAGCTACCTCATTGCGCCTCTTTTTTTCTTCTTTGCGTCATGTGCTGTTTGGGGAGTGTTTTTTGGAAGGGCCATCCTGCGTGACACTGCAGTGCCACTCCTAGATGGGCCAGGTGTTTGTGTCGGCCACTAGGGTTGCTTAGCTTACTCACACAGCTACCTCATTGCGCCTCTTTTTTTCTTCTTTGCGTCATGTGCTGTTTGGGGAGTGTTTTTTGGAAGGGCCATCCTGCGTGACACTGCAGTGCCACTCCTAGATGGGCCAGGTGTTTGTGTCGGCCACTAGGGTCGCTTATCTTACTCACACAGCTACCTCATTGCGCCTCTTTTTTTCTTCTTTGCGTCATGTGCTGTTTGGGGAGTGTTTTTTGGAAGGGCCATCCTGCGTGACACTGCAGTGCCACTCCTAGATGGGCCAGGTGTTTGTGTCGGCCACTAGGGTCGCTTATCTTACTCACACAGCTACCTCATTGCGCCTCTTTTTTTCTTCTTTGCGTCATGTGCTGTTTGGGGAGTGTTTTTTGGAAGGGCCATCCTGCGTGACACTGCAGTGCCACTCCTAGATGGGCCAGGTGTTTGTGTCGGCCACTAGGGTCGCTTAGCTTACTCACACAGCTACCTCATTGCGCCTCTTTTTTTCTTCTTTGCGTCATGTGCTGTTTGGGGAGTGTTTTTTGGAAGGGCCATCCTGCGTGACACTGCAGTGCCACTCCTAGATGGGCCAGGTGTTTGTGTCGGCCACTAGGGTTGCTTAGCTTAGTCATCCAGCGACCTCGGTGCAAATTTTAGGACTAAAAATAATATTGTGAGGTGTGAGGTATTCAGAATAGACTGAAAATTAGTGGAAATTATGGTTTTTGAGGTTAATAATACTTTGGGATCAAAATGACCCCCAAATTCTATGATTTAAGCTGTTTTTTAGGGTTTTTTGAAAAAAACACCCGAATCCAAAACACACCCGAATCCGACAAAAAAAATTCGGTGAGGTTTTGCCAAAACGCGGTCGAACCCAAAACACGGCCGCGGAACCGAACCCAAAACCAAAACACAAAACCCGAAAAATTTCAAGTGCACATCCCTACAAAAAACTAAATACAATTTCCTCATACATACAGATGGCCATAGGATTTGCATTAGCTAGGCGTGGGGTGCAAATGGTCGCACCCTAGCATAGCAATTCGTACCCACAATGTGTTTGCACATGCTGCTGCATCATGGGTTGAACAAGTGTGGCTATATCTGTTCATAAACAGTCCTTAGAAATATATTTCTCAAAAAAATAGCTATGTACAGAAACAACAGTTTTATTATATGTATGTATAGATTCATGCCAATAGCCACCTCAGTCTGTCCATTACATACTGTGGAGGATGTTTCTATTTTTCAATTTTTTTTCCTATGGGTTGAAAGAAACAGGTGATTTTTAGTTTGGCAGCAGAAAGGTGTCTTTCCCCTACATTCAGCTTCAGCTGTTGTAAAATGTGGTCCCTGGAATTAAGGGGGACATTTACTAAGCAGTGATAAGAGCGGAGAAGTGAGCCAGTGGAGAAGTGCCCATGGCAACCAATCAGCACTAAAGCAACATCTATAATTTGCATACTATAAAATTATACAGAGCTGCTGATTGGTTCATGTGCCAACTTTTCCACTGGCTCACTTCTCTGCTCTTATCACTGCTTAGTAAATGTCCCTCTATGAATGGAAAGTGGGTAGGTTTGTAGGGATGTAGTTATGTGGCCGACGGTCAAGAGACCGATGGTCACATAACTTCCCCCTACATCCCTCCCCCTCACAATCCCGATGGTCGGCATGCCGATCAACAGGGACTATTCCCACTCCTCGGTGTCCATGACACCCATAGAGTAGGAATAGAACCCGTGGTTACCGTAAGACTGATGGCTTGTGATTGTTTGTCATTGATTACCTCAGAGGGGTTGGGTATGTGTTACTGCCGGGATCCCCAGAATACCGACTGTGGGATCCCGGTGGCAGAATGGTGGCAGTTGCAAGCGCAACAAGCTCCTTGCGGGCTCATTGGCAAACTGTGCTCACCACAGGTTCTATTACCACTCTATGGATGTCATGGACACCCACGAGTGGAAATAGTCCCTGCTAGTCGGCATGTCAGCCGTCAGGATTTAGAGGGGGGGTGGGATGTAGCGGTCAGTAATGTGGACGGCGGTCTCCTGACCGCCGGTCACATAACTACATCCCCCTCAGAGGATGACTACTATGCTATGCAAGCACAAAGCAATGTAGTATATGTCTATGAAGTGTGTTTTACTAAGTAAATAGTTTTAAATATGCAAGAAAATTATTATAAATAGGGTTAATAGAAATAGGGCAGCACTGGCTGTTAATAGCAAATGTACTTTACTGTATATTATTTTGAAATTACCTTTAGTACAACCTAGCATTCAGATTGTAGACAGAATTTATTTATGTAATTGAGGGCTGAGAATACACCTACCATACATAGAAAGTATTAACCTAATCAAACATGCTCCATCATTATAGTTGTTTTTATGTTTTTATGTATTTCTATATTGCAAAATATTTAATTTACATAATTGTCAACTGCAAGTGTCAACTACGTATATAAATAGAATGACAGTTATTACAGTAGTCATTACCCTTTCATTGTATCATTTAAAGTTATTTTGTGCTTCAGTTCAATAACCTCTTGTTTCATTAATTAATATGTATAAGAGAGTGTCAGCTTTATGCCAGCCATGTATAAATTCACGGACAGTTATCGTGTCCCATTAAGCCTTTAAAATCCCTGAATTAAGAAACAATCCTTTCATCCTCCGTCATAGGTTATGTTTACTAAATCTTTAATTGTATCCTTTGGAGGTTTATAATAAAGGGACAAACCAATTATAGCTGAATAAAAATTAACCATTCCTGAAATATATACTACACATAAAATGACAGTATATGCTATAGGAACAATACCTTGGTTTATAGACTCCGTCGGAAAATATTGTCAGCATGTAAAATAATTCTAGCAATATTAATAAATGATGTGGAGGTTTTCATTACATAACATCTTTTGGCATGATGCTCCTCCTATTTCTGTCTATTGGTTTATAATTCTTTTACAGCCTATTAGTCTTATTATGAGATGTATGAAAAGTCTCTGAATCTTAACAATGTAGATGCTGTGTTACGTTTGTGCTTGGCACAATAGGGCAGATGTATTAACCTGGAGACAGCATAAGGAAGTGATAAACCAGTGATAAGTGTAAGGTGATAAACGTACCAGCTAATCAGCTCCAATATGCAAATTGACAGTTAGGAGCTAATTGGCTGGTGCGTTTATGACCTTGCACTTATCACTGGTTTATCACTTCCTTATGCCTTCTCCAGGTTAATACATCTGCCCCAATAACCCATATGTCAGGGGCATGTTAGGGAAATCTCATATAATGATGTCAGCTTTTTGTACAATACCTGAATCATCCACACTCCATTTGCACCTTAACACCTAATAATACTCACAAGGAAATTAAGAAAACAAATAAGTTTATTACAAATGAGTTTACTAAACATCCCAAAATTATCAGAGTCCAGCGGATCTTGGGGGTCATTCCGAGTTGTTCGCTTGCTAGCAGATTTTAGCAGCCTTGCACACGCTAGGCTGCCGCCCTCTGGGAGTGTATCTTAGCACAGCAGAATTGCGAACGAAAGATTAGCAAAATTGCGAATAGAAAATTGTTCGCAGTTTCTGAGTAGCTCGAGACTTACTCCTACACTGCGATCAGCTCAGCCCGTTTTGTTCCTGGTTTAACGTCACAAACACGCCCTGCATTCGGCCAGCCACTCCCCCGTTTCTCCAGACACATCCGCATTTTATCTTGGCACGCCTGCGTTTTTCCGCACACTCCCAGAAAACGGCCAGTTTCCACCCAGAAACACCCACTTCCTGTCAATCACACTCCGATTACTTCAACGATAGAAATTCTTCGGTCGGACGTGAGTAAATCTACTAAGTTTTGAGCTAAAATACTTAGCGCATGCACACTGCATACCATGCGCATGCGCATTTTTGCCTTAATCGCTCTGTTGCGAAAATCGGCAACGAGCGAACAACTCGGAATGACCCTCCTTGCCCATTGGGAAATGAGTATGGATCTGGAAGCAGATTGTATGATTGTATTCAGCATGATTTACCAGTGGACGGGATGCCAGCTGTCCATATCCAGCAGCGGCATCTCGCTCACCAGAAAGCAAGCAGTGGGGAGAGCACAAAGAGTACTCTTGTGTGCTCACTGCGCTCACCACGATGCAGGCTTGGTGACTTGCTGTGCTTGCCACAGGATCTAATCCCACTCTATGGATGTCAGGGACACTCCCAAGTGGGAATAGTCCTGTTGCGCCGGGATTCCGGTTGGCGGCATTGTCGGCTGTTAGGATTCTTACGTCAGTACCCTGACCACCGGGATTCTGACAACCAGCAAATTGAATGCATCCCACTTTAATAAGTGCTGTGAAAAGCTGCAGTTTGGAGAATCATTAGCAATAGTCAGTGCCGTATCACAGGGAAATGGGTAGCAACCAAGAGGCTATGCTACTCTGCCAGGGGTTTGGGAAAGGTCCCCTTAATTTAGGAGTCTCCAGGAAATTATAGGAAAGTAGGCAAGCAAGTATGGATTAGAGCTAGAACAGGGAACGCCTTGAAAGTATAACTCTTAGCAATCTTAGGTTAATGCAGAATTTCCTGATTGTAGTTAATGTTAATGCAAAAATTCCTGAATTTTGTAAATGAGCAAGAGTGAATAATATTTTAGTTTTTAATTAAAAGTATTCTAAAAAAGAAAGTTTCTGTCTGGGAGACCAACAAATCTGCAGGTATGAAAAAATGCTGCCAAGTAAGAATACTTTCAAAAATAGAACTGTTTATAGTTTATTTTTATCAATTAACAAAATGCAAAGTGAATGAACAGAGGGGCTAATTCAGATTGGATCGCTACAGTGGCAGCGATCGCAGTCTGAATCCTTTTGTGGAGTGTGCATGCGCAGCGGCCACACTATGCGTGTGCATCCCGGGAGCCCAGTGAGATGCTAAAAGCATCTCAGGGCTGAGATCTCCTCTGCCTGATTGACAGGCAGAGGAGGTCGCGGGGCTGGAGGGGGCATGCCAACAGCATCAGAATGCCATTGCCGGGGTGTGGTCCGGACAACAGAGGTGTGTCCGGACCATTGCAGGGGCGGGCCGCAGCAGCTGTGTGACATCATGCGCAGCTGCTGGGACCTGGGACACATTGAGTAGCGGCCTGCCACCATGCAGGAGATGCGCTGGCAGGAAGCTACTCAGCGAGTGCAAAAGCATTGCTGCTGTGCAATGCTTTTGCACTCTTGCGGGAGGGCATGGCCAGACATGTGGGGCGGACTAGCCCTGTGCTGGCCATCACCCCACATGTCGGAGAAACTGATCGTAGATGTACTAAATTTAGCTGAATTACCCCCAGAAATCGAAGAAACTCAAAATCAAATCAATATTTGGTGTGACCATCCTTTGCCTTCAAAACAGCATCAATTTTTCTAGCTACACTTGCACACAGTTTTTAAAGTACCTTGGCAGGGAAGTTGCTCCAAACATCTTAGAGAACTAACCACAGATATTCTGTGTATGTAGGCTTGCTTAAATACTTCTGTCTCTTCATGTAATTCCAGACAGACTCGATGATGTTGAGATCAGGGCTCTGTGGGGGCCATATCATCACTTCCAGGACTTATTTATCCTGAAGATAGTTCTTAATGACATTGGCTGTATGTTTGGGGTTGTTGTCCTGATGCTAAATAAATTTGGAGCCAATCAGACACCTCCCTGATGTTACTACATGATGGATAAGTACCTGCCTGTATTTATCAGCATTGAGAACCATTAATCCTGACCAAGTTCCAAACTCCATTTGTTGAAATGCAGCCCCAAACTTGCAAGGAACCTCCACCATGCTTTACTGTTGATTGCAGACACTCATTATTGTACCTCTCTCCTGCCTTCTGTTATAACCAACAATTTCAAATTTTGACTCATCAGTCCAGAACACCTGCTGCCATTTTTCTGCACCCCAGTGTCTCTGTTTTCTTGCATAGTTGAGTCAAAACAAAACTAAACAACTTAGCTATGCATGAAAATAGAGGAACTCAGGGTACCGAACAGTGACAGCAGGGGCTCTGGACTGGTGAGTCAAAATGTGAAAAATTTAGCTGTAACAGAAGAACTGACAGATGAACGACCTGGGACTCTGTAGCCATGTTTACTGTTACACCGAGCCACGAGTCCCAGGATGCATATGCTAGATGGAGAACACTTTGGGACACACCTTTTTTCTATTGCTGGTTCACTTGGCCCCCTGATTGCTCAGTCTACTTGTGGTCAGCAGTCCAAAGTGCACTACCTACTGCCTTCTGTGTTTATGATTGGAGCCATGCTCCCTACTTACAGAGAATACTCTGGCTGACCTACTCCGACTGCACTGTCAGTACATTCGTGATTGCTGGTGGTCTGTATCCATTCGTCCCTTGTGGAATATCTTCCTGAGCGGGATCATTAGCTCTGATCGATCCACTATCTACCAGATCCTTCCACCACACAATATCACTTTCTGGATTGGATTGCCTCTAGCCAGTGAAACTCAGCGGGGGTCCAGCTATCCAAACCACAGGTATATATGTGGATTAGAAGCTAGAGTGTGTTTCACTTGCTTCTACATGCTCTATTTACCTCCCCCAGCAGCATCTAACATTCTTGGATGTAATTGTGCAGCAGGGACCTGTGAATTAGTCCATGAGCAGACCACTTACCAGCTACTAAATTCTTCTAATATATCATTGGGACATGAATACGGACTACCTAAAAATTATTTTCTAGTCAGCTCTATTATGATGGGATAATGAAATCTCTACTACACATACTATATATTCATCTCTGACTGCAAAAGTTTTTTAAATATTTTATGTTTTTTTATGTAACTATTACTAATATAGTTATATAATTTATACTGTACTCATTGTTTATGTCTATGAATCTTCTTGTATGGTTTCTGTTAGAAGTAGATATGGAAGGGACAGGTAGAAAGGAAGAGCTTTGTACATGACAGGTAATGAGGAGGAGATGGGAAAGCAATAGGTTGGGAGTAGGAGATATGGAAGAGACATATTGGGAAGAGGAGATTTGGAAATGACAGGTCAGGAGGAGGCAATATGGATGCGACAGATAGGGAGGAGGAGATATGGATGCAACAAGTTGGGTGGAGGAGATATGGATGCGTCAAGTCAGGAGGAGTAGATATGGTAGCAATAGGTCAGTCATTGTAATATTATATGGCAGTCTCTGTGAATCTCTGTATTATATGGAGGTCACTACAATATTATATGTTTTTTATTTTCTTGTTTGGGGCCAATGTGTTTTATTGTTTCTTGTTTATGGCCAATATGTATTATTATTTTCTGTGTGGCACAATGTGTTTTATTTTTTTCTGTAGGGGCCAATGTGTTTTATATTTATTGTGTTAAGGATAAATAGGGGGGGTGTTTTTGTTCCTTTGCAGGCTAATATGTTTTATTGTTTCCTGTGAAGGAATTTTTTTTTTATCTGTAGGGGCAAGTGTGTTTGTTGTTTTACTGTTGGGGCCAATGTGTGCTATTTTTTTCTATTGCAATATATTTTGTCTGGGCATGCATTGGAGATACACTGTGCATGTGTACTGGTGGTGTTCGTACAGAGTCACATTACAGATCCATGCACCAAGAAGTGTATTAGAAATGTATTTTACAGGGATGGTTACATGGAGTTGGATAATCAGGCGCAGCTGTAGCATACAGTAGTATTGGAGTGACACAGGCATGTTGCTTACAGAGATGCTGAATCTCTCACAATAGAGACCATACTCAGACAGATGATCTGTACCTATCATAAGGCTAATGCAAGTTTTGATGGTGCAACTGATGGAGGTGTGTAAACATGCACACGATTGCAGTAGACACTGAATGTGGGACTCTCAGTACTTGCAGTCAGAAATGCAACTACAGCAAAAGTAACAAGACAAGCTGTGACTGCATCCAGCCCAAAATCAGACACTATAAGGAGGGATATCATCCCCCCTTGACAGACCATGCTTTCCATCCCAATCCACCCCTGGGAGCTGCTATATCTTGCAACCAGGAGATCATGAGGTAAACATTATTTTGCGCCTGAATATATTTATCTAATTGTTAGATCTTATACCAAGGCTCTGTACTGGTGTGCTATTTTGTTTCTTTATAAAAGTGCCTTTATCTACAACAGAATATGGCATCCTTACCATGATCTTGCCGGAATGTAATATTCTCGATCAATAAACCTTGAAGTGATGCTAGTATTCAAGGAGGTAAATGCAATGTTACAGGTGACCAATATCCATGCTATTAGCTGCTTTGTCTGCATTCTACACAAACTATAGTATGATAATTCATGATTAGTTATACAAGGTGGGGAATAACAATACATAGGGGATGGGTCCACAAACATTTAAATCTACACAGTTGTATGTGACCACCAAAACCAACATTTTTAATGTACATTTAAAACATTCCAAACTAATTATGATTTTTAATCTTAAACATGTAGGCATTAACATGGTCATTCATTAATTGTAGTGCAGTGTTACCCCAATGCACTGATGTGTACTAAGATCTAAAGAAAATCTGAAAGAATGCATATATTTTGTTTGTAATGCCTCTAAATTTGATGATTGAAAGTTACGGTAGGTCTTGTGCCTCTCACTACCACTTTGACATTCTTATATTGCAGTATTTTTGTTAACCTTTGGACAAAAATAACATCCTTACAAATGAATTATAATCAAACATCTTTTTTTTCTAGTGAAACAAATCTGTAAACATTGTACAGTAGCTTGAAAAATAACACGCTAAATATAATATTACTTTAAGATAGAGAACAAGAAAATTTTCTAACATTCACTAGACTCTTTTTAGAAATACACTGCTGCTGAAATGTCATACTGATAATGAAATGTCATCTTCAGGTCAAGTCAATTTTTGAGAAAAGGAATGGCAGCTTTTATTCAGCTGTATTTGCCCATTATAACCCCACTTGCAAATATTTCCAAATGTATATGAAAGTAGAGCACAAAAATGAATAAAACATGACATCGGTGTAATTTTGGAAAGGATGCATATCAATACGCAAGCATTTTTGTTTAAAATTTTATTCTGAATTTAATTTTGTTTTTATAAACTGATTTTTTGTAATATTATTTATATAAGTACAATTTTGTAAAACAGTGATTGACAGCGACAGTGAGAACAGCATGTCCTCTGGCTAGTCTGCAGGTGTTGAATGTATTACTTGTTTGTTCTAATGTGAAGAAAATCAAAACAAGTCCAAAAGTTGCATCTATTTCTCTCATATATTTTGTTAATTCATAAGAAGAAAAAAACACTTGATGGATTGAATTGGAAACTTGTTGACAAATCTACTTGTATCTCATCATGAATGACGGTCAACATTTTATTTTGCTCATAAAAAAATAATTGTCATAAAGTCAGCTCATTTTACTTTTATATTCTGTATTTTTCTGTAACACTTTTAGTTATAACATTTCTGTATTTTGTTGAATGTACTTATAAATAAATGTATTAAGACAATTGTTGCTTCTATTCGTGACTTTTATAAAGTTGTTAGAAATATGCTTTCATTCAGTAGACTTCCATTGTTGTGTCTCTGTTTCCTTTTTGTCTTATTTACTTTAGAACTTTCTTGTCAATATTATTCTACCACATTAAAATAGTAAGGGGGTATGGCATATGAGCAGGTGTGGCAATGACATCATTATAATTTTTTTAAGGATGTGATAGAGACAAAGAAGGAAAATTATGATAAGGGAATATCTATCATAGGTGCAGAGAGTGCAGCTGCTATGGGGCCCACAGCTGAGAGGGGCCCACCTTCCCTGTCAAAGTTACAAGTGTTATACATACTTTTCACCATTGGGTGGTGGGTGGTACATAATGGCCCTTACAAGCTTTTTCCTTGTGGGCTACAATATATTTAGTTACTATAGAAGTTCTATTACTTGTAGGTTATTAACCAACAAATAGATTTTAAGTGGAATCATACTGATATTTGTAGTTGTCATAATATATGTTTGTCCTATTCATGTGCAATTTTTTCAGTTTTGTTGCAAAATGGTGCTGGTCCTCGTCGTTACTTGCCTTTTTTTAAAAAAAAACTTAGTACATGCCTTCTCACCAATAGCTTAAGCTACAGTATATAGTATGTAATACATTAGTATTATTGCTTGAAGACTCATCCCCCTGTAATATTTCTTGCTAACTTTTTCTTACCTATGTATACATTCATGCTGGCCCTAGCATTTATTTCTAAACCATGTATTTTTCAGATGTGGAATATTAAAGGGTACACCGCATCACCATTTGAGAAAAGCTGACTCCACCATAATATCATTGCAGATAACATACTTCTGTCCAAGGCCATGAGCAAAGTCAGAGTATTTCAGATCTATTGAATGCTTACACACCAACTTTCAAGGTAAGATTAAGATTTTTTTACCTATGCATTTCACTTTTTTGTTAGTACTGTATTTTATAAATTTCAGAAATCTTTGCAAAGGATGTCACTTTCCCACTTACATAGTTTTATATATTTTACATTATAAATCAAATCAGTGGATGATGTCCACTGTGTGGGCTAAACTAATCAGTGTTGGACTGGCTCACCAGGGTACTGCTAGGATAATCTGCCAGTCTGTGTGTGCCGGGACAATGGTAGAGGCACACAGCCCTGAGTAAGAGTCTTAGATACAAAAAAATGTATTGGATACATATGGTACTTACCTGTATTAATAAGCATACTTACCTGAATTTACCTGGTATCCTGACCAGTATTTCTGGAAGGATCTATGAGTGACTGCTCCGGTTATTGGCTTTAATGTGAAGGGGTAGATTCCAGAGCTTCCCATTTTGAGCTTACTTCTTTGCTTCTTTTTTGGGAGCTCTCACGATATAGTTCCATACAAATTGGTTTCTTTTGAACTTTGGATGCTGGATTCACTATATATTTTATTGTATGATACATTTATTTATTGGGTCTTTTTTGTGTGATCAACCATGTATTGAAAAAAATCTATTTTTTGATGTGAACTTGCTGCACCACACAGTATGTACAGATGTAGGCATGCTCATTCTGGCTACATCTGCCGTGTATGGGCTCTCCCATCACGGCTCATGCAAATGGGACACGTGTGCATCTAATGCATGTGCATGACTTAGATGGGCACATGGTTGTGGTAAACCAGGCACAAATGCACCTAGATGTAGCCACAATAAGCGTTGCTACATCTATACATCATAAATATATTAGGTAATGCCTTCTTCATGTTACTAATTCCTTGCAAAGTCATAGGCTGCATATTGATTCAGCCCACAGAATCTATACTGTCCGTAAGGTCCACTTTGAGCTTTTTCTTTTTTTGTTCTGTTACCTAATTCTAAGTTTGCAGATATTATATGTAGTAGTGATATTGCTAATTACTTATTATTATTTAGCACTACAGTATGTGTATTATATCATTTTATGTTGTTATATTATTATATAATTTTATGTTATGTTAAATTTACTAAAGGTTCTAAAAATGAAAAGTGGTGATATTGCCCATAACAACCAGAATCTGAATGGTTGCTATGGATAACATCATCACTTTTCATTTTTAAAACCTTTAGTAAATTTAGCCTTATGAATTGATAAGCAAGATAAACATCAAGTCTCAGAATATGAAGAGTATTAAATATATGAGATGACATTATTTTTATTGTACAAAGAAATAATTACCAGTATATCTGCTTTTAGAATCCACAGGTAATTGAGTACGCTCATGTAAAACATATGTGCTACTGTATCTTAACCCAGAAAATAATTACAGTATGTCAACAAAATTATTTAGATACTTCCAAAATTATAAACTTTTTTTTAGAGAAATAAAACTTGTCTAGAGCACATTGGCAAAATCGGGTTACACTACAGAAATACAAATACAAAATGTGCACAGATTTAGTATGGGAGGAATCTCAACTCTAAATCAAATTGTAAAAATACAGCAATCCAGAACTTGTGAATAACATGTAAAACAGGCAATATTTTAAGGCATTCAAAAATAAATGCATTTACACCCCTTCCTAGCAGCAAAGTTTGTCCAGATGTAAATTTAAACCCAACAACTGGATTTGCTTTTAACTCTAAATGTGGACCTAAGAGTTCAATCAAAACAAATTCGCTGTACAGCTATGAATAGTCACGTAAAATCTGTTGTTTAGTAAGATGGTGTTCTGCCATAAGTGCCAATGCTAAGAAAAGAACCATGTCATAAAGCTTATTTCCAACTAATGTATATTGTCATACTATTGGGGGGATTGCAATTAACCCAGAGGTTCCCAAATGCAGTCCTCAAGGCACCCCAATGGTCCAGGATTTAGGTTTCGCCATGCTTGGCCACAGGTGACTTAATTAGCACCACAGTCTATTTGATGTAACCATCTGCTGAGCCATGGATATACCTAAAACATGAACCATTGGGGTACCTTGAGGACTGCGTTTGGGAACCTCTGAATTAACCCATTAATTTAATGGGAGTGGAAAAGGGGTGTGGCCTTAAACTTTAACGCCTGGGGCTATTCAATTTGAGCCACTTTTTCTGGCCCGTTAAATTAATTTGGTTTTGGGTGTTAACCCATAGAATCCAGGATAAGTTCATGGACCTATGAATTAACATGGTTGAAGCACCCACAAAAAGGCTATTTATCGGAGATTTCTTTTGGGGCCGGTTCAGACATGAAAATAAATCCCCATGAAATTCAGCCTACATGCTGACTTTGGGGACTAATTGAATAGCCCCAAGGGATCAATTAGCCTGTGGAACATTATCGTGGCTTATTGAATTTCCCCCTTTAGTGTAATTGATTGTATTCAAGTAGAAAAGAACTTTGCTAATGTGAGAGGAACATTTATTGTGTTTCTCTTTGCAGAATAAAATTATTCTGCCCTCTTAAGGAAATATTTAGGTTCTGTTTCAATTTATCCACTATTGAAGATGGTTAATATTTACTGTATCCACATGTTTTGAGATGCTCAAACATTAAATCTGTTTTAAAATTTAATATTCACTGACATTTTGCAGATTGTGTATTGGTTAACCAATAAAATAATACAAGAATTAAGCTACATTTGAATTAAGATAGATTTGGCACCAAACACAATCGATGGAATAGTTTCCCAAGTGAGAGGGTGTGAATCATCTTTCTCCAAATTTGAGAAATTAGTAAACATCTTATATTATGTTCTGGCCTATTTGACACTGTTTAAATATGTTGAAAATGGTTCCCACACAGTTGTATATAAAGTACGTGTTGTTTCTTCTTTGCAAAAACTGAACAAAAATACTGCACTGACCTGAAATTTTAATCAAAAAATAAAAAAGTGTATACTGCACTTAAGAGAGCAGAAAATGTGCATCAATCTGAAGTTTTAATTTTTTTCCCCATCAGCAGGGATCTACTAAAGCACAGTACAAATTCCTCTGTAATATTTGCTCAATATTTTTTTCCGTTTTTACAAAAAGAAAAAAGAAAAATGTAAAATTAAATTTTAAGTCTCTAGTTATTCAGTTGGATCTTTTCTTGCATTTTACCTTTACCTTTTATGTATATTTTCCCCTATTAGCAGATTTTGGAACTTTTTTTTTTAAATAGTACACTTACCAAATTTGTGGCATTCTTCTTTATTAGAGATACAGACAGTTCTGAATAATTATTTTCACCTACTTTATGTATTAAAGTTATGGAAACATATCAGAACAAAATGAGGTATTAAACTTATCACTGCATAGGGAGATATTTTATACATACAGCATAATTTCTCAACATTTAAAGACATTGCAGATAGTAACTATGAAATTACCAACAACATGAAAGAATTGATCATTTAATAATAATAATTTCTTGTAATGATAATATTTAAACAAGTATACAGTATGTAATGCTATTAATAGCTTCTTAATTTAAGGCTACATAAATGTTGTGTAACCTTAAATTAAATGTTGTGTAAAATGTGTTTTAGGTTTAGTATCATAGTTTAGTAAGCAGACGTCTTGCATAGTTAACTTGTTTTAATTTTGTAAGAGATATATATAAATTACATTTATTGGCTTTCCTATGTGACAAAATTTTCTTTCTACAGTGTAAATGCCATTTGTGCCTGTGTTGTACAAATAAATCAAATTGTATGCATCTCTAGGAATGAAAGTTTTGTGTATTCTGTGAGACTATGACCACTTTTACTTCTCCGTTCTGCAGTAATGTCATTCTGTACTGCATTGTATCTTGTGGGATATATAGTGTATAACAAAATCTGGGACTTTGACAGTGTACTCATTCTTCTATATGGTGTGACTGGGGTAGGACTATGAACATTTAAGTGAAATATTTGATAGTCAAATATGAAACAAGAAAATGTTACTAACTTCTATATACTACTACTACTACTACTACTACTACTACTACTACTAATAATAATAATAATAATAATGTTATTTATACAGCACATTTCTTCAAATATGACTCAAATTTCTTTACATTTGCAATAACAGCACAAAATAAAAAATCAGCTTAGCAGAAAAGAGAACTAAGTATTTCAGTTGCATTTTTTTTAGACACTAAAGGGACATTAGTGAATGATTGAGTAAACAGGTGCTATAAGTCTTGAGTCTGTTTTTGAAGGATTCTAGAATGGAGGCCTCTCAGAGTGTGTGGGGCATCAAGTCCTATACAGTTGGAGCAACAAAGTTAAAAGATTGTCTCCAAGATGAACTCAAGGAGATCCTAAGAGCTGTTAATACCCCATCATCTACAGATCGCAATAATTGAGTGGGGTAGTTAGGAATCAGAAGCTGCTTAAGGTACCTTGGGCCCTGGTCATGCAGGGCTTTGAAAGTCAGTAAACCGATCTTGATATAGCTTCGCCATCTTACAGGAAGCTGGTGAAGGGAGTAGAGATGCACAGAAAATCTGCTAGGAAGGAACCATAAGAAATGCAGGCGCTGCAGGTACAAACTTCAATGCATCCTTGATCCCCAGGCTGAACCACTTGCTATCTAATACCCAGAGTATTTACATTTTTTCCACGTGGTGGACCATTCTGAAAAGAAAATCCATATGCTAATAGGAGGGAGGAAATTGCACTTACATGTGAATTCATGAGTAGCTAATATGATAAAGACAGTCCTGACAGTCGCTCAATCTGATATATAATTTAAGACCTACAGAAGACTAAGCAAAGTAATATTTTAGGAGAAATGCAGAGGAGTTTAGCTTAATAAAGTGTTGTTTCCTAAAGTACTGTAGTAGAATTAACTTTGAAGTAATGTTTCCCTTATTTCTATCATGGAATTTCCACACATAACCACAATTCTGCAGTGACAATTATAGATTAATTTTCTGGACACAGCCATAAACAAAATGTAGGTATGCACCCATGTGTGTATGAGATACTGTAAATAGGTGCATTTTCCAAAAATTCAAGTTTTGGCACATCTTCATTTATTGCAATCTGAAGAAAAGGCAACAAAGATTATTTATATCTATTTTTTTTTTACAGAGAATGAATTCAATATCCGATTAATGTACTTATACAGAATCAATGATACCACATATTATGAACCAAATCTTTCCATTAGAACTTAATTTAAAACGATACTCATGACTTAATGACAGAGAGTTGCAAGTAATTTAAAATTGACACCGCTTAGACCACATTGTTATAATGAAAACTAGCCTTTGGCTAATTGGTGCAATTGTTGCACCTTTCTTATAGTAACATAGTAACATAGTATCTGAGGTTGAAAAAAGACAATTGTCCATCGAGTTCAACCTATTTGTGGTCTACTATGCATGATGATTTGACTAAAATTTCTGACTGATGCTGCTGTCAGCTGTTGCATTTTATCCCTATTTATAGTAACTATAATGCATGACTATGCCCCATACCCCTGGATATCCTTATCCATTAGGAATTTATCTAACCCATACTTAAAGGTGTTGACAGATTCCGCCATTACAACTCCATTAGGCAGGGAATTCCAAACACGTATTGTCCTTACCGTGAAAAAGCCTTTACGCCGTATTGTGCGGAATCTCCTCTCCTCTAACCTGAGCGAGTGTCCACGAGTCCTCTGTGTTGATTTAACCAAATACAGGTCCCGCGCAAGCTCTGTGTATTGTCCCCTTATATATTTGTAGATGTTGATCATATCCCCTCTTAGTCTCCGCTTTTCCAATGTAAACATGCCTAGTCTTTCAAGCCTTTCCTTGTATTCCATCGTCTCCATGCCCTTAATTAGTTTGGCCGCCCTCCTCTGAACCTTTTCTAGCTCCAGAATATCCTTTTTGTAGTATGGTGCCCATAATTGTACACAGTATTCAAGGTGTGGCCTCACTTGTAATTTATATAACGGGAGTATAATACTCTCATCCCTAGCATCAATACCCCGTTTTATGCATGCTAATATCTTATTAGCCTTCTTTGCTGCAGTCATATTTTGGGTACTACTGCTTAGTTTGCTATCTATGAGGACACCTAAGTCCTTTTTCGGTACAGAATCCCCTAATTTTACCCCATTTAGTAGGTAGGTGTAATTTTTGTTCTTGTTACCACAGTGCATTACCTTACACTTGTCTGTGTTGAAGCGCATTCTCCATTTGGCTGCCCATGCTTCTAATTTAACTAAGTCGTTCTGAAGAGACTCGGCATCCTCCTCTGTATTTATAGCCTTACACAATTTGGTATCATCTGCAAAAATTGACACCATGCTCTCTAGACCTTCTGTTAGGTCGTTAATGAAAATATTGAACAATAGCAGTCCTAATACTGAGCCTTGCGGCACACCACTTAGCACTTCAGTCCAAGTTGAAAAAGATCCATTAACCACAAGGCGCTGCTCCCTATTATCTAACCAGTTTTTGATCCAAGTGCATATTGTGCTTCCTAGCCCTGATTCTTGTAGCTTGTTGATAAGTTTCATGTGTGGTACAGTATCGAACGCTTTGGCAAAGTCTAAAAAGATTACATCCACGTCTTTACCCTGATCTAGGTTTGTGCTTACTGTTTCATAAAAGCCAAGTAAGTTGGTTTGACAGGATCTGTCCTTCATAAACCCATGTTGATTCCTTTTAATGACCATATTGACTTCAAGGAACTTCTGAATACTATCTCTTAGAATACCTTCCAATACTTTCCCCACTATAGATGTAAGACTAACTGGTCTATAATTACCTGGTTCAGCTTTACTTCCCTTTTTGAATATAGGCACTACTTCCGCTATACGCCAGTCTATTATTCTGACTACTAACTCCCCATAGAGGTACCTGCTGCCTGCAGCCATTTTTCTCCACTGCAGGGTGACCCATTGACTCTATGTTTACATACTTCCTGTTATAGTGTAAACTAATCCAGTGTGTTTATTGCAGGACCTGGTTGAAAATGTTGGGGTTGGATCCACTTAATGGGGGATCCTGTCGATCACTTGCAGTACTTTGAATCAGCCGCATACTTTTCTTTCTGCAAGTGACTGACACGTACCTCTGATCAGAACACAGATGTTGCCAATTCTTTCATTTACACCACAATGTACATTTATTTTCATTCAAAATGCATTGCATTTGTGTGCTATATAATATTGCAGGGATGTTGCACATTGGGAATATAAGATGCTTTACATATTGATGTCTATCAAATGTATTTTCAAGGCTTAGATATCCATTATCTCTCAAATTTTTCAATCTACACAGCAATATCTGATATTAGTAGCATTAAAGTTTGACCAAACTTTTTTGAAATTTTACTTATGTTTTGATATTTTGTTATTGCATTCTGGGCCTGATTCAGCGATGGATACAGTTCACTGTGCTGCTGCATCTATGGACACTGCAGTGATATGAAAATATGCTAATGTAGCAGGAGCTACTGAGGGAAAAGGATCCCTTATGCTGACATCACAGATCCAAGTGCTGCAATGGATCATCTGTCAGACCATTGACCAGATGAGTGACCCTGAGGTTACTCAGATTGGCCCTCACAGCTCCATGGCCAAAGCCATGAAGTCTGTGTCTTCTGACACAGATCCTGGTCTCAGATCTCCTAGAAAACAGGGGCAATACTGCCCTTTTTTGGTAATGCTGCTCAGCTCTGTCCACACCCCGAATGTCTGCTGTATGTCTATCATTCTGTGACTCAAGGGCACTGCAGTCTACCCACCATTGGAGATGTATGCATACCGATGTGTCCAAGAAGCCAGTGTAGCCTACTGCGTCTTAAATTTTTTTACTTCCATGATTCATGTGGCCAATGTCAGAAAAAAAACTACAGATAAGCAAAGTCCCTGCAAACATTTTTGTACAAATTCATTTTCACAGCATGACAGGCCTATTCAAGTTTTGGTGACACAATTTTTAAATTTCTCTTTTGTTTTACTATTCCACAGAGTGCCATCTACATTGTATTCCCCCTTCTATTCCCCCCCGGGAATTTGCCTCAATTGTCCTTGTGGGAGTGTACATTCCCCCCCTCGCCTGCGCGAACGAAGCCCTGCACCACCTGGCCATATGTATATCCGACATAGAACAAAAACACCCAGACTCTCTGCTTATAGTACTGGGTGACTTCAACAGAACTAACCTGAGCAAGGAGCTACCTAAGTACAAACAACAAGTCACGTGTCCCACTAGGGAAGGGCGCACCCTTGATCACTGCTACACTACCCTCAAGTCTGCCTTCCGGTCTATCCCGCGTGCTGCACTCGGCCTATCTGACCACTGCCTCGTCCACCTACTCCCTACCTATACACAGAAGCTGAGAGCAGTTAAGCCTGTCGTTAAGACTGTCAAGAAATGGACCAATGAGGCCAAGATGAAGCTCCAGGCCTGCTTTGACTGCACGGAATGGGGGGTCTTTGAAGCCTCGGCAACCGACCTGAATGACTTGACAGACACTGTCACATCCTACATCAGCTACTGTGAGGACATTTGTGTACCTACCAAGACTTACCGCATTTACAACAACAACAAGCCCTGGTTCAATGCCCAGCTCAGGCAACTTCGTCGAGCCAAAGAGGAGGCCTATAGCAGCGGTGACAGAGCACTATACAACCGTACTAGGAACTCTCTGACTAAAGGAATTAGGCTAGCAAAAAAGCGGTTCTCGGACAAGCTGACAAACGATCTCTCCACCAATGACCCCGTATCTGTATGGAAAGGAATGCAATCCATAACCAACTATAGGAAAACATCAAAGTCCACCGCCATGCACCAAGACCTTGCAGATGAACTGAACCACTTTTATTGCAGGTTCGCAAAAGAAGTCCCCTGCAACCCAAACAATCACCTCTACGATGCCCCGAACACCGACGGCCAACCCCAGGCACTGCAAGTCACCCAAGAAGAGGTGGAGGCATTGTTCAAAAGGACCAAAACCAGGAAAGCTCCGGGTCCTGATGGAGTGTCACCATCTGCCCTAAGAGCATGTGCGGGTCAGCTCGCCCCCATATTCACCAAGATCTTCAATAAATCGCTGGAGCTACAGAAAGTCCCTTCCTGCCTCAAAAGGTCTACTATAGTCCCGGTCCCCAAGAAACCCACCATCACAAACCTGAACGACTACAGGCCGATAGCACTGACGTCTGTGGTCATGAAAACGTTCGAGCGTCTGGTTTTGAATCACCTGAAAACTGTGACTGGCCCCCAACTGGACCCCCTGCAGTTCGCCTATCGCTCGAATCTGTGTGTCGAGGATGCAGTCAACCTGGGCCTGCACTACATTCTACAGCACCTAGACATTCCCGGTACCTACGCGAGGGTCTTGTTTGTCGATTTCAGCTCGGCCTTCAATACAATCGTCCCCAGCATCCTCCACCCCAAATTACTTCGCCTAGGGGTCCCAGAAGCTACCTGTTCCTGGATAATAGACTTCCTGACAGATAGGACACAGGTGGTGAAAGCGGGGGAATTCACCTCTCAAGCGCGGTCCATCAGTATAGGGGCCCCTCAGGGCTGTGTCCTCTCACCCCTGCTCTTCTCCCTGTACACAAATGACTGTACCTCAGAGGCGCAATCAGTAAGGATCATCAAATTTGCAGATGACACCACCGTCATCGGCCTTATCAAGGATGGGGACGAATCGGCCTATAGACGGGAAGTAGACCGGCTGGCCCAGTGGTGCATCCACAACAACCTTGACCTCAACCCCCTCAAAACTGTCGAGATGGTAGTGGACTTCAGGAAGAAGTCATCTAGTGCACCTCCGCTAACGATTGCTGACAGTGTGGTATCGCTAGTGGACTCCTTCAAGTTTCTAGGGACCACAATCTCCAGGGACCTTAAATGGGGGTCCAACACTGACGCCACTGTTGGGAAAGCGCAGCAGAGGTTGTTCTTCCTCAGGCAACTAAGGAAGTTCAACATCCCACAGAAGCTCCTGCTCCTCTTCTACTCCGCGATTGTGGAGTCGGTACTGTGCTCCTCGATACTCGTATGGTACAGCTCCGCCAGCGCGAGGGACATATGCAGGCTCCAAAAGGTGGTCAGAACCGCAGAGAAGATCATCGGGGCCGACCTTCCCTCAGTCAAGGACCTGTACTTGTCCAGAGCTAAAAACCGGGCAATGAAGATAGTAAAAGACCAGCTACACCCCGGCCACAGCATGTTTAACTTGCTTCCTTCAGGCAGGCGTTACAGGGCTGTCCCCGCCAGATCCACCAGAAGCCTCAAAAGTTTCTTTCCCCAAGCTGTCCGCCTGCTGAACTCCTGAACATTGACTGACTAGACGTACATGTAACTCACTTGTGTCCCTACGGTATACCTATCTGTGTAACTTTACTTGCCCCCCCCCCCACACACACACACACACACACACACACACACACCTGCTTACCTGTTACCTACTTGGCTGTTGTATAGCAAACCGAAGACAAATTCCTAGTATACGTAAGTATACCTGGCCAATAAAGCTGATTCTGATTCTGATTCTGATTTACAGATCTGACTTTCTTGCAATCAATATGCTTTGCAATGTGGTGGTACATTCATGTAGAAATAGGCACTCTTAATGGCAAATGTTGCAGATAAATGTATCATGTCTTAGCCATTTCAAAAAATAGTTTAGAGAATATTGCTCATCTTTAGAAATAACTCTCCAGTCAAATCTTTTGCTGACCTTAGTTTCTCCCTGAGTATTCATTTTGTTATCCATGGCATTTTATTACCTTATTGCAATCTGACCTGTGTTCTCCTCTGAAAATTTCAGTTCTCTTGTTATGACCTTGGCCTGGCTTATGAACCATCTCTACCTGCCTTCTATGATTATGCTGCTCTGTACTATATGAGTCAAAATGCAGAGATCTCAGAGTCCCAAGGTTAAGTAGTAGAGACCACAGTGAACCATTAGAATCTGTTCCCTTGTGACATACCATCAAATTGCTAGTGATTCAAAAGGGCTTTTTTTATAAACATTAAATTTAGGCTCACCTAACTAAATCAGAAAATTAGCTTCTATATAATACAAGATAGACATACAGTATAAACAAATACTGATTGGTAGTTATTAACACCTAAATTAGAAATTAGTGAATTAACCTTCAAGTGATGACATCATTTAGGTGTTAGAAATAAATTCTAGTTCTGTATGCTACCATATTAAAATTCTAGATGGAACCTAGTAATTTTAGTCATATCTGTGAGCTCTAGTGTTTAAGTTCAAAGGATGTGACCCACACATGTTTGATCCATTCTTTTTGTACTATAGTCAAAATAGATATTTTTAGGTAGTTACTATTTAAGAACTTTGTTCAAATGTACAGTATATACACTATACAGTGCTAAAAATATGTAGCTGCCCTTATCATTTGCCTTAATACTTATATTTTGGAACAGTCAGTTATATGAACAGCAAATTACTTTGCTGGTTCCCTTGTCTATATGTATATCTACAAAGGACTATGGGGGATATGTATCAAGCCTTGAAGAGAGATAACATGACGATAAAGTACCAAGCCATCAGGTCCTACTGTAACAGCCACGTTACAGGCTGTGTTTGAAAAATGACAGGAGCTACAGTATTTAGTTGGTATTTAATCTCTCAACACTTTGGGGTATAATCAATTGAAGTTGAACACTGCCATTTGTCAAAAAGACAGCAGTTTTCGACTTTTTTTTAGGTCGGAAGGGGTTCCAACCTATTCAATATTTTCGAAAAGTTGAAAAATTCGACTTGACGAAAAGCACGTGGATCAGCGGAATAGCTGCCGATCCATGTGCTTGCCCCTTTTTGACCATCTCAGTCTGACATCAAAAGATGTCGGACTGAGATGCGGACCCAGAGGAGGAGAGGGGGGAAAGCCGCAGGGAGACAGGGGACTGCGGCCGGCAGCAAGAGGAGGTCAGCGCTACAGCACAGCGCTGCAGCAGGATGACACACACCCGCACCGCTCACAGCAGCGTCCACCTGGCTCCAGCAAGCTTGCTGGAGCCGGGTGGACACTGCCTTGAGGTTGGGCAGCTGTGTGACATCCATCTGTAGCACTACTGTAGCTCTGAGCTCCTCTGGCTGCCGGCGGCTGTCCCCCACTGGTCTCCCTGCGGCTCGCCCCCCCTCTCCTCCTCTGCATCCCTCATCTTAATTTGACTTGAAAAAGTCGAATTAAGATGAGATTTGAATAGGGGTTGTCGGATCCATTCCGACAAATACATGTCGGAATGGATCCGACTTTAATTGAGTATACCCCTCTGTCAAGAGGTTTGAAACATCTTCCCTTCTATATTTTGCCTCCAAGATAGCCCACAGTAGCACTGGGTATTCCTTAAACACTCTATAATATTTAAAAACATCAGTTTTCTATAGTTCTAGTCATAATTATGCAACATCCAAAATAAATTTACTGTATAGTAAAGGCACTTGAAACTTTTAAACCAGTTAGAAGGTCATGAACCATACTTGTGGCAGAATCATCAATTTGAATTTGCAGTTCAATATGTGTACTGTATGTTGTATCCACTAGTCACAGTTCATTGTTCATGTTCGCTATTCGCGTTCACACTTCCCATTGAGATGAAAAGTTTACATATTATTATTTTTATTGATATAAGGGATTTAGAATTTTTAAATAGTACAAAAGTATGCTTACAAACTTTGAGGCCCATCAGCGTTTAGTGTTCACCATAAGAACTGTTACAATGTATCACTTTATACTGAAATCTGTTGCATAGATTTGAACAGTGTCAACTTCCTCGAACATACAGTAGCTCAATTTTTTCTGAGTTATCAGTCTGTCATCATTAGTTATCGTTATAGCAATTCCAATAAATTTTCAAATTTTGGTATCAAGTCAACAAAACTTTTTCACAAAACTGTTTGGGGCAGATTTGAACATCACTATCAAGTTATATGTAATTAAAGTATATAGTTAGTTGTTAGTATATCGTAATTTTTTTTACATTTGTTCATATTTCCACGTTTTAGCAATATTAGGAAAGAATCCTAAGAAAAATTCCTTTTTAAGACTCCGACTATCTCCACAGTAACTGAAATTAATAGACTGTATTGATGCCTATCATTATACCAGATACAGCATATGTTATGTTCTAAACCCTGGAGCAATCACTCCAATGCTGTGTAGTATCTACTGGCATAAAAATGGTGATGCAATATGACCAGCAGCAGTGATTTTATTATGATTTCAATGCATTTGTTTTGTGTAAGCCTCGAATAATTGTTCAGTACCCTTAAATATCACAAAAATATCACAGGTCACTTCTAATTGTGAGATTATCTTCTTTTGCGTGACGCTTATTTTACTGCTAAGGGGTTTAAAAATGTCAACATTCATTATGTTTTGCCATTTTTATTTGCTTTTTTTCTGGCATTTAACAGCTTTATCTTAATGTGCTAAACATAAACCTTTTACCTCATTAAGAAGAAATCAATGCCTTATCAGAAGGCTCATTATGATCAGCTCAAGGGCCAAATTTGCTTGTACTGTATGCGCAGCTTTAGCACTTCAAAACTGTTAATCTATTTCTCCTAATAGAGATTGGCATGTATTTTAACAAATGCATTAAAAGTACAATACACATAATATTACTAAAAATGGATAAATGCCAATGATATGATAGCCATCTAGAATAATTTGGATGAGTAAAAACGATGAATTATAAAAAAATTCTTCTTCTAGTTGTGACAGTAACATATATAATGTAGTAGTAGTATACACTGGGGGAAGCATAGTTGAAAAAGGCTCATCATTATAAATAAATATAATCAGGAATTGGATAGTTGTCCCAAAATCATTTCTGCTGCGCTTTGAGGATTTATGACACAGAGATGTTAATGCTGAGCCCTTCCTCCTATTGAAAATAGCTCTGATATACAAGGTGGTAACTTTTTAATTCAATTTAGCCAACTTTAGGTACAGTGTTCCAAATTACAAAAGATATCAGACATGTACAGTATTTGGAGGAACAAAATCTCACGTACAGTAAAGTGGTTAATAGATCCAACATACTGTACTGCATATTTCACTTTAATATTCACTTGAAGCTAGAATTGTGTCTAGTAGCATCAATACGTTACTTCTGCATGTATGCTAAATCCATGTGTGCTCTAGTTCAGATAGATAGATAGATAGATAGATAGATAGATAGATAGATAGAGGCAATTGCTTTGAGAGATACAGACTGAGACAAAGAGAGAGAATTATGAGAGAGACAACCAGAGAGAGATGGGTGGTTAAGAGATGAGAGACAGTTGTGAGAAAAAAAGTAGTGAGAGATTTACACTCTTAGAGAGCAATGTTGAACAGTGAGAGAGACTAGGTGATAAGAGAGACTGCCATGCCAGACAGACTGAGCAATGAGAAATGGTTAAGCTGAAAAGTTTGAGAGAAGCAATTTAATAGAGATACAGTACACTGAGAGAGACAGGTTGAGGACTGAGAAACAGGCTGAGAGAGAGATAGAGAGAAGAGAGAGATACAAATCCTGAGAGAGACATACACTAGATGAGAAAGAGAAACCATCTGAGACATTGAGGCTGTGGATCTTATTGTCCCACAATGAGACGTGGCTGAGAGAGAGTGGCTCAGAATGAGAGAGAGAAAGACAGTCTGACAGAAAGAGACACATGCTGAGAGACACAGCTATCAGAGGAAATTTGACAGGTGATAGGGAGACCTCTGTGACAAAAATAAGCTGAGAAACAGAAAAGTTGAAAGAGAGATGATCTTAGAATTGAGAGAGAGAGACACAGAGAGAGAGAGAGAGAGAGAGAGAGATCATTGTTTGGCTCTGCTGATGTTCTCATGAAAAGGACCACAAAGATGTATACAGTACATTCCTGCATACTCCTCATTTCCTACTATGCCAGCCACAGGCCATTGCTACTATAGGCAAGGAACATTGGGTTATTCTTCCTCCAACCCCTACACCAGTTGAGCATCACCTCCAATGTGAAAAGAAGCTGTAGAACTTATATTGCCCTCCTCCTCCTATTTGGCAGTTTAATATACTGTAAGGAGTCAACCAGCAGGTGGCTTGTTCACTCCAAGTACTAGTTCAGTTAAGCAACAGCCTATCCTCAGCACTTAAGGAGTCTCTGCTCTGAGAACTATGTAAGAATAAGAGGCTGAGGCATGCCAACTAGGATGCTGGCATCTGCATGTCCTGCTGATCATGTAAGTATTTGAAGATGATGGTGATATCATTTGGTGACTTACTGATCAGTATGAGTCACTGACAACCAAAGATCTGTTACTGATGGTGATGCTCTCATTATAGCCTAGTCACTGACCCCTTACCTGGTGTATATATAAAGTGTATTGTTTAAAAGTCTATTGGATTCTCCTGTATGTTATATACAGGAGTCTTGGATGCTCTCTGCATTATATATTAGTGACTAGGATGCTCTTTTCCTTATATATCGGTCACTAGGATGCTCTCAGCATTGTATGGTGGTCACTAGGATGCTCTCAGCAATGTGTGGTGGTCACTATGATGTTCTGTATTGTTTGGCAGCCACTAGGATACTCTCTGCATTGTATATCAATATCCAGAATGACTCAGTATTGTTTGGCAGTCACTATTTTATGGGGCTTACTAGGAGGCTTTCTGTATTATATGCAGTCAAGATTATGCCCTTTGGTTTATATAAAAATCTCTGGAATGCTCCCTGTATTATGTACAGGTCCGTATAGTTCCTGCCTTGGAAATAGGTCCCTATGATTCCCGCTTTATATTTAGATCCCTAAACTGTCTGATTTTGTTGTGACTTAACATTGCATGTTGCACTGGCCTTGTCTAGAGATAGTTGCACGTTAAACATGCTTACTTGTGTGTTGACTCTGCATACAGTTGATTTGGTCTTGCCTAAATGAGGTCAATAAGAATTTTTTTCAGGGCCACTTTAAGTTCACAATTCACCCCTGATTATATATAAAACATTTAAGCTGGCTGTTGCATAACACATTTATAGAGGTACCAGCTGATGTGTGACAATATCATGGAGAGATAAGATAATATACTGTAAGAAGAACACACAGGCTGATATGCAATCTTTTTGCCTTGGAACACAAGTTGGTCTGTTATGATTCGTTGAAGGCAAGGGGATTGTGTATACTTTTGTGGCCACAAAGGACAGTTAATCAGGTTACAGCTGTTAGAATTGTTTTGTTGTGCATATGCAAGTGTGCATAATGTTTTGGGCACAGGCTGCATATTTTATGTTGGTCATTTGTGCTACTGTACGCAGAATATTAAATCTCCAACAATACTTTGCGGTACTTTGGAAATATTATACTTACCAGTTACAGATTCCAGACTTAACTAGGGGGGTAATTCAGACCTGATCCCTAGGAAGTGATACTTGCAGTCCTGCGATCAGATAGTCGCCGCCTACAGGGGGATTATATTTTCGCTGTGCAAGTGTGCGAACGCATGTACAGCATAGCTGTACAAACTGATTTTGTGCAGTCTCTGCACAGCCCAGGACTTACTCAGCTGCTGCGATCAATTCAGCCTGTCCGGTACCAGATTTGACGCCAGAAACCCTTCCCTCCAATGCTTAGACACGCCTGCATTTTTCCAGACACTCCTTGAAAACGGTCAGTTGCCACCCACAATTGCTCTCTTCCTGTCAATCTCCTTGCGATCGCCTGTGCGATCACTTTTTTTGCACCATCCTGTTACTATGCACCGATGCCCGTTGCAGTCATCCGACGTGCCTGCGCATTGTGGTGCATACGTACACGCAGTTTGGACCTGATCACAGGCTGTGAGAAGACGCAGCCTAGCAATCAGGTCTGAATTACCCCCTAAGTTTCAAAGGTACCTAACATGTTCATAGTAGATTCACCCATAGACCTAGATTCAAACTTTGTAACTCATGTTCGTAGGTCACATTGAGGATTTGTAGTTTGAGATTTGTCGTTTGCATTGAGAATTGTCTTTTCCAGTTAAAATTTAGTGTTTTTACACTTTTTTATACTATTTGTAATTGATATTTACTGTAAAACTTTTTCTACTCAAACTGTGAACACCACTGAGTTTGTATTTTGCTTTTCTATGTATGTTATTTACCATTTGCTTTTGTAATTAAAAAAGACTTAAATCAGTGTTTCCCAACCTTGTCTTCAAGTCTTTTTACTAAATTGCCGATTTTCATAGATTTTTTATAAAATACAAATTGATAATAATCAATGTTCAGTTTCAGGGGATAAAACACACATTTACTAACAGATGATTTTTGATAATCATTTTTTAATTTTAGTATATGTGTGTTTTAGCTCTGGAAACACAACATTGATTTGAAATAGTTAAAAATTGAAGGACATCAACCTTTAGTAAATAAACTCCTAAAAGTCCATATGGATAAATCAAAATAGGTACTAATTAAGTCACTTGTTAAGATTGGCAATCCTTAAAACCTGGAATATTAGTGTGCCCTGAGGACTGTGGTTGGGAACTTCTGACCTAAATATTCAAATTTACCTTGCGTATGACTACCTGCACGAGCATATGCAGGTTGCCTGGGATGTGTGTGAGCTGGCTCAAACATTGCCAAATGGTTTCTATTTATTAAGAGTTTGCTACAGTGCATGAGCAAAGTTCAGATAACTTTAATATTAAAATGTACATGCATATCCTCTCTGTTCTGCTGCATAGGAAACTATTTATTCTGAAGAGTAGACCAAGCATAATTGCATTACTGAAATTTTATTCAAATTTTATTACTGCTCCAAACTGCATTATTTATGGATGGCTTAATCAGTGATCAACCTTTTATCTGCTGCTCTAATTTAGCGCTCAATGCTGTGTTTTTCTATTACCTTCATAAAGGCTACAGTTTTATATTTCTAAATAGAAGAAGGCAATAAATAGTATATGTGCATGCTTACAAAGTATAACATTGCTGTTGATTATGCAATGGGATCAGTATGATTTACCAATGATCGGGATGCCGGCTGTCAATATAGGGCCAGCACAAACAGTCCCCTTGCGGGCTCGGTGGCTTGCCACAGGTTCTTTTCCCACGAGTGGGATTAGCACCTGTTAGCCGGAATCCCAACTGCCAGCAACTTAACTACATATCTGCAGAATGGCCACCTCTACTAGCCCTACTTTCTGTATGCCCCATTTAAAGTCCAGTTTTTGGCCACATGCCTCCTTCAATAAGCCTTCTTTATGTACTGTATGGTTATATTATGCCCAATTAGAGTTGGGCATATGCCAATTGCTTTGATTAAGACTAGAGATGTTTTGTGTTTTGGTTTTGGTTCCTATTCAACTTTCGTGTTTTGGTTTTGGATCTGGATGATTTTTTAAAAACAACAACATAAAAACGGCTAAAATCACAGAAATTGGGGGTAATTTTGATCTGACGGTATTATTAACCTCGATAAGATCCATTTCTACCCATTTCCAGTCTATTCTTAACACCTCACACCTCACAATATTGTTTTTAGGCCAAAAGGTTGCATCGAGGTGGCTGTATGACTAAGCTAAATGACACAAGTGTGCGGCACAAACACCTGGCCCATCTAGAAGTGGCACTGCAATGTCAGACTTGAGGGCAGATATAAAAAAGGTCCCAAACAGCACATGATGAAAAGAAGAAAAAGAGGTGCACCAAAACTGCTGTATGAATAAGCCAAGCAACACAAGTGTGCGGCACAAACAATTGGCCCATCAAGGAGTGGCACTGCAGTGTCAGACAGGATGGCACTTTTCAAAAACTAGGCCCCAAACAGCACCTCATGCAAAGATGTAGAAGAGGTGCAATGAGGTAGCTGTATGACTAAGCCAAGTGACACAAACAATTGGCCCATCTAGGAGTGGCACTGCAGTGGCAGACAGGAGGGCAGATATCCAAAAAAAGGCCCCAAACAGCACCTCATGCAAAGATGTAGAAGAGGTGCAATGAGGTAGCTGTATGACTAAACCAAGCGACACAAACTATTGGGCCATCTAGCAGTGGCACTGCAGTGGCAGACAGGAGGGCACATATCCAAAAAAAGGCCCCAAACAGCACCTCTTGCAAAGATGTAGAAGAGGTGCAATGAGGTAGCTGTATGACTAAACCAAGCAACACAAACAATTGGCCCATCTAGGAGTGGCACTGCAGTGGCAGACAGGAGGGTACTTTTCAAAAACTAGGCCTCAAACAGCACCTCATGCAAAGATGTCGAAGAGGTGCAATGAGGTAGCTGTATGACTAAGCCAAGCAACACTAACAATTCCCACTGGAATTATAAATCCAAATCACTGGAATTAAATGGCAAAATCACTGGAATTATACGTCAAAATCACTTGAATTAAATGACAAAATTACTGGAATTATACTGCAAAATCACTGGAATTATACGTCCAAATCACTGGAATTATACGTCCAAATCACTGGAATTATACTTCCAAATCACTGGAATTATACATCCAAATCAATACTGCAAAATCACTGGAATTATACGTCCAAATTATTGGAATTATACGTCCAAATCACTGGAATTATACATCCAAATCACTGGAATTATACTGCATAATCACTGGAATTATACATCCAATTCACTGGATTTAAATGGCAAAATCACTGGAATTATACGACAGAATTACTGGAATTATATGACAGAATCACTGGAATTATACGTCTGGATCACTGGAATTATACTGCAAATCACTGGAATTTAACTTGCAAAATCACTGGAATTAAATGGTAAAATGGAGGTTGAAGGCTTCCATCATCATGTGAAACTGAACCACTAGCCGTTCCTTGCCACTCTGTCATAAATGGCATATTGGATAGTTTACATTTCTCCTCAGACCATTTACATTTCTTTTTTGGGGTCTTTTTACTGAACTTTGGCTTTTTGGATTTTACATGCCCTCTACTATCACATTGGGCTATCACATTGGGCATCGACCTTGGCAGACGCCGTTGGCATTTCATCGTCTATGTCATGGCTAGTGGCAGCAGCTTCAGCACTAGGAGGAAGTGGTTCTTGTTCTTTCCCTATTTTATCCTCCAAATTTTTGTTCTCCATTATTTTTCTGGAGTTATATAACACAATATGCGGCACAGAAGCCCTGGACATATGGCAGCAGAGGACACCACCACTGTGAATGGTCACTGGACTGACTGATGCACAGGACACTACCACTGATCTGATGCAGGACAACACAGCAACACTGTAAGGGACTTGTTATTATTATAATATTGTAGCAGTGGACATATAGCAGCAGTGTATACCACTGTGACTGCCTGGTCACTGGAATGACTGATGGCTGATGCACAGGACACTACCACTGGTCTGATGCAGGACAACACAGCAACACTGTAAGGGACATATTATTATTATTATTATTATTATTATAATTATTATACTGTAGCAGTGGACATATAGCAGCAGCATATACCACTGTGACTGCCTGGTCACTGGAATGACTGATGGCTGATGCACAAGACACTACCATTGGTCTGATGCATTATTCTTATACTGTAGCAGTGGACATATAGCAGTAGCATATACCACTGTGACTGCCTGGTCACTGGAATGACTGCCTGGCTGATGTACAGGACACTACCACTGGACTGATGCTGCACAATACACCACCACTGAACTGATGCAGCACAACACAGCAGCAATGGACATATGGTAGCAAGAGGACACAATTACTGTGACTGCCTGACTGCCTGGTCACTGGAATGACTGATGGCTGGTGCACAGGACACTACCACTGGACTGATACAGCACAATACACCACCACTGAACTGATGCAGCACAACACAGCAGCAATGGACATATGGCAGCAAGAGGACACAACCACTGTGACTGGACAAAAACAGCACAAGACACGGACACTGAGAGAACAGAGACACGTCCTCTCTCTACACTCTCCAATGCCGGAGTGAAAATGGTGGGAATGCTCAGCTCCTTATATGGAATCCAAACCCCGCGAGAATCCGACAGCGGGAAGATGACGTTTTGCCTCGTTCTGGTTTCCGAGTCAGGCGGGAAAACCCGAGCCTGACTCGGAACTGGGCTCGGAGCGTGAAGTCTGGTAGGGTTTCGCTCTCTGAGAACCGAACCCGCTCATCTCTAATTAAGACATGCATTTCTGTTCTGCACTTGAGCACTACAAATGTGTCTGTATCTGGATACGTGCATATAGCAGGATTTAATTTCCTTACACCAGACTACAGAGGAAGAATGGGTACGAGTGAGAGTAAAATGATTACAGTAAGGGCATATTCACAAAAGGTCGAGGTATGGCCATCTGTTAAGATGCTTATTTCCTACAGGTACTGGATGTCTGGCTCAATGAAGTGCCAGCCACACCCCAACCATGCCCCTGACTGATGATGTCACGAAGATGATGGGGCCACCAATGATGGATGTTGCAGCAAGGCCAGAGTGTTCTTGGAACACTCGGGAGGGTTGCACAGACTGCATGGTGCCTACCTGTAGCTACTAAAGGAGGCTCCAGATGGCAGTGCAGTAGACACCCTGCTAGCCAGATGCAAAGACTATGCAGCACTGACTGTGCCACTCACAGAACCCTGCGCTCTGTGTGGCGACACCGCTCACTCACCCCTAATTACGGTCCTGGCTCTATGTAGCTGGGGGTTTTTTGTTGCTTCTTTATTGACATCTCCAACTATACTTATTCTATTCACATTAACAATACTATTGTTAAGTCTGTACTATGACATGTATGCCTGAAGTAAGTATGACACAAATACTACTGTTCCTAATGTCTATGCATCTTTAGAAACAACATATACTGTACACGTACATATACTGTACACGTACAGTACTGTACGTTTCTTAATGGTGCATACCATACATCTTCTGCATAAGTATGTTTCTGCCTACGATTAGTGCATAAATTTGTCTGTGCATTAATCACTAGTAAACAAAGCAGTTATTCTATATGCTCTGACAGGCATTTAGTATCCTGGCACTTATAGTTCTCCAAACACCAGCATACTTAAGCAAGTTATTTCAGTTAGATTTTTCTTGAACCAGTATAGCCACAGCAACTATTAAAGCAACATCCGCCAGCATGGGGTTTTGGGAGAACTCCAGTGCTTTCTGTACAGGATAGTTTTTCTTAGGGAAATGGGCCCAAGTAACTTTACTGAACAGGCTAGGACAGAGGCTGTGTAACATTATGACAAGAGTTTTCTAAACTACAGGTATCCCTGATTAAATTTATCAGGGATACATTGGTGCCATATTATGGTGTCAGTTCTGTCTTGTGTGTGGAAATCCCAGACTGCTCCCCCACAACATCCTAAAACATCCACTCTTTGGCAGGGGAGGGGTGCTGTTTTTTGATAAACTTGTTTTTGATAACTTTTTTTATATTGCATCATGATCATCTCCAACCCTTGCACCAGAGAGCAAGCACTTGCAAAAGATCTGCCTCCTAACAGGTACATCTGCACTGCTCGACCTGTCCACAGTCCTGCCTCTCTAACTGGAAGGGGTTGTAAAAGTCAGTGGCATAACAAGTGGGGTGCAAGAGGGAAACATGCCCTGGGTGCCATGGCAGAGGAGGGTCCCGCCAGCCAAGGCATACCTGGCAGAGAGAGGCAGCAGAAGGCGGTCCAGCCAGAGGAGAAGAGGTGGATCCTCCCCATCCCTCTCCACTCCTCCCTTCTCCCAGTTGCTGGCTGGGCCAGTATGATTTGACTAGGGGGCCTGCAAACGTCCATTGTCAGCACGGCAATGTTATTTATAGAAAGGAATGGTGTGCTTTCAATAGCAGCTGGTATTGGGGTTGTCACTCCCCTAAAAGGATAAATACCTTTCCACATTGTGTGGCACAGTGTGGCAAGGTACAGGCTTAATGCATTTTGCTGGGCAACACACACCCAGCTTGTTTAGAAGCCACACAGATGATTGGATCTATCATTCTGGATAATATTTGGACCTGCTTCATCTCCTGGGATTTCCAATAATAGCGACTGGCATGCTTAAGGATCAACTCTTCAGACCTTTTTATTGTTTACCGGCCAAGAGCCTGTTGGGACAACTACAATAAGGTCAAATTCACTTCACTGTGATTTACAAATTTTATTTGGACGATATCCAGAGAAATGGTCCTAGTCCAGTGGATGGTAACTAAATGATATTATTACCTAGTGGCAATAACATTTGTGTGCAAGGACTACAACAATTTATGGGATTTAATAATTTCTATCTGCACTGATTTTTAATATACTGTACATACATTTATATATATATATATATATATATATATATATATTTACAGTAATTGTGTATTAATAGATTTGTTATAACATTTCAAACCATCTAAGTGTTTATACAGTACAAGTGCTGGTATACCATTTTTATTGTCAGCACGGCCACTGACCCCTCAGCCCACAGTTCCCCTGAGCTCCTCATCCCTCATGAAATCCTCATGGGTTTGGGATCCAGGTGAGTAAAAAAAAATATTTTAGATTTTGCTCCTGGGTGCTGGATACCCTAATTACGCCCCTAGATACAGTATGTCCAAATCTGCACATTAATATATGCATGTGCTTTTTTTGTGCACATGTGCAGTACCACATTTACCTATGCGAGACTCAGGAGTCTCAGGTGACTCTTCCGGATGCTCAAAAAGTAAGTAAGTCTCTCCAAGGTTACTTGCTGCTACCCATTTCCCAAGTGAAGTCGGTGATCCAGGTGTTTAGACATGACACGATTTGTGCTATGTCTAGAATTGTGGCTTTTTATAGCAAGTGCAGGCCCACAATGATGCAAACACAGAGCCATACTCCGCTGCACCCTTCACGTAGTTGCCCTCATGCAACCTGGACCTCCTACCTGGCTCCTCTTTCCTGGAGGGGATAGCCTGGAAGTGGGCAAGTGTGTGGACTATGGACAAATTGTATGTTACGCAAAAAAAAAAAAACACATGTAAGTTCATTTCAGAATCAAGCCTTAGATGTACATGATTATGTTTCTTTGCAATTCCATACTGCATTATGTATAAAAAAAAGTCCATATTAAGTCATAGCTACAGACTGCTCTGCACAGCTTAGCGTACAGCCAAAAACTAGTGTACAAAATACAAAGTAAAAGCACAATGACTTTACACATGCACTAAATCTTTTGCCTGAAAGACAATAGAACAACAATATAAAATTAATATTAAAATTAATATATTTTTTTCTGCACCTTAAAATACATTATTAAGTATTGTTAGAGTGTTAAAGTGTCACACGTCTACATATTATATTTACAGAGCATACATCCAATTAGTTCACTTTGCTTTGCACTAATCAAATTGTAAACTGTTGGCTAGATTCATATGCAGTACAGAACATAATAACAATGTGACAATTAAGAAAGTATTACAGTCATTTTTCATTGGTCTGGAGCTGGTAAAATTATCCAGTTTTCATTATTATTTTATTTTATTTTTTGCTTTGAGGCTATTTCCATTACAGTTTTTCACTAGATGTTTCAGAGATTTGTTTTAAATAACTAGTGCAATGTTGAGGGAAAAAATATTATTACACATACATTTAATTGTCAGGAGATGTGAATTTCCAAGCCAAAAAAATAATAATATTTTTTTTATCATTTGTGGGACAATAATAGATACTCATTATAGAGACCAGTAACATCGTTTATGTTAAATAGGGAAGGGACTGTGATTATTTTTAAAATGATTATCATACTTCAAATTAATCAGTAACAAATATAGTAAAAAAATGACCTAAATAGCACGATTAAGAATGAGTAGCACATTTCATTATTATAATTGCATTATATCCAATAAATAATGCATGTACTGTTTGATTTTTTTTTAATACACAGCTATCTTACTCATTTTTTTGTGGTTTAACTATTGTGCAAGGTTACTTATAGTAGATATGATTTCATGATAGTAAAGGTTCATAAGTAACACATACTGCATCTAGTATTTAAAAAAAGAAAAGATAAGCCCAAAGAAACCTAATGCTTTTAAATAAATCAATAATCAAATGCAAAATAGAAACACAAAAGACAGTGTGCAGGAGGAAGTCAATTTCATATACCTAGCAAGTAAAACTGTCCTCTGCTTCTAACCTACCTAAAGATTTGCAACTGTTTTTAAACATTGCACAGGCTGGTAGCCTTGGATACAGTTAGATCTACCCCTAAGAGATATCGTCTTGCTGCTGATGGTGGAGCTTTCCAATTGTTTCTACGTTTTAACTGTAGGAAATCTTTACTTTTTCACATAGGGGGCAGGATGTAATGCGGGAGTGCAGGATGCCGGATGATCTTGGACGTTTTTTTAAAGGGACGAAAACCATGTCTTGCAAGTGATTGCCCCTTTAAAAAAACATCAGAGTTCATCGGAATCCCGCACGGCCGCTGAACTTGGGCAGCATTACATCCTGCCCAGTAAGTTTGGTTATAGGTTAAAAAAAGACTACAGTATACTCTAAGTTTTCTGTTCCCTACTTAATTCAATACAGCAAGGTAAAGAATAACTCCACTGACTTTGTTTTCTCATTCTCTGTGTTGGAGTTTGACTATGAGCATATTCAAGTCCTTATTTCTATGAGTCCTCATTACATCACGTTCTATGAGTCCTCACTACAGCACTACTACTGTACTTTAGATCAATAAACCTGATACAGAGATGGACGTACGTAAAAATATGGTGCTCAATATTTTACTTATGTGCATGCATCCAAGACACACTGCACATGCGTCCCAATGGTTGACACCAGGGTTGGCACAAAGGAACAGCATGGAGATCCATGAAGTTCTGATATACGGTGTTCCATGAGAAGGTGAGCGTGACTATTGTTTTTTCAGAACCATTATCAAGGTTCAGTTTTTCATTATTTTATTAGTAAATACCTCAAAAGTAATAATCCATGAAAGAAAAATAGCTTTGCACCACCATTTATTGTCTTTAATCATGTTAGAAATGCATATGCTGGTAGCTGCATACTTGAAGGTGTTTTGTCTCCATGAAGCCACCATTACATATGCATTAGCTATTTCTTAGTGAGTCTGGATGCTATTTAAAGTGTTTATTTCAAGATATAGAAATACATTTGTTTGATAAGGTAAGTTTATGTTTATAATTTAACCTGCAAAAACAGAATGCTTTAGTTGTCCCATCCATAACTAAAAACATACAATAGTTTTGTAGTGAGATAATGGTTTTGAGGTTAGGTGTACAATTGGTTTGAAGTAAATATTTGCTTAAGTTTATTACTGTACCCCTAAAAATAATTTATTGATTTATACAGATTCAGGATTTTAACCTTTTTTAAACTGTCTTACCCATGACAAATTGAACACCAAGACAAAGATCAACAGTTTTAGAACCTCGAAAGGCTACATTTATTGTCATAACAGGAGTTTGCCTTTTTATTTATTACTTCCTGCATGTTAAAACTAAAAACAATGCCACAGTTAATTAAATATCAGTATTAGTGAACATAATTGTTGATTGCTCTTCATACTTAGACTGTCAAGATCGGTGTTTGCATGTATGGAATGTAATATGGGTGTGCTGTGTACTGAGGGGTAATATGGGGCAGGGAGAGAGGCTTTATATACTGGAGTGTAAAATCAGGGAGGTGCTGTGTATACTGAGTGGTATTATGGGGGTTGCTGTGTATACGGAGTGGTATTATTAGAGATGGTTGTGTATTCTGAGAGGTATTATAAAGGATGCTGTGTGTACTAAAGGGTGAACAGGGATGTAACTACTGTATAATGGGGCCCAAGAGCTTTCAGACTTGCTACAAGCCATTCCACTCAGTCATTAGGTGCTTCCGTAGTGGTTGACAGAGGTCTCTCTGCAGAACATCTCTGCTAGACCTCTATGTGGTACTTTATTCATTCCTTACTCCTTCTGTACTAATTGGACTCATTTGCCTCTAGTGATACTTGTTTAGATAAGGGGTCCTACACACAGACAAGAGCGTCCCACATTTTCCAGTGTCCTCCATGGAAGAAAACGAAAATGTGATTTTTGTTCTTACCTGTAAAATCCTTTTCTCTGAGTCCAGTGATGTGTCAAAAGTGTGTTGGCATAAGAAACTGAGTCCAAATATACAGTTTTACTAACATCGACTGCCAAATACTGTTGTACTTACTGATCAACCATATGGTTGCTCAGAAGCTTGAATGTTGTGGCTGATGTCCACTTGATGGTGCATTTTTGTACACACCATGGCAGATTATAGCTGCAACATGTGGGCTTGTCCAATAGACATCACTTGAATCATTTTGCAGTAGCCACTGTTAGAAACATTTCAGTTGGTACTGTTTAGCATCCACCTCAGAGTCAGCATCAATGTCACAATCAAGCACCTATATCAAATGCACCTTTGCTGCCACTCTCTTTCAACTATGTGGAACTACATTTGCATTACAATGGTTTGTAATGGTTTAGTATGTTGTAATCTTACATATGCTTTTCATCAGTTATTTTCCTATCTGTATATCTTTTGAGGGAATCAAGAGACCATTAAATTTATACATCTCCTGTACATTGCCACTGGAGCTAAGAGTAGAGGATGGGTAGTAATTACAGGGGCTGGAGCTTTCTGGTAGGGCCTGGATCTGCCGGTACCCTCTCCACCCCCCGAGTATACTACTTACCTTGGTCCGGGAAACCAGTACCTCCTCCTTAGCAGTGCCATCGTCCTAGTGACAACTGAGAAGATGCACCACACAGTGAAAGCAAAAACTTTGCTCTCTATGCACATGCTCCATCTTCCTGAATATCACTGGGAGATGGCACCAACTTCCCAGATCAAGCCAGGTAAGAATCTGAACTACCCCCTTCTCCGCATACCCTGCATGCACCACCACCCCCTCATCTGACTGGTGCCCCCTACCTTTGAGCATGCATGGCCTTGCAATTATTAATTTTTTTATTTCCTTTTTTTCTAGTAACCATGGCCACATTTCTATTTAGGCCATGCCCCCATCCAGCACAGGTGCTCTCTATGGCCCTGTACATTACCATTACTTTTATACATACTTCCACCACTTTACAACATATTACCCTTTTAAATCATTGCAATTAAACCCAAGCTTGTCTATTACTAAATCTAGTAATGCACTGTACACATAAATATTATTCATTTTTGGATCCCAATATGGACAATGGCAGAGGAAGGGCTCTTTAGGCAGCTGTATCTCCCAATGATGTATCTTACCTAAACACATTTTGACAAAATTAAACACTGGACCTAAAGGTGGGTACACACTAGGTGATGTGCTCTATGAGCGATGTTGCCAAGTGTTTCCCTTCCCGGGCCGGTGTGGTTGTCGGCAGTGCACCCACACTGAGCGATATGATGACCATATCGCTCATTGACATCACTCCACGGCCAGGCCATGCAGGCAGCTCTTGGACGACAGTCCAAATTGAGCTGCATGCATGGCCGACAGCGAGGGTCGTTAACGACCTGCTTGGCCATGCATTGCTTGTTGTCGGCGGCATAGCCACTTGCCAAAAAAGTAAACAACATCACTCAAGAAGGGTGAAAATGAGCAACGTCGTTTACTTTCTCGGCAAGTGTGTATGCACCTTAAGATTAGTGCATAATTGGCCATCCATCTCACATCCTAGACTCTGCTTTTTAACTGGGTGCCCTTGCAACATAAAAGTGTTGCTGTTTTTATTTTTTTGTCTTTTTAATGAGATGGTGCAAATAATGACAATGCGTAACAGTAACGAGATTTATTTACAGTATATATTATTTCACAGGAAAAATTGAGCCATATCATATAACAGTGAAACTTGGTAATTAACCATACAGACAGACAATACAAAACAAGGTTCTTGCCTCAGGCCAAAAAAACAAACAAACAAGCAAACAGCATTCCTTTATAAATATGTATTTTCTACAAATATTGCTAGAAAAATAACTTCAAGATAAAATATTATATTGATGCAGAAAAATAAAGACATTATCCCATTATTTTGGCATGTAAATTCAATACTAAGCCATAACAAGCTTAATGAAAATTAGAGATGTGCAGGTTCGGTTTTCTGATAACCCATCAGGCTTGGACCAAAACAACATATGCGCCAGCATCAGATCTTGTGTTTTTTTTGGATTCTTTAATAGTTCCTCCCTTGTGGTTCAGGCGCCATTTCACAGAAGATGCTGGAGGGTTAGGGTGTGGGGCTGAAGCACTGTGACTGTGTCAGTGTGTCAGTGAAGGGCTGTAGGCTACTGCAACACTACTGTAGCAATATTGTGACTTTGGTAGACAGACTTGTAAAGGGCTGTGGGTTGACGCACTACTGTGACACTACTGTAGAAATAGTAACTGTGTCAGACTGTGAAGGGCTGTGGGGTGCAGCAATACTGTGGCACTACTGTAATAAATAATAACTGTCAGATAGAATGTGAAGTGCCGCGGGATGCAGCACTAGTGTTCCACTACTGTAATAATAAATAAAAATAACTGTGTCAGACACACTGTGAAGGGCTGTGGGATGCAGCACTGCAGTGACTGTCAGACTGTTAGTGAAGGGCTATGAGCTGCATCACTGAGAGTGACTGAGTCTGTGAAGAGCTATGGGCTGCAGCACTGTGAGGCTTTGTGTTGTGTTTTTAGTGCAGGGACTGTCTTAAAAATATAAAAATTAAACTGTCAAAAAATAACATTCATTAATACACCATCAGTAGAAGCGCTGCAAGTTGCAGTGTGTAAAAAAAAAAGTGTGTGTTCTTCAGGTACAAGCATAGTGTTATAAACTAATAACGCTCATAAGATGCCAGTTTGCCACCATTATAGGAATCGCTGTATATCGCTGTGATTTGCAATGGGGGGAAAAAAACATAAAAACATGGATATGGATCAGTCTATAAAAGAGCAAAAGCAGCAACCCAGTACTATTGCTGTGACTAATGCCAGTCATAATAGTACTCCAACATCTACTAATGGTGGTCCAGTGGAAATCTAAATATTTCACAATGTTAAAGAAAACATCACCACTAATAATAAAGAGAACATTTACAGCCAAAATAATTAAATTTGCCAACATGTCATATTGTCATACACCACTAGCAGTGGCAAGGAGAGGCTCAGGCCATGACCTTTGTTTGTGAGTGGTGATTTTGCTAGTGCTACTGCTGTTTCATGCACTAGAAGAATGCCTATAGTGAGAGCCAGTGCAAACACAGTCAGATATCTTCTTCTGTAACCTCATATGATGATGATGATGATGATGCAATACCTTTTTTTCTCTGAGTCTAGTAGTCACCTTCAAAACAGACAACTTAAAGGGTAATTCAGATCTAATTGCTGAGCTGCATTTTTTGCTGCCCTGCGATCAGATAGTCGCCGCCTACAGGGAGGGTATAAGCTCTGTGCAAATGTGTGCACACGCTTTTGTAGCAGAGCTGCACAAAAATCAGTTTGTGCAGTCTCTGCGCAGCCCAGTACTTACTCAGCGACTGCGATGGAATCTTGCTGATCGGGGTCGGAGCTGATGTCAGATACCCTCCCTGAAAACATCTGATCCCGCCTGAGTTTTTCCGGATACTCCTGTAAAATGGTCAGTTGCCACCCACAAATGGCCTCTTCCTGTCAATCACCTTGCGAATGCTCGTGTGTTCAAATTTTTCACCCCGTCCCGTTGCTAGATGCCGAAGCCTGTCGCTGTTGTGCAATGCGCCATTCAGATCTGATCACACGCTGTGTGAAAACGCACAGCAGTGATCAGATCTGAACTACCCTCTTAGTGTCCAATAAAAGAGAAGAACACTAAGGCTGAAGAACAAACTGTGTGTTCACAAATCCCCGAAGAGAGTCTAGGGGGGTCCACATTAGCTGCAGTATGTGTGAGTCTGACATTTCTGACATTGTACTCATAGAGAAGCCTCCTTCCTCAATTTTGGCACCCTATGCAAATGTGGGGATGAGCATTACAAGTAAAGATGGTGACATAGAAATGAAGGATGCTAGTGTGGAAGAAGTGCAACAGGATGAGGGGGATATTTGTGTACTATCTGATGCTAATAAAGATGTTGATGATGAGGATTTTAAGGATGAGGATGTTTTTGTGTCATGCCTGAACATAAGACCAAAAAAGCCACCTTTTGTGTGTGGAATTATTTTTACCCAAATCTTGACATTTTTGAATGCATCTGTTCCATTTGTGAGGCCAAAAGTTAGTAGATATATGGACATTGACCATCTAATTATCTCCTCCCTGTTTTTTATTTGCAGCAATTTCATGAAGTTTATTTATAAAATCTGAAAAAAATCCTGTATAATAATAATAAGAAGCAGTCCAGTATCAGCTACCAACAATTTAGACCAGCACATGCATTCTCCCACACCGACACCTTTATCATCAACCTCCTCATTAATGATCGGAGGTAGTCCTTCCAAAAAATTGTTTTGTGGTGACCCAAACTAACCAAGTACATCAGCCACAAAAGTGACAGTGCCTGTTGCTAAAGTGTTTGGTTTGTTAAACGGTGCATGTCCTTTTTAAATTAATATACAACATCTTGTAACACTGGAGGACTAGATTTAGGAGTAAAAACATGTTATTCTCCCTCATACTCAGACTCCCTGGTGCACATCATAAATGTACTACAGGATTGTGATACACAATTAGGAAGGTGGGGGGGGGCAGTATTGTCAGCAGATCAGTCTCTTAATAATTTTTATTGTAAGATAGACTGAATTGTAGATTGCCACAGGGCAAATATTCATTTTCTTGTCTTCTTTTTAAACCCCTATCAGGAATCCTTGGCTATTAAAATTACAATATTGTATGCCATTTTCTCTTCTAAGATGCTGCAAGACAGATTGTTGTAATTGTATTTAATTTTCTAAATTAATCCTATAAATTATTTAATTGATTCATCAATTTTAATCAGTTATTTACCTGCCTGCCACTACATACAGTACTCCACTTCTATTTCCCTTTACTGCAACCTCTTCTTTTAAAAACATTCTTCCTATGGGGTTGTATAGTTTATTAAACTGCCATCCTGTCTGCAGCATCCGTTCTCTAGGTCGACCACACTTAGTTCGACAATCACTAGGTCGACCACTATTGGTCAACATGCATTAAGTCAACAGAGTTTCTAGGCTGACATGGTCACTAAGTCGACATGTTCTAGTTTTTCACAATTTTTAGATATTTTGAACTTTTTCATACATTACGATCCATGTGGACTACAATTGGGAATGGTAACCTGTGTTAAGCACAGCGGTAGCAGAGCGAGGCACCTTGCCCGAAGCATGCGAGCAAAGCGAGCCATGCGAGAGGACACGGTGCACTAATTGGGGTTCCCGGTCACTCCACACAGAAAACGGCACTAAAAAAATAAAAAAGCTCTTGTCGACCTTTTGTCCTCTCGACGTTGCTCATGTCGACCTATTTTGGGTGTCGACTTAGTTACTGTCGACTAGTAGTGGTCGACCTAGACACTGTTGACCTAAGTGTGGTCGACCCTATGAACCACACCCCTGTCTGCTACTCTTGTGCTGCTGCTCTGTCTCTTTGTTGAGCCAGCTGGCCTTTTGCTTATATTGGTGAACAATGGCCCTCATTCCGAGTTGATCGCTAGCTGCCGTTGTCCGCTACGTAGCGATCAGTTAAAAAATGGCAAAACTGCACATGCGTATGCACCGCAATGCGCACGTGCAGCGTACAGGTACAAAGAGCATAGTGGTTTTGCACAGGTTCTAGCGACGCTTTCAGTCGCACAGCCGATCGCAAGGAGATTGACAGGAATAGGGTGTTTGTGGGTGGCTACTGGAAGTGTTTGGAAAAACGCAGGCGTGACCGGGCGTTTGCTGGGCAGATATCTGACGTCATTAGCGTGTCATTCATCGCAGCCATCATCGCACAGAATAAGTAACTACAGAGCTGGTCTTGTTCTGCACAAAATGTGTTTGCTGCCGCACTGCTGCACAGGCATTCGCACTACGGCAAAGCGAAAATACACTCCCCCGTGGGCGGCGACTATGCATTTGCACGGCTGCTAAAAGTAGCTAGCGAGCGATCAACTCGGTGTGAGGGCCAATATTGTGAGCTGTGATGTGGTCAAAATTGAATGGAAATGACTGGAAATTAATGTTACAAATTACATGATTTTAGCTGTTTTTAGCTGTTTTTAGCAAAAAAAAATTTCAATCCAGATCCAAAACTAGAACACGCGAGGGTGGTCTTGCTAAAACCAGAAAACAAAATTATAACACAGAGGGAAGTTTTGTTAAAACCAAAACACGGGGATCAGCACACATCTCTAATGGAAATATGGAATGATGTGATAAAAAATGCTCTGGTGTACCTTAAATAGCCTTAGCACATTTTATCTGGTAAATTGATAAAACCGTTTCATTTACAGTATATACAATTTATTGTAATTACTAGTTTTCAGTATATGAATATTATATAATATTTTATATGATTTCATTTTGGTATACAGTATGGTTATTGTATATATGTGTCCTGTTTTATATAATCATGTATTTCTGATTAGTTTAGCATTGTCGCGTTTGCATTTTTCATATCTCGATCAGATAAATGAAATGTGAGATTAGCTTGCTTGCCTAGTAAAACATACAGATGATATTTGAAACAGTCATTCTTGAACTGTAGATGATCAGAATTCTGGACATAAGCTATTCAGGAATGCTTAGAAATGTCAACTGATATCACTGCACACATTTAAATAAAGGGTAACAATGCATGGAAAGTCAGTAGCAAAAAGTGTGTCTTATAATGTTAGTAATTCCTGAAACACAATGACATTTTCTGTATGGAAGATACAGCCTTGTTCCAAGGAAATTTTTACACTGGAAACTTAGCATTTGGTGCTGTATGTATTTCAAAGAAAATTGAGATGGCATGTTTAAATCAAAGCGTTTCTATTCTAAGCTGTAGGTCAAAACACTTTCAATAACAATAAATGCTGTATTCTTAAAGCGCAAATGGCAATTGTAAGCACATTATACACAAGCAAATTACCTCAAAATTCTATGAGATACACAACAATTTTCAATATTTTAAAGTATATTAAATGCAACCAGTTTATATGAGTACGTTCAATATATGCTGTTGCTACAAATGTTGTCTACTATAAATGTAGATAGGGGCATCATTGTATACAGCACTAAAAATGCACAAGCCTCTCTTACAAAGCAGCAATGCCACTAGTGTTTCAGAGTTGTAAGTAAATAAAGTCTGCATTATTGATAAGAAATGTACATGGAAATATGTGTATACTAGCTGTTCTACCTGTTCTTCACACGGGAGTTTTTGATTGTACATATACATGAGTGTTGAAACTTTGGTAAATCTATAGAGATGTAAATTCAGACGTGTTAATATAAGTACATATTAATCCATAATTCTTGGCGTTACCTGAGGAGCACCAGTAGCAGATACGATAAAAAGTGACAGAACCATTTTTGTAGTTAGTTAAATTCTACACGTGGATGTGCATTCTAAATTTGGATCTGATTGTCAGTTTGGTCGTTATTGTTCATGCAAAGCAAACCACGCATTGGTAATGACATCATTATGTTAACCCCCTTTTCATACCCTTAGGGGAGGTTTATTAAAATACTAATTACACAGTTTTCCTATTTCCCACCTGAAGAATACCTACAGTATGTTAAATTTCAGCTTTCTAACATATCGAGAAGTAAGAGAATTTGTGATGAGTCAGTCAGTCAGTGAATGCTTTCACATTTATATATCTATCTCTATATATATATATATATATATATATATAGGATTCGCAGGTCCGGCACTCCATGCTTAGATCAGCAGCTGCGGCGGTGCCCTCACAGGGGGAACAAATAGAGTTTACAAAGGTGCGGCACTCGTACCAAATAAACAGACTTCAAAAGCAAAGTAGCTATTGCATCAACGTTTCAACGTTGATGCAATAGCTACTTTGCTTTTGAAGTCTGTTTATTTGGTACGAGTGCCGCACCTTTGTAAACTCTATATATATATATATATATATATATATAGATAGATAGATAGATATATATAGAGAGAGAGAGAGAGATTCACCTATTTGCTGAGCTGTATACATCTCACGATCACAAGATTTGGGTCCGGTTTACTACAAATTATCATCATCTGCTCAACAACTTGCACCTGCCTTATACTAGGTGTAAAAGATACAGTACACTTCCAAACTAGCATATTTCCACTTATATCCAACTCTGAATAGCCTATATTTTCGTGAGCTTCTCTGGTGGTGTCAGTCTTCATCCCGCCTGCGTGTGTACGCATCACAGGTTCAATTATCAATGCCTGCATGCGACTCAGTTATGGGAGTGTGTGCACCATGAGATTCTATGGATAGAGGGTGCTTATGCAGTGCCCTCGCAAAGCTGTGGGCACACTAGTTGCAGCGACCCGCTATTGAGCAACTAACAGCAAAGATGAACAGGGGCTTTTTTACTGTGATTTGATGAGGCGTGTACAGTGTATGGACACATCTGTAAATGCATTCAAAATGCTTACAACGATGATCATCTGCGTTTGCATGCACCTATTTCCATGCATACACAGTGCCAATACAGTAGATACGCTCTGAAAATGGACATACTTTAAATCTACCTCAAGCCTCTACTCTGTACTGTAAATGATGGATGATGAGTGACTAATCCATGGGTACACAAGTTTTACATCTGCTGTACAAAATACAATATGAACATGTCTTCCCACTTAATGTTACATAAAACCATAAGAATGTGTGTGGTGTCCTTTATATCTCTCCTTTGTTTTGTAAGCATGGCTAATAAATTAATTTTGATAACTTTAAAAATATATAACTGCCGTTATTATTTGTTTCTTGTTCCATCGACCCGGCTTCCCGTTTACACAGCTCAGCGAGCCAGGGTGAACCCGTGTTCAACCCTGCAAGCAACCCGAGTTGGAATATCGGGTCAATAACCCGTGTTCAAAGCTGGCAGTGTAATAGGGGTATCACTGGTTGTAGGTCTGATTTGGTGGAAACTTTTCTGTTAACACAAATGAGAGAGCCAGGGTCATCGTAAAGCATTGCAGACCCTGTGCAAAGCAATTAACCCATTTGTGGGGAAAAATAATAATAATAATCATTATTAATTACCCCTCCTGTATCTCTCCGCATGCTTCCATACAATTAATGTCTTACAGACAGAGAGAGGGGGGGGGGGTTTGCAAATCCCTCCCCTACATTTCCCTTCAGCACACTAAAAATTACCTGTAACCCTACCTGAACCTATCTGGTAATAGAAATTCAGAGAATTGGTCACACATCTTTGCAAACACATGTTTAAGCTGCTGAGCCACTTCACGGCTTCTCCGATGTCAGCAGTCCTAACACTACATAATAGCAATGCCCACATAGGGCCATGTAATTTGTCACACTAGGCCTCATGATAAAGGCTATTACTAAAACACATCCAGACACAGCTAACTTACCCAGGAGCCACCCCCAGGATCTCCCATTGGCACTACAAGTAACAGCATGCCTTCCAAATACTGCTCCCATTCAATGCCTCTCGCACACAAGCAGACAAACAATGGTAGTTGCTCGGTCATTCCTGGAGATAATTATGTATCAGGTGCTGGAAAGGGGGAGGGGTCACAGACAAACAGATCAGAGAGGGGGGGTTGCAAACCCCACCCCTACATTTCCCTTCAGTACAATGAATGTCTGTCAGCACTCTGATTGGTGGAAAGTTCACCCATGCAGCAATAGCATGCTGACAGCCATTCACTGTCTTGCTGCAGGCTGGGAGGCATGTAGAGAATGCTGCCTGGTAGCTCTGATTGCCCCTGTTTGAAATCACCTAGACTCATGGGGCAATGGCCAACTGCCCAGTGTGCCTATATATAAAGATGGCATTGAAGAGAGCTATGACCTAAACTCACTCTATCTGTATTGCCATTTTCTGTAGAAATGTCTTGGAAAAAATGTAGGCAGTGTTTAAATAACAGGAATAATTGAATAGTTAAATAATAAAGATTAATTAAAAAAACAAGTACAGCAGTCATTTTCACAATGTTTAAAATTCTAAAATATACCGCACTAGGTTATTTAAAATAGATCATACTTTATATGCAAGCATACTGTATTTCACATTTTCTTTAATTCTACAGCTATGCCTAATCAATTGTAACAATTCGTTATTTTGACTTTCAAGGCATTGTTGAGAAGGAAAAATGAAGATAACCTTTTATGTCACTTTGCTAGCTCGATAGACAATACATATCATATTTCTAATTTTAGTTTCTATTATAAGACTTGCAATATTTTTGTGGGAAGAGCAATATAATGATGAATGGTTTTTAATTAAGCAATTGTTAATATACAAAATCATAAAAACAATGCTTTGCAATAGTTTTCAATTAAAAGGAATAAATTGTTGCTGGTGCATTTCTAGATAAGGAATGTACTATGTGTACATCATTAACTGAGTATTTTCCATGAAGTACTATTTCATATTATCTCTGTACTTAATTTAATAGAAAATAATTATTTTTTTAAATTACCACTGGTGTCGCAATTGAATTGGAATACCATGTTAATCAACAGCAAAACAATTGTCAACAACAAATAATTATTAAATACAAAAAAAAGATTTATCCCAAATGAACCAGTTTTAAGCAATTTGAGTCTAATGCAGTATTAGTCACAAATTCAACATATGTAATGTATGCTACAAATGTTGCTGTAAAATATCATATTTATCCCCATAATGACCATATATGTTGCTGAATGTGCGCTGATCACCACCTATAGCATAAGTGCCCAGATTACACTAGGCGTATATTACATACATTTACACACGTATTTTTTAATCATTGAATTTGTTAGAAAAATACAGTAGGCATTCAATATTAGGCAACAATAAAACTTCAAATTCAAATGCCTTTTTAATATAGTAGAACAACTCAAGTTGTTCATTCATTTTATTGGCCCATCACAGGTACATGTAAGGCAGTGATTAATCTGGACAAGGAAAAACAAAACAAACTCCCCACCACACTGCAACGGGCCAGCAAAAAAAGACTTACTTACATTTTTTCTGTACATGATAAAAAAATGCAGAGATCTCAGTCACATACACTTGCAAACATAAAAAATATACCTCCATCCATGGAAAGGTGTCTCTGTTCTGGTGGTTCTATAGTACATGATAATAGCACCTCTTTGTGTCATATATTTATGTATTTCTAAATTGGAAGCTACAGTAACTCACATGGAGGCACAGAATCCTTCAATATGGCACTACAAGGATCAGTTTAACCTCCAGCTACTGATCTCATATATGCCTCTTAAAATAGTAATACACAGAATGGAAGTAGCTAAATATATTGGTCCATCATAGGTGGATGTGAGGTAGAGGTTAAACTACTTATGAAATTAAAAAAATCCTCCAGCACACTGTAATGGGCCAGCAAAAGAGGCTTGCATCATACATGATAATAAAATGAGATCTGCTGCATACTGTAAATTTGAAAACATATGGTATGCCACCAGCGAAAGCAAGGCTTTTCATCTCTGGTGGCCCTACTCTACATGATAATAGCATCACTTTGAGTTATATAATTGTGTATTTCTAAATTGAGAGCCAACTCACCTAGAGGCACGCCAGCATCCACCAATATGGCACTACAAATTAACTTACAGCCAAAGAGCCCTCAGTGCCTTAGGTGAGCCGCTCTGTCTGAGGCAGCGTAGACTTCGATCATCGACTGATTTTTCTGTTTTTTTCCCTTTTGTACATATGTGGTGGATGTGAGATGCCAGCAGTGGTCATCTCTATGAACAAGACAATAAGAAGAAAATTAAACTGCACTGAAGCTCTCTAGCGCTGTTTAATTTTGATCTTACTGTCTTGCTAGTTTTTTTAAATGACAGAGTTTTACTTTGAACAGCTGCTGGGACCAGCACTGTCACTCTACCATTAGCACCTTTCTGGGTTTATCTCTAGGGACAAGATAGCATTTTAATCATTAGCATATTGTATTTTTGCAATTGTACAGTTAATGCATTTGCGTACAACTTTTAATCCGGCTTATGGTTAGATCTAGGAAGTTGATATTGCTGGCAATGTGTCTGTTTTGGTTTATTTGTAGGATGAGTTAAAAAATTTTTGATTTTGTTCACCTTAAATTAGTACAGTATGCCGATGCTTTTTTCCAGAGTATTAGTGGTTGTTATAAGTAATGTTTTCTTTCTTACAAGTTCATGCATTTATTGGCATAGCTTGGGGGATAATCTTGTTCCCATAGTTTTCCCTTGTTTCTGTAAGATGTACAGTATACCTCTTAAAACCACAAGAGATATGGCCCCATCACTAAGTAGAGATGACTCCTGCATCGCTTCTTCTGTGCTTCAGAAATGGGCAATTACGTATCTGCTAACATAGAATTGGCTATGTGCACATCTCAACAATTTTTCCACTCATATTGGGGGAGATGTACTAAGCCTGAAAAGTGATAAATATCACTGTGATAAAGCACCAGCCAATCGGCTCCTAACTACCATGTCACAGGCTGTGTTTGAAAAATGACAGTTAGGAGCCGATTGGCTGGTGCTTTATCACAGTGATATTTATCACTTTTCAAGCTTAGTACATCTGGCCCATTGTCCTTTTCATTATCATTTGACTGTACTGTATTTCTTTACGTTAATGCATTCTACCTATTTTATTTATACAATTTTTTTCCACTGGATGCTCATTTCAACCCTTCCATTACACCCTGTTCTCTCTAATACCTCCAAACACTGTCTGTCTTTCTAATAGTCTTGACAATTCCTGCACAACTCATGTTATACAATATATTATCTTAACCATTTCATCTGTTATACTTTTATCATTAATGTACCTACTGTATGTTTACAGAAAACACAATAACGCACTCTCAAAGTATATGGAAGTATTTTTTTTAGTTGAGGAGTGACAAGGAAGAAGAATAACAGCTAGGGCGAGGAGGGGGGATAGGAATGTGTTTATCAGGGAGATGTTGTGGAACTGGACACTAATAGAACAGATACAGTATACCTTAGGGACTGATGCATCAGATTAAGTTAAATATGTACGGTAGGTGAAGTTGTTACAAGATTTTTAGCTGAGATTAGGTATTCAAATTTTATCAGGTGATGAATTAGAGACACTTGCAGAGCAGAGAGAGTGGAGCATTGTAGCTCTACTTAAGCTTCTTTCCATAGGCTGTGGTCATTTAGGATGTGGATATTATCTACAGTAAGTGCAAATTTATCAAAGTGTTATTAAAATTGAAGCATAACTTTAGTTACAGCGGCGTTAATAGTTATATCATCAGCTGTTATTGATTGTGAATTGACTCCTCATCTCTCCTTTTCATCAGGTAATGAACACTGCTGCATATCACTGGAAGTTAAATTGCTTTGAAATAATATATGCATAGGTAATGAACACTGCTGCATATCACTGAAGTTAATATTGATTTGAAATAATATACTCATATGTAACAACTTTTCAACTCTTCTGCAGAGCATTGCAATTAATTGCTGCTTTGTAAAGCTATATGCTTACATTTTCCACAGTGCTTTACTGTAGATATCATATATCTGCTATCAACCAAAAGTGCCTGCCAATTTTACCTGCCAAATCTACTCTGACTTTTTTTTAAAAGGGCAATCACTTACAAGGCATAACCATGGCTTCTAAGTGAATGGCACTTTAAAAAATGTCTGAGCTTGGACAGCATCCCACATGGCAAACAAACTCAGGCATCATTACATCCGGCCCCATACTGTATGTCAGAACATTACATTCCACAAGCACACCCTCGGCACACTGTCCCCACCTTTCTCAAACCACCCCTCTCCATCAATCTTAGCAACTCTGCCTACTTTTTTCCCTGTATCTGGAGATGAAGTCATGACGCTCTCCTGGTCCTCCCCATCTTACAACTCCCCACTTGACCCTATTCCCTCCCTCCTCCATTACCTCTCCTTCTGCCTATTCCCTTCTTGCCCACTTCATCAATCTTTACCCCTCATCATTCACTGTCCCCTCTACCTTCACGCATGCCCTTATCTTCCCCGTTCTTAAAAACCTACCTTTGATCTTAACACTCTCTCCAACTACTGACCTCTCTCTCCTCTCTTTTGCCTCCAAACTCCTTGAGCATATTGTCTAAAACCACCTTATCACCTTTCTTTTCCTTCCACTATCTGCTCGACCCGTTTCAGTCTGGCTTTTGTCCTCTCCACTCCAATGAAACTGCCCTCACGAAAGTCACCAATAACCTTCTTATTGCCAAATACAAGGGCCACTACTCTATTCTCATTCTCCTTGTCCTCTCTGCTGCTTTTAACACTGTGGACCACCTTCCTGCAAATCCTTCACTCGTTGGTCTGTGTGATACTTCCCTCCCTTCCCACATTTCTGACCATTCCTTCTCTGTCTCCTCTCATGACTCCACTCCCCCCCACCACTTCTACTAATAGTAGGTGTTCCAAAAAGGTTCTGTTTTTGGACTTCTCTTATTCTTCCTCTGTACATAAGCTCTTTGATCTCCAGAATCATTTCTATGCTGATGATATTTAGATCTACCTTTCCTCCCATGACCTCTCCTCTCTCTCTTTACTCATATCTCCAACTGTCTCTATGCTATCTCTTCCTGGATGTCCCAACACTTTTTAAATATACTGTAACATGCTAAGGCTGAGCTGATCATCCTTCCTACCCTACCACATAATCTTTCCTCCACAATTTAATTTCTCTTGATGGCACAACTATCTCCTCTAGCCCCCAACTGTGCTGTCTTGAAATTATCCTTGACTCCTCCCTCTCCTTCAAACTACCTATTCAGTACCTTTTGCAATCCTGCCATTTCCATCTCAAAAATATTTCCAGAATCAGGCCCTTTCACACCCTGGATGCTACTACAACACTCATAAACTCTCTTATCATCTCCAGATTTGACTACTCTAATCTCAGCCTATCTTACCACCCTCACTACTGCCTCTCTGCACTCCTCAATACTGCTGCCTGGCTCTTCTTCCTCCAAACATACTACATCTGCCTCCCCTCTCTTACAAGCCCTACACTGGCTTCCCTTCACCTTCAGAATCCAGTTCAAGCTTCTCACACTCACAAAGCCCTCGCCTGTTCCTCTCCCATTTGCACCTCTAACTTTATTTCTCCATTTACGCCCCCACTCACCCATCTTGCTTCATAAATGCATGCTACCTCCCCTTCTTGTGACGTTTGCACAGTGCATCTCTTTTTACTCTTCCATCTCTTTACAAACCTATAGTAGGTGCACTTTTTATTCCTGGAGGTGTATCCTGAAAGAACAGAGAGTATGCATGTACTAGATACTGTATATAGAGGCAGATGTATAAAAACATTTTTTTTTACTAAAATAAAGTGAAATGGGATGTTTTTGATCCCTTTTCACATTATTTTAGTTTCATTAAAATGTAATAAAGGGTGTTTGGAACAGTTTTCATGAAAAACTGCCCCAAACCCTTTACTTCTCATTTTTTTAGTAACAAGATCGCCTTTCCCATACTTATAATGGGAAATGTGATCTGACTGAATTTACTAAAAATTTTAAAAATACTGCATTGAGCCCTGTGAAAATAACGCTGTCCTGAGAAAGCATTATCAGAGGGCTCAAACTGATATGCTGCCTCCTGCACAGCTTTCTATGCAGTGTGATCAGCTACTGTATGAGTGTCCGATGGACACACAAGCTGATCACTGTGAAAAAAAAGACTAAGAGATCATACTCACCTAACCAAGGAATCACTGAGTGGTGCTCCGGTGAGATCTGCTGGTCATTGGGGCTCCATGCTGCTCCTGAAACCCTTGGAAAAGGGTGATGCTGTAAAGCGCCAGCTTACTTTACAGCACCGGTGGTCAAAGAAGCAGGGAGCCCCCATTACCTGCAGCCCCCCAGGAGCACTATTCACTGATCCCTGGGTCTGGTGAGTATGAGTGCTGTTGGGGATAAAGTAGCAGCAGGGTTGTCACGCAGAGGGGGGTGCCTGGCAGCGGTATTGGTGGTGATAATGGCAGTGGCACATGCGCAGCACATACTTGGGGTGTTTTTTACAAAAAAATACCCCAATAAGTCTGTGGAGTGGCATCGCAGGGACAGAACTTTCTCACAAGTTCTATTCCTGCATGCAATTATTTATATGTCCATGCAATGTATTCAATAATTGCATTGCGATTATTGAGTACATTGTATCTATTCAATAATCTCATTCAATAATCACATTCACATTGTCAGATGTCGACTGTGATAAATCAGTCCCATAGAGAGACTAAACTTTAACCGAAGGGGGCTGATGATAAGTGGAATGCAACTGCGGCTGCAGCTGCATCTATTGCTGCAGTCACACCTAAGTTTTTATCCTAATGCCGCTACAAAGTCTTTATCTGTTGTAGATCTATGCGTCTGAATGTGCAAGGAGTGAGACTACAGCTCTCAGCATCAGTAAATGAGGAAATACTGTTTGGTGCATTTTTAGATGGTTGTACCATCAAAATGTGCACCTACCCTATGGCATCTGCAGTTTGGCCACCTATGTGAGCAGTTCAGCATATTTGGACACAGCCACTTCTGGCAACAGGCTTGCAACACTCCTATAAGATGCAACATCTCCATCCATCTCTTTAGCCACTCCCCTGTTATCGCCATCACTGTCTAGGATTACCCCTTACATGTCTGCTAATGTGCGTCTAAATCTATACTGCAACTTTATGAACAAAATTGGGACATATTTGAGGTATTACTCAGATTGTGGGGAACATTTTACAGGCATATAAGGAACATGAACATTGGCAGGCATATAAGGGACATGAAGGACATGTGATGGGCATAGAAGGGGTATCTGGAACTTCTGATGGGCATATAATGGGCATGGGGACATCTCATGGGCATGTAAGGGGCATGGAAGACATCTGATGGGCATATCAGAGGAATGGGGAACACCAACAGGCATATAATGGCATGGGAAAATCTTTTGGATATAAAAGAAACATTGTGGACATCTGATGGACAGATAAGGGGCATATGGGGGACTTCTTAATTGCATATAAGTGGGATGGGGGACATCTGATGGGCATTCAAAGAGCAGGGGGCAGACATCTGATCGGCATATAGTATACAGTATTGTCAAATTTTTGATGGGCTAAAAAGGGCATGATAGTGCCATATAATGGGCATGTGATACACATTCACTGTGCCCCCATACAAACATATACTGTGCCATCATACACACTGTGCACCCATACACACACACTTAAACATATACACTTACACACACACTGTGCTCCCATACACACACGTATACTATGCCCCCATACACACAGACACACACACACACACTGTGCTCTCATACACATGTATACTGTGCCACCATACACACTGTGCTCCCATACACACATACACTGTGCCACCATACACACATACACTGTGCCGCCATACACACTGTGCTCCCATACACACATACATAAATGTGATGCCACCATACACACACATACACTCTGCTCCCATACACACATATACTGTGCACCCATACACACTGCTCCCATACACACATACACTGTGCTCCCATACACATATACACTGTGCCACAGGCATACTGTACTCCCATATACACACACATACACTATGCCACCATACACACACACACACACACACACATACACTATGCCACCATAGACACTGTGCTCCCATACACACACACTGTGCCACCATACACCCATACACTATGCCACCATACACACATATACTGTGCCATCATACATATTGTGCTCACATACACATACACACTGTGCCACCATACACACTCTGCACCCATACACACCTACACTGTGCCACCATACACACTGTGCTTCCAATCACATATACACTATGCCCCCATACACTCATATACTATGCCACCATACACACATACACTGTGCTACCATACACACTGTGCTCCAATACACACATACACTGTGCCACCATACACACTATGCTCCCATACACACACACACATAAACTGTGATGCCATTCACACTTTTATCCCATACACACATACACTGTGCCCTTAAACACACTCTGCACCCATACACAAATATACTGTGCCCCCATACACACATACACTGTGCCACCATACACACTGTGCTCACACACACACACACACACACACACATGCACTATGCCACCATACACACACATATACTGTGCCACATACACTATGCTCCCATACACACATATACTGTGCCACCATACACACATATACTATGCCATCATACACACTGTGCTCCCATACACACTGTGCCACCATACACACATACACTCTGCTCCCATATGCACTTATACTGTACCACCATACACACTGTGCCACCATACACACATATACTGTGCCACTACACACACTGTTCTCACATACACTGTGCCCCCATACACACTGTGCTCACATACACTGTGCCAGCTTAAACATACACACACATATACTTTACCACCATACACACACACACACACTGCGCCCCCATATAGACAGGACAGCAGAACACACCCTCCCTGTAGAGCTGACACTTCCTGGTCACCTGACAGCTGAGCACCAGCCATGTGACCTGTATTCGGGAGACCACACACAGCATCAGCTCATTTCACCTGCAGGGGACTCAGCGGCATAATGCAGGTCTGCGGCAGCATTCTACAGTGGGAGGAAGGCGGGTGGAGGAGGGCAGCAGCGCATATGCACCAGCAAAGTAGCAGAGCAGGGAGAGCTCCTCTCCAACACAGTGTCTCCCTGCTAAGTGGGTAGCGCTGGCTCTGAAGTCAATGTTTCAGTTGCCTTTATCAGGTGATGAAAGGTGCTAAATAAAGGCCATTGTTGTAAAGTCCTCATTCACTCACTCAATGACTCATCACTAATTCTCTTCTTGATATGTTAGGAATCTGAAATTTAACACAATTCCCAAACATTTCAAGAATTACAGATGGGTTCTCCGTTATCTTGGCTATTTCTGCACCAGAGGTTTAGTCATGCCATGGCTATAGCTTAGGTTGCTGAGTTTAATGACGGACAGGCGCCTTGAGGCACGATTTCATACTCTGCATGCAATACACATTTCCACCACTCGGTGGCTAATGCTCCACTAATACAGTACTTTAGATTGAATAGCGTTGGATTGATCTACAGTACAAGCTCTGGAAAATGGTAATTGATGACGACTGTAATGTTAATATACAGTCCTGTACTACATACTGTACACACAGATGGTGACCAATGGTCAGACGGAGAGAGTATAAAAAAAATAGTTTATACAGATGCAAACAAATGTGTTAAAACACTTGTGTATGCAGGTGCAACTAATGTGTAAAAGGAATAATGTACTGTAGCTCATTGACTTTAAAGTATGTACAGTGTAAAGTTTGTAAACTAAATACCGTGTTTTGCATTATGAGTGTCTGAGTCCCCTGACGGCATAAACCAGGGGTGGGGAACCTTTTTTCTACCAAGGGCCATTTGGATATTTATAAAATCCTTCAAGGGCCATACAAAAATGATCAACTTAAAAATGACCCTTCCTCCCAGTAGTCATGCCCCCAGTAGTTATGCCCCTTAGTGGTACTGAGTGCATGAGCCAAAAAATGGGTGTGGCCAATTAAAATGGGACATGATACACATATGCACCCAATAGTGCAGTGCCAGATACACATGTGCCAGTGCAATGCCACATACACATATGCCGCCACAGTGCCAGATACACAAATGCCCACACAGTGCCAAAAACACAAATGTCCCATATTGCCAGATACACAAATGCCCCCACAGTGCCAGATACACACTGCCCCACACATGCCCCCCACACCCCACTGTGCTGCTCACCGCTGCTGCTGTGTGTCAGGGGAGGGGAGGAGAGCACAGTGTGTGCCTCTCCTGCCCCTTATTGCTCCATCTGGTGGTGGCATTTCTCTTCTGTCAAGAGCCAGGCAGGGAGGAGAGCGCAGCTATGTCAGTTGGCAGTGGCGGCGTGTAGGACCTTAAACCAGCCACCTGTTCATGAGCTAATCAGAGCTCGTGGACCAGCAGAAGCAGCTCCTGATTGGCTGCAGGTCCATGAGCTCTGATTGGCTCATGAACCAGCGGCTGGTTTGAGATCCTACTCGCTGCTGCCGGACATAGCTGCGCTCTCCTCCCTGCCCTGACAGCTGACTGAGCGGACTGAGGGGCAGCGTTTACACTGAAACACAGCAGCGGGTGGGCCGGAACAAATGGCTTTGCAGACCTTATATGGCCCGCGTGCTGGAGGTTCCCCACCCTTGGCATAAACGAACATGTTCATTTGTGTCTGTATATACTATACTACTGTATTTACGTCTGTACACTGTAATATATTGTATGACATACTGTAGCATATTATAGTGCATTGAGATGCACCAGTAAAGTAGTTCTTACTATGTATTTCAGTATTGTATTTTAATGGAGACCACACGCATGTGCAATGGTGATTTTAAAAAGTGACATCTGGTGGATGATCGCAGGTATTACACTTGAAGGTAACGCCAAATGCTCTGTGCGCCTCCCTACAACTAGGCGCACCTCCCTATGACTAGGCGTGCCTCATTGTGCTCATACATACTGTGTATGCCCGATTGCGATAATCGACTCATCCAGCCAAGATAACGGAGGCTCTATCTGTATCGTGCATCAGATGTTTCAGGTTTGGATTTCAAGGCCATTGAACTGGTACAATTGGGACCAAGAGGTGGAGATCGGGAGAAAAAAACTTTCCCAACATGAAATGTATTGTATTTCCAAACTTAACACCCTTCATCCAAACGGGTTAAATAATAATACCTTTTTTGTAACAATTAACCCTTTAACTCCTTAATGTTGCTCCTTTTAAATTTTATATATATAATTTTAGTATTAATTTTATGAATACCATATATATTTATATATTTTTATAATCATTTGCCTATTTATGGCTACCTTTGACTCTTTTTTTTGTAATTTATTGATTCGTGATACATTGTAATATTATCTTTTAATATCTATTGGAATTTATTATGTTGTTTTTTTATGCCTATATCTATGCTATTTCTATTGTTTTTTTTACATTAGTCAGATGGTCCATATTCCCTTTATTCATGTTATTTTTAAATAAGCTTTTTTTTATATACAGTATATATTTAATATCTCTCCGATTGTGAAAACATTTATTCATTTGAGCTACTTGAAAATGTCTTTCCTCTTCCTGTTAGCTGAGGTGGCACTTTCACTGTCACTCTAGTATGTATGCACACTCTGATAGGGAGAAAGAATGACCGGCTCTGTGATGTTATGACGTCACAAGCACGCTGTCGTCACCACGGATAGCCGCAATTATGTTTTTTTCCCAGAAAACCACATGAGAGAACATCTTGAGTGATGCACACAGGAAGTGATATCATTGTCTGACACAGGAAGTGATGTCACTGTCTGACACAGGAAGTGATGTCACTGTCTGACATTTGAAAGCTTAACATGTCCCCAATTAAGCTGATTGTGTATGGTATAAAGCTAGGGAATGGGTGCTTAGTCTCCACACTCCTGAAGAAGTCCAGCAATGAGGCACAAGGACAAAACGCATCTCCTCATCTCTCCTTTTCATCAGGTAATGAACATTGCTGCATATCACTGGAAGTTAAATTGCTTTGAAATAATATATGCATAGGTAATGAACACTGCTGCATATCACTGAAGTTAATATTGATTTGAAATAATATACTCATATGTAACAACTTTTCAACTCTTCTGCAGAGCATTGCAATTAATTGCTGCTTTGTAAAGCTATATGCTTACATTTTCCACAGTGCTTTACTGTAGATATCATATATCTGCTATCAACCAAAAGTGCCTGCCAATTTTACCTGCCAAATCTACTCTGACTTTTTTTTAAAAGGGCAATCACTTACAAGGCATAACCATGGCTTCTAAGTGAATGGCACTTTAAAAAATGTCTGAGCTTGGACAGCATCCCACATGGCAAACAAACTCAGGCATCATTACATCCGGCCCCATACTGTATGTCAGAACATTACATTCCACAAGCACACCCTCGGCACACTGTCCCCACCTTTCTCAAACCACCCCTCTCCATCAATCTTAGCAACTCTGCCTACTTTTTTCCCTGTATCTGGAGATGAAGTCATGACGCTCTCCTGGTCCTCCCCATCTTACAACTCCCCACTTGACCCTATTCCCTCCCTCCTCCATTACCTCTCCTTCTGCCTATTCCCTTCTTGCCCACTTCATCAATCTTTACCCCTCATCATTCACTGTCCCCTCTACCTTCACGCATGCCCTTATCTTCCCCGTTCTTAAAAACCTACCTTTGATCTTAACACTCTCTCCAACTACTGACCTCTCTCTCCTCCCTTTTGCCTCCAAACTCCTTGAGCATATTGTCTAAAACCACCTTATCACCTTTCTTTTCCTTCCACTATCTGCTCGACCCGTTTCAGTCTGGCTTTTGTCCTCTCCACTCCAATGAAACTGCCCTCACGAAAGTCACCAATAACCTTCTTATTGCCAAATACAAGGGCCACTACTCTATTCTCATTCTCCTTGTCCTCTCTGCTGCTTTTAACACTGTGGACCACCTTCCTGCAAATCCTTCACTCATTGGTCTGTGTGATACTTCCCTCCCTTCCCACATTTCTGACCATTCCTTCTCTGTCTCCTCTCATGACTCCACTCCCCCCCACCACTTCTACTAATAGTAGGTGTTCCAAAAAGGTTCTGTTTTTGGACTTCTCTTATTCTTCCTCTGTACATAAGCTCTTTGATCTCCAGAATCATTTCTATGCTGATGATATTTAGATCTACCTTTCCTCCCATGACCTCTCCTCTCTCTCTTTACTCATATCTCCAACTGTCTCTATGCTATCTCTTCCTGGATGTCCCAACACTTTTTAAATATACTGTAACATGCTAAGGCTGAGCTGATCATCCTTCCTACCCTACCACATAATCTCTCCTCCACAATTTAATTTCTCTTGATGGCACAACTATATCCTCTAGCCCCCAACTGTGCTGTCTTGAAATTATCCTTGACTCCTCCCTCTCCTTCAAACTACCTATTCAGTACCTTTTGCAATCCTGCCATTTCCATCTCAAAAATATTTCCAGAATCAGGCCCTTTCACACCCTGGATGCTACTACAACACTCATAAACTCTCTTATCATCTCCAGATTTGACTACTCTAATCTCCACCTATCTTACCACCCTCACTACTGCCTCTCTGCACTCCTCAATACTGCTGCCTGGCTCTTCTTCCTCCAAACATACTACATCTGCCTCCCCTCTCTTGCAAGCCCTACACTGGCTTCCCTTCACCTTCAGAATCCAGTTCAAGCTTCTCACACTCACAAAGCCCTCGCCTGTTCCTCTCCCATTTGCACCTCTAACTTTATTTCTCCATTTACGCCCCCACTCACCCATCTTGCTTCATAAATGCATGCT